>NC_139991.1:7313231-7913231 GCF_964263955.1 Coregonus lavaretus | reverse complement strand
CTCTCTCTCTCTCTCTCTCTCTCTATCTCTCTCTCTCTCTCTCTCTCTCTTCTTCATGATGTCGCTGTACTTTGTCCATGTCACACTCTCTTTGCTGGGCCACTTCCCTTTCCCTCCTCCCTCCCTTAGCCCCCTTTGTTCGCTCCCCTCTCCCCCCCACGCCCCTCTTTATCCATCATATCCTCACCCTCTCTCTATTTCTTCCTCCCTCTTTCCCCTCTTTCTCTCTCTCTATCTCATTTCTCTCTCTTGCAGATTTACTCTCCCCTTATTCTAGCTGGCAGCTGATGCCAATAAAAATGTTAGTGATTGTTAAATGAAAACACAAAGTTGAAGGGCAATGATTCATTAGGAAGGAATGCTGCCAGTGGAACAGCTTAAGTCTCCTGACTCCACTACTGCACTGAATCTCCATCACAGACACAGACACACACACACACACACACACACACACACACACACACACACACACACACACACACACTCTTGGCTACTGTACCTCCATATATCTGGTGAAATGTGTCCGTCCGTCCGCTCACTCTGGCATTGTGCTCTATCTTCTTCCCTGATGGAGAGTCTTGCCATGCTCCATGTCCAGCCTAGCCAGTTCAGTACCAGAGTCGTAAAGCTGAAGTACTGCACTGAGCTCTGTGACTCAGTGTTGCATGAGTTGAGGTAGTCTGAGGTTTCACATGTCCTTTGATTCAGCGAAAGGGCAAGCCTAGGCAGGTTTACACAAACCATCAACAATGGCTTTTTTAGGTACAGCTTGGGATGACTCTTCGCTATTCAGGGAGAACAGACTTGAGAACTTTTTACAGAGGTGTTCCTCCTTAAAGGGCCAATCCAGAGTTGCTACATACATTATATCCAAAATATAAGCTTATTTTACTCCAATGTTTGTAAACAAAGTTAATGTAAACAGAAACTGAATCGCTTTAAAACATGGTTAAAACTATCATTTTGATCTCATGGATGGTCAGTCCTTGCATCCATAGCTCTGTCTATGAATGTGAGAGTGGTTATATTTCTCAAGCCCCATCCCTCAGCTGTTTACCAAAACAAGTGGTGGTGTGGCCATTTTTTTATTGTTTGAACTCCGGATTGACCCTTTAAAGTTTGATGAGATATTTCTACATGAGATACAGTAGCATAAAAACATGGGTCCCATTATGCCTGCCGAAAACCAAACACTGCATTCCACAGTAAGAACCTCATACCAACGGTCAAGCATGGTGGTGGTAGTGATGGTTTGGGGATGCTTTGCTGCCTCAGGACCTGGATGACTTGCCTTAATAGAAGGAACCATGAATTCTGCTCTGTATCAGAGAATTCTACAGGAGAATGTCAGGCCATATGTCTGTGAGCTGAAGCTGAAACGCAGCTGGGTCATGCAGCAAGACAATGATCCAAAACACACAATCAAGTCTACATGAAAATGGCTAAAAAGCAACACATTTCAAGTTTTGGAATGGCCTAGTCAAAGTCCAGACCTAATCCCAATTGAGATGTTGTGGCAGGACTTGAAACAAGCAGTTCATGCTTGAAAACCCACAAATGTCGCTGAGTTAAAGCAGTTCTACATGCAAGAGTGAGGCAATATTCCTCCACAGCGATGTGAGAGACTGATCAACAACTACAGGAAGCATTTGTTTGCAGTCATTGCAGCTAAAGGTGGCACAACCAGTTATTGAGTGTAAGGGGGCAATTACTTTTTCACATAGGGGAATTGGGTGTTGCATAACTTTGCTACACCCAATTATATATATATTTTTTGTAAACTCAGGTTCCCTTTATCTAATATTAGGTTTTGGTTGAAGATCTGATAACATTCTGTATAAAACATATGCAAAAATAGAGAAAATCAGAAAGTGGGCAAATACTTTTTCACGGCACTGTATTGCTGGCACTGTCATTAGCACTGTCCTTCTGAGTTTGCAGATGTAGCCTTGAGAGCACACAGGCTGCACTACAGTTGTTTCTTCAAGGAGTCTAGCAGGAATAACTGACTTTGTCTCCATAACCCAGACTGACAGTGTGATCATACACCCATTCATAAACCTCTTAGTTTAAGGCCTTGTTGGGATGAGTGAACCCAATTTCATTCATAGGACTTTATGAAATACAAGTCATGTATAGAGTGCTGGGGCCAGTTGTGTGTCTGTGCCCTGTACTCTTACAGAGCCATGCAGGTGCACTTCTCTACACACATACCACACACTCCACACATACACCACACACACCTGGCTCAGGGACCTCAGGTGGCAAACACAGCGCCCACCACAGCCTCCCCTAAAAATATCCACCCCCATTCCCCCATGGATCCAATTCATGGAGAGAAATGAATGTAGCAAATGAATCAATGTAATCATGTTAGTTTTCAGACGTGCTCGTCCCAGGAGCAGCGTAGCGCAATCCCCTCTCCTCCCAGGATACATAGGGAATCCACAGCGCCACTACCCTGCCTGTGTAATATAATCCAACCTGCAGGGTTTGTCAAACAGCATGCACACACACACATCTCCACTGAGCACGCACACGCACACACCAATCCCCCCCCACTTTTTCCCTGTTCATCCATATTAAATCTTTCATTACACATACATATTATTTTATTCATTGCTCCCCGTCCTAGCCTAGGGCGCTGTGGCTTAATGAGATATTAATCCTGTGTTTCAGCTGGAACATTTATATTTACCTGGGAACAGATCTGGTTCCATTCTCTTTGTCATTGTGTACTCACCTTTGTTATGTTTCATTAACTGAATATGAAAGGTTGTCTTCTATACAAATGATCCTCCTGTCACGATCGTCTAGAACAGATGAGGACCAAGGCGCAGCGTTGCAGGCAAACATACTCTTTATTACGAGACACGATCAAAACAACAAACTATACGTGACAGTTCACGGTCTACCATAAACAGACTAGAAACAAAATCCCACAAACACGAATGAAAAACAGACTGTTTAAATATGGCTCCCAATCAGAGACGACCAGCAACACCTGACACTCGTTGCCTCTGATTGGGAGCCACTCTGGCCAACATAGAAATAGCACCCATAGAAACAAAACACATATATCTACACACCCTGGCTCAACATAACAGTGTCCCCAGAGCCAGGGCGTGACAGTACCCCCCCCTAAAGGCGCGGACTCCGACCGCGTCAACCAAATACCACAGGGGAGGGACCGGGTGGGCACTCCGCCTAGGCGGCGGATCCGGCTCCGGGCCTGATCCCCGCTCCCTCTCCAACCCCCCAAAGTACCCCTGGTCCGGTCTGGCCCCGCTGGCCGGAGCTGGACTGCACACTGATGGAGCGGATTGCTCTAGCTCCGGCGTAAAACATCTGACCAGTGCCGAACCAGGCACCAGTGGAACAGGCACGGGCCGTGCCGGACTGACGACGCCCACCACTGGCTTGGTGTGGAGAACAGGCACGGGCCGTGCTGGACTGACAACGCACACCACTGGCTTGGTGTGAGGAGCAGGAGTGAGCCGAACCGGGCTGACGAAACGCACCACTGACTTGGTGCGGGGAGCAGGAACGGGCCGAGCCGGGCTGACGAAGCGCACCACTGACTTGGTGCGGGGAGCAGGAACGGGCCGAGCCGGGCTGACGAAGCGCACCACTGACTTGGTGCGGGGAGCAGGAACGGGCCGAGCCGGGCTGACGAAGCGCACCACTGACTTGGTGCGGGGAGCAGGAACAGGCCGAGCCGGGCAGACGAAGCGCACCACTGACTTGGTGCGGGGAGCAGGAACGGGCCGAGCCGGGCTGACAAAGCGCACCACTGACTTGGTGCGGGGAGCAGGAACGGGCCGAGCCGGGCTGACGAAGCGCACCACTGACTTGGTGCGGGGAGCAGGAACAGACCGGACCGTACTGGGGACACACACCACTGGCCCTACACCGGGATCTGGAACGGGCCGGACCGGACTGGTAACACACCCCAGTACCTCTCGCCGTGCCTCTACACCTTCCATCCCCTCTTCGACCAGTGGCCCCCGTAACCTGGCGGCCTCCTCTGCCAACCCGCTGGACCGCTCTATCGCGGCCTCCTGCTGCCCCGACGTCGTGAGCCCCCCCCTAAAAAATTTCTGGGGGTCTCTCCTCCCCGTGGGCCAGGCCTCTATAGTTCTCGCCCAACTCTCGCTCTTCTGCCTCCAACTCCCGCTATTCAGCTCCTCAATTGGCTTGACCCAGTCGAAGCTCTTCCTCCATTGTTCCCAAGTCCACTCTCTCTGCTCTTCACTCGGCTTGACCCAGTCGAGGCTGCCACGGAGATCTGCTAGGGATTTCCCTGGCGATGGCTCCTCGACTCGCTGCTTGGTCCAGTTGTGGTGGGATTTTCTGTCACGATCGTCTAGAACAGATGAGGACCAAGGCGTAGCGTTGCAGGCAAACATACTCTTTATTACGAGACACGATCAAAACAACAAACGATACGTGACAGTTCACGGTCTACCATAAACAGACTAGAAACAAAATCCCACAAACACGAATGAAAAACAGACTGTTTAAATATGGCTCCCAATCAGAGACGACCAGCAACACCTGACACTCGTTGCCTCTGATTGGGAGCCACTCTGGCCAACATAGAAATAGCACCCATAGAAACAAAACACATATATCTACACACCCTGGCTCAACATAACAGTGTCCCCAGAGCCAGGGCGTGACACCTCCTCCTACATGAGCTCTAACCTTGCATCTATCTGTTCTCTCTGTAGGTTTCAGTTAGCCACAGAAACAGGGGAACTGGAGCAAATACTAAGTGCATGCTAAAACACTAAAAAGCATGAAAAAGCGTAAACTCTGCCACACCTGACCTGTGATTCAATTAAAGCCCTCACAGAGAGCTGGCTGAATCTCTGTCAGAATATCCCCTTCTTCTCCTGCCTAAGCACAGCCTCCCGTCCTCTCCCTCTCCTTCTATCCCCCTCCTCCCCCTCTCCTGCTATCCACCTCTCTCAGCCCCTGTTGGAGCCCCCCCCCGCTGCTGCCAGGGAGATGGAGGTGGGGTATTAAATGCTTAGTCAACTCAGAGAATTTAACTGAGACCTCTTAAACGCTCACCATGCACTTTACACACACACACACACACACACACACACACATACACACACACGCGCACACACACACAAAACACACACACACACAAATAAATAAATACACATACACATACACATATATACATACACACAGCTCCGAAACGATTATCAAAGGACTGGTCCCATTGGCCGCTATTTGGCCACACTCTCTATATAGCTGTTTAGTGTTTGGGTTGTTCTGTTGGACTGTGGACATTTGGGTCTCTCTGGGATTTCTGTGAAAGGGAATATGCCCAAAGTGCTTCGTGACTAAGAGGCGGATAAAACTTCCTGACCTGTGTTATCCTTCCTGGTCCTTCATCTCTGTCCTCTGATGTCTCATTGTTTAACAGTTGCCTGGCATCTAATACCAGTCGTCCACACATACACTTTGATGTGGCACACTGACTGTACTCTAATATCCATCCAGGGACATGCAAGAATTCTCCCCCCCCCCCCCTTTTCCATGTCTTGTTAAATGTATTCTTGTTTTTCACTCGATGCTCCTGCTGCCCTAACATGGCCGTCCCACATGTGCATGTCTGATAGGGGTGTGACTACATGTGTGTGTTAGTGACCCTACCATGGTGGCCTCCATCACAGGCAGCCAGCGTCAGTGTGCACCACGTGGTGGGAGAGGTTGTTAGATAGCTCACAGCCCTCCTCCGCTGAGAGAATGGATGCGTGATTATGAAGTCATCAGCCATGAACCAGTAGGGCTGGGGAGGCGCCCCCCTTCTTGTGGGTCCTCGGGGTGCCATTGATTGGTGGCCATGTGTTTGTGCCCGATAGACTGTGAAATGGTGTGTTGCAGCACGGCTGTGTCGCACCTGCGTCCCACCAAGGTGATTGATTGGTTTGGTCATGTGGAATGTTCCCATCTGGTCTGCAGTAATGCATTTTTTTTCATCCTGTGAATAGCAAGCACTGGCTGGAGGATAGTGAGGCTCCGAAAATGGGAAAGGCCAAACGAAAACATTTCCCCCCTCCCCTTTTTTTTGCTTTTTACCAACGCGGAAAAATCAAATAGACCAAGCATCTGATTATCCTGTGTGGTGGGGGTTGGGGGTATTTGGGATAAATACAATCAGGAAATCCACCTCTCCTCTTATACACAGAGACAGACCACCATGGGAATCAAATCCCTTCTGTCTCTAGGTAGTCAGAGGGGCAGTAGTACTTCATTTTGAAAGGCATACTTCAAGGCTAAAAGCTGTGTGTTATAATGAAGGTTGTCTTTGATCCAGCTGAATATGATTAAAAACCATTTCATGCTCCCCCCATCCTGAACTTGAGAGAGATGGAGGAAGCTTGTCTTTGCTGTTAAAAGAGAGCCTTTTCATTTTGTCCAGCATGACTCACCTTAAGAAGTCTGTTTCATTTAGCTCTACTTAGATTCCTCCTCGTTTGATTCTGATTATTCTTAATCCCGGCCCCTCTCTTTTAATTGATCTATTCATTCCACCTAATGACTAATTACATATCAGAGCGCATCAGCGGAGGCATTCATCATCGTAGAACGTAATAATCAATGACATTTCAACAAAAGAAAAAATAAATATGCAAAAGAACTCATTAACATTTGCGCTGGCTGTTTGAATAATGCTGCTGCTGACAAGGCTGTAATTAACAGAAATTGATGCTGAGCTCAGGGTGGGAAGAGAGAGTTGTTTCCCCAGAGCTTTATTGTGCCCCCAGTGTGGGCCTCTGCCTTGCTGGTACCTGGACTGGGCTGGCTGGACTGTGGGCACTGACTGCTACATCAGAGAGGGAGGAGGGGCTGATGTACTACCCTCACCACCCTGTTGACCTCTCCACAACCCCAGCCCAACTCACAGCACAGCTTTTATTTACTGTCCAACACAACCTGGCGGAAACATCAAAGCCTGAAACAGGATGGATGTACACAAACACTTGAGAGAAGGAAACAAAAGGCTCCATTTTAAAAGCCAGGGAAACCAGTGAGTGGGTGTGCTGCTTTCTTCACGGCTGTGATGTCGCGCTTGCCAGTGGATTGTGTTTGGGAGCGACTGAGCATGCCCAATGCAGTGCTTTATGTCAAGGTTTCCAAAGAGACCAGAACTTTCCACTACAGGATTAGTGTAGAATATCAGGGTGGAAATGGAACTGCTCTGTAGTACTAAAGTGGTCTAAAACCAATTTCCTATGTTCTCCTTTCACACTGCAGGTCACTGAGTCCACCCCTTCTTCACCCCCCCGTCTCTCTCTTTTCCTGTCGGCTTTCCTGTTTTTGTCGTGAATATCAACAGAAAATGCAGCAAACACAATAAAGCTGTTTATGTTTGTTTTTTGGACAGCTGAAAGTGCTGATTGTAACAAGTTGAAGGAATTTCCTTTATTGCGTGTGTTAGCACTGCCATATGGCTCAACATGGAACATTAACTTGACAGGGATAATGGATTGCGATGAGGTTCTTGGCTAGCACTCGTAAAGCACGGACAGGAGCATGGGTTGGGCTCCTTCACAGGCACAGCACACACTAGAAAGAAAGAGGGGGGAACAGTTGTATAATCTGTTCATTTGGCTTTAGCATTACCCTCTATTTCCTCATGTTTACATACTATTTTACTCACATTATACGTATATACTGTATTCTAGTCATTGCTCATCCTATATAACTACTGCTGTAGACACCTTTTCTATTCATATGATGTCCATACTGTCTATACACACCATTTATATACACTATAAATACAAAAGTATGTGGACACCCCTTCAAATTAGTGGATTCAGCTATTTCAGCCTCACCGGTTGCTGACAGGTGTATAAAATTGAGCACACAGCCATGGAATCTCCATAGACTAACATTGGCAGTAAAATGGCCTGACTGAGGAGCTCAATGACTTTCAACGTGGCACCGTCATAGGATGCCACCTTTCCATCAAGTCAGTTTGTCAAATTTCTGCCCTGCGAGAGCTGCCCCGGTCAACTGTAAGTGCTGTTATATTGAAGTGGAAATGTCTAGGAGCAACAACGGCTAAGCCACAAAGTGGTAGGCCACACAAGCTCACAGTGCGTAGAAATCGTCTGTCCTCGATTGCAATACTCACTACCGAGTTCCAAACTGCCTCTGGAAGCAACGTCAGCACAATAACTGTTCATCGGGAGCTTCATAAAATGTGTTTCCATGGCAGAGCAGCCGCACACAAGCCTAAGATCATCATGCGGAATGCCAAGCATCGGCTGGAGTGGTGTAAAGCTCGCCACCATTGGACTCTGGAGCAGTGGAAACGCATTTTCTGGAGTGATGAATCACGCTTCACCATCTGGACGGACGAATGGGTTTGGCGGATGCCAGGATAACGCTACCTGCCAGATGCATAGTGCCAACTGTAAAGTTTGGTGGAGGAGGAATAATGGTCTGGGGCTGTTTTTATGGTTCGGGCTAGGCCCCTTAGTTCCAGTGAAGGGAAATCTACAGCATACAATGACATTCTAGACGATTCTGTGCTTCCAACTTTGTGGCAACAGTTTGGGGAAGGCCCTTTTCTGTTTCAGCATAATGCTCTTGTGGCTGAATGGAAGCAAGTCCCCGCAGAAATGTTCCAACATCTAGTGGAAAGCCTTCCCAGAAGAGTGGAGGCTGATAGCAGCAAAGGGGGGACCAACTCCATATTAATGCCCATGATTTTGGAATGAGATGTTCGACGAGCATGTGTCCACATACTTTTGGTCATGTAGTGTATATACACAGGAACACCTGCTCTTTCCATGACATAGACTGACCATGTGATTCCAGGTGAAAGCTATGATCCCTTATTGATGTCATTTGTTAAATCCACTTCAATCAGTGTAGATGAAGGGGAGGAGACAGGTTAAAGAAGGATTTTTAAGCCTTGAGACAATTGAGACATGGATTGTGTATGTGTGCCATTTAGAGGGTGAATGGGCAAGACAAAAGATTTAAGTGCCTTTGAACGGGGTATGGTAGTAGGTACCAGGCACACCTGTTTGAGTGTGTCAAGAACTGCAATGCTGCTGGATTTTTCAAGCTCAACAGTTTCAAGAATGGTCCACCACCACCCAAAGGACATCCAGCCAACTTGACACAACTGTGGGAAGCATTGTGGTCAACATGGGCCAGCATTCCTGTGGAATGCTTTCGACACCTTGTAGAGTCCATGCCCCAGCAAATTGAAGCTGTTCTGAGGGCAAAAGGGGGGCTGCAACTCAATATTAGGAAGGTGTTCCTAATGTTTTGTACACTCAGTGTATATATTTTTATATTCCGGTCTCTGACATTGTTTGTTCTGATACAGCTCGTTCTGATATTTCAGATCTTTTTTTTACTTTTTGAATATGTGGATTGTTTTGTATTGCTAGGTATTACTGCACTGTCGGAGCCAGAAACATAAGCATTTCGCTGCACCTGCTATAACATCTGCAAATCTGTGTACGTGACCAATAAACTTTGATTTGATTCTGTGTTGTGTGTTTGTTTTATTTGGGCCGTGCCTTCCTTACCAGCGAGGTGAGCCGAGGGGTCTCAGGGTGGAAAAACAAAGAGGCCCTCGGTAGGAATGCATCGGCGATGCTGTAGAGCGGAGGGAGCGGAGCAGAGCTCACTAATTGGCTGTTTTTGTGGCTGGGGTTTTGAATTGATCCCTAGAGATGCTTAGATCACTGCCTCCCAGAGTATCAAAACAAGGCGCGCTCCACAGCACCGCCATGCTCCAATCAATAGGGAGCTGTACTGTGAATGACTCCTCACAACGCCTGCCTTTTAATTCTGAGCTGCATCCCAATTTCATTTCAATATTTTATGTTACAGATGCTGTTTATACATCACTCACTCATTATACCCTATCTAAGCAAGTCATTCAGTTCAGTAAGGGTGAATTATAGGGTGGAGGGAAAATCAATGTCTCGACTGCTACACACTAGCATAGACAAATCTGCTCTATTTCTGGTATTGATGGTAACTGTTCAACATAATGGGTCGCAACACCTCTATTGCATTGCATTCAATGTCAAACTGTTTTCAAATTTAGGCGATCATAATCATAATGGCCACGTTTTACCATTCAAAATGCCAAATGTATATTGTGAAACGTATACATTCAGACAGTGTTGGTCGTATGCCAGAATTGAAGGAAGCCTTTTTCCATTCAAATTGATTTTCAGATTGAGCCGGTGTCATCAGTGTAATTGATTTGGCTAGGAGACACAGTATTATCCAAGGTGTTTGTCCCAGTGGACTTCATTTATATTTAGATCATCTGCAGTGATGGCTGTAATTAAGCCAGTTTATTCTTGTTGTTTTTGCATCATGTGTCTGGGGGATTGCGTCTGCGCCGGTGTCAACACTGTTCTTGTTGGACACGTGTGTCAACACCTGGACAGCCCGGCCTTCTTCCTCGCTGGCAGAATGATGAATTTACTTAGCATCCCATCCATCAACTGTAGTCTCGGGAAGTACAGAAATGTAAAAAAAAATTATATATACAAAATACAAACTGTCACAGACAAGAATCAAAAAATGAAACAGTTGGAGAGAATATTGCTTTCTGTAGGCCGACTGCACCTGCTCAGAACAAATCTTGTAATAATGATATTAGGGCTGGTGTTGTGAATGCCAGGCTGGCTGTGATAGTACAGGCCTGCTTGGGGAGATAATAACCAGCATGGCTAATGCCCTGGAAAGTGTCAGGCCTGCGACTCCTCTGGTGAAATTGGTCTCTTGTTCTCATGGTTTTCATTCCTCTTTTCGCTTACAACATTAGTGGGCTTTGATGGATGAGGTCTTGTTTCAGACTTCAGTGCTTCATAAAGGAGAATTAAGATTTAATGGCTCGAGTCATGTTCTTGCTCTGTAAATATAGGTTATTACGGGGACCTATTCTCCTCAGATTGAGTTATGTCTGCTAGAGACAGAGGAGAGCGCTGTGTTGTGATGAGGGTGTATTTGTCGGTCTAATTCGGGTGCTCGCTCGGCTTTAGAAGAAAAACCTAAGTGCCAATATGTTCCACCTGATTTATCATCACTTGTTCTTCACTGCTTCAGCATCTTGAACACACATCCACCAGACCTGTGATCAACTTCTCCATCACTTCACATGATTAGTGGTTTAAGAAACGTTGAGTGATACCGTTGAAAGTACCTATTAGCTGTTAATTGCTATTAATACTGATGTTTTCCTGAACTAACTTTCATGGCAAGACAGCCAGGCCATAAAGAGTTTAGGTGGTCTTTGATGGAATGCTATCCAGTCTACCTTTTACTTCTCTGTTAGAAGTCTTTTGTTAAAGTATTGTAGAAAACTTCCTTAGGTTTTCCTTGAGCCAAGTTTCCTTCAACCAAGTTTCTAAATGGCTGAGTTAGCAGTCTCGGTAGTAGCAGCAGCAGCAGCAGCAGCAGTGCCCTCTACAATCAAAGCACAGTGATCCTGCCCTGGCTCTCTGCCTCCCCTCAGCCACTGGCATGTGAGAGTCTCTCTCCCAGGTCTTGTACTGTGTCCTCGACCCACACATCACACTCCACATGCGCTCTGCTCTTAAGTGTGATGATTTGGCTCCATTAATCATCTCAGTCAGAGGGTTTCTATAATGTATGATGTGTCCTATTACAGAGGGGAAGTGCCTGCTGGTGGCTTCCAGGGGGACAGGCAGGGGGAGACAGAGGGGAGTGCTGGGCCAGGCAGGTTATTGAGCACAGAGCCCCTCTAGCCTGTCACTCCTCTAGCAGTGCTAAGGGGAGATGGAGGATGTGATTAGATAAAAAGGGGGTTAGAGGAGCATCCGTATCAGGCAGGCAGCATGGCAGGCGAGCCGAGCCCAGAACCCTGTTAATCAGTGACCTCTACACCAGATCCTGAAGTTCATCTCTAGCCACGCTCCCACTTGGCCCTTCCCCTCGCCAATGCCCCCTGCATCCTTCTCCACCGAGTGACTCATTTGGCTCATGGAGGAGAGAGTGGGGGGTGTGGAGGGTGAGTGAGGGTTGGGGTGGGTGGGCGACGGGGGTGGGGCAGTAGCCTCACAGCTGCGCTAGCTGGCACCGGTTCCTCAAACATCAGCGTCGCAGCCAGCAGCCTGCTTGGCACAAACACTCGCCAGTAACACTTAAACAAATTGTAATTGCAATAGCTGGGCTGTCTTACATTGTTGATTTCTGACATTCCAAGATACTTTTTCTCCCCCATATTCCTTTTTGGAGGCTTTCATCATGTAGATGACTGTATGTTATGAGCGATACCCCATTATTTTCTCATCTTTGTGTTTGTGTCTTGAGCACCAATGGATCCGCCGGTCTTCTACAGAAGCTTCTCTTTCACACCCTGTTCTTTCTTTCTAACTGGAACATTTCTGAAAGGTTTCTACATTATCCACTGAAAGCATTTGTTGCCTATGAAAATGTACAACCTCACCCCCAAAATATACTGTGTTGCATTAAATTTGAAACAGTCAAAAAAAGAAAATATCATATTTAGCATTTGAATAGAGATTCATCAATGTGTTTTGGGGTTTTCCTTTTGATGTACAGACTTTAGTATTTTGTCATGTCCTCCCCCTAAAAATAAAAACACATGCTGGTGATTTCTAGACAGTATATAGCACAAATGTTATACACATCTAATATATATATATATATATAACTCAAAATAAATCTATCTACATCTCAGTATTGTTATCATCCTCTGTATCTACACATGTTGCTGTGGTAAACACGGTGGTGTGCTGGTAAGTGCAGTGACATGAGAATGGGAACATCTCTTTGTTTACCAATGCTGCACTCTTAGCACTGTGTGATCATGCGTGGCGGCACACTAAACAGTTAAATGCCTGTTTACCGTTGGGTTCCTCAGGGATGTTTTCCCCTTGGTTTGGGCTGAGCTGCAGCGTTGTTGATTGTGCTCAGGTCCCTGGGCGTGTTACAATGCTTGGCCGGGTCGTGCTCCAGAAGTTCAGGGGAGCTGCCTGCCTGTCTGTGCTGCGCCACACCGCTAGCTAGCTACCTCTCTCCCTAGTAGGTAGGTAGGTAGGTAGGTAGGTAGGTAGGTAGGTAGGTAGGTAGGTAGGTAGGTAGGTAGGTAGGTAGGTAGGTAGCCAGACCTGGAGAGAGAGAGGAGGTTTTCCTGAGCATGACTTCCTGCTTTGCTGGGGTTAGAAACAACAACACTCAGCCATCAATTATTCACGGTGGACAGAGAGTGTATAACAAAACACATGCTGGGGATGAATATTTCACTGTGGGCACGAACGTCTCCTCACAGGGGAGAGACAGGGGGACTAAGTGAAACTGATGGAGACCAGTGGCGGCTCCTGAAAAAATTCTCAGGAGGGGCAATTTTTCTGATGATTTAGGTGACCTACACACATTTTTAAAAAGATATGTCCAGCAACAACATGAAGACAGGGGCAGCATATAAGTCAATACCAGAAGCATTTATTGACTGATCTCAAAAGTGTTGGCTTACAAAAGCAAAATAAGTTATCACAGTAAAAATAATCAAGGGTGTTCTTTCACATTCCTCAACACTGCATAAACAATATGTATGGCTTTGTAAAAATGAACAACCATATTCTGGCCAATTGTATAGATTTGTAAATATGAACAACCATATTCTGGCCAATTGTATAGATTTGTAAAAATGAACATGAACAGATTTTTTATTTTTTTGAATGGCAGTACCTTTCAAACATGTCTGCTTGCAGTAAGGTAGCACTCACAGGGTGGCCAGAGAAAGAGAACCTTTCTTTGGTGTGATCCAGGATGGTGTTGCAGACCTCTTCAGACAGCCTCTGCTTCTCCTCTTCTCTCAAAGCTGTTCTGGGTCTTTTGGCTCCTGTTGCTTCTTGCAGCTGCTGTTGAGAGGAGTCCCTGAAGGCAAACAGACCAATGTGTTTGTTGGCTTTGTACAGTATTGTTGTCTATGTGATGCACAGGTATATGCAATGTATCCATGTATAGTACAAATACTTCAGTTCCACTTAAAATGGGCAGGGATGCATAAAGTCTTTAGTGTTTAAGTTAGCCTTTGTGTCTCACATAGCCTGGATGTTCAGCACAGTATACAGTGGTGCTCATAAGCTTATGATCCCATGCTAAAGTTGACTAAAAAGAGGAATAAAAAAGAAAAGAAAATTGGTGTCCTTAAAGGTTGGATTTTCCAACTTTTTTAATTAAGTCATTAAGATCAATTTCCAAAAGATGATTTTTTTATTTTTTTATTCCTCTTTTTAGTCAGCTTTAGAATGTGTTCATACACTTATGAGCACCACTGTACAGTACACATAGTATATAAAATAAGATAGATTACACCACTGGCCATATATAATGACAATAATGTAATTTCAAACACAAATGCAGTCTCCTTTCATGCATACATTTTCAAATAAAGCTCTGCTTTGAGAAAGATCGAATGATATTGTTTAATCTTTATCTTACCTTATGGCCTGCACACTGCTTGCGAAGCTGTCG
The DNA here is from genome assembly GCF_964263955.1 of Coregonus lavaretus. Classification (NCBI taxonomy): domain Eukaryota; kingdom Metazoa; phylum Chordata; class Actinopteri; order Salmoniformes; family Salmonidae; genus Coregonus; species Coregonus lavaretus. The sequence continues at coordinate 7,898,696 of NC_139991.1, read as the reverse complement.
AGGGCACGTTTGATAAAGACAGCATCGATGTCCTTATTCTGTAGCTTCTGGTACGGTGGGCTGGTCAAATGAACCCAATGAACCCGTCCGGATGGCTTCAAAACATTCTATGAGGTCGTCTCGATTCTCGTAGACAGTGTTCACGACTCTGCTGTTGCTAACCTCATCGTTGTGGCGGCGGACAGCTAGCCTGTATCCCTCATCCAGTTGAGTGGCAATATTCACTCTCACCAAAGCAGACAATCTCAAACAGCTATCAATGTGGGTCTTTGACAGCTCATTTTTCTTAATCTTTTCTGAAAGATGGTGCATGTCGGTTACACCAGTCGCTGTCCAAGCGTTGCTGTCTGCCGTTCATGGTTACGTTACGTTACGTATGACGAAAGCGCGTAAGTGCAAGCCCTCAGACACCCATAGAGAATGTATTGAAAGCTCAGAAATTTGAAAAAAAAATATTTTACATTAGAGGCTATGAGAGACTTCTGGGCGATTTTCAACCTGACTGAAATCGCCCCAAAACGGGCGGGGACATTTGAAGCACGACTTTAGCCTGATTGGACATTTAGTGGCTGGCAGATCAGACGTGAACACTGAACTACTGTTGCCATGATATAATTGATTAGAAAAAAAATCCCTTCCTTTTCCCGTTTGGCAGTGCGTCGCCCATATCGCCCTATTGAACACACCGCCCATGATGGAGACCAAACCATGCAGAGGCTGAGGTGCAGCTTAGGAAATGTAAAAAAAAAAAAACAGGTATAACCTTTTTAGTCAGCCAAAACAGATGTTCTCTCCCTCTGCGGTGGCTCGGGGTATGTAGTTAACCCACAACTAAATGCTCCTTCCTTTGCGAGAGAGCTAACCCAGAAATGTTATATCATATCAAATGAGTTGTGTTGCTACCAAAAGGGAAGCAGCGTTGTCAGTTAAACCACCCTACCTGATTTTGGCAGCTTCCTCTCTAGCTCTCTGGAGACTGTGTGCAGATGCAGTACGACTGTGCCCCGCAGCAATACTCAGAGACGTGAATCCTCCAACATGTGCCTCTGTTCACCTGGGCATGCCAGTATGAAGTTCTGTTCAGTCAGAGCGTAACAGAATCTCCTGGCTATGCAAGTTTTAAACTCACTAGAATATTTACCTTTTCCCCAGAGTCAACCGAATTTAGTTCCAGTGCTGCGTCTGGTGCTTGCAATGTTTGAAAGTCTGACAAAAATAATGTACGATGTTGTTAAAGTTGTTTATCATTTTCTTGTAGGAACCTCTTGTTTTTTCCCGCTGGGGTAAAAGTGCTGAGTTTAGTATATTGTGAGGAACATGATTCATGTGTTTTGTGCGTTGTGTGTTTTATTTGTTTTCCTGACAGCTGCCTGGAAGCATTTCTCTCAGGAGGAGTGCTGCACACCAGACGTGTGACACTGATGGAGCAACTCTGTCTAGGAGGATCTCTTATAGCTTAAGGAATACGTATTCTACGTAACATATTGTACAGATCTGCATTATGATATGGAGCAGTGGTTTATGGCCTAAAGAGTGGCCTAATATGTGACTGGTATAAGTGTGAATGATTTAGTATTTGAAGACACAATGAATAAGAACCATGACTTCTAGACCATGATGTGGTGTCAATGGTGTTAGTCTAAAAACAGTTTTCTCTGTGTCTCCACAGGTAAATCAGCAGAGAGGGCTCCATTTCCAGCCTATGGAAGAGAGCCTGGCGTGTCTGGCTGCCAGGTAAGTTTGATATCCGCTATTTTCTGCTTAGTGAGTCTCCGTTGGTAGAGCATGGCGCTTGCAACTCCGTGGTTGTGGGTTCAATTCCACGGGGCACCGCTAAGAAAATGTATGCACTAACTACTGTAAGTCGCTCTGGATAAGCGCTTCTGCTAAATGACTCAAATATAAATATAGTGTGGTCAACTCTGCTTGTTTAATTCTCCTTGTTTGGGCATTCTCAATACATTGTTAAAACTAATTGGCATGTCCAGCTCATCAGATACAATGCCTTTGTTGGTAGTATAATTAGAGTGAAAAGCTACCACTAAGGTAGCTTAGTGGGTAAGAGCGTTGTGCCAGTAACCGAAAGGTCGCTGGTTCTAATCCCCGAGCCGACTAGGTGAAAAATCTGTCGATGTGCCCTTAAGCAAGGCACTTAACCCTAATTGCTCCTGTAAGTCGCTCTGGATAAGAGCGTCTGCTAAATGACTAAAATGTAAATGTAAAATGTAAAATGTAAATGTTTATAAAGCGAACAAGAAAGCTCATGAGAATATTCTGAGGTGTGGAGGCTTAGAGATAATGAGTGAGTGATTACAGTGGGGCGTCCTCAGGTCTTCGCTGTCTGGGCTGAGGGGTTTCTCCGTGCCCTGTGTAGTCTAGCAGGGTCTAGCAGGGGCAGCCGAAAACCACAGAGAAACACCACTATCAGCACCTCCATTAAGCCAGGCTCAGCCCAGCTCCCCTCTCACAGCCACACAGATGTTCAACACAAAGGCCTGATTGTGTGCACAAGCCACAGCTCCCTCTCTCTCTCTCGGTCTGACGTCAGCAAGTCAATGGGGAGAGCTCTCATATTCTCTCTCTCACTTTTTCCTCCTCTTTCTCTCCCTCGTTCATTCTTCTCTCTGTTCTCCTCTTTCGCTCTCACTCACTGTTTTTCTGACTCTTCCCACTCTGTCGCCAGTCTCTCTGTATTCCCTTTCACTCTGCTCTGGCTGTGAGACCAGTAAGAGAAGTTCCACAGAAAATGGCTTCCGTCAGAGTCTACTCCACCCTCCACTGTTCCCAGTACTGAGCTTTTATATTCCACATTATGGTCAATGATATTGGGATTAGGGGTTTGCATGCCAAGTCTGGACTTAGGTTTAGGGCTACGTCTGAAAGATGTCTTTAAAAGATAGAGCCCACTTCTTTGGGCTTAACCTAAAGATCAAGGGAGCCTCTGACCTCATTGACCCACTTGTTAACCCACTCGCTTAACCTCAAGCTAATCATGTGCCAGAGTAGTACCCTTCACTTTTCTATCCCCTCACTGTACACACTGTACACATTACTACTAACAACTATGTGGTCATACAGAGGTCTGTGCTTCCAGTCAGACACAGTGAAAATATAGCTGATGTGAGTCGAGAGCTCGTTTACTCATTCATAAAAGAGCTTTTTGGAGAGGGAATGCCAGTTCAGACATTTTGTGTGGGAACTGGGGAATTGATGCAGGCCTGCAGCTGCTGAGATCTGAGGCTGGCAGAGATTCAGTTTGTCTGGTCCTAGAAAAAAACAGGAAGACCAAAAAAGCCATTTCATTCTTTAGAGAATGAAGGAAGAATGCTGGCTGGAAAATACATTATTAATATTGTATAACCCTTCTATTGATTATCGACAGGGCTCCACCGCTGAATCTTGCCCAGCCGAATCACGCATAAGCAAAGCTCTCAGGTGCTAAGTTTATCAGGCGTTGTTTATCTTTTAATGAGCAGCCTAAATGTTCACAACCCCCGTATGCTGGAGATTTCATAATCCATCCACACTAACCTAATAAAAGGTAACATTGTATTTTCTTCTCGGAGGACCAGGAATGGAAATTCGAAACACACAAACAATCTATCAAGAGGTAGGTTTTTGGAAAGTCCTGTAATAGGGCCAGATATCTGCCAAACAGACCATCAGTTGTGGGCTTGTCATCAAGTCTAGGCAAATTGCCTCGCTCAGCAACGGATTATTGCATCATTTGAACTTGATGAAGAACTCCCCACGTCTTATTGGGTTAAATATTCAAAGTGTTGTAGCCAGCTGTGGCCCCCTATTCCACTGAGCATGTCTGTCTCACAATAATCAACCCGTTTTAAACCTTCAGGCTTTATCTTTTTGGACAGTTGTTATATACACACCAGTAAAAGAAAAAGAGCCCAGTTTATCCACTCATTGTCTTTGTGGTATGGTAAGGTGTTATTCTGCCTTGATCATAATAGCAGGAAATCTGATTTAATTGAAGTCCTTCAGCATATCATCCCTCTCTCTCTCTCTATCTCTCTCTCTCTCTCACTGGGAGTGCGGGCACACTGTTCTGTGTGTGCCCATGTTGAGTTGGCCCTATGTCCCCAGTGGGATGAGGTAATGAACAGGGCTGGGGAGAAAGGGGGAGAACGGGGGAGAGAGAGTGGGAGAAAGAGGGGGAGAGAGGGGTTGGGAGAAAGAAGGGGAGAGAGGGGTTGTCAGGTTGCCGGGTTGCTGTGTTGCCGTGGCGGCAGCAGCGCTCTGTTCCGCAGGTAGCTCCTGTGTGCCTCCTGCGAGTCGGATTAGCCTGATTAAAGTGACAGGATGCAGTTGACAGACGACTCCCATTATCTCCTCAAATCCGCGTGACATTTCACTGTGGAAGATGGTCATTGAGATGTGAAGAGGCTTGGGCAGAAAGCCCTGTGATTCAGGAGATTCTTGCCATAATAAAGCCTTGTGTCAGGTATTGGGCATTAGCAACATGATAGACTGCAATGTCGTTTGATGCAAGTGTGTTATTGGAGTGCTAGGGGAGGACATTTTCTACCTCTCCTTAGACAATCACACACACACACTGACTACAGAACAGAACAAGCCTTGGCTGTTAACTCAATTTCACTCAATTATCTGTCTATTTTCTTCTTCGTCTCAATTATCTCTCTTTTTTTCTCTCCAGAAAATCAAAGATTTTGGGTTTAGTTTCATGAAAGCATAACAACATTTTCTGTCATCTTTAAATAGGATTCTGATGATTTAAATATCTATGTAATCAACAACCAATAAACCCTGGCCTCGCTTGAGTTTCCAATGCTTTACTATGTGTAGATTACATGGTAATTGGTATTTCATCTGACCTCTTGTGGCTCTTGTATGGTTTTTGTTCCATGCAGTAGTTTCTAAAAAAGAAACACCAGCTAATATTGCTGGGAGGATTTAATATAATTGAACAAAGGCAGCAGAAGAGTGTCTGGTCTGGTCTGTTGTGCCATGTCAATGTCAATGCAGTGGCCTCTGTGACAGGTTGTCAGTTTGCAGAGCCTGCTTCTCCACTCATTTCTACTGCAGTAAAGCGGTGGCAGACTTGATTTTCACAGGACTTGATGGCCTTCATTTCAATCAGTTAAAATCAGAATCTATGGTCTTTTTAGAATACCACCTCAATACCATGTTGGTGTTATTGTGAGGGGTTTTGATTAGATTTTGGGGAAATATTTGTATTTATCGTAGGTGAAATACCCAGGGAATTCAGATAATAATAATGATGCTGACCAAGGTCAAAGTCATCCCTCTGACCTATGTTAGATTAATGTCATTGGTTACCGTGTCAATCCCCAGCCCTCTCAGTCTACTGTAGCACACGAGGGCTCCAGTCTCCAGAGCAGCTCACTCCTCTGAGGTGTCCTCACTCACCTCGGCCCTCCCTCCTTCTCCACTTACGGTCCATAGCAAATTAGACTAATTGGTCCAGGCCCTTATTTGGCCTGTTTGCTGGGGGCACAGTGGTCACTGGAGTGGAGTGGATACTGGTGGAGCCTGGAGGCTGCTGGAACCTTCCAGAGGGTGCCTCAGCTCAGTCACATGACACAGTAAACAAGAGAGGAGGGTGCTGAGGACTCTGGACTCCAGCCCACTAATCTGGGACTGTCAGATCAGAGGCAGGTTTTGGTACAGCTCTGTGTCATCTCGGCTCTCCTCCACTAATTGGATACGTGTGCCTGAGATCAGACACAGGTCCAGCAGGCTGGTGGCCTGGTGACTCCCAGGTCTCTGGGACGGACGTTTTGTCCAGTTAAGCCGGCGTGGTTTTCGGGGGAGCTCACAGATCCTGAGATCAGACAGATGGTTTAATGAGCCTTGAGCTGCCCTCCTCTCACCCCCCCCCCCCCATGCGCCTCCCACCCCCCTGCACCTCCCTGCGCCCCCTCCCTTCAAAGAGCTGCTCCTGCAAGTCAGGACATGTCCCTGGCTGTGTCTGAGGATGCCCTCAGGCCGTGATCGCTGCTGATCAATACCGTTCCACTGCAGGCTGGAGGAGAGGGAAATCACTAGGTCAGACTGATTGGATCGATGTCTCCTTGGAGTTCAGTGGAGCTGCTAACAGTGGCGCACACAGGAGTACACAAATGACTGTGTGTGTATAAAAAATAGTAACTGAAATTTGTATCTTGTGATTCAATTTCTTATGCTGATGCTCCATAACAAAGCATAATTTACCAGCATTATAGAACAGTACCATTTTTTCAGAATGTTTTCAAACAAACATTATACCTTTTATCAGCTCCACGGGAAGCACTCATTAACACATATATTTTACATTTTGAATAAGAACTCTTTTACTACTAAGTGGACATGCATTAATTGAGGTGGCTGCGCTCGTCTGCTGTTGTGAAAAGAGGTATTTACTGTCTTTACCGTTAAAGAGAAATGTATTTTGTCTGAGGGCAGATTGTTAGTGAATTATGGTACCATAACACACAGTGGCCCCTTATTCCCACTGGAGCACATCTCCATAAAGCTGCTCAATGGATTGATTAATGCTCTTTAATAGATCATTAGGGGAATGGCTGATTCATGGCCAAGTGTCTCACAGATAAAATTTGACAGTGCATGAGATCACCCCCTGACTGTACGAGTACATCCTCCCTCCTCTCTCTCTCACACACACACACACACACACACACACACACACACACACACACACACACACACACACACACACACACACACACACACACACTAGTTTCACATCTGCTGTGCTCCACTTATCTGTTGTTTCTCTGTTGTCTCCTCCAGGCCAATATGCGACCGGACATTGGTCTGGTGAGTCCTGGGCCTGTGACCACATCGGGGAAAACGGCCCCTCCCTTCTACCCTCCCTTCACCGGGGCCAACCCCAGAAGACGCCCCATACCGGAACCTGCTCCCATTGGTCAGTGCCAATTAACCCATACCTATAGAGGTACAGAGCAGGGCAAGTTGTCCTCATTTTTGGTACAAAATAGTCCCTGACAATGGCATTATAGTCTAGTGTCATGTTTAGAGCAGTATGTGCTGACACAATTCTAAACCTCAAGCTGACCAAACGATGTAGCAAAGCCAAAGCCAGAGCACTTGTTTTACAGAATGTGAACTTGTTTGTAAGAGACCATTGATCTGTTTTCACTAACTCCATGAACAAGCCTGCGGGAGTCCCTGTGTTTTCAATGGATGAATGACTTTTGCTTAGCCATTTAAACTCCTATTTTAACGCTAATAATGATTATCCTGATGATTACAATAGATTACACAACACGCACAAATTGTTTTGCGTTTTACATGACAAATTGTTTTTGATTTGACTTGATTGTGTGCAAGAAAAGCATGTTAGGCCAGGGATGGCATCCTTTCGTCACTCCCCTCTTTATGCCAGTGTGTGAATGAGCTGTTGTGTTGTTTACATCCCACAAAGGCCTTTTCTATTGCCTCAATCCTGTTTTATCTTTCTACAGATCCTCTACAGACAAAGAAAGTTCGTAAGGTCCCTCCTGGGCTGCCTTCATCTGTGAGTGGAAGATCATTTCATCTGCCTGCTATACTTCTCATATATAAATAGATCTCTCAGTGAGCTTAACCAAACACACACACAAACACACACACGTGCACACACACACACTGTGCACACACATACAAATACACACACACAGACAAAGAGAGCTGTTGACATTACTGTCGCACAAACTTAGCTGGGATTTCACTTGTTTTCCTTGACTCTTCAAAGACGTCCTCTGCAGTGGCACTGGTGGTACCTGGTTGATGTGTAAGGAGCCCATAGCCCTGCCTTGTTGTTTTTGTGTGTGTATATGTGCGCATGTGTGTGTGTGTGTACTAGAGTGTGTGTATGTGTGTGTACATTGGGGTGATTGATTTTGGGGTCTGTCCTGTCACAGCGTGGTCTCCTCAGCTCCTCTCCTGGGATGAGGGGCTATGCGGGGCGCGGGGAGCAGAGCTGTCAGAGCGGATCCCCGGCGCTGCTCTTTTGATGTTTAATTAGTCATTATGTAGCCGAACAGGAGGACAGACAGAGATTAATAGCGCAGAATCAGAGACATTTCCATGGGTAATAATCCCGGTGGAGCAGAAGACATTAGAATGCAGAGGAAGTGTGGAGCTCAGCTTGCCTCCGCCTGGGCCGGGCCTCATTAATATGCATAAATCACTAAGTCAGATGTTCATTGTGAAAATCCTGGTGGATTCTCAAAGCGGCGATTAAGCCTTGCCTTAAATTCCCAGCCGCTGGTACAAGTCGATGCTTTTAATAAAAAAAACCAACTGGTTTTAGCAGAGATCCCGCTTTACTTTGGTGCTGAAGGATTCTTCCCCAGAGAACAAAAAGGGGGCTTTGATGAGGGTGGCTCAGAGACTGGATTTGCTTTTGGGAGCTGTGATAATCGCGAGCTCCACCGCTGTTCCTCTGAAATCAAATATGGAACAAGCCACAGGACATAAAAGAGAGAGATGTGTTTTGTCTCTGAATTTATGTTTGAATACTAGTTTGTCAGGAATAGAGGGAGGAAAGCAGCGGCATGGGAAAATTCTCCTGAAGTAGGTGAAGGGGATGTGTGGGGCGGTGCCAGAAGACAGGGAGGGAGGCAGAGAAAGATTGGTTGCCTTGCGGGGTACATCTCTTTGTTGTGTAAATGGACGCAGGGCTTTTATTTGTCTCTACTTAACACATGGACGCAGGTGCACTATGTGACTCATAACAGCAGAATCAAAGCAGTACAATCCTGAGTGGAATAAGCAGAGGAGCTAATGCAGCTTCATCGTCTGTCACTCTGTGTGGAGAAGACAAGGCCTGGCTCTTGGAGGAGTTAGTCTCTGATCCCAAGACAGAGCCAAGACTTTAACAGGGAAAAAGGGGCTGTATTTATTTTATTTCCTCTGGTTGCAGGGAAAGGTAAAGAGAGAGAGCCTGTGTTGTGGGTGGTGTTGGGATGGAGGTTGAGTGGGCGGTGATGGAGGGCTGGTCTGGAGGCTTTTAGGAGGTGTTGTATGGGCCTGGTGGAAGGTGTTGGGCGAGGAGGTGGAGGGGATATGAGCTGCCATAGCTTGTCTTGCAACTGGTTATAGGTGTTTAGAGGTTATATACTGGCTGGTAGGAGGTGTGTTTGTGTGTGTGTGTGTGTGTGTGTGCGTGCGTGTACAGGGGTTATCTGCAGGGACCTAGGCTGGTGTGGGCGGCAGACAGCGGTGGAGGTGGTGGGGTTTAGGGGTGTCGAGGGCACAGGTACACCTGGAGCAGATCAGGGTTGCCGGGGGCAGCTGTGCTGTGCCGTGCCGGGTGAGAACCCTGCAGTGTACCTGTAAGGCAGAAATGCAGCTGGCTGCAGATGCTGCTGAAAGGCTTTTGCTTGTGTAAGCACCCGGGCCTAAAGAGCTGCTTGATAAACAAAATGAATACAATGCTTCATATCATTATTCCCCCTACTGGGAATTCTCATTTATTTATTTATTTCAAACTTTATTTCAATTTTTTATCCTCACCTAAAAATTGTTGAGGGGGTTTAGATTTGAAGAGCGGTGTGTTTTAAATGAGCGGCTGATGTGTGTATATGATGTGTGTATATGTAGGATTTATATTGCAATCATAATATTTATGGGAGCACATCCTCTGTGCATTTAGGTTGTTCCCCTGTAGTATATACCAGGATGTGGAGGCCATCAGGGAGAGCCAGCCAGCTGCTGATTGCAAACATTCACATGTTTATACCCCAATCTCATCTCATATACACACTTTTTCCTTAACCCACTTTTGCAGTTCATTTTACGTACATGCTCCTTTTAGGCGACAGGAGCTACTGTACAGATGTAGGATCTTAATTTGATGGCTCTTTTGTTACTGAGAATTTTCCTGCACAGAAGGAAATACAAACTTGTAGTGTTTAAAGTCAATGTTTAAAAAGTATTCTAAAGTTTGTAATTTCCACATTAAAATGTCAGACTTGATTTGCCCTAACGAAAAATGTATCAACCCCTACAAAACAGTTCCATTAATTTGAATCCACATAATAATTCACATTTCCTGTCGCTGCAGGATTATTATTGTATTATTCTGGCTCAAAGGAAGGTCCAACGTATGTAGGCGTGTCACCAACTTTATCAGCCTGATGTAGCTCGGTTGGTAGAGCATGGCGCTTGCAACGCCAGGGTTGTGGGTTCGATTCCCACGGGGGACCAGTATGAAAAAAATGTATGCACTCACTAACTGTAAGTCGCTCTGGATAAGAGCGTCTGCTAAATGACTAAAATGTAAAATGTAATAAGCACCATTTTCCTCTGAATAGTAGGTCAATAGATAAACTGTGTACCTAGTAAAATACAAATGAAGTGAGCAATGTGGCATGAACATGATGTAGTACAGAGATCATCAACTAGATTCAGCCATTGGCCCATTTGTTTCATGAGAGGATGGTCAGGGGGCCGGAACTTAATTACAAATAATTGGTGGACTGCAAATTGACCGCAAGAAGCCCAAACAGATATAACATTTGACTAAAACATAATCATTTCAAACCATTTTGTATATTGGGGAACCCTGATGTAGTGTATATGTGCACTGGAGTCCACTAGTCCCAATTCAAACACATTATTTATTGCTTCTGTTATTTATATTAAAAGTAGAACATAAATCCAGTATAATGTACAATCCACACAAACACAAGGTCCTTAGCCATTGCAGATGATCAGAAGTTGACTGTATCAGACTTAAGTATTGTAAGGCTTACTTCATGATACAGTGGACTGTCCGTGGTCATAGCTAGATGTATCACTTTGTAAACTGAGCATCGCGCTGAGTGAAGACATAACGGTTTATCATTGGATGGACAGCCTGCTGCAGAGCAGGGTTGCTGACGGGCAGCTGTACGGGCACCTGCGTTAAGGGTCCGTCTGACAGGGAGACAGAGGAGAGAGACGTGCCACGGTGGCAGCTCTGTGGCTCATGGGGAAAAGCTGTATCTTGTAGGATATTCATGTGTAGCTGGGAGGGCATGGCTGGTGTGTGTAAATAGGCAGGCTTTTTTTACGCGCCCTTGTCACTGGCACAACGGCTTGATGTGACACTTCCTCCTTGGCTGTGGTGATGCTAGTCTGGAGGAGGGAAAGAAAGAAAGTGGCGGGAGAGGGGGGAGATGGGGGGGCGGAATCAACTCCCTTCAGGGACTTTTGCTAGCGAGAACCCTGGCTGTGAATGACAAAAAAGATTGTCATTTGCTTTTGACAGATCACTCAGACACCCTTGTTTCTGAGAGACTTGCACTTAGCAGGGAAACAGGGACTAGAAGAGAGGAAGTCTGCTCTGCTCCGGGCTCTGAGACTAAGACCCAGGATTTTGCCTCGCAGGGGTCGGGTGAATGACACACAGAGGTTATCTCCTTTGTGTGTGTGTGTGTGTGTGTGTGTGTGTGTGTGTGTGTGTGTGTTTTGCTGAACTCAGAGAGACTACAGCTCCCTTTCATCGATGCAGCTACATGTATTTTGACTAGACAGCCATCTGCAGGCGGAGCAGAATGGTGCAGGCAGGCAGGAAGCAGAGCTCATTTTGGGTTCTCTTTGAACCAGGGCAGGTCAGGACCTGGCAGAGGGCAGCTCTTGTGAGTAGACGTGCCTTGGGATGAAACGCGTCAGCAAAGCCTTCTGCAAATACAGCCAAACAATCATTGTTTGATGTGGCCCTTTCATGTAGGCACAGTTGTATCGTCTCAAGTGATCTGGGTTCCCTTGTTGTCTGGCTGTTTCACAGCATCAGATGACTTATCAGACAACATTCGTCATGTACCTCGACATTCTTGTATCTAAACATTTTTGATGAAGCATTTATTTTAATTTCTCTATTTTTTTATTCAAGGAGAATTTTAAGAGAATGGTCATTGTGACATAGCTGACAATACTTTCTATGGTGCATGGAATGTGGGTTGACATTACATTTTAGTCATTTAGCAGACGCTCTTATCCAGAGCGACTTACAGTTAGTGAGTGCATACATTTTCATACTGGCCCCCCGTGGGAAACGAACCCACAACCCTGGCGTTGCAAGCGCCATGCTCTACCAACTGAGCTACAGGAGACATGGTCTGTTTCATTTTCTAAAGTCAATTCTAGAATATTTATAGTACTAAACAGAACAGGACTGTCTTTCTGTCTACCTCTGCCTCCTGGCTACAGACCAGCTCACATCCATCTCTGGGTTGGCATGATGCCCATTATCTCAACACCATGCCCCTGTCCTATCAGGTCAGCAGGTCAGAGTCAGACCACCAGGGGGCAGTGTGCCAGGCTCTTCTGCTGTGCTCTGACCCCAGTCTGAATGCCCTCTGGAGATGAGCTCATCAGATGGCTGATTAGATAGATGTCCCTCGTTTGACTGGGATGATCCTGAACAGAGATCCTCACCCCCTCCCTTCCATGGGCTTTGCCTGGGTGTGTTTATCGGTCTTTGGGTTGCTCAAATTTACCTATGACATGAGAGGCAGAGATAAAGGAGCAGGCCAACAACTCCAGAGGTCCCGGCTGCTTTCATCTACAAGGAGAGAAACAGAGTTAAAAGAACATGAAGCAGAAATGAATGCACACATTAAAGTCATTACTCACATTTCGGCCTGTAGTAAATTATTTATGTAGGGCCTGTCTGCGTGAGTGCACCACGTTATTGCAGACCTTGATTTTAGACTGCTGCCTGGCAGGCTTGGGACGGTGCTCTGTCAACAATCGCTAATGATTAGGTTAATAGAGTGTGTTAGTCAGAGGTCGTTGAACTCTAAGCCACGCCAGAGTGGCCAGTGGGGTATACTACAAAACAGGATCAATGAGTTATCAAGCTAACTTGTCTAAATATTCTGAAATATATATATATTTTTTTAGATACGCTTGAAATGGCCATGGTCTAATTGACTCAACAACCAAAAACACATATCTAAGTTTAGCCTTCTTAATGAACCAGAAAATAAATAGTTATTCCTAGTTGTTTATCAAAGTTAGCTGGCTAACTCATTGATCCTGCTTTGTAGTATACCCCTCTGGTCTAAGAGAGCATCACCATGTGAAGCTCACGCTATAGGTTGTAGCTGCAGACCCAGTTGTAGGTCAGATGCTCCCCGTAATGCGGTGAGGGGTTTCCTCAGAGTGTGTAAGTCAGAGCCATGTCAGGGCGCTTTGATTGGATTGGTCCTTCTTGGGTGCCTGGTTGTGGATTAGCCCAGTGAAAGACTAGAGGACACTGGCAAAACACTGACCTACTGTACTAGGCTGAACTGGATAGAGAGGCTCAGTCTTAATGTCGTGGCTCAGAGATAGCCTCCTTCCATCCTGCAGCTTTAGTAATGCTTATTGGATCTCTGTGTTTGTGGAGTACACATTGTCGTTGTCGTGACATCCATGATATTATTAATACAATTCATTGGTTCCAGAGTCGTATTTGATGACTGAGAACATACAAAGACACAAGGGAGGAATTTGATGTGATGTTGCTATGGAGCTAGAGCAGGCTCCTATCACAAAATAAGTTTATGAACAGTTGTATGGGGGAGTGAGGTTTGTATGTCCAGGAGTATTTGGAAGACAAAGGGCAGAGTTGATGAAAGGGAGTTGGGTGGAGTGTTATTTTGTGGTCAGTTGGGAATGTGGTTCAGATCATATTTGGATGGGTGAGCGAGAGAGTGGGTGTTCCAGCCTATGGTGAATTAACTCACAGCAGTGTAGGGTTGTACTGAAAAAGATCATATGAGGCATGTCTGTGGGCTGGAGATCGATGGCCCAGTCTGAGTAAACTCTGGGGAGGGTAGGGTGTCTGTCTGTCTGTCTCTCTGTGTCTGTGTGTCTGTCTCTCTGTGTGTCTCTGTGTATGTCGGTCTGTCTCTCTGTGTACGTGTGTGTGTGTATCTCCTATGTCAGGTCAATCAGTCAGCCAGGCCAGGAGTGGCTCAGCCAGGATTACCATAGCTATATGTCTGGCAGAACCAGCACTAGAGGATGTGTATGTTTACTCAGTCACACAGACTGAGTGCGTTATAAATAACTCTAAAGCACCTTTCTGCTTCATACACACATGCAAAGCGTTAGGGAAATAAGGTCAGGGGGAGTTGGAAGAGGAGGAAACGTGTCTGTAGTTAGAGATTCAGCAGTTAGAGATACTCTAACATCTCAAACTGAAGCAGAGCCAGTAGCACTGTACTGTATGCCTGGTCTGGAACAGCCTACAGATGAGAAAATGCCTGTTCTGTGCTGACTTATGCAGTCGTAAATCATTGGCGTTAACGTGTAATGAATGTGTAATTAAGTCAAGGCCACGCTGTGTTATGAACTTCTTGTGGGGTTTTGGGCAGATTAAGAACACCCCCCCACTGCCCGCTCCCCCAAATAAAAACCAGAGCTTCTTACAGGAAACAATCACCCCATCCTGTCTTATGACATCATGGCTAAATCCATGCATGAGATGGAGGTGACCTCAGTTGGTGGATTTGCGGTGGATCTTTTTTAACACCCAAAGAAATCCCAGGGAAAAAAGCATGGCCAGTGGCTCAAATGTGATTAGAGGTGAGTTGTGTGGACAGGTGCATGGCTGGGTGGCTGCCAGTGAGGTAACACTTGGCCCACTTTGACACAGATGCAGACTGGTCTTTAAAATCTTTGTCCTGTTTCTTGGTGGCTGATGGGTCAGGGGCCGGGCCCAGGTTGGATGTTGATGGTGTGATAGAGGGTGGTGATTCTGTCTCTGTCTTAAGAAGATTGGTGTTTAGGATGAGATCTGACATGGTTCAGTAGCTCAGGAAATGAAGTATGACAACCTGGGTGTCTTCTCACTAATACAACTAATATCTGTTTGTCTGTTAGACAAATGTAAAGGATCCCAAAGTGTCCCTGTGTTTGCAGCTACATTTAGTAACACGTCTGCTTTTATCAGTGTTGAGTCCATCTCTCTTTACTCACTCTCTTTGAGCTTTCAAGTCTTTTTTTCTCAGTATGGCCTTCTGTGTCCGGACCCGTTTTTGGACCCTTCAAACGCACATTTTCCTTAAAGCATCAACTTGAAACGGGTCCAGATATAAAGTGGTACCAGCATGTAGACCCCAGTGCCTTGGAAGAGTTTAAAAGAATCTCGGAGAAGAAAGAGGAATAAATAATAATAGTACTAAAGGAAAAACATAATAAAGCCTTGTTTTCTTTGGGAAGGGGAGGCTTTCATCTTTCTATAACAATAATGCTCTCAATGAGTGCACAGGACTGTGTTTAGTCCAGGAAGCTTCCACTGGCAGACATGAAAGGCTCCAGGGAGGCTGGATGGAGTGGGCTTTAAAGGCTCTGTATGGCACACGGGTCAGTCCTCTCCTCTCCTCTGGCCTCGCTCTTCCTCCTCTTCTCTTTCTCCACCTCTCCTCTTTCTCCTCCTTCAATGGAGGCCGACATGGAACAGCAGAGCGGTCTGAGAGTGACAGGCAGACAGTGAAATGAAATGGCTGTGGCTGTTTCGGTTGTACCCCTCTGCTTCCCCCTGGCCTGTGGTGTACGTCTGAGCCTGAGGCCCCCGGGGGTTTAGGAAATGGAGCATCACAGTTCTGTTGCCTGTCTGACGTCATGGCCCGGCCCCTCTGCAGCTGTTGCGTGTGTTTAACAACTCTCTCTGTTTACAGTCACCGTCGTGAGAAGTGGGTTCATTCTGACAATAGGGAAAGTTTCATTGTTTTGGAAGCACACAGTATACATGAACATTCTCACTAAGATGTTCTAGAACATTCTAAATGTTTCTTTCTCCTTCTCCCAGTCTGTTTTTATTACTCTGGGTATTCTACCTAAGAAATATAATCCAAATGTAATTTAAACTCTTATTTTCCCTTCATCTTTTCCTTTCCTTGTTGATAGTCCACTTTCCCATATTGGTTGTTAATTGGCATAATGTTGAGGGTGGGAACAGGTTAAACTCCTGTCCAGATGGTTGTGTAGCTGAAGAAACCCTATCCCTTCATTTTACCTCACTGCTAGCGGACTAATTCAGTTATTACAAAAACAACAGATTAGCCCACTCAGGATTAAAACCTGTGTGGGAGAGCATGTTTATTGCAGTTACTTACCCAGTAATTTGTTTGCTTTTGAATAAAGTAAATTGATGATACCATGCCCAAAGCTAAATAGTTTTAGCTCCAGCTCCCCTGCAGAAAATCTAAATGTTTATGCTTGGGAGTTATCATTTTTTTCTCCTCTTTCTAAATCATTTGTTTTCTGTCCCACCTCCTCGCTTTATCTTTTTTACACCCCCCACTCCCCCCCCCCCTCCCTTCCCCCGATCCGCTTTCCTCTTTGCCTCAGCACATATGAGGCTTACAGGGAAGAACCATTTCAGCCCCTCCCCTTCTCTCAACCACCCCCCTAACGCTGTGGCGAATGGTTCAGCCCTGCTTTGCATAAGTTTCCTCTGAGTAGATCCATGTGTGAAGGGCCAGCCCAGGACTGAAAGAATTAGTCCCTTTTGAACGGGTTCGATGTATGTCTAGGGAGAAGGCTTGTGTGCTGCTGCTGCCGTGTTCTGAAACAGTACACTTGCTCCAGTCATCAGTCTAATAGCCGAAGCTATCATGTATTGCGCCTACCCTGTCCCTGGAATGGGTAGCAACTCCTTAATGTATTACTACAACGGGAAATCGGTGAGTTCTGTCTGCGGGAGAAAGAGAGGGAGAGTGTGTGTGTGTGTGTGTGTGTGTGTGTGTGTGTGTGTGTGTGTGTGTGTGTGTGTGTGTCCACGTTTGTAATTGGCCTTCGGGTATGGAGTTACAGAATATTGGGTTGTCCGGCTGCACAGCATGTTTCTCGGCTCTAGAGTATATCACTCCTCTCTGCTTTACTCTCTCTCTCTCTCTCTCTCTCTCTCTCTCTCTCTCTCTCTCTCTCTCTCTCTCTCTCTCTCTCTCTCTCTCTCTCTCTCTCTCTCTCTCTCTCTCTCTCTCTCTCTCTCTCTCTCTCTCTCTCTCTCTCCCTCCCTCTCTCTCTCTCTCTCTCTCTCTCTCTCTCTCTCTCTCTCTCTCTCTGTCTCTCTCTCTTTCCCTCTCTCCTCTGTGGACTGATTTTTCCGTTGCCTCAGTTACAGCTGTGTGACAGTACCATTTGTTTTTCTTTGCAGTTCAAATAGAGGACTTACTTAATTTCTCTCTCAATATGTTCTAGACATGTTATAGCCTGAATCTAGATGGCTCACTTTTTTTTTAGCTAACCATGTATGTCAAAACTTAAAGTAGATTTCAGCACATACTTCTGTATTAGAGATCAAGCAGAATATAAGCAAGGCACATACATTGTATATAAGTAGGAACAAATCTCAACATGTGGATGTGTGTGGTTGAAAAAAGTAAAACACATCATGTTTTTTCTCTCACCTCTGTTCGTAGACAGACTTCAGTGTTATACACTGAAAATATCGTTTTTTTTAGCTGTGAATGTATTTTTACTGGATGGTTGGTTCAGCACTGAGACTGGGTTGAAATAATAACACGTGGAAGTCTGGGAATGATTAAGGAAAAGAGGCTGCCTGTTGAGGTTAGACTTTCCTGTTTGTAGATTGAGCTCTGAGCACCAACGTTGCTGTTATTCCATCTGTTTTTAATCACATCGGCATTCTGGACTCTACAGGGAGCCTAATGTAATTCCTGGATTGCTCAGTAAAAAACTCTTTGATTTCTGTGTTCCTGCAAAAACTTTATTTTATGTGTGTGTATGTGGGAGAGTGTGTAGTAGTGTGTGGATGTGGGAGAGTGTGTAGTGTGCGTGTGTGTGTGTGTGGTTGCGTGCATTTGTGTTTTGGTTTACCTGCCTCTGAGCTAAATTGAGTTTCCTCAGATGCTTGCAGTAATTGTGTCACAGGTGTAAAAGTCTCACTGGCACTGCTGCTGAATAAGAGATGAGGAGAGAAAAAGCTCCCTCTGTTTCCCAGCTTCTCTCCAGAGAGCAAAACACTGAAACACCCACTCAGCTCCATCTAGAACATTAACTCCACGTTTCAGAGTCAAGGCCCCATTGGACCTCATTCTCTGATTTAAAGAAACCAGGGAGTTGAACATTTCTATACCATTGTGAGATTCACTTTTATGAGGTCAACATGCTTGTGCTTTAGCACTCCTCATACCCCATTAGGACAATACGCTTCGTTCCTACAGCACCACAGATCACTTTGATCTTTTTATATTAGGTATTACCAGGAAGGTCTTAAAGGTCAGTAGAGGGAGAAAATTGGGAGCATGTGGGCAGCATGGGTCAGAGTTGAACTTTATGATCCAGAGCAGTCGATAAATAACCAACCAATACCAAGCTCTTTATCTTTTATTCTTTGCGGGAGAGATAAATAGTGTTTATTGTGAGCATCAACAAAACTCACATTTACTTGTTTGAGTTTGAGAGTGATTATGGGTTTTATGGCAAAAAAAATTGATTTCTGTGTTTTATGGTGTGTGAAGTAGTTTTACTTCTGTTGTTTCATCCAGTTCCAGAGAAAATGAGTAGCCCAAGCTTTAGAGAATTCAGATATTTGGGAGAATTTGGTGGGTGGAGTGTGTTTATCTAAGGTGTGGCCTTTCCTGTCTAATATCCCTCAAGTGCACTGAGGATTGGACCAAGGAGGCATCCAGTAAATGACTGTTTTTCTTCCCACCTTAGGAAATATGAAATAACTGTTTACAGCACAAGATAACATCAGGTGTATGAGTTTTGCCTCAGAGTTTAAACTTCATGTTCACATCTTCCCACATATATAACACCTGGTATCACCTCATTTATCAGAGTGCAGTTGGTCTTTGAAAATTGTGTTTCTTGAGACTTAAATCTTGGAGCTTTTAAGCATCAACAGCTTGAGGCGTGAGATGTATCTGTTAAAGGGTTGACTGGTACTAGGCTGCAGTGCTGAACATGCCCCATCAGGAAGGTGGTGCTGGGGCTGTGTAGCAGGGGACCATTGTGTTGGAGCTGCGTGCGTGCCTTTAAGCCTCTATAAGTGTGTTAGATTTAGACTTGAAAAGAAAGGCCCTCGTGCATGGTTTGATTCCACATAGTGACGTGCAGAGACAGGATATTCTGTTGACACCAGCAGCCCACTGCTTTCAGCTGTGTCTTTGTGAGTTCCTCAGTTGTTGGACTGTTTTTTGCGGCGGTGATCATTTATTTTTAAGATGTTATTTTCACCGTCGTCATTTGGTGTATCCATATGTTGACAGTTTAATGTTTTTTTCCATGTGCTGTTTTGATTGGTGTGGTGTTGAGATCAAAGGCGGGTGCTGCAGGCTGGTGATGTGTGGAGGGACTCATCAGCCCTCTCAGATCAGCCACAGAGAGACTAGAGAGTTGCAGAATGAAGCTCTGCCAAGAACCTACTGTCCCCATTCTCTCCAATCTGACAGTGAAATCTTATGCTTGTTGATATTAAGTCAAACATGAGTTAGCTTAGTGTATAAACCACAAACCCTGAATTAATGATTGCTTATGGATTATGATGGCTACAGATATTCTTACATTAAACGTGATGCGTAAAATATACAGAAACAAAACACCCAAACTCTAACAACTGTGCTGGTCCTGGTGGCATGGGCCCTGAGTGACGTCTCTTTAATTAATGTGGTAGTAAAAGGAAAGCCAGGCGGGCCCTCTCCTCCAGAGGCTAGGGGAATGAGGCGCCCGGTGTTTGGGATGTTTTATTAATGCCTTGACTGGCTAGGCCAGGGTAAAGAGGACAATTAGCATCATCCACCGCCATATGCTGCCCATTGAGGCTCAGACTGGGACAAAGCCAGGGCTCCTGTGTGAGGCTAACCTGGAATCACCACGGGAGTCCCCACACCCTGGGTCACATGTGTGAGCCAGAGGACCCAAGAGATCCCCTCCCCTCCCTGCTAAATGAGATTTAGGGTGCTGGAGGTACACACACAGCTAATCACATGCTCACACACACTGCTCGCTCAGCAAGACCCCGTGGCCCTGACTGTTGGCTAAGCTGACTGACTGGGTGCTTAAGGAATTGATATGTCGCTCACGTGTGTGAGTGAATATGTGCGTGTCTTTCTCTTGACGTACGTACTAAAGTGATGACAAATTAAGTTTGTTGGGGTTGTGTCTCGTAAATAAGATCATTATACTTCAGTAGGACAACAAAACATTCTCTCCATGCCCACTGACACATCTTGTTGCATTAGGAAGCAACCTTTGAAGTTCTTGAAGGGCTCTGTTCACGCAAACAGATGAGTATGCCATTAGGTCATTGAAAGAGGAATTTATGTTGCTGGTGACTAGAGGATGGGGGGGGGGGGCTGGGTGGCAGGTCTGGTAGTGATTTGTGCTGCATGGTGATGGTGTTAGGGTTGAGGGACCAGCCCTCTTTCTGGCGTGGTGAGTTCACTAGCTCCCTCTCTCCCTTGCTCTCTCTCCCTCCATCTGGAGTGGATAAAGTCAGAGACCACATCACTAATGTTTGGCCTCACGGCCCTTTGATCCTCCCACCCAGCCTGGCACAGCCACAGCTGCACAACAGCGCTCTGTGCCTCACCGCTCTTCCCCTCCCTATATCCCTCGCCAGCTTACAGCCAGGTAGCAAAATAAAGAAAAGCACAGGCCCCATATTTGATTTTCTGATTTGATTTCTGTTTCTTTGGCGAGCTGCAATTTGCAGAGTGTTTTTATGAACGCGTGTGTGCTTGTGTCATTATAGTTCCATTAAGAACTGAGACAATCTGAAAGGCAAACACCCCCTGATAATCCAGTCCTCCCTCCATGAGCCTTCCAAATGAGCCCAGCTGCCACACCTCTGGCTTCTTAAACCGCCACGGCTCAGTTCGTTCACTACATTCATTAAAGTAGACATGATTCTGGCTTCAACATACAACGCTACTTTACAGATGACAGTCGTGTAAGGAATAGGGGATGAATTTAGTCAAAGATACTCGTTTTCATCTAATGATGGTTAATGAATCCATCCTTAATGCACTGGCTTTAGATTGTGATCAACCCACCAGGCAGGGTGGTGTGGGATTAGAATTGTTCCTCTTCAGCATCATCCTAATAACTCAACCAAATCATCATCATTATGCTCCTACCACATACAGAGAACAGTCACAAGCTATGTTTTAGAGGATAATGACTTGGACAAAATTCTAGACTGCCCTGTGCACCTCCTGTTGTTATTCATGTTGATAATGTCTGTTTTCCTTTGGCAGGTGTATGCCCCGTCTCCCAACTCCACAGAAGACTTCAACAGAGATTCCCCCTCCTACTCATCTCCCAAACCCCCCAGCAGTATGTTTGCAAGCACTTTCTTTGGTAAGTGATTCTGACTTAAGACAGTCTCTGTCATGGAGTCTAAAGAAGCCAGTTTTATCTGTTTGTTCAATCTGTCTTTGTCAATGTCTTCCCCTGCCTGTTGATGGACAGTGGACCCATGAGAAAATATTTCTGGACAAACATCCTAACATCACACTCAGTTACTCTCTCTGTAGTCACTCTCTCTGATGTCGCTAAACAGTTTCAAATGTTCAGCTTGATTTAGCCATTTCTTTCTTCTGGTAGACAGTATTTCACTGAGCCTGGGCTCAGAGTCAGTGGTCTTTGAAGGGATGGGGTTGCTTTCTGTTAGCCAAGGGAGGCTTAGTGTTATCTCAGCTGTGTCCAGGACAGGGCTTGTGTTTCAGTCCTAAGACCAGACTGGGAGAGTGAACAACCCCCTTGTGTGATCCAGCGACTCAGCAGAGAGGAGGGGGACTGCCCTATGTGGAAAGGTCTCTCTGGGCTCTCATAATCAAGCTGTGTGTTGTGGTTTGCTTCACGGCGGTTCAGGCATATTGCATTTTATGTAAACTTGACTTTGGTTATTAAACTAAAGCCATTAAAACGTCTTTGCTCCCTTCTGGAATCAAATCCAGGACGTCTCTTCAATTGGATGATCCTTTTGTTAAATTAGTCATTATACTGTGAAGAATAGGGATGAAACTCAAGACGGATCCATTTCAACTTAACTCTGTTTGTTGTCATTAGATGGGACCCACAACTCTTCTGACCCGTGGAATTCCTCCAATGGGATCAACCAGCCTAGTTATGGAGGAATGCTGGGAGGATCTTCATCTCACATGCCGCAGTCAGGAAATTACGTCAACATGCACTCACATGACCGCCTGGTAAGCAACCCAGCTAGTGATGTAAGCACATACTGTAAGTCTCAATGTTTCCCCTACCTATTCTTAGACAGTCTACCCCCTCCCCTTTAAGCTCTATTGCCCCATACTCATAAAACATTTGGCCTGCATTGGTTTCAATTGAATATTTGTGGTGTGCAATATTGCAGCCCACAATATTGCCCACCCTGCCTACAGAAAAAGTCTAGCTAGGGGAAACACTGTGACTTATGTGTATTCAGCATCCATGTCCTGTTCTGCCCCATCAGAGCACATCCCCTCCTCTCTGCTGAGCCCGTAGTGAGAGTGGTCGGTGTGAGCCGTGGCCTGGCTATCTCTCTATCTGATGTTGCTGTCTGGGCGGTATCTGTGTAAGACACGGCTGACCCCCTCTATCAGTGTTTCATCTGCTCTGCTCTGTCTGCCCACTGTGTCTCACTGGGACTCACGGGGAGCCTGCAGCTGCTGCTCAACCAAAGCCCTCTGTCTGTCTGGGCTCCACATTCATATAACCTCTATTTATCAAGTGATAGTTTTTCACCATGCAAAATGCGATTCTTTCCACTGAACAAGTGTATGCACACACAATATTGTTTTGTCCTCATGTACACGTGTTTTGTTCTCTTTGTCTTTCAGAACTACCCTCCACACTCTGTATCGCCGACAGACATCAATGCCAGTCTTCCTCCAATGTCCAGCTTCCACCGCAGCAACGCCAGCACTTCACCATTCGTTAACCCAACACACACCCCGCCTGTCAACACCACCGACGGGGTCATGGGTACGCCGAATATTTGGTTGATCTACTCTTAAATATCAATAGGCGAGATAAATGTCCATAATTATGCTTTCTTCTTTAATCTATGCTCTGTGTTATAAATGTCCTCTCCTTGTTTATGTAGTTGCTGCAAATCGGGGGAACGCCACTGGAAGCCAGCAGACTGGAGATGCACTGGGCAAAGCCTTGGCTTCGGTGAGTACAGCACACCCCTGTTCTCCTCCGGGGAAATGGGAAAGCCTCAAAGGAGATTTAGATAGAAACCATGTTACAAATCCACAGAGGTTGTTTGTTTGGGGTAAAGCCCTATTGGTTTACTTGTAAGTGGAGGCACAATCCATGCAGCACTTAAAATTGCACTCTCTCCCTCTGAATGTCAGTTTGATTGAGGCGTTAGGCTTACATGGATGGCTAGGAATCCTCTGTGGATATCCCCTCTAGGTTGATCCCCTCTCTGGGTGTGAATCCTGTGTTATTGCCTACACTACCTTCTCCACACACATTAATATCAAATATATTTGTTATTCCTGTGTTGAATTGAGATGGTGCAGTATATTAATGGCCCTCTTTAGTCTGTAAAGGAAGCGACCTCGGTAGTCACGATGGGTATTAAGTGCTATAGTGAATGCTGATTAAATAAGCCCAGAGGGATGTGTTTGCAGTTGTTTTTGGGCCTAAGCCAGGATAATTGTGGACTTAATCTCAGAGTATACAAGAAAGGGAATTGTAGGTTAAAAAAACACACTCCTAAAGCCTATGGATTACGCACCAGTTTGAATAATCAAGCCTTGGAATTTGTGCCATTTTCGATCATGTCTCCCTGCACGTTTGACACACAATAACTCATAAACCTTTGCACTACTGAGGATGAATATATCCTCCGTCCAGTTAGAGTACTCTGGGTTTCAACAGCCACAAAACCTCACAGAGAGCTCTTCTGTCCCTCCTCTTACTGACTATTTCTCATTTTAATAACTCCCAGAACTAATCTTTAACCGGGCCTAATATACACTTCATGACCAAAAGTAAGTGGACACCTGCTCGTCGAACATCTCATTCCAAAATCATGGGCATTAATATGGAGTTGGTCCCCCTTTGCTGCTATAACAGCCTCCACTCTTCTGGGAAGGCTTTCCACTAAATGTTGGAACAATGCTGCAGGGACTTACTTCCATTCAGCCACAAGAGCATTAGTGAGGTTGGGCGTTCCAATTCATCCCAAAGGTGATGGGGTTAAGGTCAGGGCTCTGGGCAGGCCAGTCAAGTTCTTCCTCACCAATCTCGACAAACCATTTCTGTATGGACCTCACTTTGTGCACAGAGCCCTGTGGGCCTTCCCCAAACTGTTGCCACAAAGTTGGAAGCACAGAACCGTCTAGAATGTCATTATATGCTGTAGCGTTAATATTTCCCTTCACTGGAACTAAGGGGCCTAGCCCAAACCATGAAAAACAGCCCCAGACCATTATTCCTCCTCCACCAAACTTTACAGTTGGCACTATGCATTGGGGCAGGTAGCGTTCTCCTGGCATCTGCCAAACCCAGATTAGTCCGTCGGACTGCCAGATGGTGAAGCGTGATTCATCACTCTAGAGAACGTGTTTCCACTGCTCCAGAGTCCAATGGCGGTGAGCTTTACACCACTCCAGCCGATACTTGGCATTGTGCATGGTGATCTTAGGCTTGTGTGCTGCTGCTCGGCAATGGAAACCCATTTCATGAAGCTCTGAACTCTGTGAAGCATTTATTTGGGCTGCAATTTCTGAGGCTGGTAACTCCAATGAACTTATCCTCTGCAGTAGAGGTAAATCTGGGTCTTCCATTCCTGTGGCGGTCCTCATGAGAGACAGTGTCACGATCGTCCAGAACAGATGAGGACCAAGGCGCAGCGTTGCAGGCAAACATACTCTTTAATTAGAGACACGATCAAAACAACAAACGATACGTGACAGTTCACGGTCTAACATAAACAGACTTGAAACAAGATCCCACAAACACAAATGACAGTTTAAATATGGCTCCCAATCAGAGACAACCAACGACAGCTGACACTCGTTGCCTCTGATTGGGAGCCACTCAGGCCAACATAGAAATACACATACTAGATAAACAAATGAAATGCACACCCTGGCTCAACATACAAGTGTCCCCAGAGCCAGGGCGTGACAGTACCCCCCCCCCTAAAAGCGCGGACTCCGACCGCGCCCACCAAACACCACAGGGGAGGGACCGGGTGGGCACTCCGCTTAGGCGGCGGATCCGGCTCCGGGCCTGATCCCCGCTCCCTCTCCAACCCCCCAAAGTACCCCCGGTCCGGTCTGGCCCCGCCGGCCGGAGCTGGACTGCACACTGGTGGAGCGGATTGCTCTAGCTCCGGCGTGAAGCATCTGACCGGTGCCGGACCAGCCACCGGTGGAACAGGTACGGGCCGTGCCAGACTGACGACGCACACCACTGGCTTGGTGTGGGGAGCAGGAGCGGGCCGCGCCGGGCTGACGAAGCGCACCACTGACTTGGTGCGGGGAGCAGGAACGGGCCGTGCTGGGCTGACGAAGCGCACCACTGACTTGGTGCGGGGAGCAGGAACGGGCCGAGCTGGGCTGACGAAACGCACCACTGACTTGGTGCGGGGAGCAGGAATGGGCCGGACCGGGCTGACGACGCGCACCACTGACTTGGTGCGGGGAGCAGGAACGGGCCGCGCCGGGCTGACGAAACGCACCACTGACTTGGTGCGGGGAGCAGGAGCGGGCCGGACCGGGCTGACGAAGCGCACCACTGACTTGGTGCGGGGAGCAGGAACGGGCCGTGCCGGGCTGACGAAGCGCACCACTGACTTGGTGCGAGTGGCAGGAACAGGCCGGACCGTACTGGGAACACACACCACTGGCCCTACGTGGGGATCAGGAACAGGCCGGACCGGACTGGCAACACACGCCAGTACCTCTCGCCGTGCCTCTACATCCTCCTTCCCCCTGGTGACCAGTGACTCCCGTAACCTGGCGGCCTCCTGCTGCCCCGTCGTCCACGGCGTTAGCCCCCCCCTAAAAAATTTATGGGCTTCACTCCTACCCGTGGCCAAGGCCTCCATCCCTCTTGCCAGACTCGCACTCATCTCCTCCCAAGTCCATCCTCTCTCCTCGTCACGCTGCTTGATCCAGTCGAGGTGGGATCTTCTGTCACGATCGTCCAGAACAGATGAGGACCAAGGCGCAGCGTTGCAGGCAAACATACTCTTTAATTAGAGACACGATCAAAACAACAAACGATACGTGACAGTTCACGGTCTAACATAAACAGACTTGAAACAAGATCCCACAAACACAAATGGGAAACAGACAGTTTAAATATGGCTCCCAATCAGAGACAACCAACGACAGCTGACACTCGTTGCCTCTGATTGGGAGCCACTCAGGCCAACATAGAAATACACATACTAGATAAACAAATGAAATGCACACCCTGGCTCAACATACAAGTGTCCCCAGAGCCAGGGCGTGACAGACAGTTTCATTATAGCGCTTGTTTTTTTGTGACTTTACTTAAAGAAATGTTCAAAGTTTGCTTTGCTTATTTGAGCTGTTCTTGCCGTAATATGGACTTGATCTTTTACCAAATAGGGCTATCTTCTGTATACCCACCCCTACCTTGTCACAACACAACTGATTGGCTGAAACGCATTAACTTTTAACAAGGCACACCTGTTAATTGAAATGCATTCCAGGTGACTGCCTCGTGGGGCTGGTTGGGAGAGTGCCAGGGGTGTGCGGGGCTGTCATCGGGGTAGGGGGTGGCTACTTTGAAGAATCTCAAATATAAAATATATTTTGAGTTGTTTGGCACTTTGTTGGTTGCTGCATGTTTCCATATGTGTTGTGTCGTGGTTTTGATGTATTCACTATTGTTCTACAATGTAGAAAATAGTACAAAATAAACCCTTGAATGAGTTGGTACTGAATGCACCAATTTGTAAGTCGCTCTGGATAAGAGCGTCTGCTAAATGACGTAAATGTAAATGTAATGAAGCTCCCGACGAACAGTTCTTGTGCTGAAGTTGCTTCTAGAGGCAGTTTGGAACTCGGTAGTGAGTGCTGCAACCGACGACAAACAATTTTTACACGCTTCGCGCTTCAGCACTCGGCGGTCCCGTTCTGTGAGCTTGTGTGGCCTACCACTTCTCGGCTGAGCCGTTGTTGCTCCTAGACGTTTCCACTTCACGATAACAGCACTTACAGTTGACTTGGGCAGTTCTAGCAGGGAAGAAATATGACGAACTGACTTGTTGGAAAGGTGGCATCCTATGACTGTGCCACGTTGAAGGTCACTGAGCTGAGCAGACTTTTGTCTATACAGTGTATCTCACCTCCGAGAAATGAAACCCACCGTAGCTTTTATTCCTAGTAAAAAGTGAGAGAAGTAGAATGTGGAAAAGCGTAATGGGTTTACATTTGGGAAGTGCTATGGCTCAGTGGCGCGCACCCGAAAGAGAAAAGTGTGTGTGAGGGGGTATGATAATCACAAATTAAGTATTTTTGTATTCTCAGACTCAATTCTATTAGCATGACAAAGCTGCGGTGAAATGGACACGGTTGGGCTGGGGTGAGACGAGGAGTGGGGAGGCCAGGGGGGGCGATGGGGGTTCCTAACTGCTGTGGCTCAACTCTGCGGGCCGCCCTTTGTGGGCCTTTTGTTCTCCGGCCTTTTAAACGGGCCGTGCTTATTGGCCCCCCGCTGCCCGGGGGAGCGTGACCGATGAGGAGGCGGAGCCTCATTTGTTGTTGGTAAAATGAGTCGTGTTGCAGTTTGAATACAGCAGAAGTAGCCCGGGACCAGAAGAATGGCCCGTTGTATATTGCAGGGTCAGGAGTCACGGCTATAGACGGCCCGCTTTGGAAAGAGAAGAGATATTGGCTAATTCGTTTTGAGTCCCATTGATTTGAGACATACACTTGTGATCACAGTTGATGGTCATTACTTCTCAACAGGATTTAGTGTCTCAGGGTAAAGATACTGAGCAGTGACAAATGCTTTTGACTGAGAAATGTGATTTTAAAGAATAGAGAAGAAGAAGCGTGTATTCTAAGTCCCCACAGGGAAAAACATATATTTTGGTACACAGAGTGACATGCAATAGCCAAACCATTTGGATTTTCAAAAGTTGATTGAAACACAAAAGCTTGGTGATCAAGCTTAAAAGAGAAGATTATTAATAACGGCATTCCATTGTGTTTACTGAAGTTAAACGGTTTCCTGTGAGTAGGATGTGATGTTTACTTGGAGGGAAATCCTTCTGGATCTACTGCCTCTGCTAATTAGTGGGATTCAAACCTCTAATACCCTGATTTACTGGGATACACTTTCCATTATGGCACAAAATATCCTCTTAAAGGGAACAAATCAGGGATGTGTTGTCTGCTTTAATCCATCATTTCTCTAAACAAATGAAATCCCTGTGGAAGTTTTAAAGATGTAATCTGTTTGCTTCGGAATCACATCATCCTCTCTCTCGCTCTCTCTCGCTCTCTCGCTCTCTCTCTCTCGCTCTCTCTCTCGCTCTCTCGCTCTCTCGCTCTCTCTCTCTCTCTCTCTCTCTCTCTCTCTCTCTCTCTCTCTCTCTCTCTCTCTCTCTCTCTCTCTCTCTGTTTTTTATAGTCCATACAAGACACCTCAACTGGTCCGATCTGATTGTTTAGTACTCATCCAGTTTTAGTTGTTCTCTCCCTTCACTGGGGCCCAATTCAGGGCGTGGTCTAGCATGGAGAGGTGCGGTGGTGCAGCTCATTCAGAATAACCCCCACCGCTCCATCACTATTGGGGGATTAATGCTGGCCTTTGTATCTCTCCCTGTCTATGGCCGGGCATTCCCTCTCTCTTGGCCTCCACCCTGGTTTGTACTGGAGTTATATAGCACCATGTTAAAAAGATATTCATGGAATTTAGGGCAGATTTTAGTCCACTTTAGCTTTAAAGGATTTCAACCGCTTTGTTCCTGTTTCCCCACAAAGTAAAGACGTTGACTTTCTCCTCTAATAGTGTATCAGTCATATTACTGTAGATACAGTATCTGTATGATATGATCTATGCTGTGGCTAGTGGGGAGATCTAAATAAAACAACACAAACCAGAGTTGGAGGAGGGCACTAGACTGGACAGAGCCTTCAGGTGTCACAGTGAATATGGTTTACGCTACGTTTATTTGAGCTTTAACTGAAGCCGCTGCTCACTGTTAAAGGCCCATATGTATGCTCTGAACATTTTTATGGGCTCCCCAGTTGTAAAATCCCCAGAATTGATGAGCCAATTTCGGCTGTGCGCAGGCTGAAGGATGGTGACACAGGCTATAAAGAAGTATGGGGAAACGATAGGTTGTGATTTTAAAGAGCTGCATGTTCAGCCTTACTGACAGAACTCTCTCTTTCTCCCTCCCTTTCCCCATTTCTCTCCCTCCTTCTGTCATCCCCCTCACTCTCTTTCCCTCCGTTTCTCTCCATCTTCCCCCCTTTCTATCTCCCCTCTCTCTCCACAGATTTACTCACCTGACCACACCAGCAGTAGTTTTCCATCCAACCCCTCCACCCCTGTAGGATCTCCGTCGCCCCTGACTGGCACAGCAGGTGCTGCTGCCTCAGCAGGTACAGTGGTGACCACCGGCGCCCCCTCTCGAAGGGCAGGTACAACATCAGTCTGCACTCTGATCTACTGCACTATAGAATTATACCAGCCTAAACTAGTCCCAATGCCATGGAGAGGTGGTGGTTATTGCTTCCTCAGAGCATCCGCACTGCTTCCTCCATAAGGCTCTGTCTTAGTACTGTAGGTGAACACTGCAAGTGATGTTTATCTCACGATGGTCTTCCGAGTCTCTATTGTTTTGACGACATTGCTGATGCAGTTTACCCCAGACAGCCCCTAGCTACATAGTGATAAGGAGTCAGCTCTCTTCAGTTGCTGAAAGGGGCCAAGAGACTATCTTAGAGTTTGTCATCCTCTCCTCTCAGTCACTGCATTCATTCTACCAGATAACCAACCGGATAATTCCGATAATGAATTTCCCTAAAACTGGGTCCGTATGTAGCAGAGCAATGTGCAGGGGACATTTAATAGTTGAGAGAGAGAGAGAGAGAGACCAGCGTGTTGTTTTAGTGGGCAGTTGTGCCGTGTGTGGTGATGTAGTGGCGACAGCTGTCCCCACGTATGCCCCCCTCGTCCTCAGCTGTTGCCCTGGTCTGTGGACAGCTGTTCCCCCCATGGACCGACCGGCCTGCAAAAGGCCTCATTTATCTGCCCGAGGAGCGACAGTGACTCAGCTGATGAGGAGGAGTATATCAGCCTCACACAGGGGGATGCCGACCCCTCACCACCCACTTTATACCTCAGCTAGCCAGGCCTCAGGGCAGCATGCCCTACCTGGGAGGACAGAGGAGGTAGAATGTCAACAACCATTTAGATTATATCAGTTAAGTTTCTGTCACCTGGAGATTGAGAACACCAGTTATTTGGGTGTGGATTGTTTTGTTATACAAATAATGAGACAACATGATACCAAGGGCACCAACTTTTGTTACAATGTGAAACAGAGTTTCTCTTTACAATCATAATCCTCAGTGAATCTACAGTTTCTGTTCAATTTACAAATGCAAAACAAATACTCCACATCCATGACCTTTCCATGTGAGAAAACATCTGCCTTTGTCCAAAACCCTTCCCAAAAGTCATAACCTATCCATTTCTAAATCTGTTGCCATTAGTTTAATAGAACGCCTCCATAAAAACTAAAGTTAATGTAGCTTGAAAGGGCAACTGGGATGATTGAAAATGTATTTCTTCATTAGCATAGTTGTTTCATGTTTTGCGATCTAATATCAATGTATGTGTTTGAAGTTTGTTAATTAGAATAAGGGGCTATACTTAGAGGTCAGTTGGGGCATGATTTGGCATGATGTTCAGATTAACCACAAATTGCTCCATCTGTTCATTAGAATTTGCTAGTTTCATAACCCAACCAGGCAGGAACAGATATACACCCTGGTGCTGCTCAACTCAACTCTGGCTGGTGTGTTCAATTAGCCCTCTCCTCCTCCTCCTCTCCTCCACGTGGGGACCAGAGGCCCAGGGAGGCTTAGTTATGAGTACTTCCTGTTTGGTTTGTGCCAGGGAAACGCTGAGGCTGAGCAGAGAGGCTCCCTCATTTCCTGTTCCAAAGTTACTTTTAATAGCCTCTTAATTAAAGCCTGGCTTTTCCAGGACCTTTGTGTGGAGAGACTTTCTCTCAGAAGAGGACTAATGCTTAGTTTACACTGCTGACGATGAATC
This sequence comes from Coregonus lavaretus, assembly GCF_964263955.1. Classification (NCBI taxonomy): domain Eukaryota; kingdom Metazoa; phylum Chordata; class Actinopteri; order Salmoniformes; family Salmonidae; genus Coregonus; species Coregonus lavaretus. The sequence goes on along the minus strand of NC_139991.1, from coordinate 7,867,445 downwards.
AATGGAAAATCCTAAACAGTTCCCCCAGGTCAAGTGGAGATGTAATCCTAGTGTTTGTCAGAAACAAACTAACGTTAGCTAGCTATCTCCCGGTTCCCAATCTTTCTCTCTCAAATACTGAAATACCATTTTAGAGGAGAACAGGAAGAAAATGGGTCCTGCTGTTTGTTTTGACAAACAATGTATCCATCTGTAGAGTATGCTACAGTACGTGGGCTGTGTGTTGGCCTCCTGCCACAGTAATGGAGACCAGACGGTATAGTGAGGGCCCATAGCTGGAGCTGGCTCACTGACACAGCCCAGTATAAATAACCTGGGAGGTTTCCTCATTGTCACAATCGATTAAGGAGACTTGAACTGTTTTCATGTGCACACCACAGGCTTGGTGTAGTGCATTACCTCCTGGTGCACTGTTGTTTGTTAGTTGGAATATTTAATACAAAATTGGCTAAGATAAAGAGACAAAGATTATTTATTTTTTTGCATCGGATACCTCAATTTGATTAGCAGATTATTTTAGTTTCACACTAATTAAATTGAGTTGATTTGTTTTATATGTGCTATTGCACATTTAATGTACTGATTATAATCATTCCCACACATTGTGATCCCCTCTGCTTTATGTAAAATTCAAATGTGCTCTAGAGATCACCCAGTCTGGGATAGAATGGAATTCCTTAGTTAGATGTTTCCACCATTTGTTTGGTCTCTTGGTTGTCTCTAGAATCTCAGAATGGAAAGTTAATTCAGGTCAAGTCTCTGAGTCTCTCTTGGCCTGCGTATTTTGGCAAGCCACGGAGCTGTTGGACTGTTACACTATACCTCAGCTTGGCATGTGATTGGTCAGAGGATATTTGTGTTGTGACCCCTGGAAACTTGTCAGCCAATCACATTGGGCTTAGATCAGCGGACGAGAGGAGCACCCACGAGTGCAGCCTTGCTAGAGCCTTCTGGAACTTTCTGGCTCATTGGAGGGAGTAAGGGACTCCTATTGTCGTGGAAGAATCACTCTGTCAGTGTCAGGGGAAGACAGCCTCTGTCCCAGCCAGGCCTCTTATCACTGTTCACATTGCTCTCTGGGCTATTAGCTCATTAATGAGCGGATGTAGACCATGTCCCAGTGTGCTGGTGTATGTTGGGGCCGTCCACCCACGGCCTTGGCTCATGTTGCAGGATGCAGCCCAGTCACCAGGAAATGATGCAGCTGAACCCCAATGATGAAAATACCTCTCACAGCATAACAACAACAGACCAGACAGGATGTGGATGTACTGTGTGTCAGTCAGCCCCTGTAGAGTGTAGCAGGATGCAGGTCTCTTATCATCAGCCATGTTGTGATGTCTGAATCAGCCATGTCAGGTGGATAACTGTGGTTCTCCCTCTCTGTCTCTCTCAGGTACCAACCAATGGTCTCGTGGTGCAGCCGGACAGACCCCCTCCTCCCCCAACTATGAGAACTCCCTGCACTCACTGGTAAGTCTCCCTGCCTCCCCTCTCTTCCCTTCCCCCACACCCTGAGCACTTTTTAATGGACACGCACACAGTAGATGTGTTCGCTCGCGGAGGGCAGGGGTAGCATTACATGAAGATTCTTGGCTGACAAATGTCGGAGGGGGAGTGGGGGGGTGGGAGTGCTGAACAATACCCGTCCCTTGGGGCGTGTCTCCTGCCATCTGTCCCCTACTTCGTGGGCCAGGGTGGGGTTGGGGGGAAGGTGGGGTGTGGGATGTGGGGGGCTGGAGTTATGGGGGCTGGGGAGCCTGGCAGCTGTTGCGTTGACTGAACCACCACTGCTCCAGGATTCCTGCGCTAGCTGCCTGTCTGCATGCGGACCAGAAACATGGCTTGGGATCACTTTTCACCCCACACACACGCATTCACACCATCGGCTGTGGGGATAAATATTTACCCACTATATTTGTATGCCACCTACAATGGGATTTTTGTGAAGCGACCAAACCGATGAATGTGTGGGAGGGATGGGACCTCACGGTGGGAGGAGAGGGCGAGGGGTCAGAGTCATTATCTAAACAGGACCACCGTTTTGATGCTGCCTGACACAGTGATTAGTTACCATATATCTGTCTCTGTCTGACTGTTCTTTCTCTGTCCTTCTATCTCAGTCTACACTATCTCTGACGTTTCCACTAATGTTTATTTGTGCTCACATGCTTTCCTGTTCTATCTGATTTTGGCAGAAAACTCGAGTCCATCAGCAGCTTCATGAGCATCTCCAGGATGCCATGTCATTCTTAAAGGATGTATGCGAGGTACTCCTGCCCTTTAGATGGAGACTTTACCCATCATTGTTTGACACCTTTTCACATCCTTAGTTCTTTTTCTTGGCCTCCGTTCCGTTCCATTTAATTGGAATTTCAAATGTTTTGTTTCTGTGCTTTTTATTGTTGTTTATTATTTATATTTTGACATTTCAGCTTGCTACAGTAATCAGCTTAGGAGCATAAGACGCTTTAATGCCAAATTAATAGTCATGGTACTCCAAATGAGTGGTGTGCCAGCCCGTTTATCAGTTTCTATAGATACAAACGAGGATGCTTGTCTGTTATGAACACAAGCATCCCTTGTGCCCCTCCTCAGGTTGAAATCTTCATCTGTTTTTGATTGTCTTTCTTTTATGCTTTTGGTATCCCTGTGGTGTTTTTTCACCCCAAGTCACGCCATACAATCACAATGTCCTCCATTTTTTGGTCCTAATGTGCTTATATTAAGCTGCTCTGTCCTTCTCTCTGCTCTTCTTCCCACCCCTCTCCCCTCCCTTCTCCCTCTTCTTCCCACCCCTCTCCCCTCCCTTCTCCCTCTTCTTCCCTCCCCTCTCCCCTCCCTTCTCCCTCTTCTTCCCTCCCCTCTCCCCTCCCTTCTCCCTCTTCTTCCCACCCCTCTCCCCTCCCTTCTCCCTCTTCTTCCCTCCCCTCTCCCCTCCCTTCTCCCTCTTCTTCCCACCCCTCTCCCCTCCCTTCTCCCTCTTCTTCCCACCCCTCTCCCCTCCCTTCTCCCTCTTCTTCCCACCCCTCTCCCCTCCCTTCTCCCTCTTCTTCCCACCCCTCTCCCCTCCCTTCTCCCTCTTCCCACCCCTCTCCCCTCCCTTCTCCCTCTTCTTCCCACCCCTCTCCCCTCCCTTCTCCCTCTTCTTCCCACCCCTCTCCCCTCCCTTCTCCCTCTTCTTCCCACCCCTCTCCCCTCCCTTCTCCCTCTTCTTCCCACCCCTCTCCCCTCCCTTCTCCCTCTTCTTCCCTCCCCTCTCCCCTCCCTTCTCCCTCTTCCCACCCCTCTCCCCTCCCTTCACCCTCTTCTTCCCACCCCTCTCCCCTCCCTTCTCCCTCTTCTTCCCACCCCTCTCCCCTCCCTTCTCCCTCTTCTTCCCACCCCTCTCCCCTCCCTTCTCCTCTTCTCTCATGGTCCTCCCAGTCTCGGATGGAGGATCGCCTGGACAGACTGGATGATGCCATCCTCGTCCTGCGGAACCATGCCGTGGGCTCCACCACCAGTCTGCCCAGCGACATACACAGCCTGCTGGGACAGAATGGGCCAATAGCAGCCCTCGGAGCAAACTTCCCTGCCGCCGGATTGGTTGCTAGTCGGACAGCAGCAATGGTATGAGTTAACTTTGCAGAAAAAAAAGATATTGATTGTTTTAGATGTTAATGAGATTATGTTTCATGTGTTTTGCAACTTAAGAATTGAGTTTGAATACTTAAAAGAAAGTCATTTTTTTGAACTGAGGGGAGGCATATGTGCTTTTGCGTTTCTCCAAATAGGCTAATAAACAAGCCTCGGCCACCTGTTCAGAATGAGTCCACAGCCATGTGCAAAAACTCTGCCTTTTTCCACAGAGAGCAGTTTAATTTAAACTCACATACTTTCCATATGTGTAATGGTTGGCCGAAGGCTTACTCTCCTTAAGAAAGACCTCATATACAGGGTTGAATGAGAAAACCAGGCAAAACTGCTTTGGTCTGGAAAGTGTTTGTCTGTTGCACTCCTATGAGGCGGCTCCTGGGGAACGGGGGGATGCAGGTCTCGGTGCAGAGCATTATATGTTTGCCCATCCTCCATCTGAACTATTTCATATCGGAGAGGAGAGCACATCTGTAGTGGAAGTTTCAACAGAGGGAGACAGTTCTACACTAATCCCTAGGTGATGGGAAATAATTTAGGCCGTATTTTTCCTGAATTTTCTGAATCAGTTCTGGCGTACGTGGGTGGATGGTTGGATTAAGATCCTCTTGGATTAAACTCCCTTTTTGAAGAAAATGGATGGAGGCACTCAGGGGATGTGATGGAGGAGGAGAGGGGAGGATGCCGAGGACTGAAACATGCTTAGCATTTCCTTACCTCATCATTTACTGTCCAGATCTCAGACTCAGTCCCAGCTCTTCACAGGAACCTGTCTCCCTTCCACTCGCTGATTAGTAAACATTCTTGCTGAGGAGTAGCATCTGTGAGACTAGTCCTTGCATTACTCACATGGTAATCGGGCCAACAAACCCACAAGAAAATTGGGAGGCATTTGATCCCTGCCCTATGGTAACAAACATATCATATGTGGTCCTCTGTAGCTCAGCTGGTAGAGCACGGCGCTTGTAACGCCAAGGTAGTGGGTTCGATCCCCGGGACCACCCATACACAAAAAAAATAATAATGTATGCACGCATGACTGTAAGTCGCTTTGGATAAAAGCGTCTGCTAAATGGCATATTATTATTATTATTATATCCAATTTTCAACACTTTTGATTATTATTGGAAGTGGACAAGGTTTGGATGTGTTCTGTATTTCTGCCGTACTACTTCTCCCCTTACTGTTCATTTATTGGAGTTGGTGCTCCTGTATCTGTACTGCCAAACCTGAAACCAGTGCCATTTTACAGACAAGTTTACAGCCTTTCGCAGCCTTCGCAGCATGCAAGCTTGGAGCCTGTGTCCCTCTTGCCCAGAATCATTAAAATACAGGGACTAGTATTTCTGGTTTGTTACTCAGGAAGAAAATGTCCCAGCGCACCATGTGTTTTCAGTCATGGCCATTTTGATATTGGTGTTGTGGTCCTTGGAACTCTCAGGATAGTATTTCCTGCTCTGTGACTGAAAGTGCTTTTTAGTTGTTCTCCCATGGTGCAGTTCAGTTTGGTGTGCTGGTTATAGAGTGTAGAGGGACAATGGTGATGGTGGGCTGTGACACTAGAAGAGAACTGGCTGTGTCTGAATGAGCACAGAGCTTCCTCTGTGGTAGAGAGAGAGAGGGTCCCCTCAGACTGCTGCTCAGACAGAGCTCAGCCGCCTCAGCACGGCACAGCCACAGCCTTTTACTCAGGACAGACCTTTTCTCTCTTTCACCGCCTCTCTTTAACCAACTCAACAAATCTGAATGGTTGGAAGCGCGCGTCTGAGACCACAGTCTCCACCCAAATAGAGGTCCTCAGCTGTATGGTAATCAGGCCCAGCCAGGAAAATGGCAGCGTTCTTCCCTCGCCAGAACCCCCGCGCCCCTCCTCCTCCTCCAGACAAAGAGTTGTTTGGACACCTGTTGAGAGCGCTGCAGAGATTAGCGTAGTGAGGAGGAGGGGAGGGTTTGGGGGCAGCGGGGTTAACAGAGGCCAACAGTGACTTGGGATCACATTCCATAAGAAAAGGGGAAGATACCCCCCCCCCCCCCCCCCGTACTGCTTTCCTCTCCTCCTCCTCCCCTAGTTCCCAGAAGAGAACCGGATAGCTGAGTGGGGAACATGTGGTAAACCCCAGCGAGCTCAGCGATGGTGGTGCAGCATGGTGGGAGGACCCTGTTTCACAACCAATATGGAGGGAAAAATAGGGAAATGGTCTGTCTTTGGAGTGGGTTTTGCCTTATATTGCTTCCAAATAGATCAGAGGCAGATACATCTAGAAGAAGAAGAAGAACCCTCAGAACATAATGACCGTGGCTAACCCAACAGAGAAAAGCAATAGAAATGTAAACAGAAAGAAACAGGGATAGGTTTACCATCACATACTGCACTGATTCTTATAAAAATATTATACAGCCGAACAAATGTGTGTTTGTGTTTCCCTTATCCTGAATATGAATTATGCATTTTGTTATGGTGAAGTACAGCACCAAAGCACCCCCCGGTGTCAGAACTGAGGGACTTGACAACCATCATTAGTTCTCGGAAACTGACTCCTGTACTGCAGCTCCACCTGTAGATCCTGCTTTTAATATGAGGAAATATGATTGTTTAGCTCACCAAAAAGGTCAGGCATTGTGTTCAATTTGTCATGACAAGTGTTTAGAAAAACCTGTTTTGAAATCCAAGCCAAAAATGCTTTTTTGCAAGCGTTTTCAATGGACAGCTCTGGAAGGCTGTTCTTTCTTTTTTGAACAGACAGCCTTCAGCATTCCATTTGTTTGAGTGAAGGTCAGTCTAAAGTGAAGTTGAACAGCAAAGTTCTCGTTCTATCTCTCTCTGCTTTTCAAGTCTGAGATATCTGAGTCATAAAAGCATTCTCTCTGGTTGATTAGAAATTGTTCCTTTCCTGAGTGTACCAGACTCACTCAGACCAGAACCCTTCCCTATAGCTGAACTTGTACTGTTTCCCACTGACTCTCTCTCTCTCTCTCTCTCTCTCTCTCTCTCTCTCTCTCTCTCTCTCTCTCTCTCTCTCTCTCTCTCTCTCTCTCTCTCTCTCTCTCTCTCTCTCTCTCCTCTCTCTCTCTCTCTCTCTCTCTCTCTCTCTCTCTCTCTCTCTCTCTCTCCTCTCTCTCCCTCTCTCTCTCTCTCTCTCTCTCTCTCTCTCTCTCTCTCTCTCTCTCTCTCTCTCTCTCTCTCTCTCTCTCTCTCTCTCTCTCTCCTCTCTCTCTCTCTCTCTCTCTCTCTCTCTCTCTCTCTCTCTCTCTCTCTCTCTCTCTCTCTCTCCTCTCTCTCTCTCTCTCTCTCTCTTCTCTCTCTCTCTCTCTCTCTCTCTCTCTGTGTTCTGACAGGGTGGTTCTCACCGTGATGAGGCTGGCAGTTTGATCAACAGTCACGGAGGGCCGCCCAGCATGGGCTCCATGTCCAGCATGTCCACCGCTGAACTCAACCACCAAGTGGAAACCTTCAGAGGTATGACATGACACACTCCCAACTTCACCCATGACCATCTCATCCTCTGCGCTAAAATAACTACATGTGAAATGTTGGCTGTAAATGATAGGAGATTCCATTTGAACTGACTCTCTACCTTTGTGTCTGTGTGTTACAGGTCTGGCTGCAGGTCTGGCTGGTCAGGTGGCTGCAGCCCTGGAGCTGAAGGTAGAGAACCAGGACAGAGACGACATGCATGATGGCCACTCCTCCGACGACCTCGGCTCCGGAGACGAAAGCGACAAGAGAGACATCAAGACTCCCAGAGGAGGCACTCGGACAAGGTAAATAAACCTGACAACCACAAACATGAATCTTTATGACCTTCTGTCTAAAACATTCAGTGCCCTTAGAAGGTCCCTAAACCTCTCTGGAGTCCGATCTCCACATGTGAATAGCCAAAAACAATCAGCCTCAGTCTTACTGTTGCGCCTCTGGGCCTCTCCCCCTCTGCAGCAGCATCAATGAGGATGATGACAACCTGAACCCGGAGCAGAAGGCTGAGCGGGAGCGTGAGAGGAGGATGGCCAACAACGCCCGCGAACGCCTGAGGGTGCGAGACATCAACGAGGCTTTCAAGGAGCTGGGCCGCATGGTTCAGCTGCACCTGAAGAGCGAGAAGCCCCAGACCAAGCTGCTCATCCTGCACCAGGCCGTGGCAGTCATACTGAGCCTGGAGCAACAAGTCAGAGGTCAGCATTCCTACACTCTCACATATAACACACAAGAGTTATAACACCTCTTATGAAGAGTAATACCACCTCTTATGAAGAGTTATAACATAAGTGAATCTGTTTCTATACACGCAGAGCGGAATCTGAACCCCAAAGCAGCCTGCCTTAAGAGGAGGGAAGAGGAGAAGGTGTCTGGCCATGGGGTCTCTGGGGACCAGCAGGCCCACCATGGGGTCCACCTCGGCCTCACCGAGACATCCAACCCCATGGGCCGACTCTGAGGAGCACACAGGTACAGTACGGTGGTCCATCTCCATGGAGCACCATCCACACACTCTCACTCTGTCAGTAATAGCTGTGATGAGATACCATATTACTGACTTTGTGAAACATCATATTTTCTTTGCTGTTCGACATCTGTGACTGAGTTATTCCTGTTTTTGCCCCTTCAGATCAAAATGATCCAGATCAATTCTGTAAGATAGAGATGGTGCCCTTGCTTCCCAATGGCAGACAGGACTCACAGTGTGTGACACAAATTGGAGGCGACAGACCACTTGAAGCTAAACCCCAGACTAACACAATCCTAAGATTGAAGAAAAGCCCAGTGTCCAGGTCCCTGTGATGACATCCAACTAATTTCTGCCCACGAGAAAACTTCAGCACATATCACTGTCTGCAAGCAGCGTGTCGCATCTGAACAATCAGAGACTGTCGCGATCTCCTCCACCCTCCCATGTGGAAGTTTGCCTTGTGCCTAAACTGAATTGACGAATGCATTGTAACAGCAATTATGTTTTTTTGTATAATTTTTTCTATTTATTATGTTACTGAGCTGTAAAGTCTATGTCTAAAGGGAAAGTTATTCATATGCTTTAAGAAGCCTGTGTCTTTTCAGTTGATCTACAGTTTGCCAGTGTCACTAGTATGGCCCAGCCCTCCTCCCTAGCCAGTCTCGGGCTAGCCTGAGCTAAGATTAAGATACTCAGGCTCCTGAGAAAGACACAAATGTATATATTCGGCAATTTAAAGTCTTTAGGGCCCAACTAAAAATCAATTGGCGGTATTGAGTGCTAAAAGACTTAAGCATCCCATAAAAAAAAAGAACATATATTATTTATATTTATGTTTTATTCATGCCGCAATGAACAGCATGTTTAAACCAAAACGACCTACTCATGTGTCCGTTTGGTATAGCACAGTCTTCATGTTACTGACATAATTAGAGGAAGAGGACTAAACGTGAGTGGTGTGTATGAGCCCAGCTAAATAGTGTTCCATACATACACTAGCCTGAACACTATCAACTCTGTGTCACAGGTGACAGAAAAATGGCAAACTCTAGTTTTCCAGAAAGGTCAACTACAGACTTATAAGGAGTTTATTCTCAGTAGTGAGCAGTTCAAATACAGAGAGCAAACCATTTACAAACCTTAGCATTCCCTGCATATTTCTTAGTGTCTTAACTAAAGGAAAAGGGACTTCACTGCCTTTTCATTCCTTTGCCATATAGTGTTAAATGTAAACAATGAGATATTTCTGATATTGCAGTTTGTTTTCTATATTACAGTATGGTCTGTGGTTAGTTGAACAGCCGTGGTCATGCTCTTTGTAATTACCTAGCGCTGTCTTATCAGAGATTGCTTAGTGAAGAAGTAGAATCAAAAACGACGACCACAATATCACCTGGCCTGAATGAACTTTCCACATCATTTTTTTTCTGTTAAAAATAACTTTAGAAAAAAAGTTACAAAAACCATTATTCAAAGTAATCAAAAGTTATATGTTGATTTGTAATTGTATACAAATCATTTCTCTAGGCTTCATAGTAAAGCATATGATGTCAAGCGTGAATTAGCAGAGAGGAGTTCTAAGTTATTTAGAATGTCTTTGTCTTGATCCGAGCAGTGAAGCTACTGGTTACAGTAAGCTCTAGGGAAGGGAAGGGGGAGCTTTAAGAGTTCACATGCTGTTAAACATCAGAAACAGTTGGTCCTTCAGACAGGTATAGTACAATGATGAACAAATGCAGTTTTGAGCTGAATTTGTATTTTATTTTTCAGGATGAAGAACAATGGTCACCACTTTTTTTATCTGTGTGCATGCTTTACTTTCTTTAAAAAAAAAAAAGTATTTTGGTCTTAACTCCTGGTTTTGATTCCATTTGTTTCCTTGTATACTGTCTTCCATTATTATCCACCTTTAAAACAAGGCTGCCACATCCAGAGACGAGTAGCCTATTCTGTGAAAATTAAGTAATAGAATGAAGGATGCCATTGAAAACCACCCCAAGGAGTTTATAAAAATATATTTTTGGTTTTACAATCATTTTCTTTTTGTGATAAACTTGGAAACGTATTGTCGTGTTTTCTCTGACTGTATGTGGCCTTGTTCATCATTTCAGTATTCATGAGCTTGTATTGATGTTGCTGGCAGACTCTGATTGAGGTTATAATGTATGTCACTGCCTGCTCTCTCATTTCCCCCGTCATTTTCAAATGTTCTGCTGTCTGTCTCTTTGCTCCTATGTTAGACTTTGCTGTATTCCCAGATGCTTTTCCTCGTATAATATATGAAAAAAGAACAAAAATAAGATAAAAAAACATTTGGCTTATTTTTCACTGTAGTTATTAGTCTTTTATACAATAATATTGTAAGAAAATTTATTGAATTCTAAATATTACTCTTTCTAGATTTTTTAAATCGAAAGTTTTGAGTAAAAAGTTTCTTACTTTATTTTACTATATTAGATAGTAAAATGTACGGTTATTTACCATAACCTGTTCATTATTATCAGAATCGTACAAATAGCATCCCAAAAACATAATAGGATTGTAGCTTGCAGTCTAGTACATTGAGGTATTGTACATGCTCAAATTTCCTGAAGGTGTGCTCTCCACCTTGATCTTCAGTCTCCATTGTTGGTGGATAAAAGATTTGTACTTGTGTCCAAAAATTCAAGGTATTGTTGATGCACATCAAAAACCAGCAGCAAGAAATTTAACTATCTGTCTCTGTAAAAGAAAACACAACATGTATATAACATTTATGTAGCAATAAATGTGCCATCTTTTTTAACATAATTGTATGTGGATTTATTTCCTTCTTTGGATGTCATCTTTCTTTCTGTTTCTCCATCTTTAATTTTTCTGTTATTTCCATGCAATTTTGTGATGGTTTTATGAAAGGACGCGCTGGTGGTGCATTTGGTTGAGCTCAATACAAGGACAGTACCATGATGCAACAACCCTTCCCAGGTTTTCCCCATCAGAAGACTTTTCTACAGTGGATCTAGGCCAAATGAGGAACTCTGTGCAAGAGTGTGTTTTATAGTATGTTACTCATTTTTAAAACAATATCAGTGGACCATTGTAGTCTGTATTGAATATATGTTTCTATTTTTAATAAAGTGTGATAGCAGCATACATTTAGTCTCATTTTCTAAAGGCTGTTTTCTTTTTTAATTTCATTTTATGCTCACTTACAGAATAACTTTGAGAGGGTATTACTTTTGGATGAAGTATTACGGCATCACAAATGAATAGACAACTCATTTTGTCAAATTCAGCTGCTGTGTGTGTTGTTTACAATTATGAAAGAAAAAAAATGCCACACTTGTCATTCACAAATAAGAACTTAAAAGGTGCCCGTTGCATTCAAACTAAATGTCAACAGGCATGCAGGTCAGGGGTAGACATGCAAACATGAGGATATTTGCATGGACATTTGCAGAAGCATAGCTGTCCATTCCTAACTAGGAAGTTATCTGCACATATTTGTGCTGTGACATCAGTCAGCCCTCCTTGTCCAATTATAAGATAGATTTAAATCCCAGAAGTTGTCTCAGTGACCCACCACAGCTGCAGAGCATTATCCTTTTGTACGTGAGCGTGTGAGACAATTCCTCATGGTATCCTGACAGGTCATATCCAAGTTCAGAGCACTGACAGAGGTGACAGACAAGAGAAGATGCTGACTGCTGTAAAGTCTGTGGCTAGCTTAAGTTATGCACTGTAAATTATGACTGTCATCTTTTAAAACACAGCATTTCATCTGGAATCAAAAGTTACATATTGGGGCTCTATATCCCCACTTCCCCTGTGGTGTGTGTGTGTGTGTGTGCGCGTGATTGTGTGTGTCTGCCTGTGTGTGTGTGTGTGTGTGTGTGTGTGTATTTATTCCTTCCTGCTTTTATCATGCCCGGGAGTGTTTATTTGCGGTCACCTAGAGTCATGGGCATGTTTTATATAAGAGTGGGACCACCATGTTTGAAGGCTGACTTCCTGTGGGTCTGGCTGCCTGTGAGTGAGCCATGGTGGGCCTGCTGACAGATGAGTCTTGGCTCATGTCTCTGGAGCCAAACCAAAGGGCCTACTGCCACACAGTGGATCCCAAGCCTATCTCTGTCTGTAGGTCTGTCTTTCTGTCGGTCTGTCTGTTTGTTTATTGTTCCTTCCCACAGAATGATCTGTCTCCACTCCTTTTTTATTATTAAGCATCTGTTCCTTGGTACATTTTCTTTTCTAAACCCAGATTGCTTTCGCAATAGACAATTTCCCCTCTTACGGATACATTCCTGTTATCTTTGTGCATGTCCCAAATACGTTTTCTCTATCACTGATAAAACATAACCCATCCACCCAGAACAACAGTGATTAACATTAATCTCAAAATGGGACAAACATGTTACATAAAAACATCAGCCACACCATCACAAGAGTAAATCTTGATTTTGACCTGACTGTATAGCCATAGTGTTCCATTGCCATTCTAGAACGCCTGCAGTTTCTCTCAGCCGGGGTCAGACAGCGCACTCTACTGAGCATGCTTGGAGGTCCCAGCTGCAGCACCTCGGAGGAGAACAGAGCCCTATTGTGCAGCACTGTAACACGACATAGCGCCAGAGAGTTGAGATTAAAGACACATTTACAGTCCACCCACTCTCAGTCCTCTCACAGACACAGAAATGAAAACATAGTGGGCCACAACAAAGGGATGGGGCAGCTGAGGCCCCAAATAAAATGTGGCTGATGCCCTTCGCTGTCCTCTAAACGAAGTAACTGTGATTTTAACGTTTATTAAAGTCCTTGGGTGAGCCATTGGAATACCTACTTTGTGCCACAACAAGGACTGAGGTCAATTGTTGGTTTTTCTCTCTCAAGGTTCAGAGCAACTAAAGAATGAGAATGATAAAAAATATATATATATCATCATGCTTGGAAACTAGGTGTAAAAAAATTATGGGAAGTATTGTAATAGAAATATAAAAATATCTGTTATTCTGCTGTAATAACTCTGTAATTTGTTATTTTATAGCACTGTAATGTTCACAAAAATCACAAAGTCAACATTGCAAATTTTTTAGCATTTCAATTTCAACACTTTTGGGAGGTTTCTTGTAGTTCGGACTTCATACTGTATGAAAATGCTGTATAATGATGTAAATGTAAATGTAATAACAGCAGCCTATACCCAGAGTATTCATTAGGCAAATTGAACAGAGGTAAGTGATTATCCACTAGATGACGCTATTGGTCTTAAAAATAGATTAGCAAATTGGGAGTGGTCCACACATTACAGTGAATCCATATGCTTCAGTAGACATAAATTATCTGCGTACAAATTGTAAAAAATAAAAACAGAAAAAAAGTGAACCTATTAATTGCGGACTTTTCTGTTGTGTTTTCTTTGGTAGCTTTATTATAATCACAAATCCCTATTAGGGCTAATGGAAAATCCATTAACTGGTCCTAAAGGATTTTGTAAAATAGCTCACCAATGTTTTCTCTTATGATTAATGATGATGATATAGAACGTGATGGACCCTGCCATATGAAGTGTTCCATACAGTATTCATTTTCATTTTGATTCATAAATGGCAATCAACATCAATATGGGCTATTCATATTGATATCAGCACGATTAACTTTAGTAGGGCCTAACTGTTGCAACTGTGGCTCGCAACAGAGTATATTTGAAACTGATAAAGGGATACTTTGACAAACAGGTTGACCGACAAAAAGTTGGGAGCGTTTGTGCCACCTGTGGTCTGGTCCTGGATCAGCTGGAGATTTCTTTCCAAAAGTCGGGAGTGTTCAGTTTGACATTGTCAATCTGGTCCTAGGTCAGTGTTTTGAGGTTTAGTGATTGGCAGTAGGCCTTGAGATGGGCGGGTTTACGGAGTTCTTAGGAGGGGGCGGGGAATTGCGGAGCTTCAGGCGTCTCTAAACTGAACTGACTCAGAAAACAAGACCTGCAACAAATAGATTTGGAACAATTCCGTGGAGTATGCCACTTAAACTTTTGGCCATTATTGAACAACTAATACGCGGTTATTGTTTGTAAAGGGCAGCTGGTAAGTGACAAGTTTCTCTTCTTGCATTTTTTGTTACAGTAGTCATGAATGCGTCATAGCGTGGGAACTTTAGGTCACTGACAGGCCAGTGGCCGCTTTAAACACATATGCAGATGAATTGTTTACTTGTTTAAAATAATCATAGAGAAAACTAAATTCAAAAATCGTGATATTTCATGTTTGCCAAATAGGAAGTTAAACCACCTGTTGTACCCTAAACTAAAGCATCGGTATAAACTTTTGAAAATTTTGCTAATCTTGCCCTGTTTTGCACCTATTCACTTTTTCCAATTAAATTATCAGTGCAAAACAATTTTTTACACAATACTTCTATTAAGTCAATAGATATTAAAGAGGAATATGTTTGTATACAATTTATACATTGTATAAATTACTTACAGTATGTATTTAGAATTGTTGTATACTAAATGAATCCATTCAGCATTGAACAAATATTTTGAGTCATACATGTTACACATTCTTTAACATCATATAACACATTCTGTAATATGAATGAATGAATGAATGAATGTATTCAGTATGCAAAAATTATTAAAGTCATGCATGGCTATCTTTACCCAAGAGCATGTCAAGAGCATGTCTTGGAGTAAAATGTACACTTATTTTTCAACTTTTCTCCTAGTTTTCCATTACTTGCTGTTATCTACTTGGTATGAATGCATGGGTTATACAGTGCATTCGGAAAGTATTCAGACCCCTTGACTTTTTCCACATTTGTTACATTACAGCCTTATTCTAAAATTTATAAAATTGCCCCCCCCACAGTTTTTTTATAAATTTTGCAAATGTATAAAAAATAATATATATATAACATTTACATACAGTGGGGAAAAAGTATTTAGTCAGCCACCAATTGTGCAAGTTCTCCCAATTAAATGTGGTCCTCTGTAGCTCAGCTGGTAGAGCACGGCGCTTGTAACGCCAAGGTAGTGGGTTCGATCCCCGGAACCACCCAAACACAAAAAAAAATGTATGCACGCATGACTGTAAGTTGCTTTGGATAAAAGCGTCTGCTAAATGGCATATTATTATTATTAAAAAGATGAGAGAGGCCTGTAATTTTCATCATAGGTACACGTCAACTATGACAGACAAATTGAGATAAGAATATCCAGAAAATCACATTGTAGGATTTTTTATGAATTTATTTGCAAATTATGGTGGAAAATAAGTATTTGGTCACCTACAAACAAGCATGATTTCTGGCTCTCACAGACCTGTAACTTCTTCTTTAAGAGGCTCCTCTGTCCTCCACTCGTTACCTGTATTAATGGAACCTGTTTGAACTTGTAATCAGTATAAAAGACACCTGTCCACAACCTCAAACAGTCACACTCCAAACTCCACTATGGCCAAGACCAAAGAGCTGTCAAAGGACACCAGAAACAAAATTGTAGACCTGCACCAGGCTGGGAAGACTGAATCTGCAATAGGTAAGCAGCTTGGTTTGAAGAAATCAACTGTGGGAGCAATTATTAGGAAATGGAAGACATACAAGACCACTGATAATCTCCCTCGATCTGGGGCTCCACGCAAGATCTCACCCCGTGGGGTCAAAATGATCACAAGAACTCAAACTCAACTCGTCGTGTTTGGAGGACAAAGAATGCTGAGTTGCATCCAAAGAACACCATACCTACTGTGAAGCATGGGGGTGGAAACATCATGCTTTGGGGCTGTTTTTCTGCAAAGGGACCAGGACGACTGATCCGTGTAAAGGATAGAATGAATGGGGCCATGTATCGTGAGATTTTGAGTGAAAACCTCCTTCCATCAGCAAGGGCATTTTTTAAAAAATTTTTATTTTTTTATTTCACCTTTATTTAACCAGGTAAACCAGTTGAGAACAAGTTCTCATTTACAACTGCGACCTGGCCAAGATAAAGCAAAGCAGTGCGATAAAAACAACAACACAGAGTTACATATGGGGTAAAACAAAACAAAGTCAAAAATACAACAGAAATAAATATATATACAGTGTGTGCAAATGTAGCAAGTTATGGAGGTAAGGCAATAAATAGGCTATAGTGCAAAATAATTACAATTAGTATTAACACTGGAATGATAGATGTGCAAGAGATGATGTGCAAATAGAGATACTGGGGTACAAATGAGCAAAATAAATATTGTACATATTAATAAATATTGTACACATGTACATATTACCTCAACTACCTCAACTAGCCGGTGCCCCCGCACATTGACTCTGCAACGGTACCCCCCTATATATATAGCCTCCCTACTGTCACTTTATTTTACTTCTGCTCTTTTTTTTCTCAACACTTTTTTTTTTTTTTTTGGGTTGTTTTATTTTTACTTTTTTTGTTTAAAATAAATGCACTGTTGGTTAAGGGCTGTAAGTAAGCATTTCACTGTAATGTCTGCACCTGTTGTATTCGCCGCATGTGACCAATAAAATTTGATTTGATTTGATTTGAAATAACAATATAGGGATGAGGTAGTTGGGCGGGCTAATTTCAGATGGGCTGTGTACAGGTGCAGTGATCGGTAAGGTGCTCTGACAACTGATGCTTAAAGTTAGTGAGGGAGATAAGTGTCTCCAGCTTCAGAGATTTTTGCAATTTGTTCCAGTCATTGGCAGCAGAGAACTGGAAGGAATGGCGGCCAAAGGAGGTGTTGGCTTTGGGGATGACCAGTGAGATATACCTGCTGGAGCGCAGACTACGGGTGGGTGTTGCTATGGTGACCAATGAGCTAAGATAAGGCGGGGATTTGCCTAGCAGTGATTTATAGATGGCCTGGAGCAACACAGACTTGAAGATGAAACGTGGCTGGGTCTTTCAGCATGACAATGATCCCAAACACACCGCCCGGGAGCAACGAAGGAGTGGCTTCGTAAGAAGCATTTCAAGGTCCTGGAGTGGCCTAGCCAGTCTCCAGATCTCAACCCCATAGAAAATCTTTGGAGGGAGTTGAAAGTCTGTGTTGCCCAGCGACAGCCCCAAAACATCACTGCTCTAGAGGAGATCTGCATGGAGGAATGGGCCAAAATACCAGCAACAGCGTGTGAAAACCTTGTGAAGACTTACAGAAAACGTTTGACCTGTGTCATTGCCAACAAAGGGTATATAACAAAGTATTGAGAAACTTTTGTTATTGACCAAATACTTATTTTCCACCATAATTTGCAAATAAATTCATTAAAAATCCTACAATGTGATTTTCTGGAAAAAAATTCTCATTTTGTCTGTCACGTGTACCTATGATGAAAATTGTCACGGTTCAGACAGACGACCAGAGGACCACAATTGCGTCACACCAGAAAGTTTATTAAAACTTAAGGGAAAAGGGAAGTAGGGAGTGAATGAAGGCTCCAGGGGTAACAGGGATCCCGTCCAATGTGCTGGGTCTGTGCCCCCCCCAGTGGCAGCGATGCGTCCTATGAAGCCGGTGGTGGGTGGTCCAGAAGTCCTGGGGGGGGGAGACACAGACACAACAGGGCGGAATGAAACAAGGCAGCAGTACAGTTCAAGGGAAATCCAAAATACGTAGTAGCAAGGCAGAAGGCTGGTCAGAGTTACCGGGATTGAAGAGTAGTCAGGAGTCGTTATGGCAGAAGCAGGTCTGGATCTCCTGGGGCAGAAGAGTATCCAAAAATCAGGCAGGTCCGGGGTCACAAAACCAGGGTGAGCCAGAAGCGCGAGCAAACAGGTTCCGGGTGTGAGCTTTGCAGACGATCTGACACCGGAGAGCTGAAAGACAGGGCCTTAAATACTGGGAGAGGTAGTGGGTAATGCAGCGCAGCTGGCAGAGTAATTAGAGCAGAGCAGAGCAGGGACAGGTGGAGCTAGTTAGGCTGAGTAGAGAGAGTGGTGAGCAGAGTGGAAGAAAATTAAGGTGGTAACCCGGTGGAGTGAGAGGCTCATGACAGAACCCCCCCCCCAAGGGACGGCCCCAGAAGTCCCAAGAGCAACACCACGCCGGGCGGGAGGAGGGGAGCCGGAGGAGGGCTAGAACTCCTCCGAACGGTCCGAGTGAACGTCCTCATCCTCGGAGGAAGCCGGAGGGCCGTGGTCGGGAGATGGGACAGGTCCCGAGACAGGATCAGGCACAGGACAGGAAGCCGAGCGGGCAGGACGGTTAGGGACCCCTCTGGGGCGGCCCCTACGGATTGCAGGTTGATCAGGATGCCGTTGGTGGAAAGCGGTGATGAGAGTCCTATCCACAATCCGACTAGCTGGCACCCAGGTCCTTTCCTCAGGTCCATAGCCCTCCCAGTCAATGAGGTACTGGAGACCCCTACCCCTCCGTCTGGACCGAAGCAGGCGGCGGACGGTGTAAACCAGACCACCATCGACGAGCCGTGGAGGAGGAGGACAAGGCGCAGCAGGGACCAGCGGACTCTCATGGATGGGCTTAATCTTAGACACATGGAAAGTGGGGTGCACCCTCAGGGAATTAGGCAGTTGGAGCCGGACAGCAGTTGGGCTAATCACTCTTATGATAGGGAATGGGCCAATGAACCGAGGTGCCAGCTTCTGCGACTCCACCCTGAGTGGCAGGTTCTTCGATGACAACCACACCCTTTGACCAACATGGTAGGTGGGAGCAGGAATTCTCCGACGGTTGGCCCCGGTAGTGTAGCTGGCAACGGATCTGAGGAGTGTGGCTCGGGCTTGTGACCAGGTGCGGCGACATCGACGGGCAAAAGCAAGTGCAGATGGGCAAGTAACCTCCTCTTCCTGGCTGGCAAATAGAGGAGGCTGGTATCCATAAACACATTGGAAAGGGGACATACCGATGGCAGAGCAGGTCAGAGAATTGTGTGCGTACTCCACCCATGTCAATTGCTGCGACCAGGAGTGGGGGTTGCGTGAAGTCATGCATCGCAGTGCCTTCTCGAGCTCCTGATTAGCCCGCTCTGACTGCCCATTGGATTGGGGATGGAATCCGGAAGTCAGACTGACTGTGGCTCCCAGCAGGTGACAGAACTCCTTCCAAAAAGCGGAGGAGAATTGTGGACCACGGTCAGAAACTACATCCTTTGGCAGTCCGTGGATCCGGAAGACGTGTTCCAGGACCACCTGGGCGGTCTCCTTGGCGGTTGGGAGCTTGGGGAGGGGAATGAAGTGTGCCATCTTGCTGAAACGGTCAACTATGGTGAGAATGACGGTCATGCCACTTGAAGGGGGCAGCCCCGTGACAAAGTCAAGGGCGATGTGAGACCAGGGACGTCTGGGCACAGGCAGGGGCTGCAGCAATCCGGCTGGGGGCTGGCAGGACGACTTGTGTTGGTTGCAGATGGGGCAGGCTTGGACGAATTCCCGTACATCCTTTCTCAGAGAGGGCCACCAGAACCTCTGGGCGAGCAGGTTGTAAGTGCGGGTGGAGCCAGGGTGACAAGCTAGGCGGGAGTCATGTCCCCACTGAACGACCTGGGACCTCAGGTCTTCGGGGACAAAAAGGCGGTCAGCTGGGCAAGTGCTGGGACCTGGCTGGTTACGGAGAGCCTCCAGCACCTGTTCCTCAACAGCCCAGGTCAGAGCTGCAACGATGCAGGGACTTGGCAGAATCGACACAGGGTCCTTGGAGGGGGTGTCATCCTTCTGGAATTGACGGGAGAGGGCGTCTGGCTTGGTGTTGCGTGATCCAGGCCGGTATGACAGAGTGAAATTAAACCTGGTGAAGAACAGGGCCCAGCGGGACTGCCTGGAGTTCAACCGTTTGGCCGTGCGGATGTACTCCAAGTTCTTATGATCGGTCCAAACGAGAAATGGAATGGTGGACCCCTCCAGCCAGTGACGCCACTCCTCCAAGGCAAGCTTAACAGCCAGCAGCTCACGGTTCCCTATGTCGTAATTGCACTCAGAGGGGGACAACCGACGTGAGAAAAAGGCACAGGGATGGAGCTTCCTATCCTCCGCAGCCCACTGAGAAATCACAGCACCAACTCCCACATCCGAGGCGTCCACCTCCACAATGAATTGCCGGTCCACATCAGGCATCTGGAGGATGGGAGCGGAGGTGAACCTCACCTTGAGGGTACTGAAGGCTTTGTCGGCTGCTGGGGTCCAGGTGAAGGGTTGCTTGGTGCTGGTTAGAGCAGTGAGAGGGGCAGCAACGGTACTGTAGTTCCGGATAAACTTTCTATAGAAGTTAGCAAACCCCAGAAACTGTTGCAGCTTCTTTCTGTTCTCCGGAACTGGCCATGAAGTGACTGCTGATACTTTGGCAGGATCCATTTGGATACTTCCCTCTGCCACTATGTACCCCAGGAAGGCCACTGTCTTAACGTGAAACTCACATTTCTCTGCCTTGGCGTAGAGGGAATTCTCCAGAAGACGATGAAGGACTTGCTGGACATGGCGGGTGTGTTCAGACAGGTTTCTGGAGTAGATTAAGATGTCATCCAGGTAAACGAAGACAAACTTGTTTAACATGTCCCGCAGTACATCATTCACTAGAGCCTGGAACACAGCAGGAGCATTGGTGAGGCCAAAAGGCATAACCAGATACTCGTAGTGGCCTGTTGGTGTATTGAATGCGGTTTTCCATTCATCTCCCTCCCGGATCCGCACTAGGTGGTAAGCGTTTCTGAGATCCAACTTGGTAAAAACAGTGGCTCCCTGGAGCAACTCAAAAGCAGAGGTGAGCAGAGGCAGAGGGTAACGGTTTTTCACTGTGATGTCGTTGAGTCCCCTGTAGTCGATGCAGGGGCGAAGAGATCCGTCCTTCTTCCCCACAAAGAAGAAGCCAGCACCAGCAGGAGATGAAGATGAACGGATTAATCCTGCGGACAGAGAGCCATTGATGTAGTCCTCCATGGACTTTCTTTCAGGAGCAGACAACGAATAAAGACGACCCTTTGGAGGGGCTGTTCCAGGGAGGAGGTCGATGGCACAGTCGTACGGTCGGTGAGGGGGCAGAGATGTGGCTCTTGCTTTGTTAAACACCTCTCTGAGACCATGGTAGCATTCTGGGACATTGGAGAGGTCAGGAGCGGAGTTAGTAGGTACTGGCCGAGGGGGTAGTGCGGCAGCAAGCAGGCAGGTTCGGTGGCAGTCCTCTCCCCACTCCCTGATCACCCCGGTCACCCAGTCGAGCTGAGGGTTGTGCCGGCGGAGCCATGGGTAACCCAGGATGAGGGGTTGGCCTGGAGAGGGGAGCAGGTGAAACTGGATAGTTTCTTGATGGTTTCCGGACAGACCCATCGAGACCGGGGCCGTGACATGAGTGACCGATCCGAGTAAGTGTCCGTCCAGTGCCCGGGCAGGAATAGGAGGTGTCAAACGGAGGTTCTCCAGTCCCAGTTGGCGTGCCAGCTTGATGTCCATTATGTTGGCTTCGGCGCCAGAATCCACCAGAGCAGCCAGGGTGTGAGTTGAGTCAGAGAGGCGGAGGTGAACTTGCAGCAGGGGTTTGCGGTCGGAGGACTGGATGGTCATTGAACTCAACCGGACTCCCCCTATGCCCGGTGAGCTTCGGCCCTTTAAAGGGCAGGTTACCACACGATGTCCATCACCTCCACAATAGAGGCAGAGGTTTGAGGTGAAGCGGCGCTGGCGCTCTGCAGGAGTGAGAGAGGCTCGCCCAATCTCCATAGGCTCAGACTGATCAAGCTGACCTGGGTGAGTGGCAGTAGATGACAGGAGCCCAGTCGGATCTCTCCGAATGCCGGTAGTAGGTGGACCTTGGCGCCCCCTCTCACGACGACGGGTCTGTATCCTTCTGTCGATCCTGACAGTCAGTGCGATGGCTTCATCAAGAGTGGAAGGCAGTTCATGGGAGACCAACTCGTCCTTGATATAGTCAGCCAAACTATGGAAGAACGCGTCCACCAACGATGGTGTGTTCCAAGAACTTCGTCTAGCCAGGGTTCGGAAGTCGATGGAATGGTCTGCGACTGTACGTCTGCCTTGTCGAATACTGAACAGTTCACGACACGCCTCTGCGGTTGGTGAATCCAGGTCAAACACCTTCAGCATCTCCTCAGCAAACAGGTCGAAGGTTGCACATGCGGGGGTTTGACGTTCGAACTCTGCTGTTCCCCAGAGTCGAGCTCGGCCCGTCAGGTGAGTGATGGCATACCCAACTTTAGCCCCCTCCGTGGCGAAGGTCCTTGGCTGCAAGGAGAACTGAAGTCGGCAGCTAGTCAGGAATGGCCGGACCTGGGTTGAATCGCCGTTGAACCGCTCGGGGTTTCCAATCTTGGGTTCCGGAGCAGCGGCTGCAATGACCGGGGCAGGTAACTCGGGGGCAGGGCTGGTGGGCAGACTGGCTGGGGTAAGGTTGGTGAGGAGTTGAATGATCATGGCGAGTTGTTGTTGCTGCTGCTGGAACTGCTGCTCATGCTCATCGGTTTCCATGTCGGGGAAAGTGTGCGCTGAGTCCATAATGGTCAGATCGTACTGTCACGGTTCAGACAGACGACCAGAGGACCACAATTGCGTCACACCAGAAAGTTTATTAAAACTTAAGGGAAAAGGGAAGTAGGGAGTGAATGAAGGCTCCAGGGGTAACAGGGATCCCGTCCAATGTGCTGGGTCTGTGCCCCCCCCAGTGGCAGCGATGCGTCCTATGAAGCCGGTGGTGGGTGGTCCAGAAGTCCTGGGGGGGGGAGACACAGACACAACAGGGCGGAATGAAACAAGGCAGCAGTACAGTTCAAGGGAAATCCAAAATACGTAGTAGCAAGGCAGAAGGCTGGTCAGAGTTACCGGGATTGAAGAGTAGTCAGGAGTCGTTATGGCAGAAGCAGGTCTGGATCTCCTGGGGCAGAAGAGTATCCAAAAATCAGGCAGGTCCGGGGTCACAAAACCAGGGTGAGCCAGAAGCGCGAGCAAACAGGTTCCGGGTGTGAGCTTTGCAGACGATCTGACACCGGAGAGCTGAAAGACAGGGCCTTAAATACTGGGAGAGGTAGTGGGTAATGCAGCGCAGCTGGCAGAGTAATTAGAGCAGAGCAGAGCAGGGACAGGTGGAGCTAGTTAGGCTGAGTAGAGAGAGTGGTGAGCAGAGTGGAAGAAAATTAAGGTGGTAACCCGGTGGAGTGAGAGGCTCATGACAGAAAATTACAGGCCTCTCTCATCTTTTCAAGTGGGAGAACTTGCACAATTGGTGGCTGACTAAATACTTTTTTTCCCCCACTGTAAGTATTCAGACCCTTTACTCAGTACTTTGTTGAAGCAGCTTTGGTAGAAATTACAGCCTCGAGTCTTCTTGGGTATGACGCTACAAGCTTGGCACACCTGTATTTGGGGAGTTTCTTCCATTCTTCTCTGCAGATCCTCTCAAGCTCTGTCAAGTTGGATGGGGAGCATCGCTGCACAGCTATTTTCAGGTCTCTCCAGAGATGTTTAATCGTGGTCAAGTCCGGGCTCTGGCTGGGCCACTCATGGACATTCAGAGACTTGTCCCGAAGCCACTCCTGCGTTGTCTTGGCTGTGTGCTTAGGGTCGTTGTCCTGTTGGAAGGTGAACCTTCACCCCAGTCTGAGGTCCTGAGCGCTCCAAAGCAGGTTTTCATCAAGGATCTCTCTGTACTTTGCTCCGTTCATCTTTCCCTCTATCCTGACTAGTCTCCCAATCCCTGCCGCTATAGAAACATCTCCACAGCATGATGCTGCCACCACCATGCTTCACCGTAGGGGTGGTGCCATGTTTCCTCCAGATGTGACACTTGGCATTCAGGCCAAAGAGTTCAATCTTGGTTTCATCAGACCAGAGAATCTTGTATCTCATGATCTGAGAGTCTTTAGGTGCCTTTTGGCAAACTCCAAGCGGACTGTCATGTGCCTTTTACTGAGTGGCTTCCGTCTGGCCACTCTACCATAAAGGCCTGATTGGTGGAGTGCTGCAGAGATGGTTGTCCTTCTGGAAGATTCTCCCATCTCCACAGAGGAACTCTGGAGCCATGTCAGAGTGACCATCGGATTCTTGGTCACCTCCCTGAGCAAGGCTCTTCTCCCCTGATTGCTCAGTTTGGCCGGGCGGCCAGCTCTAGGAAGAGTCTTGGTGGTTCCAAACTTCTTCCATTTAAGAATCATGGAGGCCACTGTGTTCTTGGGGAATTGTGTGTAGATTGATGAGAAAAATGTTTTATTTAATCAATTTTAGAACAAGGCTGTAATGTAACAAAATGTGGAACATTTCAAGGGGTTCGAATACTTTCCGAATGCACTGTACATGTCATAACATGCTATAAGTAACTGATATTCTTCCATAAATAACTGGGGTACTGTACATGCACAATATACAAATCTGTTTTAGGGATTTTGAATTATGAATTGCATAATATTTCTAAGGCTTAATAGCTCACCCTGGAATATGAATAAACTCAGTACAGTAATAATATCAAACCTGCCATGAATGTAACTCTTTTGTATTCCGTTTTTAATCTGGAATCAAGGCAGTGTCCTAATAACAACACACCACCATGATGTAGAGAACCAGTCACTGCACATGTAGATTATTCTCCTTTTTTATGTTCTCAATCTTTCCCTGGAAAGATCAAAGGCAGGGCCTTGACATCCTAACCCCCTCTCAGCACTGACCTTTGGTCTGAGGTGCATGGGGACCGTGGCGAGGGTAGTGCTCTAGTTATGGAGCGCAGGGGAGGAGGGGGGAGGAGGGGGGAGAAGTTGGCTCAGCAAGTGTTTCCTCCCTTGCAGAGAGTAACACAATGAGAGGAAAGGGCTGCACTCACACCTCACAGCATTTGTGTTGTTGGATACATGTGATACTTGGAGTGAAAGAGGCTATTGTGTCGTCTTCTGCTTTTTTCTGTCCTCCACAGTGCCGTTCCTTTTGGATAAGGGGCTTTAACTTGGCCTCATTGTTTTCCCTTCCCTTCAATGGCTGTAAAGTATGAGGTTCTGTCCTCTGAGTATTAATAGAATCAGGAAGAGCCTGCTGCATCACTCCTATTCTCCCTGTCACACCTGATATTAACATGCTGGTTCAATTCTGTAGAACCGTAAGCAACACTCGTTTTCAGTTTGAAAGAGTGATTTATTGAGATTTCCTCAAAGGTCTTGCTGGCCTGTCTGTGCATTATCTGCTGTTACCTTTGTTTCAAGTCCTTATCATAGCTCTTCCATCCCTATCACGATTTGTCCTGCTATTGTAACAGCAGGCCATTCATGACATTCATCTATGTATTTGTTTGTTTGGGGGTGAAATAGGACATTATCAGCTGAGCCTACAGGACTCTGATAAGAGCCAATTGTCTATAGAAACACATGGTGCCCACTGATGTCTGTGATGCTGTGCGTCTCTGCTGGCCTTCCTGTGAGCTGATACAAACCTGTTTCTCAGGGTCAAATGGCCCTATGCTCTGGCCTCAGCTTCAGACGACACACCACTTGTAATCTGGCAGATCATTCACATGTATTATATTTCTTTACTCAGAAGACACTCAGATACTTGAGTCAAATAACTTGATCTCTACTTTATCTGCGTATTATAATGTGAATACACAATAGTGTCAAGGTGGTCTAAATATTCAGTCGCTTGTGTATATTAGTGGCAGGTATAGTAGCAAACAGTTGAACCTATCAACACAGGTTCCTGTCATCAGTGGTGTGGTGTCTCTCTTCATGCTGTGGCTTTAAGTGGGGTTGATGATAATGGCCATGCTGAAGGTGTATTACCTCTTACCCCAAGCTGCTCTTCCCATGGTATACTGTTACACCAACCAGGGCCCTCTACAGGGACTGCAAATCACAGTATATTTTACAAAGACTGGCAGAGGTTGGTTCAAAAGATTCACAGATAGACAGACAGACACGCACACATGCACACACACACACACACGCACGCACGCACACACACATTCACTAACAAAGACATTCAAGAAGGTTACTGTATAGGCTACGGCTATTCATAGTCATGGGATTTCAAGGTGTTGTGTGACATATCGTTGGAGTCTGTCACTATGCTGTCATACCACTCTTTTATTGTTAGCCCATTAGACCTGCTTACACCTTTATGTGCAATAAATATTCATTTACACCATGTATATAATTATTCACTTATACCTGTTAGTAACAGCCTATTACAGCGCATTAAGGTACCAATTAGTAACCTGCTTGTTATGGTTTCATATACAGTACTTGGTCATGTTTGCCCTTCAAAAGAGTGTAGGAAATGTTGACTCACTGTTTTGCAAGTTCAGTGTTTTGATAAAGACTGGCCTCTCATGTTTTTTTAGGGCAGTGCAGTGTCTCACTCCTTCATTTGGCAGGATAAGGGAAAGGGATAACTTGTCAGTTGCACAACCGCACCTCTGAATCAGAGAGGTGCAGGGGGCTGCCTTAATCGACATCATCGGCGCCCGGGAAGCAGTTGTTGTTGGGGGTTAACTGCCTTGCTCAAGGGCAGAACGGCAGATTTTGCCACCTTGCCGGCTCGATCAAACCATAAACCTTTCGGTTACTGGCCCAACGCTCTTAACTGCTAGGCTAACTGTGGTGGAGCTGAACAGTTAGGGGGCTCTCTGTGGAACCACTCTCTA
Organism: Coregonus lavaretus; assembly: GCF_964263955.1. NCBI lineage: Eukaryota > Metazoa > Chordata > Actinopteri > Salmoniformes > Salmonidae > Coregonus > Coregonus lavaretus. Next base: position 7,840,807 of record NC_139991.1, on the reverse strand, counting down.
GACACAGAGACCATTAAGTACAGAAAAAATGAAAATTAGACCAGATGACATAATCAAATGTTGTGAGGCTTTAAACTCTGATTAGCAGGCCATGGAGCGGTGAAATGTTTGCTGACATTATTACATTTGATGGCATCTCATTTCTGACTAAACCAGATTATGTCCTTTTTTGCAGAGGTGGGCCTGATCCAGGGAGAGGGATTTATTATCTTGCTGCATTCCTGATGGAGTCGTACAGAGTCAGCCAGCCCGCCCGCTCTTCCAGGCCTCACAATGGAGGTGGCTCCTATGGCCTCAGCATTAGGGTCCAGGGGATTGACGGACACCCGTACGTGGTGCTGAATAACCAGGACCGTGGGTCCCACTCCTCCTATAAAGATCCTAATAGTAACGGCTACAATGACACACAGGGCTCCTTCATTGACAGCTATCATGAGTATGACTTCAAAGGAAGCAGGGAGGCTGTCTCTGACAGCCCCTTTGTTGAGTACAGGTCCCAGAAACAGATGCAGTTTGGGGGCTCTCACAATGGAGTCACAGAGCAGGGGAAGAAGCCAGCATCCACCCTGCTGAACTTCCAGAGGCACCCAGAGATCCTCAAGCCTTATGACCCGGAGAACAACACCTTGAACCTGGACGGCTACCACAGCCTTCCTCCCCGGCCAATGTCCCTGGCAGAGACTGGGAGCACCTACCAGGGCTCTTCTCCCAGATCCACCTCCCCAGTAGTCACCCATGCAAGGTCATCCAGCCTGGATCATAGGAGGAGTCCTGCCCTGCAGGAGAGAACACAGCCTCAGCCTCAGCCCCAGCCAGCCCCCTCTAAGTCTCAAACCAAACTAGTCCAGCCTCAATCCAAGCCTCAAGCCCAGCCGGCTCAGCCACAGTCTAAGCCTCAGACCCAGGTGGCCCAGCCCCAGTCCAAACCCCAGTCTCAGCACCAGTCCAAACCCCAACCCCAGTCTGTGCCACAATCCAAACCCCAGTCTCCACCCCAGTCTCAGTCTTCACCCCAGCCCCAGCTGCCCCAACGCGTCCCCATACCCCAGCCCTCTGCTGTGTCCAGCCCACCCAGTGAGCAGACCAAGGCTTCCTGCCGGTCCGCCAGCTCCATTAGCAGTGCCAACTCTAGCCTGGAGCACAGCCGCCATGAGCCAGATGTCCTCCCCCTGCGCAGGGTTGATTCCAGCGGCCCCGTGCTGCAGTCCTCGTCCCGCTCCCGCCACTCCTCTACCTCCTCTACCGACCAGCTGGATGCGCTGTATGCAGATACCATCAACCGCCACCAGAACCGACGCTACATCCCCTTCCAACCCGGCACGGGCCGAGACATCGACACAGGCTCCATCCCCGGCGTGGACAAGCTCATCGACAAGTTTGACGGTAAGGATGGTGGTCACCAGCGACGAGGCAGGGCGGGCCGCAGGAACAGGATCAACCCAGAGGACAGGAAGCGCTCAAGGAGTGTGGACAGCGCCCTTCCCTTTAGCCTCCGGGGAGAGTCGGAATACATGGATGAGTTTAGCAAGAACCAGGGGAGGTCTACGGAGCACGTCCTCCGCCCCTCACAGCTGTATCTGCAGAAGGTGTCTGGGAGTAAAGACACCTGGGTGACAGCGGTGGAGGGTAAGCCAAGTGCCAAAGCTACGGCCTGTGGTAGCAGTGCTCCAGGCTCCCCTCAGAGCATGACCTCTAAAGCAGCAGGCTCCATCCAGGGGTATAAGGCGGTGCTAAATCGCTCCTCTACGCTACCCCTGGACAGTACAGATGCTGAGGATGGGCAATCTTCACCAAGCACAAAGATTTTAATAAGTGTGGCTACAACCTCTCTATCCAAGCCTTCCTCTAACTCGGGCAAGAAGCCTGGTGCAGAGATGGATGTGCAGGTAAACAACACATTATTTATGATTACAGTTAGGTTAGTTGTTTAACAAATCAGTCTCTATTACTACGTAGCTACATGTGAAAGTATCTGTCAGAACTCTGATGGCTCTCTGCTTATTACCTCTTGCATCCAGGTGACACCTGATCTTTTGAAAGGTCAGCAGGAGCTTTCACAACAAACACATGAAGAGACGGCAAAACAGATTTTGTTCAATTACCTCAAGGATGGGTGAGTTTTTACCTCACTGATGTAATGTTCCTGGTTCACTTTTTATTGCAGAACATTTTCCAGTTTTACAGCAATGTCCATTCAATCTAAATGGTATCGTATGTATAGATTAATAGTAAATGTTTTGTACGAATTGCTAATATATTAATACACTAGTAGGCAACATGATGACACCATGAGTATCACGTTCACTATGCAGCGGGCAGTAAACTGCACAGTCTAAACATAACATGTGCCAAGTTACACTCTTAAAACTGCAATATGTAACTTTTTGGGCTACCCCACCAAATTCACATAGAAATTCACATAGCAATATGTGTTATAGCGCTGTCATTCTAATTGAAAGCAAGTCTAAGAAGCGGTAGATCTGTTCTATGTGCGCTATTTCTATGGTTCCCGTTCTTACGTTTTGTTTTTGCCTTTTTTACATTCGGTTTTGTACACCAGCTTCAAACAGCTGAAAATCCTATATATTTGGTTATGAAAAAAATATTTCACCGCTGTTTAGATGGTACAATGATTCTATACACTATACTTGCTTGTTTTGCCACATAAACTGAAATTAAGCGAACTATTAAAATTTTTGCAAACAGGAAATGGAGAAAAGATTTCTGCACAGTGCATCTTTAAGTAATGCATCATTTGAAAAAGAAAATGCCCCATGGGAGCACTTGAATGTTTTTTATTTATCTGAGTCTGACTGTTTGTGAATTTATACTCCCATTCAGTCTCCACCTCCATATCTAAGCTGTGGTCGATGCAGCTGCTTAGTGGTGTTCGATCCTCTTCCCATTTCTCTTCCTCTCTCTCTACTGAGGAATGTAGGGTATCAACCTTGCTCATCACCTGATTCTTGATGTTCACCTTTCACCCCACGCTGTAAATCCCATCACTTACAGTTGGGGGAAATGGAGGAGTTATCGGTGGGAAGCATCTCACATATATACTCTGTCAGATTAGTATCTCTATGGTGTACTTCACATGGTTTAAGATAGATGAACTGGTGAGGGTGATACATTTAAATTTTAGTCATTTAGCGGATGCTCTTATCCAGAGCGACTTACAGTTAGTGAGTGCATACATGTTTTTTTTTTTTTTTTCATACTGGCCCCCCGTGGGAATCGAACCCACAATCCTGGCATTGCAAGCGCCATGCTCTACCAACTGAGCTACACGGGGCTACATGATGGTTTATATTATTAAATAGTAAGATGAGGTGCTAGACAGTCTTTTTGTTGTTGTTCAGCTTGCTAGTTTCACTCTCTGACAGTTTTATAGCTAGACTAGGTGAAAAGGCTTTGGGAGGGGGGTGGGGAGTTGTTGGGGGTTTACAAAGCTTAAACCATGTATGTTCGGCATGAAGCCAAGTCTGAAAGTCCAGTGCATATATCCAATACGATAACATGTCAATCACAGCACCAGTAAAGCTGGATCTTGGAGTTCCTATCCAATCCCAGGTCAAGTTCTGTGTCTCTCACAGAGCATTGTTTCATGGTTTGACTGTACATTTTGTCCATGGTTTTAGAAGTTTTGCATTTTAAATCCTAAACTTCTGAAGTGCCTCAGTTCCTCAGTCTCTACATTCCATGTGTGCTCCAGGTTTGGTCGATGTCCAGCGAGTGCAGGAAACTGCTTTGGTTGTGTCAGGTCACAGGTCAGGGGTCAATGGAAAGGAACACAGATGGAAGTGGTGTGCTGACACTGAGTCATCAAAGAAAGGACAAACATTCACCAGCAGAAGTTATAAAACTTTGATGAAGGAGAGGGGCTAGAAATCCCCTGTCAGGTAGTGGAATGGAATGGAACCTTAGAACCTTTCCCCGGGTTGTGGCAACCCAATGTTCTGTTCATTCTCTGTCCGATATAGGAAGAGAGAGGGTGCACCCTGCATACAGCCCGGTTCTTTAGCAGGGCCAGGGAGTGAGGGAGACACATTCCCCAGCATGTGCCTCCTAATGGATGGGCGTAACGAGGTTGAGCGGGTCGCGAGGTGACACATCAAAGCAGTGGGCCCCCGGCAGAGCAGGAACCAGAACAGTCTGGGATTAGACCCTGACCTGATCCACCTACCACACACAGAGACCCCTCTTTAGCCTCAGATCAGCCGAGTGTGGGAGTGCACCTGAGTTCTGACTGTGTGTGTGTGTGTGTGTGTATGTCCGCAGGAGCACTGATAATGAGGACACCACCAAGAGGAAGGTCAACCTGGTGTTTGAGAAGATCCAGACATTAAAGTCGCGGGCAGCGGGGAGCGACAACAAAGTGAGGCATTGTGGAGTTGTTGTAATTCAACTCAACAAACAGCTAAATCTGTGAGCCTCTTATCTTAGCCTTAGGCCCGGAAGCTTTCGCTTGGTGAGCAGCATACAAGCCACCAGGCTGTGTTTACCTAGCATTGACAACAGCCACTGTGGTTACCACCTCCATCAGTGGAGTCTGGTGGGAGGAGCTATAGGAGGACGGGCTAATTGTAATGGCTGGAATGGAATAAATGGAAAGGTATCAAACACATCACACATATGGAAACCACATGTTTGACTCCGTTCCATATATTCCATTCCAGCCATTACAATGAGCCAGTCCTCCTATAGCTCCTCCCACCAGCCTCCACTGACATCCATGTGTAAACCAGTGCATTATGGGGAGAAACTAGTCACCACCATTCCTTTTGTTCACTGAGAGCTGCCATGAACCAAAGCAACCGACATGTTTTTGTATTTTACAAAATAAGACATCTTAGAGTAATGCTATCATGCATCAGTGATTTTGAAAAGGGAAATGGAGTCAAATATAACTCCTGTCTCTGTTCCCCCTCCCAGTCTCCTGACATAGCTACCCAAGCCAAAGCCCTACAGGAACAGAGGGTGGCGCTGGAGAAGGAAGTTGTTGAACTGAAAAAGCAGCTGGAGGAGCAAGCAAAGGTAATACTATGATGCCATGTCAGACATGTTGAACCTAGCTGCTATCTTGGATGCCTGTGCAGGACATGAGAATCCCTGGCTCCCGCCTCTTAAAACACAATAATCCTATTGGTGCTAATAGCTAATTTAAGCAGACCAGTAGACATCACAGCCACTGAGTTTGTTGGTTAGATACTGTCAAAACTGTCATTCAGATACTATACAATGAACGTCATGCATTTCATATTTATTTGGTGTGGTGAGATTAATGGTGTTTTATTAAAGTGTGTGTGCGTGTGTCCTTGCGTGTTAAAGAAACAGATGGGTCTGACTGAGGCCAATGAGAAGGCCAGAGCCGGCGTGAAGGACCTGCAGATGGAGCTGGAGAGGAGCCAGGAGGAATGCTCCCGACTGAGGGACAAATTGGCCAAAACAGAGGCTGAGCTCCGCACCACACTGGAGGAGTAAGTGACCGACCACCAGTGAATACACACTGTGAGGCATGGAGTGACAGATCGACAAAGCCCGGCTTAAGAAACCAGCACAATGTGGATAATCCTCAGATTTACGACTCTTATCAGGAGAAAGTTGTTTATCTATATCTCTTTTTTAGATTTTTCTACGTGGAGGATAAAGTTGTAGGTTGTTTTCTGTGGTCACAGGAGGATTATATGTTCTAATGTGTTCCTTGTGCTTGCAATCTCTTTTCGGCCATTAGAATTTCTGTCTTTGTCTGAACATAATGGCCTCCTATAGTTCTCCTTCCCCTCTGACATTTCGTGTTAATGTACACTGCAGAGTCACACCAAAGCCCCACAAAGTGATGAGTGTATATTATAATGGCTTAAATGTCTGTTGATATTGGACTAATCTGTTAAACCTGGGGATGGCTCTGTTGATCCTGATCATGGACAATCACAATAGAGACTGGCCATCCAAGCGGATGGCAGCTGACAGTGGAGGCCCTGTGGAGCCATACTCCCCAGTAATCTAATGACATAGAGACATCCATATCATGGACTCCATAGAAATCAGAGAGAGAGACAGAGAGGGGCCTGCCTTATAAAGAAAGAATCACTCAACTACTCTCAGTCATTGTATAATTGATTTCATTTTTCAAGAATGGATTCTCTCTTTTGAAAAAGGTTAATGTCAGTACGTGGGAATAACTACACTGAGCTGGGGAATAAGCTGAGCTGGGGTGTTCAGTCTACTTACTCTACATCTGCATGCAGGACCCCCTGTCACTAAACAGACCCTCTCTGTGTTGGAGTGGGCAGGTGGTGTGACTGTGATGTGATTGGTAGATCAGTGCCCAGGTGCTCATCATAGCCCCTGTTAGCCTGAAGAACAGGCATTTCTGACAGAGTGCATGTTGTATCATTCCAATGTGTGAAGCAGGGTGCAGGTGTTCAGGTGATGGTGTGTGTGTTGTGACTGTGTGCTGCTCTGTGTGGTCTGGCAGGCTGTTCCAGGTGAAGATGGAGAGGGAGCAGTACCAAACAGAGATCAGGGACCTGCAGGACCAGCTGTCAGAGATGCACGACGAGCTGGATGGCGCCAAGACGGCGGTGGCCGACGGAGAGAAGGATGCCATGATGGAGGTAAAACACAGGCCAGGTCCCACAGCTCTCAGAGGACAGAGCGTTGCCATAGAGGAGCTTAGCGGCCTGCATGGAAAGGGCTTTGCAGTCCCATAATAACCACCATATCAATACCATTGTAGTGCCAGTGTTGGTAATGTGTAAACATGTTATTCTTACTGGCACATTTGCTGATGCAGAATGTGCTGGAGATTTCTGTGCACATCACCTGTTGACGTAGCAGTTCATCTCAGAGTGAGATTTTAGTGAGACACTGTCACTACTTCCTCCTCTCCTCCTGTGTAGGACCTGATGCAAATGAAGCTGGACTTACAGGAGGTGCTGCTGGCCAAGGAGGAGCAGGAGGAGGTGCTGAGGAGGAGGGAGAGGGAGCTGACTGCCTTGAAGGGAGCACTGAAGGAGGAGGTGGCCACACACGACCAGGAGGTGGATAAACTGAGGGAGCAGTATGAGAAGGAGATCCGCAAGCTGCAGACGTCTGTGGAGAAGGCCAAACAGGTAACTGATGTTCTTGGGACGTTGTGTCATGGTCCCATGGAGATTTTGTCTAGTTTCCGGTTTGTCCCGGGGATGTCTCCGAGAACGTTTTTAGGACTTTCTTGGGACATTGTGTCATGGTCCCATGGAGGTTTTGTCTGGTTCACAGTTTGTCCCGGGACGTCACCTGATGGTCGTAAAGAAATGTTCTCCCCCACCCAAAAAAAAAACATGATTACACTGTGTATGTTTATTCATAACGTAATTATTGCTTAACATGTCCTCACCTGGGATTTGAACTCACAACATGGTTCACAGAATTCCGATCTTCCTGCTATGCCACCATGTCTGTATCAATAACTGATTTCCCCTGTAGGCCTGTTCCTACACTTAGCACTTCAAAGTCAACCTCAGCTCTGTTAAAAATACACAGAAAAAAAACTATTATATTTATCATTAAAACAGAATAATATGCCCCACCAACATTAGACAACTATACTGCAAACCCAAACTCAAATTGCTGAAATAAGTAAATGAAATCAATGAGAGAATAGTCAGAATAACCGCTAACTACAATAGCAGTGCAGATGGCACTCTTTTGCTAAGTGCAGAAATGTATTAAAGGTAATGAATGTGTAGGGGACTTTCAAATTCTACAGACTTTGTGGCGCAGCAGAAAGATCAGCATACCCAAATTCAGAGGTTGTGAGTTCAAATCCCAGGTGGGGTCATATTGAAAAGTGATCATGTCAAATGAGATTGTATTGTCATTCATTAAAGAATTTAACACTATTTTAGCTGAACAGCGTACCACTTACCTTAAAACACCCATACCATTTAATTACTTTACTTATAATGGTGTGGGACACGTGGGACCATCACATGACAAAAACCTCCAGGGGACCATGACACAATGTCCCAAGAACCTTCAGGGGACCATGAGACAACATCGCAAGAATGCCGTAAAAACGTCCTCTGGGACGTCCCCGTTACAAACCGGGAACTAGACAAAACCTCCAGTGGACCATGACACAACGTCCCAAGAACATCCTAAGAATGTCCCCGGGACAAACCGGGAACTATAAAAAGGTCCTCCAGAGAACGTTCCCTTGGGACCATCACACAACGTCCTAAGGACAAGTAAAATTAAAGTCCTGAGAACGTCCTTTAAAGGTCCTGACATGGTCCTCAGTGACTTCCTGGTAACTTGCAGGGAACTTCACAAAGGTCCCCCCTTGGGACCATCATGTAACGTTTTTAGAACGTTCTTAGAACGTCAGTGGGATAACGTTGTGCCAAAACCCTTAAGGGACCTAATGGTGTTGCCATATGTTCGGCATCAGTAGATATTCAATAGCTTTGAAGTGAAATTACCCTGAACTTTCCACCAGCTTCAAAGTTGCTCTGGATAAGAGCGTCTGCTAAATGACGAAAATTAAAATGAAATTAAAAATAAGATTACTCCCCCATCATTGTCTACCAGCTGTTAAGATATTTCATTTGTTTGGAACAAGTGAATAATGAATGCTATCCATAGGCCATTGAATTTGTATAACTTTAGTGTTCCATTGTGTATTTACTGAGGAAATGAAACCCTCATTATGTGTTATTATAAGGAAATCAGGCCTTTGTGTATATTGAGATTTAAATGTTACAAACAGTATGCGTACTTGAATGAGTGTCTGGAAAGTCCTCTAGGAGTTAGTGAATCATTGACTGCATGGTGCCAGTGTTAGAGAATGTCATAGTTCTATACAATAACTGCTCTACTTCTCTCTCTTCTTGCACTTGCCTCACTGCATTTCACTGCACACACTGTAATAACAACCCCAGCTGAAGGCTGAAAAACAAGTCTGAAAACAGTTCAACTGTGCTGGGCAAAAACACTCCCTCTTCTGTAGTTCAGCTGAACCAAGATAAAAAAGAATCAGCTATCTGAAAGTTAAACCAACTTGTCATCACTTTTCATTGGAACTTTTTGGACTCTGTTTACCCTAGATGACATATAGTGTCATTAAGAAGCTTTAGGAAGTATTTCATGATGTTGAGGTGTTGTTTCGCTGTAAACATATTTTACTGGGTGGCTCAACAGGAAGAAAAATAGGACAAAACAAAGCATTTTAATGACTTGGGAGAGGGGATGGGGAGAGGGAAATGGACTAGTAAAGAGAAGACAGGGTAGGGAACTGGTGGAGAGGGCAGTTAGGTGAGAGCAGAAATAGGGCTAATGGAGGAGAGAGGCATAAGAGAATCACACTGACAAGGCTAGAGTAGCATTGTGTTGACTAGGTGTTGCCTGGCTCACATGCTTCCTGTTTCTGTCAGGGCATGGAAGTCCTCTCCTTGTTCCCAGCTTCCTCCTGCTGTGGTGGGGGTCTACACAGCAGCCAGCCCCTTCTGAGATCATTTCCCTGCTTGAATAGAGTTAATTCCATTTCTGGGAAGATTTTGTCATCAAGAATTCACCGCCAGTGCTTTGTAAACAAGTGAAAAGATGGCTGACCTTATTGTTACTCAGTATTCAGACAGTTTGGCTGCTATCAGTTTGAGTTTATCTTCAGTAATTTGGGCCTTTCCCTTAAAATACCAATCCATTGTTAGGTTGTCACACACAAAAACTATTTATGGCGGTTACAGTCTACTGTACTTTTATCCACCAGGCATTGGCAGGATTGAAAGTAATAATAATTTCTGCATGTGTGAGTGAGCAACCGCACAGCCTGCTGAATTGCTTAGTATAAAGTGTGCACGGTCTGGCATTCATCTGTCCTCTGTCCCATCGAAACGCTGCTCCTCTCTCCTTCGGCCATGACATTTGCATTGATAGGGCTGCCCCATGCAGAGAATAATGCTGGAAACTGGAGCACTAAATCGTTCCCGTTGCCCGTTAATTGCAGTGGCAAGCCGTCACTAATCTAATGAGCTGTAGTTCATGAGTTGTGCAGTGTTCCTCCTCTCTCTCTCTGTTCATCCATTGAAAGGGCAGGGGTAATTGTGGACCTCAGTAGATGAATGATGAGTTTGTTTCACACAATAATAGCAGCAGGGGTTGGGATATGCTGAATAAAGTGGGTCAGAGGAGTAATGGAGTGGACATCTCCCTGGAAATATGTATATGTTTGTTTTGTGTCATTACATTTTAGGTTCAATTGTATTTTTATTGAGTGGTAGCATGGGCCATTCTTTAGAGGTTAATCTGTAGAAATAGAAACTATAGAGGTCAAACAACAGTATTAATAGAGAATCTATAATCAGACTGTAGCCTACGAGTTGTAGATTACTTATTGTAGATCAGTTCTGTGGAAGTCAGGTTTTTCACAACAGTGAGACTTGAGGGAATGTGAAAAATGTAAACAGATAAGGTGCAGTGAGCAGAGAGAAGGGTGTGTCAGAGAATGTTCCTGGCTGGTTAGAGAATGTGCACCCAGCAGACCCCCTCCCTCCTGCAGATTCTGTTACAGTGCTCCAGCTCTGACCAGTGGGTGGGGTCGGGAGGGGTGGGACGTGACCATGGCTCTTCAGGGGGCTGCTGTTATACCCCCTCTCAGGGACATTCCTGATTCTCAACGGTCTCTCAGAGGGCCCAGACCCAACCCCAGACAGCCCCAACCTCTAGACCCAACCCCAGACAGCCCCAACCTCTAGACCCAACCCCAGACAGCCCCAACCTCTAGACCCAACCCCAGACAGCCCCAACCTCTAGACCCAACCCCAGCCTCTAGTACCAGCCCTAGCCCCTAGTCCCATTCCCAGCTCCAGCCCACTCTCACCTCTCAGCCTTGATCCCCTCCCTCCCTCCACCCTACCCATACAGTCCCTGTTGCATTTTCATTCCAAAATGAATTAGCCCCAGTCCCAAGCCTCAGCCCTTATAGCCCTATCCCAAACATCCCCTGCCACACTGGCAGCCCCATCCCCCAGCTTCTAGCCCTCCACTTGAGTGATCCCTGCCTGTCTTTATTTTCTCTGTGAGCTGGAGTGTTTGTGTGTAATCATTGAAGCCATGTGGCTTGGTGAGCACCTCCTCAGGGCTGTTTGAAAGTAAAGAGTCCCACAGGAGGCAGTGTGTTTCCTCAGTTGATGATAGCGCTCTGCTGTGTTCCCTTCCCAGCACTGCTGGAAGGTGATGATTTACTGGGAGGGAGGAAGGGAGGGAGGGAGGGAGGGAGGGAGGGAGGGAGGGAGGGAGGGAGAAATATAGGGATTGATAGAGGGAAGGGATTTCTTTGGAAATCTACCAGCGAAAGAGAGGAATGAGTGTCACAGCCAAAGTTCAGCGTTTTTTGTGTCCATCTGGTTGTTATCGTGTTCTTCCCTGTTTGAAGAATTTGCCTTCAAAAAGGCTTAGGAGTTAGGATGGCTTCTCAGAATTGTTTAGATGAACTATGATATGCTGCTGCCTGTAATGTTCTGCCCAGAAATAGTTTTTCACTGGCTCATTGGATGCACACACATTTTGGTTGCATCTCCTTGCACAGAGCTGGTTGTTTATGTGTGTAGTGAGAGAAGTTGTTCCCCTGCCATGTGAGGGTCGTGCCTGTGTGAAAGGAGGCTGTGGCCTGAATTCATGGGCCTATTGTTCCTCTGATGCGTCACTGCCTGGCAGAGCTGGTGGGGACAAATACCCCCAGGAGTGTGGAGTAGAGTGTCAGCGTGCTCAGGAACGTGATGTACCGCAGCTTTAAGACCAGATGTAGAAAGCTAAGGATTTAACTCACTCACACCGAGACTGAGGAAAAGTGTGGTATCTCTACTCAATAGGCCGTTTTGTGTAGGTACATTGCTTTTAAACATCCAACAGAGTAGGGAGTACTGGCAAGTACAGGCAAAGTATTTAGCCTGCACTTACTGTCCAGTGGCATAGTCTGCTCAGGTTGCAAGTGGCACTGGTCACTCTCCCTCCAGCAGGATCTGACCTCAGCTCTGACATTCAAAGCCCAGTCATTTGACTGTGATTTCCCCCCAGCCTGACCAGGCAGCATGATTCCCCAAGGTCTGGCTTTTGTCCAAGAGTGAAAATAAGTTCTATGCTCAATTTCAGTTATTTCTTTCTACCATAATGACTTTCTGAAGGGTCTTTTGATATTCTAATCACTCTGGGTTGGCCTCATATCAACCATTTAAGAGCATAATAGAGTACTATGTGTGTGTGCAGTTTGACATTGTGTCATCCCACTCCCTTCCTTTGAAGCCACTGGCCTTCTGGCGAAGTGCTACACAATAATAATGCCACATTCTGGGAGGCTTGGAGTTTTGTGACAGTAAATGTTAATTCTCTGGTTCCATTTTTTAGACACAAAGGGCCAGTGTCCCTCAAAGCTCTACTGTGACTGCCTTCTCACTGCACTGGCCTATTTCATTCTCTATTAAACCCAAACACCCCTGCAATCCTATCATTTGGCCTGGCAATAGAGCCTCCATTTAAAAAGGTTTCTGTTTCCATGTCCCGAAGGACAAGACAAGATTTGATTGCTGGCATCTTATGGTGACTGGAGAGATGCCAGTGCTCCTCAAGTAGCAAGTTTTAATTTCCACTGCAAGCCTTTCTCCCAAGCCATCACAAGCCTGTCTTTACTAGGCAGACCCTAGTCTATGTGCCTTTTGTTGCAGAGCGACGCTATTGTAATGCATACCTCCTTGCTGGTGAAACAAACCAAGGCTTATTCTTTGCCAGAGAAGAGCTTGAGTGACCTGTGGTACTATTTCTTTTCCTTGAAGACAGAATACTTGGTGTTGAATACCGTTAACTTGATATCACGCAGGATATGACCCGTAGCTGGAAGGACCTTGGTCATCTTTGTGCTTGTATTTAGTCACGATTGCCTATCTCGACTTCCCCTCTTATCCCATGTTTACATTTCCTTCGGGGAGAGCACATGAGTGGAAGTCATTTGAAAACAGGACCATAAAACTTTGAGGCCGCATCAACCTTGGCTCACAGTACCCTCTAACTAAGGTAGACTGAAGTAAAAAATAATAAATGATGTGGTGTTGAGCATTGATTTTATTCACTTGTGATTGTGGCCAGTATGTGTCTGTTTGAACGATGTCACCACCAGTGTGTTGTTGCTGCTGGGGTAAAGGGATATCCTGTGTTTCTCTGCATCCTGGCCTAGGCCCTGGGTTAGGTAGGGGGAACACTCTGCCCCTCAGCTCCTAACTAAAGCCTTTCTGTCAGGGATGCTGCTGGGACATTATAGCTTCTTGACAATGTGTCAGCTCAATCAAAGAAGTGTTGCTTTGCGCCTTTCCCAAGGCCATGGTAGAACAGAGGGAGCAGAACACTATGCTCCCCTATAGTTACTTATTTTTTATATACTGCAATCTTACACTGTGAGTGTTACAGTCTGAAATAGGTATTATTTCTAAAACCTTATGAATGCTGAATACAACAGTATACTCATATAAAAGGTTGTGTTCACTATTATGAATGCATGTGATAGTAAACACATAAAATGTGTTTAGGGGTGTGGAAGGACTTTTACGTTAATCTCTGTAGTATAGATGACACCAGTCTGTGACAACCAATCAGAGGGTATGTTACTCACGGACAAGGGCATGAGTACACCACAATCTTTATTTTCAGGATTTGTTTAAAGAGATGATTCAGTTAAAAGTCAGATTATACTTTTTTGATGCGTGGTGGATTTAGAGTGGATTAACTGTCTTGTCATCTTAAAAAGGGATATTGATGTGCCTAAAAAAAATTCAATAGAGTGGTGCTCTGCTGGGTGTGGGATTACCCTGGCAGGTTTCTTGTGGACCTTAATTGGTGCAGGAATATCAGCAATCGCCATTGTTTGTTCCCTGGGCTCCAAAGTGGATTCTGTAGGGGTTTGTGTGTGTTCCCAGTGACCTGAGAGCACCCAGAGAAAGCTGATTGATTTGACCCGAGCTCACACACTGGGCCATGCATACTTCACTGCATTGTTAGTGCCACTGTTTTTACTGGCCGCACAATGGTAGTCAATGCCTGATTATAGACAAACAGTTTAAGAGTACACGAGAGCCCTTGAAATCAAACTTCCCAATTGTTAATATTGAGGCTTTGTAACAGTCTGAGCCAGTAAAAAATGGCAACCATAAGGAACAATGATCACCAGGGCACCCTGTGAATTTCCACCACCCATGGCTCTCTCTCCCCCTCGCCGTCTGGGTGGTAGTGCCCAGACTGGGCCCTCAAAGAACCCAGGGTGGGAAATGGGACAGTGAAAGAGGGGGTGAGGGGATGTTTGTATGAGAAAAAAATTTGAACTGCATTTTATGTATGTTCCCCTCTACCCACAGCCCCAGTTGATTACAGTTTGAATACAGAGATTATACTACAATCTTCACATATTCTAGCTAAGGAGGCTAAGTGACCTGTAAAATAGTGATGTTTTTCACAAGCTTCTATCCCCTGCTGTCCTTGGATTCTGTACAGTCCTAGACAGGTGAAAGATGTTATGATATACCCAATGTTTTGAAAGAGATAACACTGCCTTCGTTTACACATTCTAAGGATGTTTTTTGTGTGAGAATATCCTGGTCTGGGTTATAGGTAATTCCAGTGACACATGCATTTCAGTCAGTTAGTCAGTCAGTCTGTGTACTTGCAGGCTCCTCCTGTGCCCCAGCTGACCCAGGCAGGGATGAGGGTGTCGGGGAGGGGAACAGGCCCAACAGGCCTCAGTGGGTCATGGAGGTGGCATGGTTAATGATCTGTCTTCTCTGCTCTCCCCTCCACTGGGTGACTTTAAAGCCTCGCCTCCCACCCTCCACTCAAACACTAGAACACCAAGCCTCAGTGACCAATGAGGGTCCTCCACCTCACACAGTAGTGAGGGGATGTGTGAGGGGGCGAGGTGGTCGGACTTTGGACTCTTTCAGCAGTGTGGACAGATAATGAGTCACTACAGGGACCATAGTACAATGGTTCTAATGACAGATGAGGGGAACACATTCCCATACACTAAGTCAGATAGCCTCCTTTTCAGACACCCACTTAGTAAGACATCTGTATCTAACTAAACCTATGACTGCTAATCACAGGTCTTGTAGTTGAAGTAGTTTCATGTCATTAGCTGTCTGCTATATATCACGCTGTTTCATTAGTGACTGGTTTTTCACTCTCCATTGAGTGAGTCAGCATTGGTGCTCACCTGGAGCACAGTGTTTTTGTGTCTTTGTGTGTGTGTGTGTGTGTGTGTGTGTGTGTGTGTGTGTGTGTGTGTGTGTGTGTGTTTGTGTGTGTGAAACAGATGCGTCTGTGTGCGTGCTTCAGGTGTGAGCGTAATATGTGACAGGTACGTGCGTCAGGTGTGTGCAGAGTGTGTGTGTGTATGCTCAGGCTTTTCTTGGACCTGTCCAGTGAGAGGTGCCTGTCTGCCTGCCTGTCCAGGCGAGGCTAAGGGGAGTTGAACTCCAGTGTGTTAATCTGCACAGTCAGCCTCTAATCCCCCTGGGAGCAGGCATTCCTCCTCATAATGAACCTGCTATGTCCCTCCCTGCCTGCATACTGTATAACATGAATGGGGGAGAAAACTGATAGCCTACATTATAAACTGGGTGGTTCGAGCCCTGAATGCTGATTGGCTGAAAGCCGTGGTATATCAGACCGTATTCCACAGGTATGACAAGACATGTATTTTTACAGTTCTAATTACGTTGGTAACCAGTTTATAATAGCAATAAGGCACCTCAGGGGTTTGTGGTATATGGCCAATATACCACAGCTAAGGGCTGTATCCAGGCACTCTGCGTTGCGTCCTGCATAAGAACAGCCCTTAGCCGTGGTATATTGGCCATATACCACACTCCCTCGTGCCTTATTGCTTAAATATCCCCTGTGTTTACATAATCATATTTAAATAAATATAGGCCTAGTATTGTAATGAGAAGGGCCAGGAGCCACGTGATCTGACCAGGAAAAACTCTGGGCCTTGGGTATAACATTTATCTAGGGCTTCCAGTTTTTCCTGGTTAGGGAGAACTCCTGGCCCTTTGTATCAGTAATGAACCCCATATGAACGTCAGTTCCTGGTTGTTTCTGTGGAGGCGTACAGTGCGGGCATTCCTCACTGTAGTAAACAGAGCATGAAACTGTCAAACCTGTCGTCTGGCATTCTGTCAAGCATTGCCTCATTTCCAGATATTCTCGTTTATTAACAAATATGCGGGAGCCTGGTTGCTACAATATTTTCTTAGACTGTCACTTTCAGGATATAAAGTAAATCCCTCTCTGACAGCATCATTACAGAGAAACCTTCTATCTGTTTTTCTATGCAAAACTTCATGCGGGCCTAGATAGAGTGCTGTGTGTTGTTGTCAGCTGAGAGGTTACATGAAGTCAGAATTCAGGTTTCCCTGAGTGCATTGACTGCTCTCCCTTAGGACAGTAGCAGTCCAGACAGGCTAGTCAGGGCAGACTGTCCATTGATAAAACTGGACAGAGGCAAAGCACACAGGGTCCTCCTTTCACACTGTCCTGCCACAGCAGCCAAGTTCATACCAAGACAGACTGCCACCAACAGTGGGTCATCTAATTAGAGAATTTGATCATGTTTAGTGATAGGCGGTAAACAAGCCAGAACCATAACTATACAACTCTGGCAGGTGAAGCCATTGAGACATTGGTGTTGGTCATGCTCAGGGGAGATTTACTGGACTGGACCATTCACCTCAATCTCCCCAGCCTGTTGCAGGTGACACACTGTCTTTGTGTGGGCCAAGCTACATCAGTAGAAGCAGTTCAATGGGAGGTGAATAGAGGCTTAGATTTATTGTCATGCATCCACCTCTTAAATCCCCTTGAGCTTGTTATGATGGAGTTGTTTTGGGAGTCTCTTTGCAGAGGATGACGGAGTTGTTTTGGGAGTCTCTTTGCAGAGGAGTTGTGAAGGAATTTGAGTTGCCTCGTAAATAAGACCATAGACTTTTGTCTTTAACCCGTTGTCAATCCAGTATTGTGTCCTTTTCTGTACAACGTTACATCTTTATATCCTGTATTTACTTTGTACTGACCCTTCTGTCTGTTCTCCAGAGCAGTGCTGCAGTGAGCAAGGAGAAGGCTGAGGTGGAGGCAGCCAAGGGGGCAGTGGAGGGCCAGGCGGGACGTCTTAGCCAGGAGGCCGAGAAGCTGAGAAAGCGGGCACAGGAGCTGGAGAACGAAGTGGCCAAACTCAACCGTATCATCGATGATGCCAAGCTACAGGAGAGCAAGCTGGGGGACAGAGTGGGCCGGCTTGAGGTGAGTTCTAGAGAAACCTAATGGACTGGAACTGCAGTAGCAACGGTCATAGAAATTGTTAAAAAGTTGTAAAAACAATTTTAATAAATGCAACTGTTGGACAATGGATCAAGATACTGCAAACCTTTAGAATTGTTATAATCCATCAGATATTGATTGAATTATAGCACATAAAACATTTACTGGCATGGACAAATAATGAATGGAATTCAGCGATTTTGGTGGGAATTCAGGTATTCCATTTATTGTCAAATAAAGAAAGAAAATCGTAGAATACACTCATATATACATTTTCTTATTGTATCAGTTTTTTTAGATATATATTTTGTGTTCAAATAAATCAAATTATATGCACCTCATTTGCATAAATATGCAGGGTGTATTTGCAAATATGGATACATTAACATAACAGGGCTGCAACCACCAAACACTTGCTCTGTCTACCCTAACCGCACTCACCTACAATGTCTAGACTGCCTCATTAATTACTGTTGTTGTCAAGTTCTCTTGCATAAAACAACAATTGTGTCAATAGCAGGATATCCTTGGATTAAAAATCAACACCCTTGGCTCTAGATTACACCTATCTAAACGTACTTTACATTGTTTGCGAGATCAGACATAATATCACTATAATCCGAGTGTTCATTTTCGGAAGTTACTTTCATTTCAGCGCATGTAATTTGTAAACATTTCAACTGTATTAAATTATTACTTTTTTCAATTCCACCAAAAATGAACACCCATCAAAATAAAATGTTCTTTCTTCTCTTTCTTGTGATGTAAGTGTCGAGACGGTGTGTTAAATCCCTGACGAAGCTTTAGCGTTCTTATACATTCAACTGAAAGACAATGTATTCCATTCACCCCATTTCAGTCATTACTGTGGTGTGTTTGACAGGTCATTACAAACATTTCCGCAGTCGTAACGTTAACAAATAAAAAAGACAGGCACAAGCAAAAGTATGAAAGAGTCGCAGGAGTAAAATGAAAGCAATCAATCCAGCGAGATTTAAGTTACAAGTGGATTTTGTGTCCCTCAAACACAGGAAAAAGATGGCTGAAAAAGACAGATCCTCAGGTGTAGGAGAGCCACTGTAAACTGCACAGGAGTGTCAGTCAGATTGACAGAAATAAAACTGTTCACATTGAAGATCAGATCTGTTGCCTATTGTCTTATGCTGGTTTGTGTATATGTGTATGTGTGACCTCACAGAGAGAGAAGAGGCAGCTGGAAGAGTCTTTGGCAGAAATAAAGGAGCAGGAGGAGGAGATGTCACGTGCCAACCGTGCTCTGACCACACGGTTAGAGGATGTACAGGTAAGATTGACCAGGCTTTGACCACAAGGTTGGGAGAATTTACTGGTGAGAATAATAAAGCATAAGTGCTGGTCCTCCTTACCATTGTGACCCATCTCTCTAAACTATTTGTGTTACAGAGGAATCTGACCAAGCTGAACCATGACCACAGAGAGCTGGAGGAGAGGCTGAAGGAGGAGAGGAGTCAAAAAGAACAGTTCAAGAACACTAAGAATGAGATAGAGGACGAGAGGAGTCTCCTGGACCGCACAGTGGAGAAACTACAGAGGGAGGTGAGTGGACCAACTAAAGGCCTTCGGACATCCTTGCTTTAGTCAATCAAATATCACACCACAGGCATGTGTATGTTTGTGCATGCATGTCTGTTTGTTAGCAGGTCTAACTCTACCTTCTCCCTCTCTCCCTGTAGATGAGTGAGATTGTGGAGGCCTCTCAGTCGTCCACCCAGGAGCTGCAGGAGCAGATAGATGTGTACAAGGAGAAGAACCGTCGGGAGCTGGCTGAGCTTCAGAGGCAGCTGAGGGAACGGGGTGTGGAGCTGGACAAGTCCCGTCTGGCTGCTAAGTCCCTGCAGGAGGAGGTGGGTTGGCACAGTGCTCCCCATGACAATGGAGGATGAGCCATTGTCCTGACTCAGTGTGTTGTAAACCCTCACTCAGGGTTTGGACAGTGAGGTCATGGCTTTGGAATGTGTGTCCTCTCCCCTCTTATACTTCCCCTTTGCCCTGAACTGGACCAGAAGGGCACAGCTGTAGAGAGGCCTGGTGGCCTGGTGGTATTACAGGGTTAAAGAGGTTAGATTATGAATATTTGCATAGATATCTGTGGTTTAGCATGAAGAGTTGGCGCTGTGGAGGGTGGAAAGAGAAATCGGAATCATTGTTTTTCTATTGGTGAAGCATCAGTATGTTTCAGCAATCTAGAACTTCAGACACTGACGCACTAGGATGAATTTATGAACCTCTTTTAATTGAACAATATATTACAGTATTAGCTGTGACTTTATCTTACGTTACATCCATTGTTCTCATACATTAGGGGAGCTGTAGCTAGGTAGGCTTATGGAATTTGGAGTGAGCCTCTGGAATGTTCTTCATGGCATTTTGCCTCAATTTAGGAATTCTCCAGCTAATGTTTTTCCAATTACTATGGTTAATTATCACAATATAGCTATAACCCCTTAGTAGCTGTGGTCTGCCCCACATAATGTGGTTATAACCCCGGGCCACTGCTCATTGGGTATGGTTTGACCTACTAAACACTTTGGATTGTTTGGAATGTTTTTGTTGAATATCTGTTAAGCGTTGCTTATTTGATCTAATAATGTCCTCCCTCCTTGTGTGTCTGAGTTACTAACCCCTGCAGAATGTCATTAAGGAAAACCACTTTCCTACAGTAGGTTAAAGACAGGTGGCCAGACTCAGTACAACACAGTCCAAACTCCATGGGAATTGTGAGCCGTAACATGCTCACTTTTTCCATGGAAATGTGTCCGTTTTACAGAAGAGAGAGGCCTTGCTGCTAGTGGTTCATCTTTCTGTTGTAGTCTACCCAGTGTAATGTATATGCGCAGATGGGATATGCTGATGTATCTTTGTCCAGCTGGTCTACAGGAAGAGGGGGATGTAGTGTCATTGTTGTGAGAGCTGGAATGACTGACTCCACATCCTCCTCTCCTCCCCTCTGATCCATACACTCCTCTAAGGCCTGGTGATGAGGTCACTGTTCCATCTGCTTCTGTCCCCACCCCCACATCTCACGCTCACCCTCTTATAAGCAGGCACATTAAGACCTGCTGAAGACAAATGTATTTTCTCCTGTTATCTTCTTCACTCACCAGGCCAGTGTTTGTGAAAGTTTCTCTTAAGTCATTATTGTTAAAGGAACAGATGGCATCTTGTGGCCACTGCTGAAATTGCATAGCTAAAGCATGCATGCCACGTATGGATGTTACTGCAACACTATGACACATAGTGTGGTGTAATGGTAAATGAGTAGGAGGTTTTCACAAAACCTGTTGGCCATTTTCATTCTGTTTTAAAAGTATATGTGGTGTGTGTCCTGCAGCTGAGCCATGTGGAGGAGGACCTGAGGCAGTGTAAGAGGGAGAGGGATGATGCTGTGCTCAAGGAGAAGGCCCTGGAGCAGAAAGTCTATGACCTGGAGGTAGAGGCAGAGACCAAAGCCCACTCCAAGGATGACAAAATCCGACAGGTCAAACTCATGGAGGTATGGAGGGATATCTTAAGTATTCATTTCACATTGTCTCTCAATTATGTACTTTAAACACGTGTTCATGAGACTTTCTCCTGCCGTTTAAAGTGTCAGACTTTTTGTGCTGTATTATTTGGTTGTCTTTGAGTCTTCAGTCAGTGTATGCTAGTCCTTCCAGTCCTGAGGAAGGAACAGTTCCCAGCTAGCACATAACGTTCTGAGAACTATATGTTTCTTAGAGCTTGGTGAGAGCAGGGTTGTCCTATGGTTATTTTGCATACAACCTTCCCACAACTTTCTGGGAATGGTGCAGGATAGTTGCTTGGTTTTGGAACATTCCCAGCACATTTAAGGAACCTGACAAAAAAACATTATTTTCTTGGTATTTCATTACTTTAACAGAATGTTTCCAAAAGTTCAAACATGGTTACATTTAATAAAAATGTTGGTAATGTTCTAGGAACGTTTTCCAACTGGTTTGACATTGGGAATCTCAAATAGTTAAGAGAACGAAAAAATTAATAAACGGGGTGTGGAGCTGGACAAGTCCCGTCTGGCTGCTAAGTCCCTGCAGGAGGAGGTGGGTTGGCCAGTGCTCCCCATGACAATGGAGGATGAGCCATTGTCCTGACTCAGTGTGTTGTAAACCCCCACAAAAAAAATTAAAAATAAGAAGAAGAAGAAGAAGAAAAACAAAAACAAAAATAATAATAAAGAAACAACTTTCTTTTGTGGGAATTTCAGTACTTCAGCTGAGTGGACTAATTCCATGGATAGAGAACAGAAGATTATAGGTTTGAATCGCAATGATGCCATGTCACAATAAAAAATAAATGTGTTTGCATGATTAATGCCTAAGGAAATGAATTTCCATGTGTCCTATCTGTGCTTGGAGATAGAAAGTTAACCCAAAATAAGATAGCAGTGTTATTAAAAGTCTTATTGAATGATTCAGTGAAAGTTTTAATGAAATTATTCAAAAACCTCCAAATAACCTATAATTTCCATTCTCAGACCGTTATTAAAACCTCCCAGGAAAACATTCAAGGAATCAGAGTCAAACGTTCTCAGAACCTTCCTACAACCTAAAAATAAACATTCCCGAACAGGCAACATTTTCAGTTCTGTGCTCAGAACGTTTAAAAAACGTTCACTTTTGCCGGTCAGGAAACGTATGGCTTCGTTCCCATAACCAATGTGAAATCAAAAATATACAATCCCACAACTTCCAAGGAACCAAATGTGCTAGCTGGGTTCTTTCCTGAGTTTCTTATAGACACAAGTCATGTGTACTGCAGGCCTCTGCTGTTGACAGTGGTGTGATGGCAAAACACAGCAGAAGGAAATCTAAAGCTGTCATTCAGAGAAGCAACCCCATGTTAGAGCAAGGTCAAATAATAATGTCAATGTTATTACCATGTCAATGTTGATACTGTGTTCTGCAGGACAGGATCAATCAGCTGGAGCTGGATCTGGATGAGGAAAAGCAAAGTGGAGACCTGCTGATTGTCAGGATAGATCGAGGCAGAGAACAGGTGAGTACCTTACCACTACCACTGACTGACCACTCTCACTGACCTCCAGTCAGTGGGGCATTCTAACATTCAGTAACCATGGTTCACCAAGTTCATTCACCAATTTGTCTCTGACTCTGCTTCCTGTGACCGGGAGTCACACTCCTAAACTCCATTAACTTCATTATCATCTGCAAAAGACACAAACTGTTCCTGTTCTTGAACCACAGTTTTCTTGGACTATGTTGAAGAAAGCATTTCAAGTACAGTCATGCCAGAGCAGCTTGGCATAATGTGACATCTAAGCTTACACCCTGTATCAGTTCTTTGTGCTTGTCTGCCATCCCCTCGTGCCATTGACAGCTCATATACCCTCAGGGTGCACACACAGACCTACACACCGAGCCGTTCTTCATTGCGTGTGTGTGTGTGTGGGCCCCCCTGTATGGAACAGCGGCCCAGAATCCCACTATCCCAGTTAATTTGTGTTCTGGAGAGAGCAGAGGGGTTATTGCATTGTAAGAGGATCTTGCATAATCGTTCAGTTTGGCAGGCTTCCTGCTCGGTGTAAAAGCACCAATCCAATTTTCATGCATCAGTCACAAAAGACCCCTTTTAATGCACCGCCTCAGGCAAAATATGCACACTGCCAACTTATCAAGTTTACGGCTATGGAGTTCACTTAGCTGTGACTGCTTCTCAGGGACAAATCCATTTCTTGTGGCTGATCGTAGTTCTCACATCCTGAGGGAGTCAGACCTAAACACTGCAGCTTTCCTTCCCCTCTGATAAACCTGCTGATGGAGCCATTATAAACTCAAATTGAAATAAGAGTACATGCTTCCTGGAGAAAGGGTTGTTGTCAGAAAGCGTTGCTAACTCAGATCAGGAGACTGTTGGTCCGGTGCTTTTTCATGAGGAAGTGACATTATTCCAGATACAATTAATGTACAGGACAAGCTTTTTCCTCTAGGATGTGTTTTGTATTATTCAACACGTGCTAAGTGTATTTACCTCTAAGGATCTGCCCTGTTGCAATACCTCTGCAGCTCACTGGGCTCTCATTGATGTACATACTGCCAATGCAATCATGATTCATTCTTCATGTCTAACAAAGATAGGACTAGTTGTTTTTTATGGTCAGGTTCATTGTTCCGCAATGGTAAGATTGAAGGGCTAAGTCTGCACAATCCTCCAACCTTGAAATGGATGAAAATGTAAAGACGTGAACAAAAGTATGAGAGGCCTAAAAGGAGTGAACAAGTAGTTACATTTCTTTAAAGGCAAAAAACTCCTGGCACAGAGAAAAGAGTGGCACTAGACAAAGTGGCATTACTGCAAAACAGGGCCAAGGTGAGTTGCCATGGCAACAGTGGAGGGGTGTGCAGTAATAGTGAAGTGAATGGGGTTAGGATGGGAGGATGTGGTGGTGGTGGTCGGTGGGAGAGGGGGACCGAGAGAGGGGGGTCTGCATGGCCATGATGGCTGGGAGTGAGGGGGGGGGGGGCGGGGGCAGCAGGAAGAACACCTGCGTCTCTCCTGGCACCAGGTGCTCTTCTCCTGTCTAAATGAGAGTAATCTCTCCTCTCTCCACCCGCCATCTCTCACAAAGCAGATTAGTTTCTGCTGTATGTTCCAGTCTGCTGAATCAGCTCCCTCAAGCACTGCGCCGGGCACACCAGTTATGTGGCCCATCGTTCATCAGAGCAGCCCACTGTCACACACTAATTGGCATTTAATATCACCCATACTAAGCTCCCCTCACAAAAACATTAGTCGATTAGTTGTCTTTTTTTCATCCTCATCTGTATTCCCTTCTCTTGAACTAGTCTGTCTGTCTCTACCGCGCTCTCTCTCTCTCTCTCTCTCGCTCTCTCTCTCTCTCTCTCTCTCTCTCTCTCTCTCTCTCTCTCTCTCTCTCTCTCTCTCTCTCTCTCTCTCTCTCTCTCTCTCTCTCTCTCTCTCTCTCTCTCTCTCTCTCTCTCTCTCTCTCTCTCTCTCTCTCGGAGACAATTAAGTAGTTTGACAGTTTGAGTTTGTAATCCTAACTAATTCAAGCAAACCAAACAGGAGTCAAAGGTTGTTTATTATTCTCGGTTGCTAATCTTTCACAGAAATAGTCAAGCTTAAAAGCTAACATTTACATTTTTCTCTGTCTTGCTTTTGGAGAGAAGTTCAACTCCCTGAGGAATTGTGGGGCTTAAGTGCATTCCTAGCACTAGTTATGATAGGTTAATCTAAATATGACTGATTTAATACTCTGAGTCTATCTGAATGTACAGTTGAAGTCAGAAGTTTACATACACCTTAGCCAAATACATTTAAACTCTGTTTTTCACAATTCCTGACATTTAATCCTAGTAAACATTCCCTGTTTTAGGTCAGTTAGGATCACCACTTTATTTTAAGAATGTAAAATGTCAGAATAATAGTAGAGAGAATGATTTATTTCAGCTTTTATTTCTTTCATCACATTCCCAGTGGGTCAGAAGTTTACATACACTGAATTAATATTTGGTAACATTGCCTTTAAAATGTTTAACTTGGGTCAAATGTTTCGGGTAGCCTTCCACAAGCTTCCCACAATAAGTTGGGTGAATCTTGGCCCATTCCTCCTGACAGAGCTGGTGTAACTGAGTCAGGATTGTAGGCCTCCTTGATTGCACACGCTTTTTCAGTTCTGCCCACAGATTTTCTATAGGATTGAGGTCAGGGCTTTGTGATGGCCACTCCAATACCTTGACTTTGTTGTCCTTAAGCCATTTTACCACAACTTTGGAAGTATGCTTGGGGTCATTGTCCATCTGGAAGACCCATTTGCAACCAAGCTTTAACTTCCTGACTGATGTCTTGAGATGTTGCTTCAATATATCCACATAATTTTCCTTCCTCATGATGCCATCTATTTTGTGAAGTGCACCAGTCCCTCCTGCAGCAAAGCACCCCCACAGCATGATGCTGCCACCCCCGTGCTTCACGGTTGGGATGGTGTTCTTCGGCTTGCAAGCGACCCCCTTTTTCCTCCAAACATAACAATGGTCATTATGGCCAAACAGTTCTATTTTTGTTTCATCAGACAAGAGGACATTTCTCCAATCTTTGTCCCCCATGTACAGTTGCAAACCGTAATCTGTCTTTTTATGGCGGTTTTGGAGCAGTGGCTTCTTCCTTGCTTAGCGGCCTTTCAGGTTATGTCGATATAGGACTCATTTTACTGTGGATATAGATAATTTTGTACCTGTTTCCTCCAACACCTTCACAAGGTCCTTTGCTGTTGTTCTGGGATTGATTTGCACTTTTCGTACCAAAGTACGTTAATCTCTAGGAGACAGAACGCATCTCCTTCCTGAGCGGTATGACGGCTGCGTGGTCCCATGGTGTTTATACTTGCGTACTATTGTTTGTACAGATGAACGTGGTACCTTCAGGCGTTTGGAAATTGCTCCCAAGGATGAACCAGACTTGTGGAGGTCTACCATTTTTTTCTGAGGTCTTGGCTGATTTCTTTTGATTGTCCCATGATGTCAAGCAAAGAGGCACTGAGTTTGAAGGTAGGCCTTGAAATACATCCACAGGTACACCTCCAACACGATGTCAATTAGCCTATCAGAAGCTTCTAAAGCCATGACATCATTTTCTGGAATTTTCCAAGCTGTTTAAAGGCACAGTCAACTTAGTGTATGTAAACTTCTGACCCACTGGAATTGTGATACAGTGAATTATAAGTGAAATAATCTGTCTGTAAACAATTGTTGGAAAAATTACTTGTGTCATGCACAAAGTAGATGTCCTAACCGACTTGCCAAAGCTATAGTTTGTTAACAATACATTTGTGGAGTGGTTGAAAAACAAGTTTTAATGACTCCAACCTAAGTGTATGTAAACTTCCGACTTCAACTGTACATTACTGAGAGCTGACGTGAGATCAGTTCTGGGTAATGCAACCAAATAAGAATATCCAAACCACCAATTAGCTACAGGAAGGATCCTTCCACCTTGAGTGAGACAGTACAACAACTGCACACCTACACATACAGGAAGGGTTCTTCCTACCGACACACGAGCAGCCTCTCATAATAATTGTGTTCTCAGAGTGTGTAACCATTGCGATGACAGTCCTCTCTGCTCTGGTTGACAGGTGGAGCAGATGAGAAATGAACTCCTGCAGGAGAGGGCTGGCAGACAGGACCTGGAGTGTGACAAGATGACTCTGGAGAGACAGGTACACACTGCCCTGTTCTTCCCACTCCTTCCTGTCTTCCTGTCTGGGGGGAAACAACAGCAGTCTATCTGTGAAAAGTCCATTAGGCTCATACCATAACATGCACTCATGTAATCCATCTCTGTCTTCTATCTGTCCTTCTCTGTCTCCATCTCTATACTCCTGCTCTGACAATGGTCTTGTTGACCAAAACATTAGCTAAATAAAGTAGAACTAAGACTGTGTATCAAAGTTGTTTCTCACACTGTTTCTCACAGAACAAGGACCTGAAGAGCAGAATAGCCCATCTGGAGGGCTCCCAGAAGTCTAACAAGGAGGGCCTGGTGAGCCAGCTGGAGAGCCGGATCCAGGAGCTGGAGGAGAGGCTGGAGGGAGAGGAGAGGTACGGTTAGGGTTGGGGTTGGGGTGGGTTCCTAGGGAGAGGTGGGGTTGGGGTTGGAGGGAGGTAGAGAGGTCCTGCTTTAGGGACCAGTGGTGCATACAGTGGGGAAAAAAAGTATTTAGTCAGCCACCAATTGTGCAAGTTCTCCCACTTAAAAAGATGAGAGAGGCCTGTCATTTTCATCATAGGTACACGTCAACTATGACAGACAAAATGAGGAAAAGAAATCCAGAAAATCACATTGTAGGATTTTTAATGAATTAATTTGCAAATTATGGTGGAAAATAAGTATTTGGTCAATAACAAAAGTTTCTCAATACTTTGTTATATACCCTTTGTTGGCAATGACACAGGTCAAACGTTTTCTGTAACTCTTCACAAGGTTTTCACACACTGTTGCTGGTATTTTGGCCCATTCCTCCATGCAGATCTCCTCTAGAGCAGTGATGTTTTGGGGCTGTCGCTGGGCAACACGGACTTTCAACTCCCTCCAAAGATTTTCTATGGGGTTGAGATCTGGAGACTGGCTAGGCCACTCCAGGACCTTGAAATGCTTCTTACGAAGCCACTCCTTCGTTGCCTGGGCGGTGTGTTTGGGATCATTGTCATGCTGAAAGACCCAGCCACGTTTCATCTTCAATGCCCTTGCTGATGGAAGGAGGTTTTCACTCAAAATCTCACGATACATGGCCCCATTCATTCTTTCCTTTACACGGATCAGTCGTCCTGGTCCCTTTGCAGAAAAACAGCCCCAAAGTATGATGTTTCCACCCCCATGCTTCACAGTAGGTATGGTGTTCTTTGGATGCAACTCAGCATTCTTTGTCCTCCAAACACGACGAGTTGAGTTTTTACCAAAAAGTTCTATTTTGGTTTCATCTGACCATATGACATTCTCCCAATCCTCTTCTGGATCATCCAAATGCACTCTAGCAAACTTCAGACGGGCCTGGACATGTACTGGCTTAAGCAGGGGGACACGTCTGGCACTGCAGGATTTGAGTCCCTGGCGGCGTAGTGTGTTACTGATGGTAGGCTATGTTACTTTGGTCCCAGCTCTCTGCAGGTCATTCACTAGGTCCCCCCGTGTGGTTCTGGGATTTTTGCTCACCGTTCTTGTGATCATTTTGACCCCACGGGGTGAGATCTTGCGTGGAGCCCCAGATCGAGGGAGATTATCAGTGGTCTTGTATGTCTTCCATTTCCTAATAATTGCTCCCACAGTTGATTTCTTCAAACCAAGCTGCTTACCTATTGCAGATTCAGTCTTCCCAGCCTGGTACAGGTCTACAATTTTGTTTCTGGTGTCCTTTGACAGCTCTTTGGTCTTGGCCATAGTGGAGTTTGGAGTGTGACTGTTTGAGGTTGTGGACAGGTGTCTTTTATACTGATAACAAGTTCAAACAGGTGCCATTAATACAGGTAACGAGTGGAGGACAGAGGAGCCTCTTAAAGAAGAAGTTACAGGTCTGTGAGAGCCAGAAATCTTGCTTGTTTGTAGGTGACCAAATACTTATTTTCCACCATAATTTGCAAATAAATTCATTAAAAATCCTACAATGTGATTTTCTGGATTTTTTTCCCTCAATTTGTCTGTCATAGTTGACGTGTACCTATGATGAAAATTACAGGCCTCTCTCATCTTTTTAAGTGGGAGAACTTGCACAATTGGTGGCTGACTAAATACTTTTTTTCCCCACTGTACAGACTCATTTACATAAAGCTGTCTGACTCTCAGAGTAATTAGGTCACATTGCACTTAACCTTGGTTCATTGGGTTGGTTAGTTTAGTTTTACATTCTTTAGGTCATTATGAGCATGTACACTACCGTTCAAAAGTTTGGGGTCACTTAGAAATGTCCTTGTTTTCGAAAGAAAAGCAATTTTTTTGTCCATTAAAATAACATCAGATTGATCAGAAATACAGTGTAGGCATTGTTAATGTTGTAAATGGCTATTGTAGCTGGAATTGGCTGATTTTTAATGGAATATCTACACAGGCGTACAGAGGCCCATTATCAGCAACCATCAGTCCTGTGTTCCAATGGCAAGTTGTGTTTGCTAATCCAAGTTTATCATTTTAAAAGGCTAATTGACATTAGAAAACCATTTTGCAATTATGTTAGCACAGCTGAAAACTGTTGTGCTGATTAAAGAAGCAATAAAACGGGCCTTCTTGAGACTAGTTGAGTATCTGGAGCATCAGCAATTGTGGGTTCGATTACAGGCTCAAAATGGCCAGAAATAAATAACTTTCTTCTGAAACTCGTCAGTCTATTCTTGTTCTGAGAAATGAAGGCTATTCCATGCGAGAAATTGCCAAGAAACTGAAGATCTCGTACAACGCTGTGTTCTACTTCCCTTCACAGAACAGCGCAAACTGGCTCTAACCAGAATAGAAAGAGGAGTGGGAGGCCCCGGTGCACAACTGAGCAAGTGGACAAATACATTAGAGTGTCTAGTTTGAGAAACAGACGCCTCACAGGTCCTCAACTGGCAGCTTCATTAAATAGTACCCGCAAAACACCAGTCTCAACGTCAACAGTGAAGAGGCGACTCCGGGATGCTGACCTTCTAGGCAGAGTTGCAAAGAAAATGCCATATCTCAGACTGGCCAATAAAAAGAAAAGATTAAGATGGGCAAAAGAACACAGACACTGGACAGAGGAAGATTGGAAAAAAGTGTTATGGACAGACTAATCGAAGTTTGAGGTGTTCGGATCACAAAGAAGAACATTTGTGAGACGCAGACCAAATGAAAAGATGCTGGAGGAGTGCTTGATGCCATCTGTCAAGCATGGTGGAGGCAATGTGATGGTCTGGGGGTGCTTTGGTGGTGGTAAAGTGGGAGATTTGTACAGGGAAAAAGGGATCTTGAAGAAGGAAGGCTATCACTCCATTTTGCAACGCCATTCCATACCCTGTGGACGGCGCTTGATTGGAGCCAATTTCCTCCTACAACAGGACAATGATCCAAAGCACAGCTCCAAACTATGCAATAACTATTTAGGGAAGAAGCAGTCAGCTGGTATTCTGTCTATAATGGAGTAGCCAGCACAGTCACCGGATCTCAACCCTATTGAGCTGTTGTGGGAGCAGCTTGACCGTATGGTACGTAAGAAGTGCCCATCAAGCCAATCCAACTTGTGGGAGGTGCTTCAGGAAGCATGGGGTGAAATCTCTTCAGATTACCTCAACAAATTGACAACTAGAATGCCAAAGGTCTGCAAGGCTGTAATTGCTGCAAATGGAGGATTCTTTGACGAAAGCAAAGTTTGAAGGACACAATTATTATTTATATTAAAAATCATTATTTCTAACCTTATCAATGACTACATTTCCTATGCATTTTGCTATATTTCCTATTCAAACTAATTTCATGTATGTTTTCATGGATAACAAGGACATTTCTAAGTGACCCCAAACTTTTGAACGGTAGTGTAAATGCCTACAGTATGTGGCATATGGCCAATTACCTTGTGGTTTCCAGAGTATTATATGTACTGCTACAGTATGTGACATGTGGCAGATCGGTAGTCTTACCCATGATGCTGTGTTTTCTAGGGACCGTGCCAACCTGCAGCTGGTGAACCGGAGGCTGGAGAGGAAGGTGAAGGAGATGATGATGCAAGTTGATGAAGAGCACCACTCACTGCAGGATCAGAAGGACCAGGTCAGGATGCAACATGCACACACACACACACACACACACATACACACACACACACACACACACACACAGTCGTGTTTAACTAACACACACACACACGCACACACACACACACAGCTGTTTTAACCCTCAGTGTTCCTCTTGCAGCTGAACCTGCGTCTGAAGGCCCTGAAGAGGCAGATGGACGAGGCGGAGGAGGAGATTGACCGGCTGGAACACGGCAAGAAGAAGCTGCAGAGAGACCTGGACGAACAGCAGGAGGCCAACGAGCAGCTCCAGAGCCAACTCAAATCCCTGCGCAGCGAGATGAGGTAAGCATGCTAAATATACACGGCTAACAGAAGACGCTAAGAACATGCTCATTCTGCTTTGGTATTTGTTTACCTTGTTAATTGTAATGCAGCTCTAGCCAGCTGAAGCTAACAGCATGCACCAAGAGATTCCACAGTTTAAAGCACATGCTTATGAAGTTTCACAGGTGCACACACATTATGTGAACGCACTGTAATTCATCTGAACATATTTCCTACAACTGCTCAAGAGTATTACTCACACCTTCCTGAACAATGTAGTCTAACACAAACATTAAATGCAATATGTGTAGCCCACTTTCTCTCAAACTGTAACACTTTCATACTGTGTAAACCACCTCACCCAGCCCTCCACCCAGAATAACACTCATTTCCCCTCCCTGAAGGCGTAAAACCAACTCTGCTCCTCTGGACGACGATGATGATGAGGACGACATCAGCACAGATGGAGAGACCTATTTCCGCTCTTCATCTGGCTATAAACGCTCCTGTAGCCAAGACAACATCATATCAACATTCTCTTTGTGAACCAACACAATGAAGATAATGTTAGTATAACTACAGAAGGACCAACTGGACAGACTCCTATTCAGAGAGACCACTTTCAGGTCAATATGTGCTTTTGGGAAACTGGCAAAATAGCATAGGGATGTGTGTTTGCTCTTCCTTTCCCAGTACATAGATTGACAGGGAATGATTAGATAATAGTTATTGATTAATTACATTGTCTTGTAAATTATTGATTATAATTGAGCAATAGTTGAATTATCAGAACAATTTCTAAGTTCTTAGTTAATCATTGCACGTGTCTTCTTACATCTTGTGAATGATCCAGCAATGAGATGTACAATTAATCAAATTATTCACCTTGTAATGCACTGTAAAGGACAGCATTCTGTAACCTCTTATGCCTTATTGAAATGTATCAATTTATTAATCCCTCACTAGATTTTATATCCTTAATCAAATATGTTAAGCCGCTTATCATGTCTGATAGCAACAAATGTAATTTGAAACATTCATTTTTGTATTGTGCATTAGAATATCAATTCAATTTTGTATTGACGTTATGCAGAGTGTAAGGCCTTAAATTGATTTGAGTGAAATATTTGCTATTTATTTACTGTTGAATATATGAAGAAATGGCTGAATGAAGGGCGATATGTTTTTAGGGAAATTTGTATGAGGGATTCTTCTTCATACAGATGCTTCTTTGTATCTCTCTTTTTTAAAACCTGAATAAGGAATAATAATCCATCCATAATGATAGGTTGGTCTACAGAAAACATCTCTGTTTTATCACTTCTGTTTCCAGGCTTATGACAGTATTCAACCCTGCTTTTATTAAAATAAGATACAGCAGAGCTTTTATAAATACTGGTTCTCAAATCAAGGTTCTACTGTGTATTTTAGTTGGACTTTTCTACTAACTACCGAGACTGCTCTGTTACTCCTGAGATTATTGTTTAAATCGTCAATAGTCAATTTTCAGCATTATAGTAACAAACACATTCCTTACTTTTGCTTAAAAGTGATTCATCTCTGTATTTCATAGAAATAGGACTTTTACCAGAAACATGTTACAATGTGAGAAGAAGCTATTTATGTTTATGGTATATCCTCCAAGAACAAAACAGTGTTAATATTGGACATATGAGTCAATCTACTGTAAAATGAACAATCCTTTTTTTGTTGAATACCTGTGTTTGTATTTGCTATGTGCATCTGTGGGAGCATATTCTTATGCTATATGATCATGCAGTCAGTACCTGTTATAAGCATCTGTTGTGCCTATCTATTATCTGTTGGAGGGGACTGTCCTCTGTTATGCAAGTTTATATGACGAGTTTCTACAGATGAGCTGTATTGACAATCGATCTGTTTTGCTACACTGTGATGATTTGCACTGTCTGTTGGATTATTTCTGAAGGTGTCCAAGGCTGTTGTTGCCGTATGGAATGAAGAAGAGGCCTTTGGCTGTGTGCCTTCTCCGGTCGTTTTGGAGGGGGGGGGGGGGGGGGGGGGGTTGAGAAGAAATACTGCCGCTACCTCTCTGTATGTACAGATCTGTACTTTGCTGAGACTAAAAACCCTGCTAAAATGAAATAAAGTTACCCTTAGTTAATCTCACATGCTTATTGTCACTGTAAATTATACTCCTGATCACATCGGCCTCTTCTAATCTATTTAGGTACACAATATAAGCTACTTTGGAGAGTGTTTAGTTGTATGAGGAAGATGAAAGGATTGACCTCAGTGGTGTGTGAATGCTTTATGTGACCTCATTCATCCTACTTATTATTTTATCGTCTGGCCAAAGCAGCTGTGTCAATATCAGCCCCTCCATCTTTAATATGGAGCTCAGTAGGCCAGTATTTTCATGCTGAAGCCTATGGATCCTGTGTCCAGCCCCAGCACCTGACACCAAAGCACCGCAGGGCAGGTCCTCCGAGGTCTCAGGGGGAAAGGACATGATTGATCCCTTGTGTTAAAGAGATGACACAATATGTGGGAGGGTGCAAACCAGGCTGCATTAGGAGATATGACTACATTCTTTTTAAGGATGTTTTACAGTTGACTACAGCAGAAGAAAGGGAGTAGAGACAAGGCTTTCTTATCCTCTCAGCAAGGCTGGCAGGTCATTGTTCCCAGGCCGTGACCTGCATTTGTCACCATTCTGTGGAGAACAAACAAATCAACCTTTTAAATGCGCGGGGATCATCTCTGGCCCCTCTCTGTCAGCCTAAGCAGCATACACTGGGGATGCACTGCTCGGAGTGGGGCTTTTGTGAGGGCTTTAAAGAATGACCATTCTTGGAATTCCTGTCCCGTGCTTGGGTGAACTCATGCAGTAATTGGTGAAAGAGGGGAATGGGGAGCGGGAAACTGTCATGAGGTAGTTACTTTACAATTGCAAAATATTAAGCTGTCATGGTTGGTGGCTGTAGTGGTTTTCTGTTAAGTAAAAGTAGTGGACCATGGCCTCAGACACAATTTTTTTTAACCTCAGGTCTCATTTGTATAACTTTCAGAATGTTTTAGTTGAGACTGAAGAATATCTTGTTCTTTCAGATAATATTGAACAATGAAAATAAGTAGTCAGGCCAACTATTTAGAACTTTCTCAAAACTGTCCATGGTACTCTGCTGCCCTCTAGCTGTAGAAATGCTTAAGGCACAGGTTAGAAGGTATGAGAAGGAATTTCTAAGACATCTGGAATGTTGGCTTTGTTTTGTCTGCTGTAAATTGTGTTCTCAAGTCCTCTTGATATTCTTCTCTAAGCTGGTAAAATGCATGCTTGCCTGTTGGTGAGATGGGAAGGAAGCATGACATGGTGATGATGAACAGGGGCGTCATCCAGCCATTATTTTAGAGGGGCCAAGAAGTACATGAGGATGGAGGGAGGGTGGTCCAGATTTCAGGGAATGTTGCATTTTTCAAACACCTGAAACAGATTTTTCCTGTAATCTTGTCATTTTAACTAATAATGCACATTTATTCTTTAATAACTTTTATGCCTTAGGAATTTAGTATAACTGCCACTGGGATGTAGTATCATAACCCAATAATTAAAGCAATTTTAGTCTCTTCTTACATTTACCAGACGCTCTTATCCAGAGTGACTTACAGTTAGTGAATACATATATATTTTTTCATACTGCCCCCCCCCCTGGGAAACAAACCCACAACCCTGGCGTTGCAAACGCCATGCTCTATCAACTGAGCTACATCCCTGCCGGCCATTCCCTCCCCTACCCTGGACGAATTGTGCGCCGCCCATGAGTCTCCCGGTCGCGGCCGGCTGCGACAGAGCCTGGATTCGAACCAGGATCTCTAGTGGCACAGTTAGCACTGCGATGCAGTATCTTAGACCACTGCGCCACTCAGGAGTACAGCCAGCACGCATGCCAGCTAAGATAGTTAGACAAGCTATTCTAACTTGACTGATAGCCTGAAATGGCTTGGTAGCTAGTTATAAGGTTGGGAGATTGGGAACGTATCTAGCTGGCTAGCTAAAGCCAACTTCATAAAATTGCTAGGTGGCTAGTATTACAGAGAAACAACAAAACATTTTGTTTTATTTATTCATCAAGAAATAATCAATAGGCTGCATAGCTTGATCAAACTCATTTACAGACATACCTCCTGCGAGTCCTGCCCATCACCGGCAGCTAAAAGCAGGACCGAGTTTGGGAAACCCTGGTAGAGTATCTAGCATCCTGCCTTGCATATCTTTGCTCCGTAGTGCACCTTGGAAGGAACCACTTACTAGGGAGGGGGGGGGGGGTTACTCCTTGCCTGGTCCAGTCAGTGCCCCCTCTGCAAAATATCTCTGATAGATCTTTTTTATAAATAATGATGATAAAATGTGGCCTTAAAAATGAAGTTTAGTAATAAATGTAACAAAACAAGTGCCATTGTGCCCCCTATGGGCATGACACCTCTGATGAAGTTTCATAACAAACCTCAACTCCTTCTTCATGAGGGGAGAGAAAGAAAATGTTACAGAATACATATTGAGAGACTGACACTGCTGGAAGATGAATTGTAGACAGTGTTAATGGACACCCCAAAAGCACCATTCACTGCAAAGGGCTAAATCTTAAACATGCCTCAGTTCTTCAGGAGTCAGATGTCACTATCTCTCTTTTGCTGTGTGAGTCTGTGTTGCCCTATATGATGAACCTGAAATATAGTAAAAACGTCCTTGTCTTCAGTCCTTTTAGTTTGCACCTCATCGTCACTGAGTCACTCTGAACCCTACAAAGAATGCTTGTTTCAGACATATTTTCAACAATACGAAGGACGCTTCCAACACAAGAACATGCCTCAAGATTTACAGTAACATCCCACTGGGCACAGACATCAATTCAATGTCTATTCCATGTTGGTTCAATGTAATTTCATTGAAATGACATGGAAACAGCGTTGATTCAACCAGTGTGTGCCCAGTGGGATCAGATAACGTAACAAATGTTTTCTGTCCACTCAGAGACTCCAGAGAGCGCCAACAACAGTCATTGTAAAACTGGGACAGACAATCTGTGATATAAGACTGTCTGTCAGTGGGTGACAGTGACTCTTCCATGAGGTAGTTACCAAAACAAAAGTAAACAAAATTCTACGGCTGTAGTGATGCAGGACAGACAACAGCTTTTGTTGCTGGTTACAACAACAGCCACTTCACCACGTCAGTAAGTACCCTCATAGAAGTGTTGTGACAGTTGTCTGAGGGTCTAATGCAGCCAGTGATTGATAGGAGAGCCCAATTCACTGTGCATCTCTCTTACAAAACAAACAGAAAGCCTAAGAAAGGAACAGGCAACTTACAGCCAGCCTTCAGACATCAAACACTGAACAAACAAATCAATAGAATACATACATGTACTGTATGTTGCCTTGTTATTGAAAGGACATGAACTCATAATCCGTGTCTGAGTTATCTGAGAGCTTTAGGGTTGTGTGGTTGTCATTGTATGCAGGTCTGATACGCTGATGATGCCAGGTCATGAGTGAATTAAATATTCTGGGCTTTAATTTTTTCTCCCTGGAGGCTTGCTGAGGTCTGAGCTTGGCGCTCAGATCAGCTCCAGTATGAATCTGGTCATTCTTGAAAGACCAGCCAGGTGGAAACAAGAGTAACGCTGTTGAATCAAGTGCCTCCCAGAAGCAAGACACTAAGATTACAATCAACACACCTTACCTGACATATAGTGCGCATGGGATAGTGAAATACATGACTGTGTTCCTTTAAGAAGTGATCTACATAACATGAAATGGTGGTCATACTAGGCGGTTGGCTGACTGATTGCAGAAGTAAACAAAACCATTTGTTTGTTGTGTGGTTAATGGTTAACCTCCTAAGCGCCTGGAAATATTATATTATTCAGAGAATTTACTTACTTTACATATTGGCCCATCTTTGTTGAAACATATGATATATTTCAGTTGTGCAAAAGCAGTTTCACTTTTCTATGCCTCCACTCATTGCCTATGTACAGCATGACCTGTTACGCAATTGGTTTTACTATGAGACCAATGAAAATACCCTGTGTCTGTTTCTGCTGAGGGAGGACATAGAGTTGTGACCATATCAATGCCAGGAATGTGATCCCCCATGGTGACATGGAGAAATGTGTCAAATACTTTATGTATTTTTCTCAAGGAAGGTACAGTAGGATATTTATCTATATTTTCACATTCACTGCAAACTCTGGAAGGATCAGCAACCCCTCTTTGTCAAAACCCCCTCCCATAATGATCAAATATCCACTATCACATTTTAAATGAGCAGCCTACCATATCATCAACACATTTCACCCCAAGCCCTAAAACACTAGCGAAACCTGAATATAAGCAAACAGATACCTGTCCATACAACCTTACTGTAATTCAACTCACACATGATCCCCCACAAACCATTAAATGTCTATACTGCACACACTCAATACTGCTACAATACCAGAAGCAGTTCTGCCTAGCCTGGCGAGAGAGTTGATTGGGATATAATGTGTCTCTCTAGCCCAGTTTACACCTGGTGCTAACATGCATCCTTTGTCCTGATCTTGTCCACATTCTGATTGTGCACACATTTTTTAAGACAGGTGTAGATGATTAAAGGACGCATTGTGATCTGATTGCGATCAGATCTTTCTGACCACCTCCGGAGGTAGTCAGGGACCCATTGCATCTGGATATCAATCAAGTGTAAACAGATCTGGATGGTCAAACCATTTACCACTAGAAAGGCCTCGAGGGACCCCCCTTCGAGCCAGTGATGAGTCTTTTGGATGTCAACATTCTAACAGTCTAATAAATACATTTCATGTATGCTATCGCAAAAATAGTCATTTGGTTGTGTTTATGAAGTTCTTAGGTAACATTGGAATATGAAAGAAAATGTATTTCAAATAAAACAATTTCATGTAACTGCATACAATAAGTACAAACGAAAAACCACTAAAACACCACAATTCAAGTGTTAAAATCCATTTAAAAAAACACCATCACAAAGATCATTAATTATTAATTTGTTAAGGGCAGGTCTTCAGGAACATTTTGAAATAAAAAATGTTTTCTTCTGAAGAACAGAATGGCATATTTTGAATGTAAATATATTACAGTACTTTGAGTGTTTTGCATACAGGGAGGCCCCAGGAAATCTGGTCACAATGCAGACACAGTGGATGGATAAGAGACACATTTTAAAACCATGTGTAGAGCCGACAAACCTTGATCAGATAGTGATTGGATCATATCGATCAGATCACGAAACCCACAGGTTGGGGCAAGGTGTAAGCGAGGCTTCTGTTGATGGATGGCCCATCCCCAATGTGCCACTCCCTGGTTAAGGAGAGCTCCACCTGTCCATGATTGTGAGGGCCCACCCTGTGACAGCCCAACCCAGGTGGGAGGTGCAGAGCAAGAGAGTGGGGAAATGTGGTCTGACGAGAGAGAGAGAGAGAGAGAGAGAGATTTGAAATGTCTTTATTCTTTTGAAACTTCTGAGTGTAATGTTTACTGTTAATATTTATTGTTTATTTCACTTTTGTTTACTATCTACTTCACTTGCTTTGGCAATGTTAACACACGTTTCCCATGCCAATAAAGCCCTTAAATTGAAATTGAATTGAATTGAGAGAGAGAGAGAGAGAGAGAGAGAGAGAGAGAGAGAGAGAGAGAGAGAGAGAGAGAGAGAGAGAGAGAGAGAGAGAGAGAGAGAGAGAGAGAGAGAGAGAGAGAGAGAGAGAGAGAGAGAGAGAGAGAGAGGGAGGGGCAGTCAGCCAGGTGGAGTCAGGTGTTGTCTAAAGTCTGGGCTGGGACAGTGTCATAGTTCTATACAGTAGTAGAGCAGTAGGGACTGTGTGGAGCTGGGCTGTAGTACAGTCTCTGACTGACTGACTGACTGACTTGTCGACTGGCACTTAACAGGAAAACCAGGCCTTGTTTATCAACTGGAAAAGGAATTCTACATAACACCGAAGAGAGAAACTTGTCAGAGTGGAACTTTCTTTCCCCTCCCCTCTCTCGCTCATTCACTCTCTAGTCTCTCTCGCAGTGGCTGGAGCTGGGGGCTGTGTGAGTTTGTACAGTAGTCCGGAAAGAGAGTGAGAGGGAGAGAGGAAAAGAGAGAGCAGGGGAGTGGACAGAGGCCAGGGGAGACATGCTACGCTACGGCTCACCAGGATCGGTCACCACCACCGAGGACAGTTCAGAGCAGCCCAGTGAGGTAAGGAGCCCCAGGGGGCCACTCAACAACACATCTCTCGTTCGCCTGTCACATGGCGTGTTGGTTTGTGTAAGTCAGTGTGCTTGTAGACTATCTGGTTTTTGTTCGCTTTTGTCTCCGCTCCCCCCACTCCCCATTCACCTTTCTCTCTCTCAATCTTTTTTCCTCACGTCTCGTCTGTCTGCGCAAGGCTAGTTTTCGTAGCATGTCTACATCGCAACTAATCATTCTCACTTTTTGAGTGTTGCCTGTATGTTGGAATTTTGCATGTGGCTCAGGCATATGTTTATCTGTTTGAGCTTGTAATAAGAGCCGAGTATCTGGGAGGCAGGGCTGTCATGTTTATTT
Organism: Coregonus lavaretus; assembly: GCF_964263955.1. Taxonomy (NCBI): domain Eukaryota; kingdom Metazoa; phylum Chordata; class Actinopteri; order Salmoniformes; family Salmonidae; genus Coregonus; species Coregonus lavaretus. The sequence goes on along the minus strand of NC_139991.1, from coordinate 7,801,273 downwards.
GATCAGCCCAGAGCGCCTAGCAGACCGCGGCATGAAACTGCCATTAAAAGCCATTCTCACAGCTAATTCTCACAACATAAAAGCCAACATGGAGTTGGATTAATCCTTATGATGATTACAGCGTCATGTTTCACTCTCAACCAAGATAACCATTTTAAGAAAGTGAACCTGCCTAAACATTGTTCCCATTGACTTACAGTACGTTAATCAGCTCCTAGGGCACCTTAGTTCTAAAGGAATGTGTCACAGTCTATAATTATAAATACGGATGGTGGCCTGTTGTATTTGTTCCCCATCAGAAACATTCCACTGCTTATTGTAACCCAACAATCAGGCTTACTGCCACACAAATGTTGTGTCTCAAATGCTAGATCACATTATATATGAACCAATCCATTCTTATGTAATAAAGAGTGACACTGGGGAAAACAACACATTTTAGTTTTCATCCAACTATGACATTGATTACTGGTGCATGAGCTTGAACTGAGTGACATTGACATTTTCTTTTTCTGTCTGTGTGTGTTTCTGTTTGTTTTTGATTCCCCCAGAGGAAGATCCGGCGACTCAGGCTAACTCTTCATACAGGAGACAATGGACAGAATGAGACCAAAAAAACAACCTCAGACACAGTGAGTCTCAAAAAGCACAACCAGTCACCCTCACACACCCAGTCAACCTCACACGTCTTCATCTTCACCACCCTATGGGACCTGGATCTTATCTTTTCCCTCTCTCACCTCCCTTAATCCTCGCTTCCTCAACCTGTAGTCGGTGTGCTCTGCATCTTTCCCTTTCTTATTCACAGCCCTCTCTATCCCTCAAATACACTCAAACACTCAACACTGTAACCAATGTAAGTCAGGTGTGAATGTTTATGAAGTAGGAACCAGCTTTGATCCAGTTTTAGAAACATTCCATGGACTGTCTACACAATACAGAGACAGAGAAAGGTGGAACCACAGAGATTTACTGCTGCTATGTTATCTGGGCTGTTGGTTATGCAATTAATTGTATCCATACAGGGGTGTGTACACTGCACACACACATACACAGCTGTGTCTGATTTTCACAGTACTGTGCACGAAGTTAGAAGGTGCCTGTCCCTTTTCATCAACAGTACAACTCTCTTCAGCACAAGCCTAGCTGACAACAGGATTACACAGAGTCGCATGCTGTTGTCTGTTTTCAGATGCCAAATATCATATATAATGTACACGACACATGATGACATCTTACTGTATCATTTTATTGGTCGTCTTATACAAATATTTAACCGATAAACAATCACTAAACAATCACTAAACTCTTTTTAATTACAAGGTACCTACTTGGTACACATGGGTATCCTACATCTTAATAAAGGCAGGAATGTTGTTTGCCAGAGGTGGTTCACCGTTTTGCTCTGTTTGTGTTAGGAAGCTGTGGTCTGGCAAAGTGTCATCAGCTAGTTTGTAATGGAAGTGTTTGACAGCACTCTGTTTGCTGCTTGGAATCACGTTGAGGTTGGGGGAAGTATGGTTTTGGTCGCTCCTCCATAGAGACCGAGATGGTGACAGAAAGCAGAGAGATAGTGTCACGCCCTGGCTCTAGGGACTCTTTTATGTTGAGCCAGGGTGTGTAGAGTCTATGTTTTGTGCTCTTTGTTTTCCATTCTAGGTCTTGTATTTCTATGTTGGCCAGAGTGGTTCCCAATCAGAGGCAACGAGTGTCAGCTGTTGCTGGTTGTCTCTGATTGGGAACCATATTTAAACAGTCTGTTTTCCCTCAGTGTTTGTGGGATCTTGTTCCGTGTTACTAGTAGGTTTTGTTTGAGCTAAGGACGTCACGTTATCGTTTTGTGGTTTTTGTTCGTGTTATCCTTCAGATTTAATAAATATGTTTGCATTCAACGCTGCGCATCGGTCCTCTGTTCCTGACGATCGTGACAGAAGATCCCACCAAAACTGGACCAAGCAGCGTGTCCAGGAGCCATCGCCAGGGGAATCGCTAGCGGATCTCCGTGGTAACCTCGACTGGGTCAAGCCTAGTGAAGAGCAGAGAGGGTGGACTTGGGAGCAGTGGAGGAAGAGTCTCGACTGGGTCAAGCCATGTGAGGAGGAGAGAGGCTGGAGTTGGAAGCAGAAGAGCGAGAGTTGGGCGAGAACTATAGAGGCCTGGCCCACGGGGAGGAGAGACCCCCAGACATTTTTTAGGGGGGGGCTCACGCCGTGGACGACGGGGCAGCAGGAGGCCGCGATGGAGCGGTCCAGCGGGTTTGCAGAGGAGGCCGCCAGGTTAAAGGGGCCACTGGTCACAGAGGAGAGGGAAAGTGTGGAGGCACGGCGAGAGGTACTGGGGTGTGTTACCAGTCCGGTCCGGCCCATTCCTGATCCCTGCATAGGGCCAGTGGTGTGTGTCCCCAGTACGGTCCGGCCTGTTCCTGTTCCTCGCATCGAGCCTGTGGTGCGTGTCGTCAGCCCGGCCCGGCCTGTTCCTGCTCCCCGCACCGAGCCTATGGTGCGCGTCGCCAGCCCGGCCTGTTCCTGCTCCCCGCACCAAGCCTATGGTGCGCGTCGCCAGCCCGGCCCGGCCTGTTCCTGCTCCCCGCACCAAGCCTATGGTGCGCGTCGCCAGCCCGGTCCGGCCTGTTCCTGCTCCCCGCACCAAGCCTATGGTGCGCGTCGCCAGCCCGGCCCGGCCTGTTCCTGCTCCCCGCACCGAGCCTATGGTGCGCGTCGCCAGCCCGGTCCGGCCTGTTCCTGCTCCCCGCACCAAGCCGATGGTGCGCGTCGCCAGTCCGGCCCGGTCTGTTCCTGCTCCCCGCACCAAGCCTATGGTGCGCGTCGCCAGCCCGGCCCGGCCTGTTCCTGCTCCCCGCACCGAGCCTATGGTGCGCGTCGCCAGCCCGGTCCGGCCTGTTCCTGCTCCCCGCACCAAGCCGATTGTGCGCGTCGCCAGTCCGGCCCGGTCTGTTCCTGCTCCCCGCACCAAGTCAGTGGTGCGCGTCGCCAGCCCGGCCCGGTACATTCCTGCTCTCCGCACCAAGTCAGTGGTGCGCTTCGTCAGCCCGGCTCGGCCTGTTCCTGCTCCCCACACCAAGCCAGTGGTGTGCGTCGCCAGTCCGACACGGCCCGTGCCTGTTCCACCGGTGCCTGGTCCGGTACCGGTCAGCTGCTCCACGTCGGAGCTAGAGCAATCCGCTCCACCAGTGTTCAGTCCAGCTCCGGCCAGCAGGGCCAGACCGGACCAGGGGTACTGTGGGGGGTTAGAGAGGGAGTGGGGATCATGCCCAGAGCCGGATCCGCCGCCAAGGCGAAGTGCCCACCCGGTCCCTCCCCTGTGGTGTTCTGTTGGCGCGGTCGGAGTCCGCGCCTTTGGGGGGGGGTACTGTCACGCCCTGGCTCTAGGGACTCTTTTATGTTGAGCCAGGGTGTGTAGAGTCTATGTTTTGTGCTCTTTGTTTTCCATTCTAGGTCTTGTATTTCTATGTTGGCCAGAGTGGTTCCCAATCAGAGGCAATGAGTGTCAGCTGTTGCTGGTTGTCTCTGATTGGGAACCATATTTAAACAGTCTGTTTTCCCTCAGTGTTTGTGGGATCTTGTTCCGTGTTACTAGTAGGTTTTGTTTGAGCTAAGGACGTCACGTTATCGTTTTGTGGTTTTTGTTCGTGTTATCCTTCAGATTTAATAAATATGTTTGCATTCAACGCTGCGCATTGGTCCTCTGTTCCCGACGATCGTGACAGATAGGTCCATGTTGTATTTTGTACAATGTTTCTCTAACCTACCCCACCCCTTTACCATCACAGTTCAGCTGATAGCAGTGTGACTAATGGTGTGGTCTGATGGTGTTTGCCTTCAGGAGGCTGTGCATGTTTCCAGCATTGCTACTGATGAAAGTCGACAGCTAGGTCAGGGTTGAACAGAGAGCAGCACAGAGGAGAACAACTCTGGGCCCTAGTTAATTAGAGCCCAGAGTTTTTCCTGGTCTGGTTATGTGGTCTGGAAATATTCAAGGCCCTGCTGATGACACAACACATCTGTGCCAGTCGTATGGGGGCCGTGCCACTCTGCCACAGCCAGCTGTGCGCTCCAGTCTGCAATGTGGCATCAGTCTGTGCTGAAGCTAGGCCCACTTAACGAGCCACCCAGCGCTAACGAGAGCAGTGCTCTGGAGTGTCCAGGACATATTGCACATGACATTAATAATTATCCCAGCCCATTAACTTCAGAGGCCTTTACAGATAGGCCATGAACAGAGGATTAGTATGTAAGGACGCACAGTGGGAGAGGAGGAGAGGAGGATGTTCAAAGTGCCCCCCCTCATACCCCATCCCCTCTAGCTTCCCTTTATCTATTGATTTAGCAGGCATGTTGAAGGCAGCTGAAATTGACATAACTCTACCCTTGTTGTCAGGGTTTCAGTCAGTAATGCCAGTTCAGTATTCATCAGTACAGTGGATCACTTTGAATAAATAAAACAGTAAGCAGATGATGTCACTATGACCTACATCCGATACTAAAGGTCAGCATCAAACATGGAGAGTGACTATTGTGACATCACGGTTGAACTCGCTGTCTGTAGATGTTATCTTCAGAGGAATTTAAAATATAGGTAACTATAGGTAACGCTCCCATATTGTGCACACATTCTTGGTTTGGTAGTCATTTGGAAGTGAAACCTGGGTAGCAGGATACAAAAACACTGTGTGCCACAAAGAGATGGAGAGGACACAGAAAGAAAACAGGCATGACAAGACAGTTAATCGAAGGAGGGAGGAAACGTCTTACATTTAAGACTGAGATATTATGCTTCAGAAAAGGACAATGACGAAAGTGGTGATCTACCATGAAATGAAAAAGGGCATGTCCTGTAACCCGACACTCCGTGGGAGACAGGCCTATCAGTGACTCTGACCTGGATGTGGTGTAATGCAGCTGCTCCATGTGAACTGCCTGGTGCTAGACTGGACGTTTACATGCCTGCAGTATAAGCCCCCCACTGCCACAATGGGCTCGAGTCAAAGGATGGTGTTTTCAAATTTAAGGCAATTCAATCAAATGGGTTACATGAACAAATCTTTGAACTTCTACAGGACATGTACTGTATAGTAACTTCCACATACGTGTCCTAAGGAAAGGAAATTAAGCTCAGGGCACAAAGCAGTATTACAGAGGTATATAGCACAGTGGGGTCTTTCATTATGCAAGCAATTTTGATACACAGCCAAGCTTAGGTAACATTGTCAATTCAAGTAGTGAATAGTACACTCTTAGAACAAAAGGTGCTATCTAGAACCTAAAACGGTTCTTCGGCTGTCACCATAGGCATGTCCCCTGTAGCTCAGTTGGTAGAGCATGGCACATGCAACGCCAGGGTTGTGGGTTCGTTTCCCACGGGGGGGCCAGTATGAAAATGTATGCACTCACTAACTGTAAGTCGCTCTGGATAAGAGAGTCTGCTAAATGACTAAAATGTAAAATGTTACCATAGGAGAACCCTTTGAAGAACTATTTTTGGTTCCAGGTAAAACCCCTTTGGATTCCATGTAAAACCCTTTCCACAGAGGGTTCTACATGGAACCCAAAAGAGTTCTACCTGGAACCAAGAAGGGTTCTCCTATGGGGACAGCCGAAGAACCCTTTTGGAACCCTTTTTTCTAAGAGTGTAGAAGCAAATATTGCCCATTGCTTTGTGATTGAGTTCTTCAGACTAGGCCTCTCTCATCTGGTTTTCCATGAATACATAACACTGTCAGTTCAGTGAGGGTCAAGTTCCTTTGGCAGGACATTAAAACTGTTTGCACAGCCCCTTATCTGACTGGATAGAAGAACAAAAAATCTGTTTCTGTTGCAGCTTCAGCTTCAAAGAATCCAGGACAAAACTGGAATAAATGCTCCCTCTGCAAACATGCTGAAACACAGATATTGTAATATTTAATATGTAATAGTGGCTGACATATTGAGTTCTTTCAGAGGGTGTGTACAGTACTGGCCATAAAACATAATGACGGCCATTCTTCTCTCCCATCTGTTGGAATTCACATTGCCTATTTGGAGCCCCTCATAATTTCTCGTCAGCCTGCTCTCTCTCTCTGTGGATTATCTGGTGTGGAAATGTGAAGCAACGTCCAGCTCAGGAGGCCATGAAACAACAGTGGCGTCATTGTTCCCCATCTCTTATCTCTGCTGGACGCGAAGGACTCCTTCTCTCTCTGGCTGGATGGGCTGCAGAGTAGAGGTCTTGGCTGAAGTTCCTCTGAGCTAAAATTTATTTAGTAGGGAAGCTCCTCTTTTCTCTTCTTAGAAACAATCGTTTTTTAGTTGTTGTCCGAAATATATATCAATTACCATCCAGTGTTGTTGAAGTCTGTCATTAAGTGCTTAAGGAGTGTCCAGAAACTAGGCTTCTCCTAGCTCTTTCCCCACAAAGCATTGTGGTAGTCCAAACCATTCTTAAACATTGTTTTTAAATATGGGTTATGACTAAGATGTGGTCTAGAAATGACAATAATGACTATTCCCAGTGATCAAAACTACAGTACACTATGTTCAACAAAGATGGTAGTCTGTCATCAACAGTTTGATAAGAACAGGTACATGATCCATGCATTTAAACTCTACACTTAGCCCATATCATTATCTGAAAGAGGGGAATGCATTGTGTACATTGAAGCATATCATTTGCAAACTAAATATGTGGCTAAAAAAAAACAAAAAAAACATGAATTCCAAGCATTCAGTAATAATCAGGTTACTGTTTGTGAAATATCTCCAGACATTGTGAGCACACAGTTAATTCGTTTCTGTTTGTCTTCTCAGCAAGAGGAGAAGGTTGTCAACGGAACATGGAAGAAGAAGAACAGACTCATCCAGAGAGAGAGGCCAGCTGGCAGTGAGTCACCTGTACAGGTAAACGACCACAACCACAACATAAAAAGCTATCACCTTAGAGGCTTTTGAAAGGGAAAGTTACAGAATGTTATGATGAGACAGGGAAGTAACTTCCTGAATTAGTGGTCAACCCTGCTATCGGCATGTGAAACACAAATATGCAAGCTATGCACTGTATACATTTAGAACATTTTGTTCTATCCTTGATATAACCTATCCTCAGATAATTCCAAGTATTGATTTCTGTGTATGTTAAACATATGTTGTCAATGTGGAGTATTGGGTACAACCCTCTGCCTCTGGTTGAACAGAGGTCACATGGACCTGTGTGCACAACCTGGTCTCAGAGCATTTGGTATTATTCTGTACGCAAATCCGGGACACTCCATTTAGTATGATGTCGGCCGCGACCGGGAGACATGGGGCGGCGCACAATTGGCCCAGCGTCGTCCAAGGTAGGGGAGGGTTTGGCCGGCAGGGATGGCGTTTGCAATGCCAGGGTTGTGGGTTCGATTCCCATGGGGGACCGGTATGAAAAAAATAATGTATGCACTCACTAACTGTAAGTCGCTCTGGATAAGAGCGTCTGCTAAATGACTAAAATGTAAATGTAAATATGTTATGTTTCGTATGGTATGTATTAATTTGGGGATATCCATCACCCATTTCATATGATATGTTACGAATTACAATTCGTATTATATGTTACGAATTTGCTAAATGTACAATATGTTACGAATTTTCTAAAGCTACAATATGTTACGAATTTGTTAAATCAAATCAAAATCAAATCAAACTTTATTTGTCACATGCGCCGAATACAACAGGTGCAGACCTTAACGTGAAATGCTTACTTACAAGCCCTTAACCAACAATGCAGTTCAAGAAAGAGTTAAGAAAATATTTACCACAGGAACTAAAGTAAAAAATAATAAAAAGTAACACAATAAAATAATAATAACGAGGATATATACAGGGGGTACCGGTACCGAGTCAATGTGCGGGGGTACAGGTTAGTTGAGGTAATTTGTACATGTAGGTAGGGTTAAAGTGACTATACATAGATAATGGACAGCGGGTAGCAGCAGTGTAAAAACAAATGTAAATAGTCCGGGTGGCCATTTGATTAATTGTTCAGCAGTCATATGGCTTGGGGGTAGAAGCTGTTAAGGAGCCTTTTGGTCCTAGACTTGGCGCTCCGGTACCATTTGCCGTGCGGTAGCAGAGAGAACAGTCTATGACTTGGGTGACTGTAGTCTTTGACAATTTTTTGGGCTTTCCTCTGACACCGCCTAGTATATAGGTCCTGGATTGTAGGAAGCTTGGCTCCAGTGATGTACTGGGCCATACGCGCTACCCTCTGTAGCGCCTTATGGTCAGATGCCGAGCAGTTGCCATACCAGATGGTGATGCAACCAGTCAAGATGCTCTCGATGGTGCAGCTGTAAAACTTTTTGAGGATCTGGGGACCCATGCCAAATCTTTTCAGTCTCCTGCGGGGGTAAAGGTGTTGTCGTGCCCTCTTCATGACTGTCTTGGTGTGTTTGGACCATGATAGTTTGTTGGTGATGTGAACACCAAGGAACTTGAAACTCTCGACCCGCTCCACTACAGCCCCATCGATGTTAATGGGGGCCTGTTCGGCCCGCCTTTTCCTGTAGTCCACGATCAGCTCCTTTGTCTTGCTCACATTGAGGGAGAGGTTGTTGTCCTGGTACCACTCTGCCAGGACTCTGACCTCCTCCCTATAGGCTGTCTCATCATTGTCGGTGATCAGGCCTACCACTGCTGTGTCGTCAGCAAACTTAATGATGGTGTTGGAGTCGTGTTTGGCCACGCAGTCGTAGGTGAACAGGGAGTACAGGAGGGGACTGAGCACGCAGCCCTGAGGGGCCCCAGTGTTGAGGATCAGCGTGGCAGACGTGTTGTTGCCTACCCTTACCACCTGGGGGCGGCCCGTCAGGAAGACCAGGATCCAGTTGCAGAGGGAGGTGTTTAGTCCCAGGGTCCTTAGCTTAGTGTTGAGCTTTGTGGGCACTATGGTGTTGAACGCTGAGCTGTAGTCAATGAACAGCATTCTCACATAGGTGTTCATTTTGTCCAGGTGGGAAAGGGCAGTGTGCAGTGCGGTTGAGATTGCGTCATCTGTGGATCTGTTGGGGCAGTATGCGAATTGGAGTGGGTCTAGGGTATCCGGGATGATGCTGTTGATGTGAGCCATGACCAGCCTTTCAAAGCACGTCATGGCTACCGACGTGAGTGCTACGGGGCGGTAATCATTTAGGCAGGTTACCTTCGCTTCATTGGGCACAGGGACTATGGTGGTCTGCTTGAAACATGTAGGTATTACAGACTCGGTCAGGGAGAGGTTGAAAATGTCAGTGAAGACACTTGCCAGTTGGTCCGCGCATGCTTTGAGCACACGTCCTGGTAATCCGTCTGGCCCCGCGGCTTTGTGAATGTTGACCTGTTTAAATGTATGATATGTTACGAATTCTAGCTAGGTGGCTAACGTTACCTAACTAGCTAGTGTTAGCTAGGCTGGGGTTAGGGTTAGGGTTCAATTTAGGAGTTAGGTTTAAGGGTTAAGGTTATGGGAAGGGTTAGCTGAAAGGGTTAAGGTTATGGTTGGTGGAAGGGTTAGTTAAAAGGGCTAGGGGAAGGGTTAGCTAACATGCTAAGTAGTTGCAAAGTAGCTATAAAGTAGTAAGTAGTTGAAAAGTTGCTAAAATGCTAAAGTTGTCCGCAATGAGATTCGAACTCGCAACCTTTTGATTGCTCAACGTTTGCGTTATACGCCCACCCACAACACTTTTGCTTTTGCCTTAAGTAACCATCTGTCTTATGTAACCATACCAAACGTAACATATCATACTAATTTGAGTGTCCCGGATTTATTGTCAAAGGCAAACAGATTCACCTTCCATGGTTTATACTGGAGTCTGTGGCATAGTAGTGCAGGCCATTGTTTTGGCTCCTCTATTGTTGAAAAATGTAGGGTAGATAACAGACTCTACTCAAGTGTGGCTGTCTGATCATAACAATGGAAACATATTACTTCTTCACACAGTAAGATGACAAATATTTGCATTCAATGATAAGAGAGGATTTATTGTGAGACTTTGATAAGATACTGTATCTGTGTCACTCAGTGGATTCCTCTCATACTGTATGATACTGTAAGATAACATAAAGGTGCTAGAGCCACTTCCTGATACTGCTGAGCAACAAAGGACCTGTGTCAGTGTGGACCTGTGCTCCTTGAGAGCCCTGTTGGAGAGAAACAATAGCAGGGAGACAGCAGGAGCTCATGTACTGGGTTGCAGAAACATAACACCCTCACTGCACCCTGTTTCCATCCCTGCTTCCCAACCTCCAGATTCAAGTGCTCAGCAGCAATTCTCGAAATACCTGAGCATGCGCACATATGCAAACGCACAAACACACACATAGGGGTGAACACACACACATCTACAGGCTGGTAGAAAGTGTGCCTAGATAGAAACCTGACCGGGTTGATCCTGTCTCCCTCAGCACCTCAGAGCCAAGGCCAATGGGGAGCTAGAGACGTCGCTGCAGCGACAGGACAGGCCCAAGGTGTACGGTGTGTTGCAGAGGACAGACTCGGACAGACAGCAGGAAGTGATGGCGTGCGAGTGGTCTGTCAATCACCTGAGCGATGAGATGAGGTACATCAGGGAGGTGAGTGGAGATGGTGAAGATAACGATGAGGCTGATCCAAGTTAAGGAGTGTAAACAGAGCAGTGGCCTACAGTACAGTACACCTGGCAGGCCTGCAGGGTATCCAAGAGCTAACATCAGGATTCCATAACATGGACAACATTATGGATTTGTTAAGCAATTAAGATGGATTACCTCAAACGTGTGTCATCTCTGTGCTGCACAGGTAAGAGATTCCCTGGAGAATGTCAGAGAGCGGATGTACGGCCAGTTTGGAGGAATGCAACAGTCAATGCAAAAACTATCCCAAGACATCAGAGTAAGACAATACACCAAAGCACACATGACTAATAAGACAGCTAACAGCTGGAAATCCTTTCTCTTTCAATTTCTTGTAAACACAAAATGGATACAAAATCTGATAATTTGGTGTGCCATGTGTGTCTCTTCAGATTGCCAATTCCCAGAGGAAGACTCTGGAGAAAGAGGTGAGGGTTCGGACTGCAGCCATGGACAGCTTCGACCAGATGAACAGTTCCCTCATATCTACCAACATCGACCTGCAGGTACAGGATCAACGACACTGTCAAACAGGCCTGTCACTGTCTCGTCAAGGCCATCCCACTGGGCACAGACGTCAGTTTTGATTTACATTTGGTTGAGTTGTCAACTAATGTGAATTAAATGTGAAATCAACCAAAAATGTCACCCTGTCATTGGATTTAGGTTAAAAGATGGGTGAAAAAAATACGAAATTCCCTTACTTTCATGGCTTTTTGCAAATCCAATCAGTTTTCCACGTTGATTCAATGTCATCACATAGAATTTTTGGGTTAAAATTACATGGAAACAACATTGGTTGAACCAGTTTTTGCTCAGTGGGATGTCTCATAACCCTCCACGGAATGTCTTAATCTTCTCAAACAGAGATGTGCAGCACTATACTTCCTTCTTCTACTGATGTGTGCAGAGTGAAGGATATCCTGTCTGGTTTATTATATATGTTTGTTTTATAAAGTAGCTCTAAGCTGTTAATCTTAGTTTCAGTGTATGAGTCAATCTTTGCTGCATGCAATAATGTCCAGGGTTGGTTTGAGGAATTCAAGTACTAGTTTCCTTTGCAGAAATCTCTACTAGAGAGCTGTCACAATCGCGTGGACTCCCGGGATGAGATGAAGAGTCTGAGAAGCTCCTTTCAGCAGGCCGAGGAGAGGCTGAAGGAGAGGGAGAGGCAGCTGGAACTTGCCCAGGCTGAGAACTGCACACTCAAACTACAGGTAGAGTACTACTGTAAACACAGTACACCAGCACCACACAGTGGATGGCACAGGCCTGGTAAGCGTTTGCTTTTTGTTTATGGGGCACAGTTTACTCTGGTCATTAGTGATCATGGGATACATCATCCTCACCCTGAATGAGTGCCATGAAGTAGCAACTGTCATCACAATTGTTAAAAGGTTATAAAAACAATTCCAATGAATGCAAAAGTTGTACAATGGATGAAGATACTTCAAACTTGAATTTTTTTAATCAATCAGATGGATGGACAAATAATGAGTTCAGGGATTTTGGTGGGTTCAGGTATTACATTTGTCAAATTTCTCTTTTGTTTTCTTAGAATGCAGTTACAGTGGGGGAAAAAAGTATTTAGTCAGACACCAATTGTGCAAGTTCTCCCACTTAAAAAGATGAGAGAGGCCTGTAATTTTCATCATAGGTACACGTCAACTATGACAGACAAATTGAGAAAAAGAAATCCAGAAAATCACATTGTAGGATTTTTAATGAATTTATTTGCAAATTATGGTGGAAAATAAGTATTTGGTCACCTACAAACAAGCTAGATTTCTGGCTCTTACAGACCTGTAACTTCTTCTTTAAGAGGCTCCTCTGTCCTCCACTCGTTACCTGTATTAATGGCACCTGTTTGAACTTGTTATCAGTATAAAAGACACCTGTCCACAACCTCAAACAGTCACACTCCAAACTCCACTATGGCCAAGACCAAAGAGCTGTCAAAGGACACCAGAAACAAAATTGTAGACCTGCACCAGGCTGGGAAGACTGAATCTGCAATAGGTAAGCAGCTTGGTTTGAAGAAATCAACTGTGGGAGCAATTATTAGGAAATGGAAGACATACAAGACCACTGATAATCTCCCTCGATCTGGGGCTCCACGCAAGATCTCACCCCGTGGGGTCAAAATGATCACAAGAACGGTGAGAAAAAATCCCAGAACCACACGGGGGGACCTAGTGAATGACCTGCAGAGAGCTGGGACCAAAGTAACAAAGCCTACCATCAGTAACACACTACGCCGCCAGGGACTCAAATCCTGCAGTGCCAGACGTGTCCCCCTGCTTAAGCCAGTACATGTCCAGGCCCGTCTGAAGTTTGCTAGAGTGCATTTGGATGATCCAGAAGAGGATTGGGAGAATGTCATATGGTCAGATGAAACCAAAATATAACTTTTTGGTAAAAACTGAACTCGTCGTGTTTGGAGGACAAAGAATGCTGAGTTGCATCCAAAGAACACCATACCTACTGTGAAGCATGGGGGTGGAAACATCATGCTTTGGGGCTGTTTTTCTGCAAAGGGACCAGGACGACTGATCCGTGTAAAGGAAAGAATGAATGGGGCCATGTATCGTGAGATTTTGAGTGAAAACCTCCTTCCATCAGCAAGGGCATTGAAGATGAAACGTGGCTGGGTCTTTCAGCATGACAATGATTCCAAACACACCGCCCGGGCAACGAAGGAGTGGCTTCGTAAGAAGCATTTCAAGGTCCTGGAGTGGCCTAGCCAGTCTCCAGATCTCAACCCCATAGAAAATCTTTGGAGGGAGTTGAAAGTCCGTGTTGCCCAGCGACAGCCCCAAAACATCACTGCTCTAGAGGAGAACTGCATGGAGGAATGGGCCAAAATACCAGCAACAGTGTGTGAAAACCGTGTGAAGACTTACAGAAAACGTTTGACCTGTGTCATTGCCAACAAAGGGTATGTAACAAAGTATTGAGAAACTTTTGTTATTGACCAAATACTTATTTTCCACCATCATTTGCAAATAAATTCATTACAAATCCTACAATGTGATTTTCTGGATTTTCTTTTCTCATTTTGTCTGTCATAGTTGACGTGTACCTACGATGAAAATTACAGGCCTCTCTCATCTTTTTAAGTGGGAGAACTTGCACAATTGGTGGCTGACTAAATACTTTTTCCCCCCACTGTATATATACATTTTCTAATGGTATCAGGTATTGTGACTCATTTGTGTAAATACACTGGGTGTATTTGCATATATGAAAAAATTTACTTATATCATGGCATTGTTGAATATTTGTTTCTGATTGGCTTGAAGGGCATTCTAAAGCGTGCATTATTTCCCTATAACGCATGGTATATCAGCGTGGTAGAATTGGCTATAGTTCATTCTTACATGTTCTATGTTTGAGCTGGTTTTGAAAGCAAAAGTCGAATTTAAAACATTATTGGCATTGTTGAATTCGATTTTCATAATAGCAAGCTTGCACTGATGTTTTGTTAGCTAAACCAAATATTTGTTATAACTTATCTCATTGTTCTATCTGTGGCTAAACTAGCAAGTCGGTTTGTTTGATTACCAAGGCAACTACTGTAGCTATCTAGTAAACGTGCTAGATACTGTGGATGTTGAACACCTTTCTACCTGCAAATGATCACATTTATAGCGGCAAATGTGTTAAATTATAGCCATGGTATACAGTCGTGGTCAAAAGTTGAGAATGACACAAGTGTTGGTCTTCACAAAGTTCGCTGCTTCAGTGTTATGAGATATTTTTGTCAGATGTTACTATGGTATACTGAAGTATAATTACAAGCATTCCATAAGTGTCAAAGGCTTTAACTGACAATTACATTAAGTTTATGCAAAGAGTCAATATTTGCAGTGTTGACCCTTCTTTTTCAAGACCTCTGCAATCCGCCCTGGCATGCTGTCAATTAACTTCTGGGCCACATCCTGACTGATGGCAGCCCATTCTTGCATAATCAATGCTTGGAGTTTGTCAGAATTTGTGGGTTTTTGTCTGTCCACCCGCCTCTTGAGGATCGACCACAAGTTCTCAATGGGATTAAGGTCTGGGGAGTTTACTGGCCATGGACCCAAAATGTCGATGTTTTGTTCCCCGTGCCACTTAGTTATCACTTTTGCCTTATGGCAAGGTGCTCCATCATGCTGGAAAAGGCATTGGTCGTCACCAAACTGTTATTGGATGGTTGGGAGAAGTTGCTCTCTGAAGATGTGTTGGTACCATTCTTTATTCATGGCTGTGTTCTTAGGCAAAATTGTGAGTGAGCCCACTCCCTTGGCTGAGAAGCAACCCCACACATGAATGGTCTCAGGATGCTTTACTGTTGGCATGACACAGGACTGATGGTAGTGCTCACCTTGTCTTCTCCGGACAAGGTGTTTTCCGGATGCCCCAAACAATCAGAAAGGGGATTCATCAGAGAAAATGACTTTACTCCAGTCCTCAGCAGTCCAATCCCTGTACCTTTTGCAGAATATCAGTCTGTCCCTGATGTTTTTACTGGAGAGAAGTGGCTTCTTTGCTGCCCTTCTTGACACCAGGCCATCCTCCAAAAGTCTTCGCCTCACTGTGCGTGCAGATGCACTCACACCTGCCTGCTGCCATTCCTGAGCAAGCTCTGCACTGGTGGTGCCCCGATCCCGCAGCTGAATCAACTTTAGGAGACGGTCCTGGCGCTTGCTGGACTTTCTTGGGCGCCCTGACGCCTTCTTCACAACAATTGAACCTCTCTCCTTGAAGTTCTTGATGATCCGATAAATGGTTGATTTAGGTGCAATCTTACTAGCAGCAATATCCTTGCCTGTGAAGCCCTTTTTGTGCAAAGCAATGATGACGGCACGTGTTTCCTTGCAGGTAACCATGGTTAACAGAGGAAGAACAATGATTTCAAGCACCACCCTCCTTTTAAAGCTTCCAGTCTGTTATTTTAACTCAATCAGCATGACAGAGTGATCTCCAGCCTTGTCCTCGTCAACACTCTCACCTGTGTTAAGGAGAGAATTACTGACATGATGTCAGCTGGTCCTTTTGTGGCAGGGCTGAATGCAGTGGAAATGTTTTGGGGGGATTAAGTTCATTTTCAAGGCAAAGAGGGACTCAAAACTGAGGCAGCAGACTTTGTGAAAATTAGTATTTGTGTCATTCTCAAAACTTTTGACCATGACTGTATGTCTAGGCCTCCCTGCAGTTACCTGCGCTGTCTAGACTGCCTAATTAATGACTATTGTTGTCACATTCTGTTGCATAATTCAACAAGTATCATAGCCTCGAATAAAAAATCAACTCGCGTTCCTCTAGATTACACCTATCTATACATACTTTACATTGTTTGCGATATCCGAAATATCACTATAATCCGAGTGTTCATTTTCGAAAGTTGCTTTCATTTCTGCGCATCTACCTGTATTAAACGATTACTTTTTTCAATTCCACAAAAAATGAACACCCATCAAAATAAAGTTATCTTTATTTTTCTTTTGATGTAAAGTCTAGACGATGCGTTAAATCCACAACAAAGTTTGAAAGGCGTTGCATGGTCATTCTGCCGTCTGCATTGACCATGCAGCATTTAGGGTGATACGGCCTCCGCAGCAGTCAGGGCATTCATACTTTTTGCGCAGAGCTGAGCAGCGCAGAGCTGTTGTAAAGGAAGTGAGTTTGTGTTTATACAGGACCTCCCGCCCTCGCCTACCGTCAACCAATCATGTCAATGTGGAGCTATATACTGTGTTTACAAACATTGCCGCAAGAGGGCGTTCTTATAGAATGCCAACAGAAAAATACTATTTATTTTTTACATTTACATTTAAGTCATTTAGCAGACGCTCTTATCCAAAGCGACTTACAGTTAGTGAGTGCATACATTGTTTTATTTTTCATACTGGCCCCCCATGGGAATCGAACCCACAACCCTGGCGTTTGCTCTTCCAACTGAGCTACATCCCATGTATATGTTGCTAATGAGTGCATTTCACACTTCTTCTGGATTATAATTGGATTTTAAGTATTGTATAAATGTCCTGCTTAATATAATGTTTGTGTCATCATCGCAAATCAACTGCATTATCCTTAAAAACACTTCAACCAGTAAAATTGCTCTTTGACTAGCTTTTGCTACAGCCTATATCAACGAGCGTTAGCATTCTAGCTAACAACTGCTGAATCCAAAAGTTATTTTGCACAGATCAAAACCAAATATAATCATAGTGACTGTTCAAGCAAGAATTAAAACATCATTGTAATTGTATGAGAACCCCCAAAAGTTATTTTGTTTAGAAGTAATAAACACCTAAATCTAGGCTATGTTGAATGGGCGCAGATGATGATGGCTTTCTTATCGCCGCCAAGAGTCGTGAGACGTCCGTGTGTCGTGTACTGGAAAAGGGTCTATAAGGAGCCCTCCGCATTGTACCAAAATTTGAGACGCGTATGGCGATACCGTACTGAGCTCAATTTGGGCTCTGCTTGCCTTCGTGCTTTCGGAGGCTTCACAATTGCGTCACACCATCCATACCGCGCTTCCGACCACATTTTCGGAACAAGCTTACATTGGCTCTTAGATGCAACGGAAAGACAATGCACTGAGCCTATTTCAGCCATTACCGGGGGTGTTTGACAGGTCATTACAAACATTTCCGCGGTCCTAACGTTAACGGGGGAAACGACAGGCACAAGCAAGAGTATGAAAGTGTCGCAGCAGTAAAATGAAAGCAATCAATCCAGCGAGATTTAAGTGACAAGTGGATTTTGCATCACTCAAACACAGGAAATTGATGGCTGAAAAAGACAAATCCTCAGGTGGGTGGGGCATGCGCGTTGCTACATGTAGCCCTCTACAGCTGGCGTCTCTCAGCATTCTCTAGTCGGACTCATTCTCTGATGGCCTCTGCCATTAGCAACATGACTGTTTCAGCACCTACTTGTTGGTTTTAGGAACCTCACTATCAAGATCTCTCAATCTGTGTCTCAGATCCAAAGCTAAGCATACTTAGTTATTGTACAGTATGTTGGAGGGGTCATAGGGTACGGTACGTTGGAGAGACTTTCTTGTTCAAGATCTACTGTATATCTTGTAATGTAAATGTTAAACTTTTCTAGGCAACTTTGAGATTAACCTCATTGGATGTGTCTGAGTTTATCATTATATCAGGGATGGGCAACTGGCAGCCCTCCCGCTTTTGAAGGCCCTCGATCAATTGCCCCCCCCCCCCCTTTTGAAGGCCCTCGATTTTTTGAGATTTTTTTTTCAGGAACTCAATCAGGGTCGCAATTTACTGTTGCAAGTTAGAATAGTAGAATACACAAGGTGCAATTTCAAAATGTGGTTGTGCATCATATTTTTTTTTTAAATGTTAGTCACTGATAGTCACTCAATTAGCCCATGTCAGCAAAAAAATTTTTGATTGGAAAGTTAGTCTAGTGGCCAGCTATCTACATTTAGTAATCATGTTCGGATTACTGACCGGGGGGCCCCCATTGATTTTGTTAGTCAGTCTCACTCAATTATCATATTAAACCATATGAAAACATTTCTCTTCACCCTATGGAAAAATGTGTATAATATCATGAAATTAGTTGTAAAATTGCTAAATCTTCTCTCCGCCCCATGGCAAAATGTAGCAAACTTGCTTTTAAAACTGCAACATTTTCTCTACGCCCCATTGCAAAATGTGTAGAATTGCATGAAATTAACTCTAAAACGTAAAAATGTTTCTCCACTGTCAAGAGGGGGGGGGGGCTGCTAAAATGTTTTGCTTGCAATGTGGTGGGAGGGGGTGTACACAAGTGGGTACGCAGACCAACGAGTAACTGCGGCCCCTTATGATGAGTTCAGATTTTTTGTGGCCACACCCCCATCAAAGTTGCCCATCCCTGCATTATATGATTGAGATCTCTCTGTGGCTTACTCCCTTCAATTCATATTCCTCTCTACTTCAGTCTCAGAATTCTCTGCTTGATTTCACACACTTCACGCTCTGGTTATTTCATTCAACGTTCGATGTGACTCCCCTGATCCTTTGACTGATTGGCCTTCTCTGACCTGCATTGTCCGCTCTGACCGCTGAACACTCAACTTCAATTCTATGTGATGATGAATGACAGGTCATTGACAGACAGTTCAAGCTCAAAGAACCAGTCCTCCAGATTTTAAGTCTTAACATTCATGCCGGACTCACTGTAGAAAAATATAGAATCAATAGACATTTCTACATTAGTTATCTTTAGCAAGTCTTTGAATCGTCACGTTGTTGTATGAAATTGACTGATAGATGTGTGTTTGTGTTGTCTAGGTGGAGTCGTCTCAGGAGGCCAACAGCCATGAAGTGCAGGAGGTGACAGCGAGGCTACAGAGACAGTATGAGGAGAGACTTCAGGAAGAGCAGAGGAAACACAGAGAGGAGATAGAGAAGCTACAGGTACTGCTGAGTCTCCTTCTGATATCACTTCGCCCAAGCCCATGCCTGAAGAGAAAGGGCGGTGATCGATTAATCATGTGAAAACCAAGGCCAGTGATGTTTTCACCATCTTACATATTAATGAAATGTTTATATGTAAACCACAGGAGGCTGCTGAGCGGAGAACAGCTCATAATAATGTCTGGAATTCAGCAAATGGAAGGGAAACCATGTGTTTGATACCATTCCACTGATTCCGCTCCAGCCATTACAATGAGCTCGTTCTCCCCAATTAAGGTGCCACCAACCTCCTGTGATGTAAACAGAATAAAAGGTTCCAGTTTCACTCTGGTCATACAAGTGGTATGAGTCTCCCTCTAGTGGTACAAGTAACCCACTATGGTAGTGTCAAATGTAGAGGAGCCTAACTTCCAAGTGTTGATATGATAATGAGCCCAGATGAAATTGCATGTTCTCTGCCTTAAAGCTTTTAATATACTTTGTTTACCATTAATGTTTTTCAACTAGGCCCAAATTGACAAGTATATTAGGCGATTAGAGGAGGCAGAGAAGAATGCTAAGATTGCAGAGGCCAAGATCGCTGAAAGGGACCAGAGGATCAGTGAGGTGGAGCGCCTGCTGGACTGTATGGGACAGGTAAGACCCAGAATAATGCATGCAGTATTATGCAATAATACAATAATGCATGCAACATTATCTTTATATCTATAGCATTTAGGTGTAATATGTCAAGTCCTTTGGGCAGGAATACTATAATAATATGTATTTTTTGCAGGAAAAGGGCCATCTTCAGAAGAAACTGCAGGAATGTGAACAGCGTCTACACTTGATGGAGGTGACATACAAAACAGATGCAACTGTAGCAAAGAGGTACAAATGCCAAAACAAAAATAACATTTGATATGTTCCACCCCATTGAAATGATATACTGAAGTGATAACACTATAATTCATCATTACAGTTCTCAAAAGTTGGTAGAGGAGGCAGGGGAGCTCCGTGAGAGAATCAAACACCTGAATGACATGGTGTTCTGTCAGCAGAGGAAGGTCAAAAGCATGATAGAGGAGGTGAATGACTAAGAAATGTCTCTCTCTCTCTCTCTCTCTCTCTGTCAATGGAAACATGAGTACACTGACATATGAATGTTATACTGATATGCAAAGTTTGTTTCTTTTTTTCGTCTTGAAAATGTAAAGGTTGAATCACTACGAGCTAAAGTGGCACAGAAGGACATGTTCATCTCAGAGCTTCTGGACAGAATTGCTATTGTGGAGTGTGAGGTAAGTGTGGACTGCCACCACACTTTGTACTGTCCACTTCCTGAATCATTATGAATGTATGGTGTGGTTTTGAAAACGTAAACTTTATGGGTGCATTCATGTCCAGCGTTCTTCTACTTTTCGGATCGTCAATCTGTGGGTTGTGCTTTGACATTACTGTACCTCTAAATTCAGTGTTGCACCTTTTGTGACATCATCTGTCTCTGTCTGGTCCACTTGGATTACATCACATCCACCTCATTTGCATGGATCTGACTTTGTTCCTTCCTCTTTTCGTCTTCCTAGAATAATGAGTTAGAAGACAAGCTGAAGTATTTTATGTCTGTACAGAGTTCGCCAAGGGAAGTTGTGCAAACCAGAGAGATAGGAGTGGGCTGTGATCTGCTGCCCAGGTATGAACCACTGGTTCTACTGTACATGTGGCATCATTTCCTCTAGTTGGGTTTCTCTTTTAAGTTTCTCATTCTGTTTTCTCATTTTACTTTCACAGACCTGAAATACAAAAGTATGAGGTTGAAACTGATGTCCAACCTCCACCAGCACAATACCAACCCAGACAAACCCCAATTCATCCCTCTTCTACAGAATACCTAGGACAGTCTAGGACATTCAGATCAGGTCCACCGCCACCCAGCAGACTGGAGTCTAGTTTACTGAGGTACACTCCTCTTGAGTACAGTAGGTATCTATCAACCAACTCCTCAAGATCCTTTGGAACGCTAACCAGTCCAACACTGTCTACGTCTGGCCCTCTAAGCCCTGATCAGTCCAGTACAGAAGAGTCTGCCTCAGTTCAAACCACAGATACAGCCTCAAGTCCAGAGGGGGACATTTCAGCCCCATCCTGTTCTCGAGCAAGATCAAGCCCATCCAAAATCTACACACCTTTCATGAAACTTATGGAGATAACAGCAAAGATTAACATTGAGTAATCACGTGAAGAAATACTTTTTATGAAGGCTATTCCGTATGCTGTATAAGGGACTATGTTGCATATTGTGTAAATAGTCTACTGTTCTGTAAATAATATTTGAAAGTATCCTTTTGAAGAATTATATTTGGTTTTGTTTACAGTGAATGTTCTTGTATGGTTTATGGAATTCTGAATTCACTATCCTGTATCAAGGTTTATATTTATACTCTATCTTTTTCTGACATTTTTAGTTTGCTCTGTATAAATGAGATGCAATATTATTTAATTATTAGTCAAATTATGTACAAAATATGCTAAATATGTATACTTTGTGCCTTTATTAACAGCTTAATCACTGATACTCCCACAACGGTGGTGATAATCGGTTGTTTTTTATCTATTGGATATTATTTAACTATATCTGACAAAACTGAAGAACTGTATTTCTAGTGACTGCCATCCCTGAGCCACTGGTATAAGTAATTTGTCTACACTGCCAGAACTGTGTATACAGTGAGGGAAAAAAGTATTTGATCCCCTGCTGATTTTGTACGTGTGCCCACTGACAAAGAAATGGTCAGTTTATAATTTTAATGGTAGGTTTATTTGAACAGTGAGAGACAGAATAACAACAACAAAAATCCAGAAAAACGCATGTCAAAAATGTTATAAATTGATTTGCATTTTAATGAGGGAAATAAGTATTTGACCCCCTCTCAATCAGATAGATTTCTGGCTCCCAGGTGTCTTTTATACAGGTAACGAGCTGAGATTAGGAGCACACTCTTAAAGGGAGTCCTCCTAATCTCAGTTTGTTACCTGTATAAAAGACACCTGTCCACAGAAGCGATCAATCAATCAGATTCCAAACTCTCCACCATGGCCAAGACCAAAGAGCTCTCCAAGGATGTCAGGGACAAGATTGTAGACCTACACAAGACTGGAATGGGCTACAAGACCATCGCCAAGCAGCTTGGTGAGAAGGTGACATCAGTTGGTGCGATTATTCTCAAATGGAAGAAACACTAAATAACTGTCAATCTCCCTCGGCCTGGGGCTCCACGCAAGATCTCACCTCGTGGAGTTGCAATGATCATGAGAACGGTGAGGAATCAGCCCAGAACTACACGGGAGGATCTTGTCAATGATCTCAAGGCAGCTGGGACCATAGTCACCAAGAAAACAATTGGTAACACACTACGCCGTGAAGGACTGAAATCCTGCAGCGCCCGCAAGGTTCCCCTGCTCAAGAAAGCACATATACAGGGCCGCCTGAAGTTTGCCAATGAACATCTGAATGATTCAGAGGAGAACTGGGTGAAAGTGTTGTGGTCAGATGAGACCAAAATGGATCTCTTTGGCATCAACTCAACTCGCTGTGTTTGGAGGAGGAGGAATGCTGCCTATGACCCCAAGAACACCATCCCCACCGTCAAACATGGAGGTGGAAACATTATGCTTTGGGGGTGTTTTTCTGCTAAGGGGACAGGACAACTTCACCGCATCAAAGGGACGATGGATGGGGCCATGTACCGTCAAATCTTGGGTGAGAACCTCCTTCCCTCAGCCAGGGCATTGAAAATGGGCCGTGGATGGGTATTCCAATGACCCAAAACACACGGCCAAGGCAACAAAGGAGTGGCTCAAGAAGAAGCACATTAAGGTCCTGGAGTGGCCTAGCCAGTCTCCAGACCTTAATCCCATAGAAAATCTGTGGAGGGAGCTGAAGGTTCGAGTTGCCAAACGTCAGCCTCAAAACCTTAATGACTTGGAGAAGATCTGCAAAGAGGAGTGGAACAAAATCCCTCCTGAGATGTGTGCAAACCTGGTGGCCAACTACAAGAAATGTCTGACCTCTGTGATTGCCAACAAGGGTTTTGCCACCAAGTACTAAGTAATGTTTTGCAGAGGGGTCAAATACTTATTTCCCTCATTAAAATGCAAATCAATTTATAACATTTTTGACATGCGTTTTTCTGGATTTCTTTGTTGTTATTCTGTCTCTCACTGTTCAAATAAACCTACCATTAAAATTATAGACTGATCATGTCTTTGTCAGTGGGCAAAAGTACAAAATCAGCAGGGGATCAAATACATTTTTCCCTCACTGTATGAGAAGTTATGATAAGCAATAGCTTCATGATGTGCCTTTCTTGAATGATACACATCCAGTGCATACTAATGAAATCAGTGTTTTGAAAATGTGCCATTGTGCAATTGTGGTGTTTTTATAATCATTCATGAAAATGGTCAAGGTCCATTGTCTGAAATTGTCCATTTTGTGAAGCTTTCAGGGAGGTTATATGTAGCATCTAATGGTTTATATATACGCTAGATGACCAAAGGGCTGTGTTGAAGCCACCATGACCCCATCTTGGCACTTCACCACCGTTTAAAAAAATTATTTTGGAAGCTATAGAAATGCATTTATTAATGTCTACATTCATTTTTGCCACAATTATTCTATTAGAGACACCGTAATGCATACTTTTAAATAATACTATGTGGGCTAAATGTTAAAATATATAAAAACATTTTCCTTAAAGTATATATATTTTTAGATTACTAATATTTTACAACAACTTAATACTTAAATAAATGTAATTTTGTCCTTGAAACATTTAATTTAAATAGTGTAGAATTCCTATGGAGGACTGCTGCTGCTGGGGAGTGCCAAGCATCAGCAACCCAGGGTTTATATACATCATTGGTCGCATCAGTGTAATCTTTACTTCTCAACGCTGGGTGGCGCCATCCGATCAATGATCTACGTTTCATCTCCATTTCCATGCCATATGATATTAAGCAGCTTTGAAAGTATTTTACAGCAAGGTAAGCAAATACATAAATGTAGGTAAATAACATGTAGTTGATGCCATACTACTAGGTCTAAGAGAATATTCAAACACTCAAACGAAGGCTTGTGTGGAGGAGTAGCTTACTATAGATTCCTGAAACGTAACAAATTCTATGGTATGATCATTGTCGGTACTTGTCTGTCCTGCTGAGTTTTCATGTAGTCTTTGACCGACAAGGTCAAGTTAGGAAGTGTAATATGATTAGATAGGGTTAAATAGTGGAATGGGGTGGTGTGTTTTTTTTATAGAGAGGGCTAATAGTTGGCAGGGAAATTTTCCATTTCCTTTTTCCCAATTCTGAATTACCGTATCAATAATTTACTGTAGGTAGGCAGCGAATGGCCTCACATACCAGTACAGTAGGTGGCGGTGTATGCACATAAAAGTTGGATGCGATCCGCCAACCAAATCCTAAAGAAGAAGAAGAAGAAGAAGCAGACGATCGAAGGTTACGTACTTCCGTACTACTTCCTGCTACAATGACAGCGCGCGAGCTACGTAGGTACCAAAATACAAGTTATAGCTAACAGACAGCTGTAGATGAAAGTATATTTTATTGAACAACAGAATCCCGTTAAGGGTAACGTTAATGGACTAACAAAGTAATGTTTTGATAGGGTCATTTGAGCTATTCGGTAAGCTTATTTGGGTGGGTTTTAGACTAGTAGCTACTAGCTAGCAAGCTAACAATGTCCTCATCATCGTGGGCAGCTCCATCAGAACGCCAGGGGCAAGTGGGGGACCTCAAAACCAAGAGCAAAGAAGAACTTTGTGAATTCCTGTCACGCCAAGATAAATTATTATCTAACAAGTAAGTAACTTCATAGCATTCATCTGACAGAAGCAATCTCAAATTATTAATTAGCTGCTTCAACAACATTACATTATTCTAGAAACTTCCAGCTGTTGGCTAGACAGGGGTGCCAGTTTTGGCGCGTGTGTATGCTACCCCCCTGAATGTAGGCTAGCTAGCTAATGTTACTTGAGCTATGGAAATGCGTTTTACCCTGAACCTGACATTCCTTTGTTTTTACGATCACTGCCAACTACGTTTTCTTAAAGTTGAACTGAAAGCAGTAGTTAGTTATTTGTTAGCCCTTGTTGACAAACTGATTTTAGATGTTGGTATCAACAGGAGGTTTATACAGACCCTTCCAGATAAAGGGAAGAAGATATCAGACTTTGCAGAGAGAATATGCCTAGCTCTTGCCCGTAATGAAGAAGAGGAGAGGAAGCAAGATATGCTGTCATCTGTCAGGACAGAGCTGCAGTCTAAATACCAGCAGGCTTTGACACAAAGACAACCTGGTAGCCAGAATAAACCAGGAACTTCCCAACATAGGAGACAAGCTGGGGACACAGCTCCTGGAAATGTCCAAGAATTGGACGCCTCACCTCTGTCACCTAATGTTCAGGAGAGCAAAACAGTTGACACGCTGCAAGGACGCAATGTGTCCAAAGTATCTGCTGCTGAAACCATGGAGATGGCCCAGGCTGGTGGTGATGCAGGGGCCTCTCTCGACTCTGACAGGACAAAAGAGAGCGACCTAGCAGAGGCCTTGCAGAGGGTCACTCTGTCTGACCGCTCAACTGGCTCGATTGGATACCCTAAAGACACATTCAACAGACCTGCTACTGGCAACCCCTTCCTTGGAAGGCAGCCACAGAAGACACCACACTACATAGAGGTCCTGGAGAGGACTGAGAAGGACCCCGCTACGAAGAGACAGAAGTATAAGCCTAATCAGTAAGTCCACATTGTATGAAAGTATATAAGAATACTGTATAGTTCATTGATGCTGCGTTTAGTTATGAAGATGCACTAGTATTCTCACCTACTAACTCTTATATTAATTCTTCCTGTAATGTTTGCAGGTTTGCCCACAACACAGATGGCTCCCCGTCAGGGTCTCAGTCGCCCAGCCAATCCCCTGGAGGCTTATTACAATCACCGGTGCTCTCCGTTGAGGCCAGGAGGGAGCGAGACAGGAAGCACATTGATGATATCACTGCAGCCAGGCTCCCACTGCTCCGCTACAGCCCTGCCCAGCTGCTGACACTGGAGCAGTCAGCCGACCTGCTACGTGAGCAGACCAGGAAACTCCAGGTGAGTGGCCCATGGGTCAGTCTGACACATCACACCACAGAGGAACATTAAGCTCTGTCCAACAACACCAAAATGCTCACTGCTCAAGGTAGCAATTGCCCCTAATTATAGATGTACGATCAGATTGCATGATGGGATTAAATGGGTTATACAGTTGAAGTAGGAAGTTTACATACACTTAGGTTGGAGTCATTAAAACTTGTTTTTCAACCACTCCACAAATATCTTGTTAACAAACTATAGTTTTGGCAAGTCGGTTAGGACATCTACTTTGTACATGACACAAGTAAATTGTCCAACAATTGTTTACAGACAGATTATTTCACGTATAATTCACTGTATCACAATTCCAGTGGGTCAGAAGTTTACATACACTAAGTTGACTGTGCCTTTAAACAGCTTGGAAAATTCCAGAAAATAATGTCATGGCTTTAGAAGCTTCTGATAGGCTAATTGCCATCATTTGAGTCAATTGGAGGTGTACCTGTGGATGTATTTCAAGGCCTACCTTCAAACTCAGTGCCTCTTTGCTTGACATCATGGGAAAATCAAAAGAAATCAGCCAAGACCTCAGAATTGTTTTTGCAGACCTCCACAAGTCTGGTTCATCCTTGTGAGCAACTTCCAAACGCCTGAAGGTACCACGTTCATCTGTACAAACAATAGGACGCAAGTATAAACACCATGGGACCACGCAGCTGTCATACCGCTCAGGAAGGAGACGCGTTCTGTCTCCTAGAGATGAACGTACTTTGGTGCGAAAAGTGCAAATCAATCCCAGAACAACAGCAAAGGACCTTGTGAAGATGCTGGACGAAACAGGTACAATGTATCAATATCCACAGTAAAACAAGTCCTATATCGACATAACCTCAAAGGCTGCTCAGCAAGGAAGAAGCCACTCCTCCAAAACCGCCATAAAAAAGCCAGACTACGGTTTGCAACTGCACATGGGGACAAAGATCGTACTTTTTGGAGAAATGTCCTCTGGTCTGATGAAACAAAAATAGAACTGTTTGGCCATAATGACCATCGTTATGTTTGGAGGAAAAGGCGGACGCTTGCAAGCCGAAGAACACCATCCCAACCGTGAAGCACGGGGGTGGCAGCATCATGCTGTGGGGGTGCTTTGCTGCAGGAGGGACTGGTGCACTTCACAAAATAGATGGCATCATGAGGAAGGAAATTTATGTGGATATATTGAAGCAACATCTCAAGACATCAGTCAGGAAGTTAAAGCTTGGTCGCAAATGGGTCTTCCAAATGGACAATGACCCCAAGCATACTTCCAAAGTTATGGCAAAATGGCTTAAGAACAACAAAGTCAAGGTATTGGAGTGGCCATCACAAAGCCCTGACCTCAATCCTATAGAAAATGTGTGTGCAGAACTGAAAAAGCGTGTGTGAGCAAGGAGGCCTACAAACCTGACTCAGTTACACCAGCTCTGTCAGGAGGAATGGGCCAAAATTCACCCAACTTATTGTGGGAAGCTTGTGGAAGGCTACCCTAAACGTTTGACCCAAGTTAAACAATTTAAAGGCAATGCTACCGAATACTAATTGAGTGTATGTAAACTTCTGACCCACTGGGAATGTGATGAAATAAATAAAAGCTGAAATAAATAATTCTCTCTACTATTATTCTGACATTTCACATTCTTAAAATAAAGTGGTGATCCTAACTGACCTAAGACAGGCAATTATTACTAGGATTAAATGTCAGGAATTGTGAAAAACTGAGTTTAAATGTATTTGGCTAAGGTGTATGTAAACTTCCGACTTCAACTGTAAGTGTTTAGAGGCAACGTTTACCTACCTATTCCATTATCACCACAAAAACACTGCTCATCTGATGAACACTCCCTATGCTACTTCTATTCATGGTATAGCATAGCAGCCTAATGCTTACTGCTAAGCACAGCACTTGCTAATTTCCCAGGTTATTCACCCTTTCAATGTCAGCATCTCTCCTGTATTGTGTGTTTCCCTCAGGAGTTGCAGGCCAAGCTGGCAGCCCAGAAGCTGTCTGATGGGCTGAAGTTCAGCACAGGGAGCTATGTTGTGGAAGGGGGCCCGCTGGGCGCCTACAGGGAGGTTCATGACGACGGAGCCCAGCTCTCCTCAGAGGAGGACTAATCCAGGGGGCCGCAGTAAGGAAACTCAGGTGACCTCTGAGACAACAGTCTCTGTGCCCTGCGTCAGGGCCTATGGAAGGAAGGGGATTGGCAATACAAAGACGAGAGGCCTGCCTGAGGAGCTGGAAATGGTCATGGGCTTCGGGTGGTTGTGAAGGCACAGTGGGTTTCCCTGTCTTGGCTGTCCAGGGAGGTGAATTGTGTGGGTCTTTGTTCACCATCAATGATTCACTGAGTTGTCACCCAATCAGCATCCTGTCCAGTTTATCAGAGTTGCCACAGAACCTCAGGCCTCCCGTTGGGTGATGTGTTAGCCTCTTGCATGGAGCATTAGGTATGCTACCTCCCCATGTTGTCAGAGAGTAAAGGATTGCCTGTATTGTGCCTAGGGAGGACTGGTGTCAGTTGTGTGATGAGGCTGCTACAGTATTGTCCGGTATTGTTGACTCACTTGGTGGTTGCATTTCCAAAACTGCAAAGTAATGACCGTCTGCATGTGAGAAATATAAAGAAAATATTTTTTGTATGATCTTTTTCTGCAGTGTTTCTTATTGAAAATAAAACTCTGTTCTTACCATATTTTGGTTGATCTTATTCTATCTTCCTCTAGAAACGGGAACAAATCAGATATCCCCAAGTTCTGTGAGCTCTGAAATTAAAGGTGGAAGCGGTTAATTGCTGTCTAAGACGGAGCAGTGTGCTGACATTTTCAGCGGAATGTTTTCTTAACCCCGCCACGGTTTGATGAGAGCTATGACTCAGCCGTCATTTAAACCCTGTGATGTTATCAGTGGAGAAATCTGTGACATGCTTTAGAAGATTAATATACGGTCTAGTGAAATATTGAAGCTTGATGGAATCGGGACCAATGGTTGAAATACATCTGGCTTGCATTTGGCTCATGTTACTTCCCGGAGTGGCAGGGTATGATGGAATGGCAGCAGACTGACATGCCGTTTTCCAGCTTTTTAATTTTTTACTAATGCTGATAAGGAGTGTCAACAATGTTAACTCTTCCCAGACAGCCATTCCCATCACCTGCAGTCCAATCCTCCCTAAATGTTATACAGACCCATTTTAACTTTAGTACGATTCAGGAATTTTAATGAGGAGAAAGAAAGAAGTGATTGAGGCGAGCTCAGGGGGAAATGAGGGAGAATTCATGTCGGTCTGTCTGAGCTCCATGGCTGATGCTCCTTGATAACCCCTGGTAATTGCTGCTCAGCCATTGGTGGGAGCTGCTGTAGAAAAAAACACCATCTGGCTGCTGTGTGTTTAGACACAGGTCTGATGGACTCCAGAATGCTCTGCTCCGACGTCCAATAATAAATATGTCAGCGAGCTCAGGAGAGGATCTTCCTTGTACTGGTATTAATTAGGCCTACCTTGCTTACATAAATGTGGAGACTGTTACCAATTACGGGGTTGCATTTTTCCTACAGCTTTGCTCCATGGTTTCCGGCCTGCGCTATCACTCACAAGTACATTGATATGTCTGAGCTGGAACCAACCATGCGTTCTATGGCCAGAGTCTTTAAGTTGTTCGTTTGGGAGGTTGTTTATACTTGTGGTGAATCCCACACCCCTTACCTCAGATTAATAAACTGCTCATGAGCTAGTCTGCAAGTGATTTGCTCTAACTGCGTGTCCGAAATCACACATCTCTGGGGAGCTGGAATAATTTGGACTTGGGAGGGGAAAATGGCATATGATTTTAAAACTGCCTGTTCAAAGAGAAGCCAGCTCGGCCGTACAGTGAACAGTGATGTATAGACTGGCATTAAGCTCAATTTTGATTCTCAGCTAAATGATTGCATTCGCCTACGTTTGCCAGGTTACAAAGTCTGAGGTCATAAACATTTTTCCGTTCTCTCCCCTCTTATGTCTTTTTTTTTCTCAGAGCACAAAAGGATATGAAATAATGCAGCAGTCAGCAGCTTTGTGCTGATAGTTTCTCCCCCATCCCAATTACAACCAGCTCTGCCTCTTACTGGGATCAGATTGAATTATGGGTTCCAGGTTTTTTCGTTTCATTCATTTGTATTTTGATATGTGTATTGTTGATCAATTGTACATTTCAGTGTAATTTTCCTTTTATGATGTAGAGCTTTTTTCAACCAATGGTATTCACCGGAAATCTGTTTTCATAATAAATCCTGATGCGTGGAAGACATACGTCAAAGCAGGTCAGAAAATGGCAGTGTTTTGATAACACAGACAATATTGTTTTCAGTGAGTGGGTGCTACAGAACTGGTATCCTGCTGCATTTTCTCATGGATGTACATGTAAGTGCAGATATTAGGTATTATGTTACCCTATTCCTCTGCTATTCATTAGTCTAGTCTGCTCTTTCGGATGAGACCAGGTTACTCATAACTTTAACAAGACAACAGTGGGTTTCTCAAGCCTCTGTCTCAGTTTTTTCTTAATGTGAGAAAGTTGTGTGAGACAGACGGCAGTAAGGAAAAGGGTTGTTTATGTCATTCCTGATGTCTTCCAGAAGAGACATCACACGTGGCCTCAACAGTCCTGAAAGTGTGTGCAGCTGCCTAATCATCAACACCATATGCAGATAGGATCACTGAATTCCCTGGCTGGTGTTACTACTATTAAAACAATAGAGATGCACTACAGCTGTCTGGAACTGGGTCTCATCATGCATGAAGTAAACATCCCCTTCAAAATGCTGCTATCTGGTATTTTTAGATGAACACCATCCTTTACTTTTCCATGAGTTGAAGTTGATTTTAATGTCTGGTTTGTATGAAGACAGTGAAAGGCATGGTTGTATACGTTTTCTTTGTTATATTGTGATACAGTGCCTTCAGAAAGTATTCATACCTCTTGACTTATTCCACATTTTGTTGTTACAGCCTGAAATCAAAATGGATTAGATCACCCATCTACACACTACTCCATAATGCCAAAGTGAAAACATGTTTTTAGAAATGTTTGCAAATTGATTGAAAATGAAATACAGATATCTCAATTACGTAAGTATTCACACTCCTGACTAAGTACATGTTATAATCACCTTTGGCAGCTTTGCACATTATTCTTTTTAAAATTCTTCAAGCTCTGTCAAGTTGGTTGTTGATCATAGCTAGACAGCCATTTTCAAGTCTTGCCATAGATTTTCAAGCCGATTTAAGTAAAAACTAACTAGGCCATTCAGGAACATTCAATGTTGTCTTGGTAAGCAATTCCAGTGTATATTTGGTCTTGTGTTTTAGGTTATTGTCCTGCTGAAAGGTGAATTTGTCTCCCAGTGTCTGTTGGAAAGCAGACTGAATCAGGTTTTCCTCTAGGATTTTCCTTGTGCGTAGCTCTATTCCATTTATTTTATATTTTTATTTTGTACAGACTTCCTCCTTTTCACTCTGTCATTTAGGTTAGTATTGTGGAGAAACTACAATGTTGATGATCCATCCTCAGTTTTCTCCTGTCACAGCCATTAAACTCACCATTAGCCTCATGGTGACATCCCTGAGCGGTTTCCTTCCTCTCCTGCAACTGAGTTGGGAAGGATGCATGAGTCTTTGTAGTTACTGGGTGTATTGATACACCATCCAAAGTGTGATTAATAACTTCACCATGCTCAAAGGGATATTCAATGTTGTTTTTTTGTTGTTTATTTTTTCATCTACCAATAGGTGTCCTTCTTTGCGAGGCATTGGAAAACCTCCCTGGTCTTAGTGGTTGAATCTGTGTTTGAAATTCACTGCTCGACTGAGGGACCTTACATATAACTGTATGTGTGGGCTACAGAGATGAGGTAGTCATTCAAAAATCATGTTAAACACTATTAATGCACACAGTGTGATTTCATGCAACTTATGTAACTTGTTAAGCACATTTTTACTCCTGAACTTATTTAGGCTTGATATAACAAAGGGATTGATTATTTATGGACTTTCATTTTGTATTCATTTCTAAACATTTCTAAAAACATAATTCCACTTTGACATTATGGGGTAGTGTGTGTAGGCCAGTGACACAAAATCTAAATTTAAGCCATTTTAAATGTAGGCTGTAACACAACAATATTTGAAAAAAATCCAGACGTGTGAATATTTTCTGAAGGCGCTATATGTGAGTTGATTCAGTAGAGAAGGCCTTTGCACTGGCAGGGACAAATAGAAAAGGTGGTATGTATTATGCAAAAATAACACAACCATATAAACATTATTTAGATAGAAGCTGATCATGAAATGGAAAAGTTATGCCCATATAGCATTTCATATATCTTTAATATAGTGCTTTGCCAGCATAGCATTCTGAGTGATATACGTCAAGATATAGGCTACTGTATGTCCAGGTCACATATTGCATGCAGAACTGTATCCTTCCAAGGTTCCATGTGGAATACACTATGACAGGCTCTGCGCTCCTGTGGTTTACAAGAATAAGCCACGTTAGTTTCCCTAACAAAAATATTTATCGTACAGTAGCTGTATCCCTGACCACATATGGGGGGAAAAAAACAACATTACATGGCTGTAATTAATTACTATGACGTTTTCAAGCTACCTCCAGCAGATGGACTACAGACTTGTTACCTACAGAATGTAGCTTCCGCAGTCTAACACACGATGGCAGTAGCACCACTTTGTTTATGCCCTTCCTGACGGTACCTGGAACCTGTTGTCTCGCACCTTTTTACACTGGACAGACCACCAACATACAGTAAACTTTGAATAAACATAGGACGGTTTTTATTGGCCGGTTGACGATAATGATATGTATGCAGAAAATAACTAAGTTCTGTTTTCATGCAACTGCTCTCATGAGGAGACAGTCAGTGTTGTTTGTAGAAGTTGGAATGCAAGCACACCAGCAAGGCCTCGGCTATGAAGACACCTCATCATAACTGAAAGTAAGCAACAAGTGTCACCATTTCTGAATGGATTCGGCTGAACAGCTGTCAGCTGTCACTTGCAGTCCTGAGCTGACATAATTGTGTTTAATTCTAGATAGCCAGACCCTGCTGTTCTGAGGTGTGGTGGATGTCCCTCATGTGGGGCCCAATGGGCCACAGCCCAGCATCTGCTTAGTCCAGATAACACCAACAATCAGCCCAGATCTACATCTACAAATCCACCAAGAGGGGAAAAAAACAGACTGAAATCGCTGTTTACATCTGTGGCTAAGCGGACTCAACAACTGTTGCTTGGAGAACTTTGCATAACAATCATGAGGCTGCAGAAAGAAAAGCAGAGAAAAGAGGGTCTAGATGGGCTGAGGCCCATGGTGCGTGGAGCGGGCCAAGAAGCTGCCAGCGTCCCAGCCGCCCCACGTCTGGGCTGGCACGGCATTAAGCGGGCCGTTTCGAGGCCTGTCAAAAGCTCATCACGGCGAGGAAGCCGTCTCCGTGGGGATGCTGCGGGAGTGCCAGGACACGGTAGGGGAGAGAAACCAGAGTCTTGCCCAGCAGCTTGGCCATAATGAGGAGGAAAATTCCCATTCTTGTATCCAGATTAATGTAACAATAACAATGCGCTTTTGTCCAACTTTTTTTTTTTTTTTCCCTTAATTTCTGCCCGTATGCTATACCAAGTGAATTAGTGATGATTAGTAGACCTATATCTTTTGGTTATCACCTATTTATATCTAATGGAGTGATGTGGAGGGGAGTTATGTTACGTGGTAACCTCCCAACACATTACACATGTCCAGCCACCTGGCTTATTAGAGGAGATCTACTGTATCCTGGTACATGAGACTGCTAATTCTGATGTTGTGTAACATCGTTACTTAATTCATGTGGTGTCTTATAGTGGTACAAAGTGAGCATATTTCCATTCAAAGTGACAGATAGAACATTGGTTGTCTCTGTATATTTGCTAGTAGCCTGGTAGATGGCATTAGATATGTTGTCATGAGGCTCTGATGACTGTGGATGATGTCAGTTATGGCATTTAAGATGCAGAATACCAGTTTTAAGTAATAACTTCTTGGCTGGGGCATTTATATGTGACGTCAATCTAAAGCTGTCAGCAAAAGAGGCGTGATGAATACAATGTCATTCTGTTTTTCATTATTTTCATTCTTGTTAACTGAAATCATGCCTCCTGATTTGTGAACGCACCAATTGACAAGCACCAGGAGTGTAAATTAGCAGCAACTCAGGGAATGGTGCCAGACATTACAAATTGAGAGCACTAACTTCATTTAAAGGGTCATGAAACACAACCTCTGAAATGTCAAATATCATTATTGCCCGCATTCTTTTTAATGTTGCAGGTGTGAAAGTGGGATGTGGGCAGGGAGTTGAAAGGGGGTTTAGATCAAATCTGAAGGACAGTTAATCTCTCATGACAGACATAAGCTCCATTCTTTCTGCAGTCATGGGGTAGGAGGCTACATATGAGGGGGTGTTGCTGGGGAAGGTGGATTCTGTACTGTATGCGTTTTGGTGAGAATGTCTTGTATTCTATGAAGTCTGCATCGTGTAATAAAGTTCTGCTCTGGGCCCTGTGTCTTACAACAGTAGTAAAACCCAGCAGTAAAAAAGAGGCAATCCTCCTTAGCCCAGCTCATAACAATTACAGGGCCTCTATATGGAACTGCAGGCTTGTTTATATGCTGTAATGTTGTGTACACGCCAAGCCCGCTCTGAGCCCTGGGACCTGGTGGTTTTGATTGCAGCAGGGAGTGTGTTGGAGTGCCGAGTCTGCAGCATGGTTCTGACTCCGCGGGGCGGCTGCAGAAGGGTGTGATCCGTCATAGGAGACAGGGTGGGGGTGGGAGTGGGAGGCTTTTCCCTGTTTGTTTTCTTGTTGATTTGTTTGTTTGCTACAAACTGCATCTGTCAGGGAAAACAGGAAGCCCCGCTCTCTTTTTTTTATCACTCCCGTCTCTCCGTCCCCCAAAAAAAACATCTTTGTTCAATGAGGAGGAAGACACTGTCCAACTCCAAACGTTAATTATCTTAAGCTGCTCCAGGCTGTCAGCGTTAATATATTCACAAATTATGCTTAGTCAGCACTTTTCTGATCAAGTTTCTGAGCGACTGAGTGTTACATCTCTGTCTATCTCCTTTTGTATCTCACGGTCCTCTTAATGGGCCTGTGTGCCTCATATGACTGCCACACAAGATCTCCTTCAAGTTGTTGGGGCTGAGGAAAGACATAATGTGCCTGGGTGTAATGTCAGGAAGCCTCCCACTGGTCGTGACAGGAGAGAGCAGTACTGTAGTGTGTGGCCCTGCTCTCACTGCACTGCACTGGGACTGTTTCATATCCATTTACAGCCTGGGCTGCTGCTATTGTCATTAGGATTGGGTTCTATTATTAGTCAAAATCTCATGAAATCCAATCCCATTTTAATGGTGAGAGAGTCTGGATTGGCCACCTTAATCATGTTCAGGAACATGGGCCATGTGACTGTGCAGTGTGAGTGTATGTGTTTCAGGATAGTATGGACTCCAGTATCCAAGGGATCAGACTCCTGTTCCTGTATTAGATATTTTAATTACAGACAGGATGAGGCAGGGATTGTCTTAAAGTAACTTTACACACTCATCCTCCTCTAGTGTTATATACATACATATACTGAACAAAAATAAACGCAACATGCAACAATTTCACCGATTTTACATAGCTACAGTTCATAGAAGGAAATCAGTCAATTGAAATAAATTCATTAGGCTCTAATCTATGGA
Source organism: Coregonus lavaretus (assembly GCF_964263955.1). Taxonomy (NCBI): domain Eukaryota; kingdom Metazoa; phylum Chordata; class Actinopteri; order Salmoniformes; family Salmonidae; genus Coregonus; species Coregonus lavaretus. The sequence goes on along the minus strand of NC_139991.1, from coordinate 7,765,271 downwards.
TTTCACATGACTGGGCAGGGGCGCAGCCATTGGTGGGCCTGGGAGGGCATAGGCCCACCCATTTGGGAGCCAGGCCCCCCACAAAATGGCTTTATTACAGACCAAAATACTCCTCAGCACCCCTCCCTTACCCTCCTCAGGCGATCCTGCAGGTGAAGAAGCAGGATGTGAAGGTCCTGGGCTGGCGTGGTTACACGTGGTCTGCGGTTGTGAGGCCGGTTGGATGTACTGCCAAATACTTTAAAATGATGTTGGAGGTCGCTTATGGTAGAGAAATGAACATTCAATTATTTGGCAACAGCTCTCTTGGACATTCCTGCAGTCAGCATTCCAATTGCACACTCCCTCAAAATTTGAGACGTCTGTGGCATTGTGTTGTGTGACAAAACTGCACATTTTAGAGTGGCCTTTTATTGTCCCCAGGACAAGGTGCACCTGTGTAATGATCATGCTGTTTAATCAGCTTCTTGATATCCCACACCTGTTAGGTGGATGGATTATCTTGGCAAAGGAGAAATGCTCACTAACAGGGATGTAAACAAATGTGTGTGCAAAATGGCAGAGAAATAAGCTTTTTGTGCATATAGAAAATTTCGGGGGATCTTTTATTTCAGCTCATGAAACATGGGACCAACACTTTACATGTTGCGTTTATATTTTTGTTCAGTATACATACATACGTACACTACATGACCAAAAGTATGTGGACACCTGATCGTCGAACACCTCATTCCAAAATCATGAGCATTAATATGGTGTTGGTCCCCCTTAGCTGCTATAACAGCCTCCACTCTACTGGGAAGGCTTTCCACTAGATGTTGTAACATTGCTGCGGGGACTTGCTTCCATTCAGCCACAAGAGCATTAGTGAGGTCGGGCACTGATGTTGGGTGATTAGGCCTGGCTCGCAGTCTGCGTTCCAATTCATCCCAAAGGTGTTCAATGGTGTTGCGGTCAGGGCTCTGTGCAGGCCAGTCAAGTTCTTCCACACCGATCTCAACAAACCATTTCTGTATGGACCTCGCTTTGTTCACGGGGGCCTTGTCATGCTGAAACAGGAAAGGGCCTTCCCCAAACTGTTGCCACAATGTTGGAAGCACAGAATAGTCTAGAATGTCATTGTATGCTGTAGCGTTAAGATTTACCTTCACTGGAACTAAGGGGCATAGCCCGAACCATGAAAAATAGCCCCAGATCATTATTCCTCCTCCACCAAACTTTACAGTTGGCACTATGCATTGGGGCAGGTAGCGTTCTGGCATCCGCCAAACCCAGATTTGTCTGTCAGACTGCTAGATGATGAAGCGTGATTCATCACTCCAGAGAACGCGTTTCCACTGCTCCAGAGTCCAATGGCGGCAAGCTTTACACCACTCCAGCCGACATTTGGCATTGCGGATGGTGATCTTAGGCTTGTGTGCGGCTGCTCGACCATGGAAACCCATTTAATGAAGTTCCCAACAAACAGTTATTGTGTTGACGTCGCTTCCAGAGGCAGTTTGGAACTCGATAGTGAGTGTTGCAACCGAGGACAGACGATTTTTACCCGCTATGCGCTTCAGCGCTCGGCGGTCCTGTTCTGTGAGCTTGCGTGGCCTACCACTTCGCGGCTGAGCCGTTGTTGCTCCTAGACGTTTCCACTTCACAATCACAGCACTTGCAGTTGACCGGGGCAGCTCTAGCAGGGCAGAAATTTGACGAACTGACTTGTTGGAAAGGTGGCATCCTATGACGGTGCTACGTTGAAAGTCCCTGAGCTCTTCAGTAAGACCATTCTACTGCCAATGTTTGTCTATGGAGATTGCATGGCTGAGTGCTAGATTTTATACACCTGTCAGCATCGGGTGTGGCTGAAATTGCCGAATCCACTAATTTGAAGGGGTGTCCACATACTTTTGTGTATATATAGTGTACATACAATGTAACTGAGTAGAACTCTCCTGCTGTTGTTATTGGATCCATTGTTTATTGGTGGGTTTCCAGATGTATGTTATATGTACGGCTAGAAATGGCTCACAAACAAAATCCTATGGGAAATTATTACATGGAATTCTCCACCCATAAACATATGGTTAAAATCCAGAATAACTAGCCCTTTATCTATAAACAATCTCTGTTGACATAATCACAATAAGAAATGGAAAGGTAAAGGGGGCAGAAAGAAAGTGCCGTCTTCCTGTTATGGAGGGCGGCCCTATGATTCAATTGTATGAAGGGTGGAGTGTCATCCACCCACCCACTTAACTAAATTCATAAAGGCTGTTTGTCTGCCTGTTCCTCTTTGTTCTTTGCCAGCACAAAACAAAACAGAATTACACAGAGGACCGTGACCAATGGAGAATGTATCACACTCTGGCAAATGCTGACGGAGCTGCAGATGGTCGTGTCTGTACCTCCCTGCCTGAGCCCCTACAGGTGCCACAGTGCAGACTAATAGAAAGCAGAGTGTATGGCGGAGGAGAGCAGATCAGAGCGAGGGAAGGAAAGGGGAGGGCTCCACTTCTCTCTGACATGTTTTACATGCTGCATGGGGTGCCTCCGCAGGCAGGTACTGTCAGTCACCCCACGGCTGCAGTATCCACTCTCTCATATCGTTTTCACTTCTCGCAGATATACAGTGGTCTCCCAGAGAAATAGAGCCCTCGTAACACACAGACACAGACAGGCCATCCGCAATACCAACTGATCTCCTGTGTCTTTGTGTGTGAAGAGACAGTGTGTGTTTCAGATGTTGCACAGGAACAACAGTCTCAAATGGTCTTACACTGTGAGGTCTCAAGGCTGGAGTGTGTGCGTTTTATCCTCCGGAGAGATTCTTCCTCCTTTTTAAAGAAAGAAATATGTCACCTCTGACAATTATTGAAATACCTTTTAATGACGCAACATAATCTTCAAACCCTTCTGGATTAATATTTCTACTGGAGACAATCCACCCTGAGCTTACATCTGCTGCTGTTATAAATCTGCCGGATGAAAAGCAGCGGCTCGCTCCATTCAACCTGAGTGGGTATCCCCTTCCCGTCTGGCAGGGGATGGGGACTGGTGGACATCCTTTGGCAGGAGCTACACACGTCTCTTATGGCTCTCGGCTCGCGCAGGCCCCTGACAACGCTCTCGAGAGATCTTATGTTTCTCTGACAGCTTCTATCAATCCGCTCCCAACAGAACGGCCATTATCAAATCAGCCACATGAGAGCTTTCTTCTTCCCCCTCCCCCCGACTGGCTCTCCTCTTTAGCGCAAGAAGGGGGTACAAGTGGTCCAAGAGATTGTGTTCTGTGAAATAACGCCGGCTGTATAAAGCATGCTCTGTGGGGTCCCCTTTCACTGAAGCACTTGTAAACTAACCCAACTTCCCACCAAACCATTGAGTTTCCCCCAGCTTTGTGGTAGAGGGGGGTTTGAAGGAAGTGTTCCTTTAAATCTCTAAGAATTATTAAAGCAGTTATATATTAACATGGCATGCTCCTCAGAGGCCATATTGTACAATACAATATAATACTGTCATTTGGCAGGCGCAGGATGTTAAAGACCTAAAGATTATATGACATTTCACAAGATATAGGGTATGATAATGACGAGTATAGCCCATAGCTACAGCGTGTGGTATTATAGATGGTGCTCAGTAATGGACTCAGTAGTCCCTCTCAATATATCAACATATCTCCATATTCTGTCCAGTCCTAAGCTGCAGACTCACCAATGTGTCAGAGAGAATTTCAGTGAGGAGGTTTCTGGACCACTTCAGAATGCCCAGGGACTGCATATCTCCATGGAGGCTGCTCCCACACTGTCAAAGCTGTCTTTGGTTAATACTGTGGTTTCTCCTCAGCTGGGGAACAGAGCTGGCAGAACCACTCACTCTTCTCTCACAACAGCCTAGTCAGCACAACACAGGGGAGGAACTGAACTACTTAAAGAGCAGGTAATCAGGTACCCAGGTTCTTCAGAGAATGATTGGAGAGAAAATTGTGTCCTCGCTTTTTCTTCCCCTTCTCTCTGTTTCTTGGAAATGACATTAGGGAAAAATTGGTTGATTTAACAAAGAGTGAAACCAGGAGCGGAGTGGGACCAGAAATTGGCTCTGGCATTCTTTACACACACATTTTTTGATCATAGATTTTTTTCTCGAGGCACCCACACCGGCACATTATTAACCAGATATTGATCATTTTGTGCAAAAAAGCCAAGTTAGACAGGCCCACTAGGCAGAAAATGGACCAGCCCATCTGGCATTTGCCCAAAATGCCAGATGGTCAGTCCACCCCTGAGTGAAACTATCAGAAGGATTCACTCAGCATATAGACACATAGCTTTAAAGTTGATTCATTTGGGTTTATCCTTCCAGCGTGTTGTTAGCGTTGTGCTGTCAGTTTTACAGTTTCCACGGTTTACACTGCAGTCACGTAAAGTGAAATTTTTTGAAGCATCCTCCTCTTTGCGTTGCTCCTCTCTCTGTGCTCGCTGTTCATGCTGACAGGAGGATTTATTGATCACAGAGCCTCTGGCACGGGGCCGGTGTTGGCTCATACAGCCAGAGACGTGTGAAGGTTATGATGTATAACTGGAGGAGGCAGGTATGCTAAACACCCTGAGAGGGCAGGAGGGACATCTGCTCTCTTACTCACTGGGCTAACTGACTGTATAACTCAGAGCAGGCCCAGAGCCCCCCGTCCCCCAACCCGGCCCTGCCTTTCTTGGTGCCGGTCCCTGGTACTATACAAGAGGATCTCACTAAAACAAATAGCAACAGAAGACCTGATAAAGGGAGGGACCCAGCTGGGGCTGGAGGTCCTGTGTGACTATTCTTTAATCCTGACACCTGCAAGCCATTTCATCATGATTTACAGTAGGGGGAACGCAGGCCGGGGGCGGGGAGCCCATGCTGGGAAGTGTTTTCCTAGCAAATGACGGCGAAAGCACTGTTGTCGGTTGTTGTCCAGGCATTTGAAGTTTGTTGCTCTCTAACCTACTGGGAACTCCATTCTGCCGTTTAAAAGCATATGAGAGAAAAACGATAAGTCTCTCACTATATCATTCTCGGTGTGTGTGTGTGTGTGTGTGTGTGTGTGTGTCAGGATAAATAGGTGGGCGGGGACAGGAAGGAAATGGAGTCCACATGGATGGTCATTAGCAAGATCTCAGCAGACCAGAGCAGAACCGCTTAGCTGCTGAAACCCACCCAGCTGCTGGCCCAGAATGCCTTCATACTTGGGCCTGGTTTACACTTAGATGCATTCTCATGTAATCGTTAGTTGATGGATTATCACATTGAATCAAATGTGTTTTCTAGTGTGTTGTGCAATTCAGAAATGTGAATGGTGGTCTGTCGGCCAGTATAGCTGATATACTGACTGTTCATGTCTTCTATGATGAAACAAGATTAAGTTGTCCACCCATTCAGTTTAAAGTGTACTCCCTGTCCAGTCCCACTACACATAGGGTGGATGGGAGGATTGTTGGACTGCTGATCTGCTAAGTAAAAGCCAATCTTCCTCTCTTACCTTCACCTTGCCAGACAGGAGACTGAAAGAACATCTGAGAGAACTGATGCCAAACTAAAAGGACTTAAGTTGATCTACAGCTATGAAGCAATTGTTTGTTTGCCGTTGCTGAATAGGAGCCCCTCAGTTTTCATCCACACCGCTCTGTATGCTAAGTCGTTTCATGCCTTATTTGTTAATGCCGTTATTTGTTAATGATGTGGAAACGCTCTACTATGTCATTGTTCACTAACCTCACTATTTATTTCTATTCTCCCAAGGGTGTGGTAGTGGATGCTATTATATAAATATAAGGATTGCTCAATTCGGTAATTGCCTTGCATTTTCCATCCACATAATTGTACACGCTCTCCCACCGAACGTGGTGCGAGCTTTGGGCTGTCCGTCACTGGTGCCCATTAGAGCTGAGAAACATGTCAGTGATGGGGCAAACTAAAAACACATTGAGAAATGGAATTAACACCTTTCTCTCTCAGGAGCGGGGATGCAGGGCTCTATGTGGAGCGCCGTTAAATAATAATCCCCAACCGTTAAACCGACTCCTCGCAGTCTGCCCAGAAAAACAAACCCCGCCGCTACTCAGCTTGCCTGCACCACTGCTGCGGCCGTGGCGAGGAGGGGGCGAGAACGGCCTGCGAGTGACATCAGTGCTGGACAGCTCAACGTGGTGAGCCTGCTGGCCCCAGCCTATATGTTTGACACATCTCCAGTGCTCTGTGCTGTGTATACAGTTCTGAAGTATTAAGAGGAGACACTGGAAGGTGGCCCTATAGCCTGGACCGGTATGGCATCCGTCCATACACACTTCCTATCTTCAGTGTCATCTGGTCTTTTCTCCAACTGAGAAGAGGTTTGCCAGTTAAAACTGGGCTGTACAAATGACAAAATAAATAGAATAATAAGCAATAATTGGCTATAACTATGAGGCCTTCCACCTAAACACTGGGGTATTTGTGTCACATTACAACACAGCCTCCATACTGTGCAGTAAGCGAGAAGTTTGCTACGATAAGGGCTCTGTATGACATCACCCCTGAAGCATTGTGATTATTGTGATTAAGTAAATCTTATTTTCATTATCACCCATGTCATTGTCATAACCCATTTATGCATCCCGTCCACTTTCCCCATGCACTCACACGAGGGTCTCGGATTCACAGGGCTCAGCCAAGCAGCCTGTGTCCCACCTTTGTGTTTTGGCATCAAGGTGGATGGCAAGCTTCCTGCCATCCAGGACCTCTATACCAGGCGGTGTCAGAGGAAGGCCCTCAAAATGGTCAAAGACTCCAGCCACCCTAGTCATAGACTGTTCTCTCTGCTACCGCACGGCAAGCGGTACCGGAGTGCCAAGTCTAGGTCCAAAAGACTTCTCAACAGCTTCTACCCCCAAGCCATAAGACTCCTGAACAGCTAATCATGGCTACCCGGACTATTTGCACTGCCCCCCCACCCCCACCCCATCTTTTTACGCTGCTGCTACTCTGTTAATTATTTATGCATAGTCACTTTAACTCTACCCACATGTACATATTACCTCAACTACCTCAACTAGCCGGTGCCCCCGTACATTGACTCTGCACCGGTACCCCCCTGTATATATAGCCTCCCTACTGTTATTTTATTTTACTTCTGCTCTTTTTTTCTCAACACTTTTTTGTTGTTGTTTTATTGTACTTTTTTATAAAAAAAATAAATGCATTGTTGGTTAAGGGCTGTAAGTAAGCATTTCACTGTAATGTCTACACCTGTTGTATTCGGCACGTGGCCAATAAAATTTGATTTGATTTAAGATCCCAGACCGTTGGTCTGATAATACCACAGACAGTTTGAGTTTAACAGAATATACCAGTACCGTATCCCACTTGGCCGCTTCCCTGCAGCAGCTACAGTTGAAGTCGGAAGTTTACATACACCTTAGCAAAATACAGTGGGGGAAAAAAGTATTTAGTCAGCCACCAATTGTGCAAGTTCTCCCACTTAAAAAGATGAGAGAGGCCTGTAATTTTCATCATAGGTACACGTCAACTATGACAGACAAAATGAGAAAAAGAAATCCAGAAAATCACATTGTAGGATTTTTAATGAATTTATTTGCAAACTATGGTGGAAAATAAGTATTTGGTCAATAACAAAAGTGTCTCAATACTTTGTTATATACCCTTTGTTGGCAATGACACAGGTCATACGTTTTCTGTAAGTCTTCACAAGGTTTTCACACACTGTTGCTAGTATTTTGGCCCATTCCTCCATGCAGATCTCCTCTAGAGCAGTGATGTTTTGGGGCTGTCGCTGGGCAACACAGACTTTCAACTCCCTCCAAAGATTTTCTATGGGGTTGAGATCTGGAGACTGGCTAGGCCACTACAGGACCTTGAAATGCTTCTTACGAAGCCACTCCTTCGTTGCCCGGGCGGTGTGTTTGGGATCATTGTCATGCTGAAAGACCCAGCCACGTTTCATCTTCAATGCCCTTGCTGATGGAAGGAGGTTTTCACTCAAAATCTCACGATACATGGCCCCATTCATTCTTTCCTTTACACGGATCAGTCGTCCTGGTCCCTTTGCAGAAAAACAGCCCCAAAGCATGATGTTTCCACCCCCATGCTTCACAGTAGGTATGGTGTTCTTTGGATGCAACTCAGCATTCTTTGTCCTCCAAACACGACGAGTTGAGTTTTTACCAAAAAGTAATATTTTGGTTTCATCTGACCATATGACATTCTCCCAATCCTCTTCTGGATCATCCAAATGCACTCTAGCAAACTTCAGATGGGCCTGGACATGTACTGGCTTAAGCAGGGGGACACGTCTGGCACTGCAGGATTTGAGTCCCTGGTGGCGTAGTGTGTTACTGATGGTAGGCTTTGTTACTTTGGTCCCAGCTCTCTGCAGGTCATTCACTAGGTCCCCCTGTGTGGTTCTGGGATTTTTGCTCACCGTTCTTGTGATCATTTTGACCCCACGGGGTGAGATCTTGCGTGGAGCCCCAGATCGAGGGAGATTATCAGTGGTCTTGTATGTCTTCCATTTCCTAATAATTGCTCCCACAGTTGATTTCTTCAAACCAAGCTGCTTACCTATTGCAGATTCAGTCTTCCCAGCCTGGTGCAGGTCTACAATTTTGTTTCTGGTGTCCTTTGACAGCTCTTTGGTCTTGGCCATAGTGGAGTTTGGAGTGTGACTGTTTGAGGTTGTGGACAGGTGTCTTTTATACTGATAACAAGTTCAAACAGGTTCCATTAATACAGGTAACGAGTGGAGGACAGAGGAGCCTCTTAAAGAAGAAGTTACAGGTCTGTGAGAGCCAGAAATATTGCTTGTTTGTAGGTGACCAAATACTTATTTTCCACCATCATTTGCAAATAAATTCATAAAAAATCCTACAATGTGATTTTCTGGAGAAAAAAAATCTCAATTTGTCTGTCATAGTTGAAGTGTACCTATGATGAAAATTACAGGCCTCTCTCATCTTTTTAAGTGGGAGAACTTGCACAATTGGTGGCTGACTAAATACTTTTTTTCCCCACTGTACATTTAAACTCAGTTTTTCACAATTCCTGACATTTAATCCTAGTCAAAATTCCCTGTCTTAGGTCAGTTAGGATCACCACTTTATTTTAAGAATGTGAAATGTCAGAATAATAGTAGAGAGAATGATTTATTTCAGCTTTTATTTTTATAATCACATTCCCAGTGGGTCAGAAGTTTACAAACACTCAATTAGTATTCGGTAGCATTGCCTTTAAATTGTTTAACTTGGGTCAAACATTTCGGGTAGCCTTCCACAAGCTTCCCACAATAAGTTGGGTGAATTTTGGCCCATTCCTCCTGACAGAGCTGGTGTAACTGAGTCAGGTTTGTAGGCCTCTTTGCTCGCACACACTTTTTCAGTTCTGCCCACAAATGTTCTATAGGATTGAGGTCAGGGCTTTGTGATGGCCACTCCAATACCTTGACTTTGTTGTCCTTAAGCCATTTTGCCACAACTTTGCAAGTATGCTTAGGGTCATTGTCCATTTGGAAGACCCATTTGCGACCAAGCTTTAACTTCTTTGAGATGTTGCTTCAATATATCCACATCATTTTCCTTCCTCATGATGCCATCTATTTTGTGAAGTGCACCAGTCCCTCCTGCAGCAAAGCACCCCCACAACATGATGCTGCCACCCCCGTGCTTCACGTTTGGGATGGTGTTCTTCGGCTAGCAAGCAACCCCGCTTTTCCTCCAAACATAACAATGGTCATTATGGCCAAACAGTTCTATTTTTGTTTCATCAGACCAGAGGACATTTCTCCAAAAAGTACGATCTTTGTCCCCATGTGCAGTTGCAAACCGTAGTCTGGATTTTTTATGGCGGTTTTGGAGCAGTGGCTTCTTGCTTGCTGAGCGGCCTTTCAGGTTATGTCGATATAGGACTTGTTTTACTGTGGATATAGATACTTTTGTACCTGTTTCGTCCAGCATCTTCACAAGGTCCTTTGCTGTTGTTCTGGGATTGATTTGCACTTTTCGCACCAAAGTACGTTCATCTCTAGGAGACAGAACACGTCTCCTTCCTGAGCGGTATGACGGCTGCGTGGTCCCATGGTGTTTATACTTGCGTACTAATGTTTCTACAGATGAACGTGGTACCTTCAGGCGTTTGGAAATTGCTCCCAAGGATGAACCAGACTTATGGAGGTGTACAATCCTTTTTCTGAGGTGTTGGCTGATTTCTTTAGATTTTCCCATGATGTCAAGCAAAGAGGCACTGACTTTGAAGGTAGGCCTTGAAATACATCCACAGGTACACCTCCAATTGACTGAAATGATGTCAATTAGCCTATCAGAAGCTTCTAAAGCCATGACATCATTTTCTGGAATTTTCCAAGCTGTTTAAATGCACAGTCAACTTAGTGTATGTCAACTTCTGACCCACTGGAATTGTGATACAGTGAATTAGAAGTGAAATAATCTGTCTGTAAACAATTGTTGTAAAAATGACTTGTGTCATGCACAAAGAAGATGTCCTAACCGACTTGCCAAAACTATAGTTTGTTAACAAGAAATTTGTGGAGTGGTTGAAAAACGAGTTTTAATGACTCCAACCTAAGTATATGTAAACTTCCGACTTCAACTGTATATTTAGTGCTCTCATCCATTGTGCCATGCCAGCTCTTCCTTGTTTAACCCACACCCTTCCATTTTATCACAATTATCTGATAATGTTCAGTTAAAAAAATAGAAAATATGAGTCATTAATCATTCTCCTTGGCTGCACCTCAGTGAACTGTACTGTATGACAGTGAAGGGAACACACATGGCTGTGGTATGTCCATGTCTTCATATTTTGGTATACTTTACATTGGGATAATTATTGTAAGTATCTACAATTAAAGTTGGTCTGATTGCAAAATGACCACACATTCCCGAACAGGGGAGAGAGAAATGAGTGGAAGTGGCATCAGTATGTGGGGAGGAAGGCCCATTGTCAGAGAAAGGTACACAGATCCAAAATGATATTGTACCCATATCCTGAAAATTCCATAATGTAAGATGAGTGCATGAAACCATGTATAAAAGACAAGGCCCGTTTACTGCTGTAATGCTCCAAATTACCATTTGTTTATGGGCCTTTGCCTTTGTCAGGTACAGTAACAACTAACAAGGCTCAAGGGTCCAGTGTCTCTCTCCTCTCAAATTTGCTCTCTCCAGCTCTTTCTCTATCTCCTTCCCCTCTCTCTGTCTACCTCTAGCTAAGCTCTAAATTACAAGTCCCACTGGGCACAACACGTCATTTCAACGTGGATAATTGGGTAATATTTGGTTGAGACGTTGATCATTGAGATTACAACCTATATTCACCCAAAAGTTAGTTGAATTGTCAATGTGTTATCACTATGCTTTCAAACATCTATAAGCACAACCAAATTCTAATTGAGAAACAATGTCTGATTTTTCATTTAGCTGTCACCCAAATGTCTATCACTGCGCTTTCAACATTTTACATTACATTTAAGTCATTTAGCAGACGCTCTTATCCAGAGCGATTTACAGGAGCAATTAGGGTTTAGTGCCTTGCTCAAGGGCACATCAACAGATTTTCACCTAGTCGGCTCAGGGATTCGAACGCTTTTAACCGCTAGGCTACCAACTGTTTAAACCATTTCAACCATTTGAAAGCACAGCAAAGTTCAAATGGGAACACAATGTCAGATATTTTGTTTATTTATACAACAGATTAATGTGCTATCATTGTGCTTCATCTGCTAAACAGCTGCTACTTCCGCAAATGTGTTTGGAGTTACCTTTCTAGCTAATAGGCAATGTTAGAGTTTACACAATTACAACTGTGGGGAGGTTAATTATGAAAATATATCTACCAAATCTATTCATTTTTAAATATTGATAACTTCTCCTTGCCATTATCATTCACCTATTGATAAGAAAAGACATCTGGAAAATGTTTTTTTGACCAATTGTGAAGATCTCCACAGACCTGCGACGACCTATATGTGTTATCTTGAACATACAGGTTCTATATAATTACATTAGAAGAAATGTATAGTTATAGTAACCTCAAAATGTGGCCATGGATATATTACTCATTTTAAGGTTGAATGTTACTATATTTCAAAAGCGATATTGAATTGTGTTTGGTTGTTAACGTAACCAAATATCAACATTTGAAAGGAATGTATATTCTGCTTGGATAGTTCCATCTGTGCCACTGACTTAGTCTGGCTTTAATTCCAGTTTGTCTACAAATTAATAATTGATATGTTGGATTCACGTCTCCATCTCAACCAAAAATCTAAGTTAAAGAATAGGACTAAATCAAATCAAACATTAAATGCACTTTAAATAAAGTTGAATTTGATTAAGTCTTATTCTTTAACTTAGATTTTTTTGTTGAGATGGAGACCTGAATCCAACATATCAATTATTCATTTGTAGACAAACTGGAATTAAAAACAGACTAAATCAGTGGCACAGATGGAACTATCCAAGCAGAAGATACCAATCCGGCGGGGTGCTGTGGGATTATTTAAAATACTCTTTGGAGAGGTAGGGTTTCAGATGTTTTCGGAAGATGGGCATGGACTCTGCTGTCCTAGCTTCAGGGGGAAGGTGGTTCCACCATTGGGGTGCCAGGACAGAGAAAAGTTTTGACTGGGCTGAGTGGGAGCTCAAGAGACCAGAGGTGGCAGAACGGAGTACTCAGGTTGGGGTGTAGTGTTTGAGCATAGCCTGAAGGTAGGGAGGGGCAGTTCCTCTTGCTGCTCTGTATGAAAGTACCATGGTCTTGTAGTGGATGTGAGCTTCAACTGGAAGCCAGTGGAGTGTGCGGAGGAGCAGGGTGACATGGGAGAACATGGGAAGGTTGAACACCAGGCGGGCTGCGGCGTTCTGGATAAGTTGCAGGGGTTTGATGGCACAAGCGGGGAGCCCAGCCAACAGCAACTTGCGGTAGTCCAGATGGGAGATGACAAGTGACTGGATTAGGACCTGCTCCACTTCCTGTGTGAAGTAGGATCGTACTCTATGGATGTTGTAGAACCAAGTCACTGCTTTGATGTTTGTAGAGAATGACAGGGTGTTGTCCAAGGTCACGCCAAGGTTCTTTGCACTCTGGGAGGGGGACACCGTGGAGTTGTCAACCATGATGGAAAGGTCTTGGAATGGGCAGGCCTTCCCTGGGAGGAAGAGCAGCTCTGTCTTGTCGAGGTTGAGCTTGTGGTGGTGGGCCGACATCCAAGCTGAGATATCTGCCAGGCACGCAGAGATGCGTGTCACTAACTGGGTGTCAGAACGGTCGAAGAAGAAAAGTAGTTGAGTGTCATCCGCATTGCAATGATAGGAGAGACAATGTGAAGATATGACAGAGCCGACTGACTTGGTGTATAGAGAGAAGAGGAGAGGGCCTAGAACCGAGCCCTGGGGGACAACAGTAGTAAAATTACGTGGTGCAGACACAGATCCTCTCCACATTACCTGGTAGGAGCGGCCTGCCAGGTAGGATGCGATCCAAGAGTTTGCAGAGCCTGAGACGCCCAGCCCTGAGAGGATGGAGAGGAGGATCTGATGGTTCACGGTGTCATACATCTCTCTATTTTAGATGGGAATACTTTGGAACAGATTTCCAAAATTAAAATCACTTGGAGCTGATTTGCTTGTGTTTTTACTGTATTTTATGTCCAACAATTGGGGGGGGGGGGGCAAATAAAATCACCCACGGGCCAAATTTGGCCTCTGGCCGCCAGTTGGGGAACCCTGCCCTAGGCCTATTATATTGTCTCTTTTTTGTTAAATTCTAGGTTTAATTGAAACAATAGCTGTTGATAACTTGGAAAATGCTAAATAGGGCTAAATAGCATCATTGATGATATGAGTGATAAAGAATGGTCACGTTTCATTTGCTCTCTTAAACCTACCCTTTGAAATTACTTCGATAGCAACAGTGAATCTATTTTGTTTTTAAGTGGAGATCTCTCAAAAGTAATTCTCATGACAGCACATTGGTAATAGTCAGTGACAAATATCAAATCTAAGCAGGGTTGGGCTTGTTTAAAACCCTGTCTGGGAGCTGTAGATAGATCAGTTCTCCAGTAGGAGGTGCTGCCCTGCCTATTGTTTTAGTTTTTTCTGATAGTGGATATAACACTGAGGTTATGTTAAAGGTACAAATTCAACATATTTTATACAAGGTTTGTCTATGTTGAAATTTGGTTACCATGATGACATGATGGTTGAAAATGTCACCTTCAAAACAACACGTTGATGACTTTCTCCAAATCCAATGTATTTTCCACGTCACAGTACGTTGACAAATTACTTTGAAACAACGTTGATTCAACCAGTTTGTGCCCATTGGGGTGGACAGTCAACCTGGAGTAGGTTACTGGTTTGTAGATCCTGTTTTACATCTCTTTCTGGCCATAGAAACCTCCTTCCTCCCCAGAGGAAGATCAGCAGAGCCAAAATACCTGATTCTAACCACCTTCTTCCTCTCCTGTTGGCCAGAGAGTGCTGTGTTTCACCCTTTCCTCCCCTCCGTGACCGCAACATTCCGCAAACCCTGGTAAAATAAGACATTATATATTTGTTTGGATATCAACAAATCACTCCCATCTGTGTGAGTGTAAATACACGCACTCTTTGGTTTTGATTAAGCAAGTCAACTGGTCATTTTTGAGGTTATCTTATGTGTATATGATTGATTCCAGATAGGAAACTACTGATTTAGAGGTAGGAAAAAACAGTATCGCAGTAAACAACTTAACACAGACACAGCTGTCTTCTCAAATATAGACCAGTATTTCTGTGCTTTATCACCTGTGATCCGATGGCATATATACGAGTGACTGATTCAAGAACAATACATTTTTGTTTGACTGACTAAGTGAGTTTGCAGTCTCTTTGGATGCAAGGTTACACACCCATATGACAGCATGGGTGTGCTTTTGGTATTCTCATGCCCCTCTCCTCTCTGTGACTCCCAGACTCCTCATCAAGTCTCTCCAGCCACAGATATATTTGGCACAGCACAGAGGCTCACATCAGACGAAGGGTGGGGAGAGCAGTGTGTCCCCCTCCCTCCCGCGCTGGAACAGAACATTTGTCTCTGCCCTTATCTCCCCATCCCTCCGCTGTCTGATGTGGCATAAATCACAGGAGCTCGGCAGTATTTACGATGCACGGCCGTTTATTAATCTCCCCCAGCTGCCTGTGTTTCACTGACACAACACCTTCAGGGCACTGGATCTGCACCATGTGCTCCGGAAAAGGCCCTTCTCTTCTCTCCATCCAGCAAGCCACAAATAAACTTGATTAAGGGGGGGAATTCTGTGCTCTTTATGGTGAATTTTCACAAACCCGCATTTGAAGATCCAAAGTGGTTTATGGTATTTATAGTCTACATTACTTGTGTTTTTATCGCACAACATTATCCCCATCTCATGTATGGGATGGTTAAAAAAGTCCAAATGTCTGTAAATGATATCACCTGTGTTTACTCTACAAATAGGAAATGGGAGTTTGCCCTTATTAAAAGCTATATTATACTCCAGTATAATAATGTTATTGCTCTAATTTGGGCTCCATGGTTTCCATGGTTTCAATGGCTCTCATACTATCAGCTCCAGGAGGGAAGCATAGTTCAATAGCATAGTTCAATATATATATATATATACACTGCTCAAAAAAATAAAGGGAACACTAAAATAACACATCCTAGAACTGAATGAATGAAATAATCTTATTAAATACTTTTTTCTTTACATAGTTGAATGTGCTGACAGCAAAATCACACAAAAATTATCAATAGAAATCAAATTTATCAACCCATGGAGGTCTGGATTTGGAGTCACCCTCAAAATTAAAGTGGAAAACCACACTACAGGCTGATCCAACTTTGATGTAATGTCCTTAAAAAAAGTCAAAATGAGGCTCAGTAGTGTGTGTGGCCTCCACGTGCCTGTATGACCTCCCTACAACGCCTGGGCATGCTCCTGATGAGGTGGCGGATGGTCTCCTGAGGGATCTCCTCCCAGACCTGGACTAAAGCATCCGCCAACTCCTGGACAGTCTGTGGTGCAACGTGGCGTTGGTGGATGGAGCGAGACATGATGTCCCAGATGTGCTCAATTGGATTCAGGTCTGGGGAACGGCGGGCCAGTCCATAGCATCAATGCCTTCCTCTTGCAGGAACTGCTGACACACTCCAGCCACATGAGGTCTAGCATTGTCTTGCATTAGGAGGAACCCAGGGCCAACCGCACCAGCATATGGTCTCACAAGGGGTCTGAGGATCTCCTCTCGGTACCTAATGGCAGTCAGGCTACCTCTGGCGAGCACATGGAGGGCTGTGCGGCCCCCCAAAGAAATGCCACCCCACACCATGACTGACCCACCGCCAAACCGGTCATACTGGAGGATGTTGCAGGCAGCAGAACGTTCTCCACGGCGTCTCCAGACTCTGTCACGTCTGTCACGTGCTCAGTGTGAACCTGCTTTCATCTGTGAAGAGCACAGGGCACCATTGGCGAATTTGCCAATCTTGGTGTTCTCTGGCAAAATGTCACAATTTTTTTTGTCCATTAAAATAACATCAAATTTATCAGAAATACAGTGTAGACATTGTTAATGTTGTAAATGGCTATTGTAGCTGGAAACGGCTGATTTTTTATGGAATATCTACATAGGTGTACAGAGGCCCATTGTCAGCAACCATCAGTCCTGTGTTCCAATGGCACTTCGTGTTTGCTAATCCAAGTTTATCATTTTAAAAGGCTAATTGATCATTAGAAAACCCATTTACAATTATGTTAGCACAGCTGAAAACTGTTGTGCTGATTAAAGAAGCAATAAAACTGGCCTTCTTGAGACTAGTTGGGTATCTGGAGCATCAGCAATTGTAGGTTCGATTACAGGCTCAAATTGGCCAGAAACAAATAACTTTCTTCTGACACTCGTCAGTCTATTCTTGTTCTGAGAAATCAAGGCTATTCCATGCGAGAAATTGCCAAGAAACTGAAGATCTCGTACAACGCTGTGTACTACTCCCTTCACAGAACAGCGCAAACTGGCTCTAACCAGAATAGAATGAGGAATGGGAGGCCCCGGTGCACAACTGAGCAAGAGGACAAATACATTAGAGTGTATAGTTAGAGAAACAGACGCCTCACAGGTCCTCAACTGGCAGCTTCATTAAATAGTACCCGCAAAACACCAGTCTCAACGTCAACAGTGAAGAGGCAACTCCGGGATGCTGACCTTCTAGGCAGAGTTGCAAAGAAAAAGCCATATCTCAGACTGGCCAATAAAAATAAAACATTAAGATGGGCAAAAGAACACAGACACTGGACAGAGGAAGATTGGAAAAAACTGTTATGGACAGACAAATCAAAGTTTGAGGTGTTCGGATCACAAAGAAGAACATTTGTGAGACGCAGACCAAATGAAAAGATGCTGGAGGAGTGCTTGATGCCATCTGTCAAGCATGGTGGAGGCAATGTGATGGTCTGGGGGTGCTTTGGTGGTGGTAAAGTGGGAGATTTGTACAGGGTAAAAGGGATCTTGAAGAATGAAGGCTATAACTCCATTTTGCAACGCCATGCCATACCCTGTGGATGGCGCTTGATTGGAGCCAATTTCCTCCTACAACAGGACAATGACCCAAAGCACAGCTCCAAACTATGCAAGAACTATTTAGGGAAGAAGCAGTCAGCTGGTATTCTGTCTATAATGGAGTGGCCAGCACAGTCACCGGATCTCAACCCTATTGAGCTGTTGTGGGAGCAGCTTGACCGTATGGTACGTAAAAAGTAATTGCTGCAAATGAAGGATTCTGTGATGAAAGCAAAGTTTGAAGGACACAATTATTATTTCAATTTAAAATCATTATTTCTAACCTTGTCAATGACTACATTTCCTATGCATTTTGCTATATTTGCTATTCAAACTCATTTCATGTATGTTTTCATGGAAAACAAGGTCATTTCTAAGTGACCCCAAACTTTTGAATGGTAGTGTAAATATATATCACTTTGCCTCCAACAGGTACCTACTATAATATATAGTTATTTCCCTGCAAATCCAATTGGATGCTTTAATTCACTCCTACTCTGACACCTCTCACACTACCGTTCCAACTTTGTTCTTCCTGCCATGGCATGACTCACAATACATTCTGTCTCTTCCTATGCTTTATTGTTTTTTTTTCTTCCGTCCTTTTCCTTCCCGTCCTTTCGCCTCCCATCCATGCCCAGAAATGACAGTGTCAGATTTTGAAACATCTCTCTCTTCGTTGGCACTTCCCTGCGTTTCCCTCCGTCTATCTGTTTCTCTTTTGTGAAGACCACACAGAGGGATGACATGCTAGAGGCACGTCCAGACTGGGTGGCCCAGCTGCACACAAAATGTGGGTGACAGGATCAGCCCTCAACCGGCTATGGAAGTAATGCGTGTAGACAGTGTAAAACCAGTCTCTAAGAGACCTAAAGAGGAAAACAACGCTGGCAAATCTGAATAAATGGACTTTTAAAAAACCTGAGTATTTTGGCACTCTTTTCAGCTGGAGCCACATGCGCAAACTCCCATGCACTGGACTCACTAATGCTTTCACACATATTAGGCAAGACGGAATAAGATAAATAATCAGTCTTCCTTTTCTACCCAGTGTGCTATGTAAGGTTATCATGCAATAATTAAATGGAATATATAATATACAAATAAGGGATTGGATATGTAGTTACGTTGGATGGCCAAACTATTAGGTTTACTACAGAATCCTGGAACTAATCATCAAAAAACTATTTAGTAAACTGAAATAAAATAATTAAGAAATCTCTTTCAAAACTAAAACTATACTGAAACTATTATCTTTGACTCCAAAACGAACTAAAATAAAATAAAAAACATCATAAATTATGTTCATTTGTAGTTTTTTCTCTTCTAAACTTTTCTTTCCAATGGGGTTTTCAAGCTTGTGAATCTGGCAGGTAAATGCTGCCAGGAGATGGAAATATTTCAAATAGGCCTAGCTTGTGCATCACTATCACTATCTCTCTCTAGACAGATGGGTTGCCTCCCACAATGTACCGATGTTTCAGCATACACACCTGTACAAATACCTGCGTCAGTTGGGACAGAGAGGAGGAGTCAGAACAGGGAAGACCGTCACTGCCTTATCCAGTGACATCACTGCCTTATCCGCTTGTAAACGTCCCCGCCGGACACAAAGTAGTAGCTAGCTGGGGAACGTGGAGATTATCTTTAATGAGTGCATTGCAAGTGGCTAGTTTGCATCATCTACCTTCATTAAAACCACAGCAAAGGTTTTGCCAGCAAACTTTGGTTTCGAATCGCAACGTTCTGAGATGTCTGCCTACAGGCAATGGAAAGAGTTCGATTTTTCAGTCTTGGCCTGCCTACCCAAACTTATGATTTGTTGGGAGAGTTGTCTGTCTGAAGAGGATCCTCCCCGGAACAAAGTTTTTCTAAATGTCCAACAGAATCTGACATCCTCCCCAGACCTAATGCTGAAAGCCTGGTCATGGTTCACATCAACACCATCATCCCAGACACACTGGACCCACTCCAATTCGCATACTGCCCCAACAGATCCACAGATGACGTAATCTCTATTGCACTCCACACTGCCCTCAACCACCTGGACAAGAGAAATACATATGTAAGAATGCTGTTAATTGATTACAGCTCAGCATTCAACACCAAAGTCCCCTCCAAGCTCATCACCAAGCTCAGGACCCTGGGACTGAACCCCTCCATCTGCAACTGTATCCTGGACTTCCTGATGGGCCACCCCCAGGCGGTGAGGGTAGGCAACAACACATCTGCCACGCTGACCATCAACAAGGGGGCCCCTCAGGGGTGTGTGCTTAGTCCCCTCCTATACTCCCTGTTCACCCACGACTGCATGGCCGCGCAAGACTCCAACACCATCATCAAGTTTGCTGATGACACGATGGTGGTAGGACTGATCACTGACAATGATGAGGCAGGCTATAAGGAGGAGGTCAGAAACTTGTCAATGTACTGCCAGGACAACAACCTCTACCTCAATGTCAGCAAGACAAGGGAGCTGATCGTGGACTACAGGAAACGGAGGGGCGAGCACGCCCCCATCCACATCGATCAGGCTGTAGTGGAGTGGGTCGAAAGCTTCAAGTTCCTCGGTGTCCACATCACTAAGGAATTAACAAGGTCCACACACACCCACACACTCACAGATACTTACACTGACACCCAAACACACACATACAGTGGCTTGCGAAAGTATTGACCCCCCTTGGCATTTTTCCTATTTTGTTGCCTTACAACCTTTTGGGGGGTTTGTATCATTTGATTTACAGAACATGTCTACCAATTTGAAGATGCAAAATATTTTTTATTGTGAAACAAACAAGAAATAAGACAAAAAACTGAAAACTTGAGTGTGCATAACAACACTTTGTAGAGCCACCTTTTGCAGCAATTACAGATGCAAGTCTCTTGGGGTATGTCTCTATAAGCTTGGCACATCTAGCCATTGGGATTTTTGCCCATTCTTCAAGGCAAAACTGCTCCAGCTTCTTCAAGTTGGATGGGTTCCGCTAGTGTACAGCAATTTGTAAGTCATACCACAGATTCTCAATTGGATTGAGGTCTGGGCTTTGACTAGGCCATTCCAAGACATTTAAATGTTTCCCCTTAAACCACTTGAGTGTTGCTTTAGCAGTATGCTTAGGGTCATTGTCCTGCTGGAAGGTGAACCTCCGTAAATGTATTAAGTTGATTTTCTCTAACCCATCTACACACAATACCCCACAATGACAAAGTGAAAACATGTTTTTAGAAATTTAAGCAAATGTATTGAAAATGAATTACAGAAATATCTCATTTACAGAAGTATTCACACCCCTGAGTCAATACATGTTAGAATCACCTTTGGCAGCAATTACAGCCATCTTTCTGGGTAAGTCTCTAAGAGCTTTGCACACCTGGACTGTGTAATATATTCAAGTTAGTTGTTGATCATTGCTATTCAGCCATTTTCAAGTCTTGCCATAGATTTTCAAGACAATTTAAGTCAAAACTGTAACTAGGCCATTCAGGAACATTCAACGTTGTCTTGGTAAGCAATTCCAGTGTATATTTGGTATTGTGTTTTAGGTTATTGTCCTGCTGAAAGGTGAATTTGCCTTCCAGTGTCTGTTGGAAAGCAGACTCAACCAGGTTCTCCTCTAGGATTTTGCCTGTGCTTAGATTTATTCCGTTTCTTTTTATCCTAAAAAACTCCCTAGTCCTTGCCGAAGACAAGCATACCCATAACATGATGCAGCCACCACCATGCTTGAAATTATGAAGTGGTACTCAATGATGTGTTGTGTTGGATTTGCCCCAAACATAACACTTTGTATTCAGGACATAAAGTACTTTTTTTTGCCATATGTTTTACAGTTTTACTTTAGTGTATTGCAAACAGGATGCATGTTTTGGAATATTTTTATTCTGTACAGGCTTCCTTCTTTTCACTCTGTCATTTAGGTTAGTATTGTGGAGTAACTACAATGTTGTTGATCCATCCTCAGTTTTCTCCTATTACAGCCATTAAACTCTGTAACTGTTTTAAAGTCACCATTGGCCTCATGGTGAAACCCCTGAGTGGTTTCCTTCCTCTCCGGCAACTGAGTTAAGAAAGGCGGCTGTATCTTTGTAGTGACTGGGTGTATTGATACACCATCCAAAGTATAATTAACAACTTCACCATGCTCAAGGGGTTATTCAATTTCAGCTTTTCTTTTACCCATCTCCCTGGTCTTTGTGGTTGAATTTGTTTTTGAAATTCACTACTCAACTGAGGGATCTTACAGATAATTGGATGTGTGGGGTACAGAGATAAGGTAGTCATTCAAAAATCATGTTAAACACTATGACTGCACGCAGAGTCAGTCCATGTGACTCGTTAAGCACATTTTTACTCCTGAACTTACTTACGCTTGCCATAACAAAGTGGTTGAATACTTATTGACTCAAGACATTTCAGCTTTTCATTTTGAATTAATTAGTAAAAATGTCTAAAAACATCATTCCACTTTGACATTATGGGGTATTGTGTGTAGGCCAGAAGACACAAAATCTAAATTTAATCAATTTTAAATTCAGGCAGTAACACAACAAAATTTGGAAAAAGTCAAGGGGTGTGAATACTTTCTGAAGGCACTGTATCTATCCTGTTACTTAGTCACTTTACCCCTTCCTATATGTACATAGCTACCTCAATTACCTCGTACCCCTGCACATCGACTGCACATTGGTACTGGTACTCCCTGTATATAGCCATGTTATTTTTTACTTGTTATTGTTATTCGTTATCCACTGTGTATTTATTCCTCATGTCACTATTTCAATGTTATATTTTTTATCTTTAACTGTACATTTCACTGTTAGTCTACACCTGTTGTTTACAAAGCATGTGACAAATAACATTTTATTTTATTTGTTGCTCTAGGTCTGGGATTTCTGATACTACTAGCTATCACTAGCTAACAGGAGACTACTAGCTATCACTAGCTAACTGGAGATTCATAGCTATCACTAGCTAACAAGAGACTATTAGCTATCACTAGCTAACAGGAGATTCCTAGCTATCACTAGCTAACAGGAGATTCCTAGCTATCACTAGCTAACAGGAGAATATTAGCTATCACTACCTAACAGGATACTACTAGCTATCACTAGCTAACAGGAGACTGCTAGCTATCACTAGTTAACAGGAGACTGCTAGCTATCACTAGCTAACAGGAGACTACAAGGTATCACTAGCTAACTAGCTAATAGTCTCTTGTTAGCTAGTGATAGCTATGAATCTCCAGTTAGCTAGTGATAGCTAGTAGTCTCCTGTTAGCTAGTGATAGCTAGTAGTATCAGAAATCCCAGACCTAGAGCAACAAATAAAATAAAATGTTATTTGTCACATGCTTTGTAAACAACAGGTGTAGACTGTTATGTATTATGTCTAGCCTAGTTGTAGAAGAACGGACATCTGCACAGTTTCACATTGTATATCACTCTGTCGTTTAATGACATGTGCCACACATTCTGACAACCCATTCATCCGTAACGCAGCACACTGTCGTAAACCATAACAACGTACAGTACGACGTACAGCACGTCGTACCATACATAACATTCCCCCCCCCCCCTTTCCAAAACCAGGGACTGGTACCATATATAAAATGTCCATAGGGCAAGAACCTAGAGTGATACCTGTAAGAAATAAACATTAACCCTTAAACGGATGGACTCTCCAAACTAGCCAGTTCAGTCCATTAACCTGGAGGTTGACTAAGACACCTAACGGAGCCTAAGAATGAAAAGAGGTTAAGTAGTCCCCCAGATAAGCAGGGCGAGTTCGTGCCCGCATAGGCCTTTCTTCAACCGCCACCGCTTGTGGCTCTGGCCCTTGGGGAACCCACAGAGGCTGGGGCTCAGGTGGTAGTGGTGGAGGAGGTCCATCCGGTGGCGTCTCTGGCCTGCATGTCTGTTTTGTGTGCCTTCGTGTTCCTTGAGGGGCAGGGACTTTTCTGAGGCGGCTGGCGTGCCAGCGTGATCCATTGCTCATCATGAATGTGGCGGGCCCCAGTTGTCGACTGACCTGCAAGGGGTCCGACCAGAATGAGGCCATTTTGTTGCACCGCTGAGGCCGTCGGGCTCGGACCCAGTCTGACACTTGGATGATCGACTTCTTCACCCTGTGTGCCTTGTCAAAACGCTGTTTCATTGCTCTTTGGTGCCTGGTCACTGCCTGCTGTTCTTGGGTGCGCCTAGTCGCCGGTTCTGCTACTCTCTGTGTTCTGAGTCTGTCCAGTGGCAGTTCCATCTCACGACCTAGCATGAGGGATGCCGGGGAGACCTGTGTGGTTGTGTGTTTGCTTGCTCTGTAGTGCATTAGCGTTTGATTCAAAGCAGTTTGGAACGTGCACCCCTGGACCAGGTGCGCTCTGATGCCGTTCTTCAGCGTTTGGTTGAAGCGTTCCACCCCTCCGTTAGCTTGTGGGTTGTAGTAGGCCGTGCGGATGTGTTTGATTCCCTTGTTGCTGAGATATGAGGAGAACTCGGCAGAGGTTAGCTGGGGCCCATTGTCCGTGGTAAGGGTGAGGGGTAGGCCCCACCTTGTGAACAGGCTGTCTAGGATGTCCACGATGGCCTGTGCTGTGACAGTTCCGACAGGAACCACTTCTGGCCACTTAGAGTGGAGGTCATACACCACCACCAGGAAGCGCTGATGGTGAGGGACTGCGTGTCCATGGATCTCGCCACAGATGTCCAGTTGGATGTGCTCCCAGGGGTGGGACGGCCATGCGAGAGGCTGCAGGGGGGGGGGGGGGGGCGGACTGTCCTGTTTTCCCACTGAGGAGGCATGCAGCACAATCCCTGACCAGGGCTTCAATGTCGTGGTCGATGCCTGGCCACCACACAAGGTCTCGACATCGCTGTTTGACCTTCACTATGCCCAAGTGACCCTCGTGCGCCATGGATAGAACACGCGCACGCAGGCCACTCGGGACCACAGTGCAAAACCCTCGAGAGACACAGACTTCTTCCCAGCAAGAAAGTTCGTGCTTCACTCTGGCGAAAGTCGCCAGCTCTTCCGGCACACGTGCTGGCCATCCAGTGCGTATGTAGGTGCGCAGGGTAGACAGTGTGGGATCCTGTTCCGATGCTTGCTTCAGCTCCTCCAGTGAGACGACTGACTGAAGAGGAGCGTAGAGCATTTGTACAAGCTCTGTTTCGTTGTCGTCTGGCAAGACGGTCGGAGTAGGAGCGTCAAAGGAGCGTGAGAGGAGGTCTGCCACCACGTTATCCCTCCCCGGAGTGAACTTCAGCTGATAGTCATACTGTCTGAGGCGGTCGGCCCATCTGTGCAGCCGAAGTGGCTTGTGGCCAGTTCCTGATGCTGACAGTAGCGTTGTGAGGGACTGGTGGTCGGTTCGGAGTGTGAACAGACGGCCATATAGGTAGAGGTGCCACCTTTCGCACGCCCAGACACAGGCCAGTGCTTCTCGTTCGCCCACAGAGTACCGTTGTTCTGTGGGGCTCAGGGCCCTTGAGGCGAAGGCGACGGGCCTCTCAATGCCATTCTGCAGCTGTGAGAGGACAGCTCCTAGTGCTCCAGCTGAGGCGTCACATGTGACAATGGTGTGGCAGACGGGGTCAAAGTGAGCCAAGACTGGGGCTGTGGTGAGCTGGCTCTTCAGTGAGCGGACCGCGTCTGAGCAGGCTGCCGTCCAGGCCCATGGCTCATCCTTCTTGAGGAGCTGGCGAAGGGGCGCTGTGGTCTGAGAGTAGTGGGGCAGAAACCGGAGGTAGTAAGCTGTCATGCCCAAGAATGAGGCCACCTGAGAGGCTGAGGTCGGTTCCGGGATCCGGTGGACGGCTTCAATGTTCGACATGAGTGGGGCAATGCCTTTGGCCGACAGGCGGAAGCCCACAAACTCGACGGCTGGAGCTGCAAAGGTGCACTTTCCACCGTTAAGGGTCAGGTTGTTCCGCAGTAGAGCACTGAATACTCTGTGGAGTCGATAATCATGGATGTGGAGGTCAGGGCCGTGGACCACGATGTCATCCAGATAGACCGCCACCCCAGGTATTCCAGCGAGGATGGTGCTCATCACCTTCTGGAAGCAGCTGGGGGCGGAGCTAAGTCCAAAAGGCATGCGTGTATATCTGAACACGCCAGCATGTGTGACAAAGGCCGTGAGGTCTCTGCTAGCTGCATGGAGGGGTACCTGAAGATAACCCTGACGAAGGTCAAGCTTCGTGAAGATCGTGGAGCCATGGAATTGTGCGGTCAGCTCCTCAGCTGTAGGCAAGGGGTACTTATCCGGGACAACGGCCTTGTTCACAGCACGGAGATCCACACAGGTCCGGATTCCACCGGACTTTTTGGTTGCAATGACCAAGTTTGAAATCCAGGGGGCAGCGTTGACTGGCTCAATGATGCCTGCATCCAACTGTGACTGGAGATATTTTGTGACGTCATCACGCAGTGCAAAGGGAATGCGCCGCAGGGGCTGCATGACTGGGGTCACTTCCGGATTCACTAGGGGCCTGTGAGTAAAGGCTGTGAGGCAGCCCAGTCCATCAAACAGAGTCGGCCAGTTCTGTTGCCATGTGCAGGTAACCTGGTAGATAGCTGACCCACTGTCATCTCTCAGTGTGAATCCCAAGCCTGTGAAGAGGTCGAGGCCCAGGAGGTTGGCACCCCGCTTTGCAACATGAAATGTGAATGATGGCAGGTGTTTGGTGCCGTAGTGTACTGGGACCTGGAGGGTGCCTACAATGTCTATCTTGGATCTACCGTACCCACACAGGGCAGTGGAGGGCTGTTGGAGTGGTAGGTGACTGAAAAACTTGTAGTAAGTGGCAAGGTTGAGCAACGACACCGCAGCGCCAGTATCCAGCAGCAAAGGCAAACCCACCTCACCCAGCTGCACAGTGCATGTCCTGAATGACACATGGTTGGTGGAGACGGTTCGGATTTCCGTGTGTTCATGTTGAGAGTGAAATGAAACTAAGGGCCTGTTCTGGGTGGAGCTAGTAGCAGGGGCAGAACGACACACTTTCGCAAAGTGATTGTATTTTGAACAGTTCTTGCATATTTTTCCACGGGCTGGGCAGTTTGAAGCCCTTGAATTGTGAGAGCTAGCCCCACAGTTGCCACAGCTACTTCTGTTTGTTTGTCTGTGTGCCTGCTGCACGGGCATGTCGGTGTCTGTGTCCATGCAGCTATCGACGCGGGAGGGCGTGCGCAGCGCGTGATCGTTGTAGTGCGCCTGCTCGGGCTGAAGCTGCTGTGTGAGAATGGCTGGGGGCCGAGTGTATGCTGCAGAGCTGTCTGTTAGCATAGAAGAGCATTCCAACGCCGCTTCAACCTGGAGTGCTATTTTAATAGCTCCATCTAGTTGTAAATTATCCGATTCCAAAAGCAGTTTCTCCCTTGTCTTTTCACATAACGTCCCCTCTATCAACTGATCCCTGATGATCTCGTCCTGAAGTGTCCCGTAGTTACAAGAGCTAGCCAAATCCCTCAGATTAGCCACGTAGCTTTGAATGGACTCACCCGGCCGTTGGTGTCTCTTCCGTAGCCGGTAGCGTCGGAGGAGCACTCGCTCTTTCCCGGCGAAGTGGTTCCGTAAGAGGCTGACTGCAGCAGTGAATGTAGGAGCCGATCCAAGCGCTCTGAAAATCCTCTGTCCCTCTGTACCAAGGCAGTGACGGAGCAGTGCTGTCCTCCGCTTGTCGGAGATTGTAGAAAAATCCATAGCTTCTAGATAAGTGTTAAAACTATCAAGCCAGTTATTCCACGGGACTGGAGGTTCGCCAGGCACGGCGAGGAATGGTGCTGGCGGTGGTAAACTGAATTCAGCCATCTTCGTCGCCAATGTTATGTCTAGCCTAGTTGTAGAAGAACGGACATCTGCACAGTTTCACATTGTATATCACTCTGTCGTTTAATGACATGTGCCACACATTCTGACAACCCATTCATCCGTAACGCAGCACACTGTCGTAAACCATAACAACGTACAGTACGACGTACAGCACGTCGTACCATACATAACACTCTACACCTGTTGTTTACAAAGCATGTGACAAATAACATTTTATTTTATTTGTTGCTCTAGGTCTGGGATTTCTGATACTACTAGCTATCACTAGCTAACAGGAGACTACTAGCTATCACTAGCTAACTGGAGATTCATAGCTATCACTAGCTAACAAGAGACTATTAGCTATCACTAGCTAACAGGAGATTCCTAGCTATCACTAGCTAACAGGAGATTCCTAGCTATCACTAGCTAACAGGAGAATATTAGCTATCACTACCTAACAGGATACTACTAGCTATCACTAGCTAACAGGAGACTGCTAGCTATCACTAGTTAACAGGAGACTGCTAGCTATCACTAGCTAACAGGAGACTACAAGGTATCACTAGCTAACAGGAGACTCCTAGCTATCACTGGCTAACAGGAGACTACTAGCTATCACTAGCTAACAGGAGACTACTAGCTATCACTAGCTAACAGGAGACTACTAGCTATCACTAGCTAACAGGGAAGAAATAGATCCTACGACACATACAGTGGGGGAAAAAAATATTTAGTCAGCCACCAATTGTGCAAGTTCTCCCACTTAAAAAGATGAGAGAGGCCTGTAATTTTCATCATAGGTACACGTCAACTATGACAGACAAAATGAGAAAAAGAAATCCAGAAAATCACATTGTAGGATTTTTAATGAATTTATTTGCAAATTATGGTGGAAAATAAGTATTTGGTCAATAACAAAAGTTTCTCAATACTTTGTTATATACCCTTTGTTGGCAATGACACAGGTCAAACGTTTTCTGTAAGTCTTCACAAGGTTTTCACACACTGTTGCTGGTATTTTGGCCCATTTCTCCATGCAGATCTCCTCTAGAGCAGTGATGTTTTGGGGCTGTCGCTGGGCAACACAGACTTTCAACTCCCTCCAAAGATTTTCTATGGGGTTGAGATCTGGAGACTGGCTAGGCCACTCCAGGACCTTGAAATGCTTCTTATGAAGCCACTCCTTCGTTGCCCGGGCGGTGTGTTTGGGATCATTGTCATGCTGAAAGACCCAGCCACGTTTCATCTTCAATGCCCTTGCTGATGGAAGGAGGTTTTCACTCAAAATCTCACGATACATGGCCCCATTCATTCTTTCCTTTACACGGATCAGTCGTCCTGGTCCCTTTGCAGAAAAACAGCCCCAAAGCATGATGTTTCCACCCCCATGCTTCACAGTAGGTATGGTGTTCTTTGGATGCAACTCAGCATTCTTTGTCCTCCAAACACGACGAGTTGAGTTTTTACCAAAAAGTTCTATTTTGGTTTCATCTGACCATATGACATTCTCCCAATCCTCTTCTGGATCATCCAAATGCACTCTAGCAAACTTCAGACGGGCCTGGACATGTACTGGCTTAAGCAGGGGGACACGTCTGGCACAGCAGGATTTGAGTCCCTGGTGGTGTAGTGTGTTACTGATGGTAGGCTTTGTTACTTTGGTCCCAGCTCTCTGCAGGTCATTCACTAGGTCCCCCCGTGTGGTTCTGGGATTTTTGCTCACCGTTCTTGTGATCATTTTGACCCCACGGGGTGAGATCTTGCGTGGAGCCCCAGATCGAGGGAGATTATCAGTGGTCTTGTATGTCTTCCATTTCCTAATAATTGCTCCCACAGTTGATTTCTTCAAACCAAGCTGCTTACCTATTGCAGATTCAGTCTTCCCAGCCTGGTGCAGGTTTACAATTTTGTTTCTGGTGTCCTTTGACAGCTCTTTGGTCTTGGCCATAGTGGAGTTTGGAGTGTGACTGTTTGAGGTTGTGGACAGGTGTCTTTTATACTGATAACAAGTTAAAACAGGTGCCATTAATACAGGTATCGAGTGGAGGACAGAGGAGCCTCTTAAAGAAGAAGTTACAGGTCTGTGAGAGCCAGAAATCTTGCTTGTTTGTAGGTGACCAAATACTTATTTTCCACCATCATTTGCAAATAAATTCATTAAAAATCCTACAATGTGATTTTCTGGATTTTCTTTTCTCAATTTGTCTGTCATAGTTGACGTGTACCTATGATGAAAATTACAGGCCTCTCTCATCTTTTTAAGTGGGAGAACTTGCACAATTGGTGGCTGACTAAATACTTTTTTCCCCCACTGTACATGGCTCCTTGCCTCCCATGCATAGGCTACTTTCTGTCCCTAACACTAAAACTGAAACTAAATACTATAAAAATGAAATATAAATGTTTTTATGAAACGAAAACGGAATAAAAACGATTAAATCAAGTGGGAAAACTAACTGAAACTAAACTGAATTTTCCCCCCAAAACTAAAAACTAATAAAAATAAAAACTAACATAAAAATACAAAACTATATTAATCTTGATCATTACATTATAGATAAGAAGTGACCACAGTGCATCATGGAAATATGTTCCTCCCTTCAGCCCTGTCCACCTCCATTATTAGGAAGGGGAGGCTCTGTCATACTCTGGACAGGATTGTAAAAACACAATACCCCTCCATTAAACAGCGTTTTCAAAGCAGTGAAAATGTTGCATGATTTGTATCAAGGCAAAGTTGTGAAAGCAAACAATCCCCAATAAAGACTTAGAGCTCAGCTGTCTCCAAGATACAATGATAAAAAAAGTATCATATTTTTATTGTTTATATTTCCAATCCAAAATATTTAATTGGATGTCTGTTGCCTGTAGTTACGGACTGTATTGAGGCTCACTGACAGGGCTTGGGAACTCTCCGCGCAGTGAGGGCCCCTCCACTGAAGTTCAAGGAGGACTGTGAGAGTCACAACAGCCAAGGTGTTCTTACAGGACAGGGGGCAATTAGCTGTCCCCCCTGATAATCACCTTGTAGCATTTAGCACACACTTAACAACACAAATGGCCCACAGTGTAGTGTGTGTTTGTGTGTGTGTATGTGTATGTGTATGTGTGTGTGTGTGTGTGTGTGTGTGTGTGTGTGTGTGTGTGTGCACGCACTCGCGCTGGGTGTGCACTTGTGCATGTGATACAGAGAGAGGGGGTTGATTGCTCTGTCCAGTAGTAGAGAGATGTGCTGGGCTTCGTCAAAGGAGAGTGCCTGCAGAGGGAAGAGATCAAGAGTTGTCATCACTAAACCAAGACTCTCCATCCCAGTGGTTGGAGGGCTGGGACATTCTAGCACTCACTGAAGAATGGCCGCAGCCGGCGACTGTTTATTTTTTTTCTCTATCTTGTCTTGGCCACCTTTCCAAATGAGGATCTGCAGTTGTAAACTCAGCTTTTGCCCTCCTCCTCTCATCGGTTGTCAGAGATGGGAAATCAGAGGTAATGTTATTTTGGGGGGGATGAGAGAATGAAAAACACTGTCAAATCCAATTTCCTCTGGTTTTTATAGCTTCACAGCTGTATTTTCTGGGGGGGGAAATGGTTGAAGTACAGCGCCGTAAATCAGAAGTCCCGAATATATAAACAGCTTTGATGTAAAATTCCATTAAGTTGCCAGAATATTGCCATAACATTCAAATCAAATCTGCTCAATCTAAATCCCTTGGTATATCTGTCCAACGATGCATCTCCTTTTTGTTTCACAACCATTTTAATGTTAAGAGTAAGACTTGGAAGTAAAAGATATACAGTAAGTATGAAACTATGTAAGTCAGACAGACATGTGCAGATAGATACGACGGAGGGATAAATGGAGCGATAAATGGAGGGATGGTTGAGGACAGGGGGCAATAGAGTAAATAGATCTCTTATTCCAAAAGCTATTTGGGAAAAAGCAATGAACTGGGAATTGATACAAAAACGTATCTCTATATAGTTAAGATGTGTTTGTGTGTGTGTGTGTGTGTGTGTGTGTGTGTGTGTATGCCCAGTGTGCATCAAAACAGAACAATACTCCTTAAATATAGAATGGGTGGGGATTTAATGAACACACAAGTGCATCTGCTGTCACTAGGGGGGGGAAGAGGCACAATTAGTGGTTTTCAGGCAGCTGTGTGTGTGTTCCCCAGGCACCAGTGGGAGGTCAGGTGGTCAGCTGTGCTCTCCAGCCAAGTGTCACGCCAGCCCAACATCCTCGCTGACGCCATTGTGAGTCACAGAGGCTGTGCGGCTGCAGGGACAAAGAGAAGCCCTTGATCTATTAAGATGTGAATTGTGTTCTCCCCACACTGTGCTGTGCTGCATGGTAAAGGAAATGAGTTGTTCCTCTCGTGCAGACTGTCACTAAGCTTTACAGCACTAGTAGCTCCTAATTTACCGTTCCAGCGTGAGGGAACGCTCAATATCTAAATAACAAGTCTGTCCTCGAGTCTCAATGGTATAGGCCAAGCCATGGAGATTCAGATAGGGTTAGGGTTAGGGTTGAGCCGGGGTTTGGACGTGAAGCTAGGATTAGGGCTATTGTAAATTAACAGTAAGGTTCCCACTGGGCAGAGACGTCAGTTCAACGTCTAGTTCTGATTTACATTTGGTCGAGATGTCAACTAAAATGAATTCAACGTGTAATAAAAAATAAATGTCACTATGTCATTGGATTTAGGTAAAAATTTGGGTGAAAAAAAGACAAATATCCCTAACATTTATGACTTTTTGTAAATCCAATCCGTTTTCCAAGTTGATTCAACGTCATCACATTGACGTGGAAACAACGTTGATTCAGCCAGTTTTTGCCCAGTGGGTTGGCCCAATTGAACCACTATGTAGAATGCTCAGCTTTTAATACGGCCTCTATAAATGTCTATAGCCATTTTAATTGTATGTTTAAGTCCACTGATACAGTTTAATATAGACTGAATAAGAATGTGACGCAACACCCACTAGAGCCCAGCATCCTGACAGGTGGGGTACTGCTAGTGCACCCTTGAGCATGGTACTTAAGCTCAATTATCACAACTTAATTCAATTGGTCCAATAAAACTATCCAGCTGCATAAACATGTTACAGAACGGGTGAAATCTAAAACAGAGAGCATCTTTAACTCTCCCTGGATCAGGCCGTCTGCTGTGCCAATCAATCATTTCACACTGTAATGTAATGATTTAGGAGCTCCCTATTTGTCACATAGTCCAGTGACACCACGCTGAGCCAACGTGTCACTTTCTTATGAGTCTATCGCCGTGAACGACCACTCTCCCAAATGGCTAGCTGGCCAGCAATTTGCCAATGGAGGGGACACGGTGGCCCCATTTGGAGGGCTGTCTGTCTTTGGGGGGTTTCTGCCTGTCACTTTCCCTGTGCCTGGCTCTGTGCTCAAAGCCAGGGCTTTTAAACCTGTGTGTGACTGTGACAGCAGGAAGGTAGTGCTGTGCTGTGAGAGGGGATGGATGCATGGGGTCGGGTGGCCGGCCAGCTGTGCTCTCTTGTGGTAGCTCCAGGGATAGCCTGCCCTGCCTGGGAGGTGTCGCTTCACTGTAAATCCCTTTACTGTAAATCACCTAAGTCTCTTTAAACCAATGAACAATATTTTTTACGACTTCTGAAACCATACATTCTTATGACTCAAAGTGAACTCCCTGATTAAGTAAATGACAATGTTACATTGAGCCGTTTGTTTTATTTCCCTGCTTATGTTCTGTCCATGTTTCTCAGAGGCTGTGCATGCAAACGTTTAACTCATGAGATGAGGTCACAAGATTAACATTCCACAAGTTTTGGGGTTGAGGGGGACTTTCTCGTTGACTCCCTCAGTCCTGTGAGATGCATAATTGCTGCCTAAATACCCATCTCAGGGGTGGCCAGCCTGCCTTAATGTAGAGGTCTGCTCTGTGTCCATCTGCATTTGCAGCCAGTCTGACACGTGCAGTGGCTTTCCTCTGTCTCACAGGACAGCTCCACTGGCTGCCTCATCAAGGCTGATTGCTGGAGACATTCCCTTCCCAGCAGTCATTTCACCTGACGTGAAGCAGACCTGTCTCCTGTAGACCCGTGCTATGAAACAGGAAGACTGACTGGCTGAACACATCTCCCCTGGTGAAGCTGGAACAGCATGACTGAGAAAGGAGAGAACGTCTCTGTGGAGAGTGGATATACCCAGGAGTCAGAAGAAAACAACCGTGTTTAATGCTAACATACACATCCCACTGGGCACACCAAGTCATTTCAACATGGAAATGATGGTAATATTTGGTTGAGACGTTGATCAATGAGATTTCAACCTTTATTCACCCACTCAAAAAGACAGCCAAAGGTTTGTTGCATTCCATATGTGTTATTACTATGCTTTCAACCATCTAAAGGCTCAACCAAATTCCAATGAAAAACAATGTCATATTTCTGGTTTCGTTGTCACTGCGCTTTCAACCATTTAAAAGCACAACAAAGTTCAAATGGGAATACATTGGCAGATATATTGTATTTATACAACGACTTAATGTCTTATCACAGTGCTTCATCTAATAGCACAACCAAGTGACCTGGATTGCAGTTGAGATTACATTAAAAGTAAATAATGCAAGTGATCAATGCTTTTCAAGATTCTGTACAGATTATTACAGCAATTGTGAAGATCTCCACAGACCTGCGACCTTTGCATGCTATCTTGAACATGCATGTTTTCTATGATTACATAAGAAGACATTTATAGTTACTGTAGGCTAACCTCAAAATGTGGCCAGCGATATTGAATTGTGTTTGGTTGTCAACAAATTCCAGTTTGTCTACAAATTAATAATGTATATGTTGTAGTCATGTCTCCATCTCAACCAAGAATCAAAGGTAACGAATAGGACTCAAATTAAACTTTATTTAAAGTGCATTTAAAGTTATTCCTATTCTTTAACTTTTAAGATGGAGATGTGAATCCAACATATCAATTATATATGTGTAGACAAAGTGGAATTAAAGCCAGACTAAGTCAGTGGCACAGATGGAACTATCCAAGCAGAAGATACATCTCCTTCAAATGTAATCTAATCAAACTTTAAATGCACTTTAAATCAAGTTTGATTAGATTTAGTCTTATTCTTTAACTTTGATTTATTTCATGATAAACTTAAAGATTTCATTTTAAATCAACCAAAGCTTAAATCCCTAGGCCTATATGTACATACAGGTATTTTCTATTTTTAGTTGAACCCTGGGTTGAATTGAAACAATAGCTGTTGATGTCTTCACAAATGCTATATAGGCCTAAATAGTATCATTGATGATATATGACTTCTAAAGTATGATTAAATTTAATTTGCTCTCTTAAACCTACCTTTTGGAATGACTTTGATAGCAACAGTAAATCTATTTAGTTAAGAGATCTCTCAATAATCATTCTCACGATAGCAAATTGGTAGTAGTCAGTGACAAATATAAAAGCAGGGCTTGGTTAAAACCCTGGATGGGAGACCAAATTAATAGCTGTAGATAGATCAACTCTCCAGTAGGAGGTCCTGCCCAGCCTATTATTTAGTTTTTTGATAGTGGATATAATGTTGAAGATCTGATGTTGTTTCAAAGGTACAAATTCAACATATTTTATACAAGGTTTGTCTATTTTGAAAATTGGTTGCAATGATGACATAATCCTGTGGTTGAAATTTCACCCTCAAAACAACAGTTGATTAATTTGTTCAAATCCAATGTATTTTCCACGTCACAATACATTGGCAAATTATGTTGAACCAACGTTGATTCAATCAGTTTGTGCCCAGTGGGATAGCAGTGTGCACACACACACAAACACACACACAAATATGGCAAAATATACACACTGAGGCAATAGCACCAGCCATGATGTCATACCATATCTGTTGGGCCTTGGCTAGATGAGCTCATCTTCAGCTCCTTCATTCTGAAGTGGTGTTGATCTCCCAACCTGTGAGGTATCGCTTCACATGGACGTGCTGATTCTCTAGGTAACACTAAATCGCATTCTCAAAAAAACTCAAAACTAATGATTTATCTTGCCTGAGAAAATATTTTTGCCCTGAAAGCAGCCCTTTGGCCCTCCACTTTTACACAACACCAAGAGTTGGTCTGCCCCAATTCACATAGAAATAATTTCATCAGAGAGAGACAAAAAAATATTTATTTATGACCCCAACAGCGAGACAGGAATAGGTTCAAGCCCTTTTCCATCTGTGCGCAATCCTAGCGTAATGCTATCATCACCTGTTTCCATGCTTCTTGCTCACATCTGGCTTGCATTAAAAAAATCACACAAGGTGCATTTTTTTCTGCCCCTTTTTGTGTGCGCTTTAGCAGTTGGCTCATATTTATAAAATAGGCTACAACAACAAATTAAGATCTGAGGCTTGGAGAAAAAAGCACTGATTTCAAACAGCAATTTGCTTTACATTTCAGAACCAGACTCTCCAGGGGGGTTCAATATACTAGACACAGGAGTTTAAGAGCTCACTAAGGTTTATTGCTGTGTGGACTGGAGCCTGGATGCTAAGATAATGGGGGTTTTAATTTATCAAGCTGGCACAGAATGGGTACAATTTTGTCATAGTTAAATCCATTTGGCTTGTAAATAAACCAGAATTCCCTCTTATGTTTGAGTAATTTGAAGGTAGTGCTTCATCATAAATGATGGTAATATAGTAATTAATACCAATACAGGATCCACATCACAGTAGGTAGACTGCCACTACTACTACAGTGCTTAAAATGAACTGTATATAACTTTAACTCTTCCCCAGGTCAAATTTACAGGTTGCAATGTATCCCTAGATGTCCAGTCCTAAACACTTCCCCATGAGTACTTCAGGAACTACCTGCACTTTATCATAGATACAGTAAATGTTGTGTAAATATGATGTAAATATGTAAGTGTCATGTGAGTATGTGAAAGAGATATTGGAACTTGAGCTGCCTCTGTCATAATAATAGCAGGGATGTAGCTTATATATGTAGGCTGCCAATGTACAATATGAGAACTCATGCCCAATTAAATGTTTTTCCGTCGTCCATAACAGACTGGAATCTGTGTATCCGCTCTGCCTCTCCCATGGACACCAGCTGTGCAGCTGGTGCTTGCTGGGAACTGCAGTCGGCCTGCAGTTGTGAGGGATTTTTAACACAATTCTCCCATGTGCATTTAAGGAAGCAGTAATGTCATGCAATTGGGGTCATATTATTATTGTGTGGATCCCGGAGAGTGATGTCAGAGGAAAGAGGAAACTAGCTAACTCCCAAACCAAGAGAGCAAAGGTTACAGTCAAACTGGCAGAGACCCAGATTGACTTAAATACTTTCCTTTCTCTCTTCCCCCTTTCTTTCCTTAAAAAAGTAAGATGTCCCGGTTTGCTTCCTTTGGCATATCTGATTATGAGCTGTAATTTATTAACATTGAGTAATTGTCATCACTAGGGGGTTTGAGATAACAGCTTTTCAAAAAGGAACATCCTGTGAAAATGTCCTACATAAATGGAACATTGTAGAAGGATGAAATGGAAACAAATGACTGAATGGATTCAATTAATTTAATTTATACATTAACGTTGGCCTTTCATCATCTCTAATGAAAAATCAACACTTTTCTAGTCTATCAAAGGGAAGATAATTTCAGTGTTCCAGATATATACCAATATGAGTGTCCTGAAATGAAAAACCAAAGCTGAGATGACACATTTGCCTATATCCTCATTGTCTACAGTGCATGTTCCCTTGTACTTGTAGGAGCAGTGATGTAAGCCTGCTGCATGAGAACACACTATGTACAAAACACTACAGCAGAAACATGAACCATTTAATAGGATAGAATGTGCTCTTTCAGTATGTCAAATCAACTAATAAAATGGTCACATTTCAATTTAACCAAACTCTATCTCCACTGCTGTCCAGTGGCATGTCAATAGAATCCACAGATGAGGAATCAAAACCTCCGTTCCAGGTGCTCAATGCTGCCATGATTTACGGTTGCTTTGCTACCTGTATTGATCGCTTAGATTAGAAGAGTAGCTGTGGTAGGGAAGCAATTTACCAGTGGTGGTATTAGGCAAACCGTTTATGTTGTAGGGAGTTGGAGAATACAGACAGGTCTTGTGGTTTCTGCCAGCACAAGTTCCATCTATTATCTTTGGATGAACTAGGCTACCCTGCGAGCCTTTAGCCAAGAGGGAGACTTGATATTAACAAAATGTGTGTAGCCTAGCTGACCACAGGTCTATTCAAATCTCTGATCATTCTTCCCCTATACTCAGGAACTAATTTGACCTAGGACACCAGGTGAGTACAAGTACCTGCCAGGTAGAAACAGAATGAGTGTTTCCGCCCTCCAGAACTGTAATTGAATAGCCCTACCCTATTTATTTCAGTGAAGAAGTCAGCATTGGCACGCCTGTGTGATGAACTAGGGTCAGACCCTAACCCATACCCAACTAGAGCATCATGAAATTATGAAACCTTTCATCAGTGGGTTCTGGAGTCATCACTGGCCTTATAAGTTGATGGAAACCTTTTCAACAATTGAAATGAGTCACCATATGCCTAATTATGTAATTACATATAATCTATCATATCCTTGGCCCAAGGTAATGCAGTTTTTTATGCCAAAAAATAAACACTTTATTACAATTATTTAAAGGCCCAGTGCAATAAGAAATTATGTTTTTCCTGTGTTTTATAACATATTGCACAATAGCTGATGAAACTAACATTGTAAATGTGTGAATTTTTTTTATCAGAGTTATTTCCTGATAGTTGCTGGTTGAAAATACAATCTACACAGGACATTCTAATCAGTTTCGGCTTTCCATGGTGACATCGGTTTATAGACCAATAACAAATAGAGTTCTAAACCTCTCTGCCAATAATAACTCGTTTCAGTTTTACCCTCCCTACTCAAACCACTCCCAGACAGTCTTAGCAAAATGATTGCTTGAGAAATAGTTTTTTGCTAAAAAGCTATTTTTGACAATTTTAATGTAAATCTCTTACAGTAAGGTACTTAATTGTTACCCAGAAATGATTTGATATTGATGTAAAAATGGCTCGCATTGAACCTTTAATTAGCATGATGGCCAATGACAAATGTACTGGTCAAATTACCAAATGCATAAAGAAAATGTAAACTGTTAGCAGAGATATATATGTTTCATTGGGCTGATATTAAATGTAATTGCTATGATATGAGGCCTGGCCTGATCTGTATTGAGACCCTAGGAATACAATGGTATGGAAATAGGTGGCTCCCCCTAGAGGGACAAAGTGGTAAAGCTTCTTCTGATCTCTGTCCATTAGGTGTCAACTTCTCTGTCCCATCACTGTGGACAAGAAACTGCTTGAGCTCAGGCATGGGTAACGTCTCCTCTAAGCTTAGTGAAGATAAATGACAACATTTAAGACTGCAATGTCACATTCTCATTTAGGTTCTCAAGGCTTAAATGAGACATTGCATTAGTCTCAGAATCTATTTGGCAAACCATGTAAATGATCCTATAGATCATTTAAGTAATTTCATTCTTTGTAAAGTATGTCTCGTTGGTTGAATTTAAGAGTATTCACAGCAATATTGAATCCTTCACCCTATTCAATAGATGTTAAGGTTATATGCAAATGGTTTTCATAAATCAGTTTAATGAGCATAGGGTAATGGTTAGTGAATGATACTTATCAGACACCATAAGTGCTATTTCCAATAAATACATAGAGCTGTTCATTCATATGGGGATTCAGCTCCTGATGGATATAGGATCAGCACTTGACCTTGGAGTGATTCCAAGACAGCGCTAAAGTCAACCTGTACATCATCTGTCCCATAAAGTCTTGACCAATCTTTAAGGATAACACTTCTTAATGGAACATTTATTTTATGTTACATATTAGACTTCTGGTGTCACTGATTCATTCATCATGACGATCTATTCGGGGACAAGATATCACAGTGCCGTCACATTTTTAAGCAAGCTTTTAGTACATGCTTTTTTTTTTTGCTTTTACAAATGTGTTCAAAAATAAATTGTTCTAAACATATATCCTTTCTATTTTAGGTTTGTGGGGCGTTGTGGCTTCTATTTTGATGTTTTTACTGTGCACACAAAAAAATCCACATGGGATATGTCTATCTTCAATATGCCTGCAGAAAAGATGTCACCCTACTGCACAGTTTTTATGTAATTAGCACTACCTGTACCAAACAACTTTCCCATGCATATCAGTTAAATTCAGTGTGTTCACATGAACTTGTACCCATTTCATTTGGAGAGGGAAACATGATGAGGCTTTGGAGAAGTGATTGTTCACTGAGCTTTGGCTCATACTCTGCTGGAGTGAAACGCTTGTATAGAAACTGTTGCACAACATTCTAGTGAGAAGGATCAGACCTTTCCTGCAATCTCTTAGCTCTACGCATACAGTCCACCCTCCTCCTTCGTGAGTGTTCATTACACACACAGTGCCGCAATCCATCTCACTAAAGCTAAAGCATGCCATGGTACAGTAGAGGGCTGAAAACAACAAACAACCTTTCAGGAGGAATGAAATAGAAGAGGGTCATGCTGAAGAAGACTCTGAGACAAACACTGAGACAAAAATGGATTGATTAGGTATGTGAGCACTTTGTTGATGGTGATGAAAGGAATAGCTTCTCCACTATGTGAGGGATGACAGCAGTCCAAAATGTGGTGCTTGAGAGATAAGGAGCTGTCTGAACAGCTGGTTGAATGTCCCTGTCAGTGTGTGGTTTGTTTCCAAGCTGATGTCCTTAACTGGAGGTTATGTCTGTGTGTCCCTGGCCTACTCTGATGTTCCCTGTTGAGCTAACAGAGTGCCGTAATAAGATGATCACTTTTTCATCATCCCTTTGGAATGACTACAGACACCGACAGGCAGGGGGATTGTGGGAAAATCCACCCTGACATTTCAAAAGACAATTGCCAAGGGAAGGCTTCAGCGAAGGGTGCTCACATCTGCACAACTCCTCTCCTCCAAGGCGGCCTCTCACACATACTCTGATTCTTAATCCCTTTCATTGGTCCCTTGGCTCCAGATCTCTTATTTTCATTGGTTCTTTGGCATATCAAATAGCAAATCTTTTGCAAATGTATATGTGTACATGTCCAGAGAGCATAGTGTTTATAATGCTCCCGTGCAGGAGCTGCATGGAGGGACCTACCAGATGTATTGGCCTGTTATTTGTGTTCTATCCTCAGGCCTGCATAATGTAGAAATATACCATTGTTTTTCATGGTATGAATGTTAAGATAAACACTAATATTCAAGACATTGTAACAATCACCAGAAGAGCATCTCTGTTAACTCTGTTACTGCAGTTGCAGTTTAGTGTCTTCCTCCTCAGCCATTACAAAAGGCTTGCACCAGATGCCTCGTTAAGAGAGTAAACTCCTCTTGTTTTTCACCATGAGTTACAACAGCAGCCTTCGTCCTGCTGATAGTTAAATATGAAACGAGACTTGGGGCCCTCCCTGTCTGCCCTCCTCAGATCTCTGGCCAGAACGGAACTGTAAATTGTGCGACCTCATGAAATATCTGAGCAATATGTCAGAGCAGAGATAGCTGGGACACGAATGTGGAAACTGAGCTTTGATGCAAGTGACACTGCACTATATCACAATATACAGTATGACTTCCCATGGCATTGAAACAAACACAGCCGAGCCAGGTTTATGAAAGAAAAAAAGTGTTTTACTGAAAAAATCTATGGTCCATTTTTTATATCTTATAATTTCATTGTACATAATTATATAAACATGAACATAAATGGACACCGATAAGAAACTTACATTATGATTAAAATACATTACTCCTCTTCTTAGCAGGTATGACTAAAATGCTTTTAAGAGGTTAACCATTTTTGTTTTCACGTTTACATTGGTCATACGCTGACATACAGTGTTAAGTGGTAAAAGTTAAAATAAAAACATGAACAATTAGATATCAACAATAAAAAATTCTAATTAACAGTTTCAATGGACTCATCCATTCATTTCTGAGGTTGAGAGCTTCAGTGGTCATGGAATGAGCTGATATGCTTCAATGAATGCTACCTGGCAAATCAACGCAATGATACATAATAACATACAGTATGAGGTTTGACAATGATACCCCACAACACGACCACACTGCCTCCCAACACGCTACAATGATTAGCTGACATGGGGCAAAGCAGGGATGGAGGTGCGGTGCTTCAGTCTGGTGAGTGTCCAACTCCTGGGGGTTAGGGGGGTTTTGGGGGGGACGTGAACAGAGTAGCCTCTCCCATCGTCTCTCCGAGTGCTTTAGTGTGGTTAGTGGAGGAGGTGGGTGAGGGCAGTAGGTGGAGGAGAGGTGGAGGTGGGTGGTTTGGTGTGAACTTGAAACCGCTGGTGGACACCAGGCTGATGGAGACAGCTGATGTTGATGTGAGGACTGCCCATGGGAGGTGAGGGAGAGGAGGGGGCAGGGAGTTTTCACAGCCAATAGAGTTAGTTGCCCATGGTCATGGCTAGTTGGGATGATCAGTGTGTTTTACCACTACAGATAGACAGCCAGAGGGTCAGTGGTGCGCCTCAGAGGAAGTCCTCATCCACTACGTGTGGTGTGGCCGGCTGCCTTAGGAGTTCTTGGCTGAGATCTTTATGGTGATGGTCTTCACCTCTGAGTATTCCTTCAGGCCACAATCCCCCCTGCAAACACACACACACCATGTCAGTTTAAACACATTTCTAATGAACTGTAGCAAGCTTATTGTGTACAAAGCTTCATTTGGGAATATTTTGCAACCAAACTTTTCTCTATTGTAAGTACACAGTTTACATGAATACTTGCTTGGCTTTAGTCATGCACTTTCAGACAGTGGGCTAGGAACCAGAAAAGAATACTTACAATTCACGCCCGTTACCAGACATTTTATATCCTCCAAATGGACACTGCGTGCTCAGGGCATTGAAACAGTTTATCCTAAGAAATACACAAAACATATATCAAACATCAGCTTTTGAATCTTCTGCTTTGTTTAATAATTGTATAATGTTGAATGGTAATGCTGTCAAGACTGGTTAAATTAAGAGCATGCTGAATGGAGTGTAGTTGAATACTGTATGAGCTATCGTGTAAACAGCTACAGTAGTATGCGTCAACCTTTTATATGATCTATAGGGTTAACCAGGGACACATAGATAGCTATGATGATGAGAGGGTTTACCAGACGGTTCCAGCCTGCATGGCTGTGGAGATGGTCATGGCTTTGGTGATATCGCTGGTGAACACAGCTGCCACCAGTCCGTACTCTGTGTTGTTGGCCCTCTCAATCACCTCATCAATAGTCTTGAACTTCATGATCTGCTGAACTGGTCCAAAGATCTGGAGTGTACAGTCAGCAGTACGTGTAAGATGACATGATGAAACATTCCATGATGACATCCTTGCTTAGTCACACCACTAAGTATGTGGGGGGCGAGGCCATTAGTAGACATTTTAACTCATTTGGAAACCACCTTCCGTAAAGTCATAGGGCATGGAAAGTCATACTGTGTTCCAGTCATACTGTGAGTTTTAGTCACACTTTGTATCAGTCATTCAGTGTATCATCGTACCTCCTCTTTTGCAATGCGCATGTCATCCTTGACATTGGAGAAGACAGTGGGCTCGATGAAGAATCCTTTCAGGCCCAGGGCTTTGCCTCCACACTCCAGCCTGGCTCCCTCACTGATGCCACTTTGAATAAACTCCAGCACACGGCTCTGCTGCTCCTGGCTGATCTGGAGTAAGCGAGACGGTGAGAGGGAGGAGAGGAGAGGAGAGGAGAGGAGAGGAGAGGAGAGGAGAGGAGAGGAGAGGAGAGGAGAGGAGAGGAGAGGAGAGGAGAGGAGAGGAGAGGAGAGGAGATGAGAGGAGAGGAGAGGAGAGGAGAGGAGAGGAGAGGAGAGGAGAGGAGAGGGAAAAAAGTGAATATTTAAAATACAGTAAATAAAATACATTATATTTGGTCATGCACATATTGAGTCAATAACTGACATGTTTTGACATAGAGGGTATTGTTTGACTCCTCCCTCCCTTGCAGGGTCTATGGCCCTCCATCCTCACCTGTGGGCCCTGCTCTGTGGTGGGGTCGAAGGGGCTTCCTACTGTCCTCCTCTTGGCCCTCTCCACACTCCTGCGCACAAACTCCTCATAGATGGGCTCTTCCACGAAGATACGAGAGCCTGCAGTGCAGCACTGGCCTGCATTGAAGAACACTCCCTGGTGGGCCTGCTCCACAGCCAGATCCACTGAGGAAGAAGAAGAAGAGGAAGAGGGGGGCTCAGTATACAGTTCATTTTAGCGGTATGTGGTAGTATATTAGAACATATT
Source organism: Coregonus lavaretus (assembly GCF_964263955.1). Lineage (NCBI taxonomy): Eukaryota > Metazoa > Chordata > Actinopteri > Salmoniformes > Salmonidae > Coregonus > Coregonus lavaretus. The sequence continues at coordinate 7,721,461 of NC_139991.1, read as the reverse complement.
GAAAAATGTTGCTGAAATTCCATATGGTTCTTATAAATTACATTCATTAAACACGAATATCATTAATGCACATACACTACACATGCACAAAATGTATTTTCCAATTATGGTCAGAATGTTTTCTACCACGGTCCAGCTATTCTCTGTGCTGTGCATTTGCTATCTGACACCTGAGAGACAGGCCCCTGCCGTGTCACGCAAGGGGTTAACGGAGCCTAGTGATTTATGGGTCTCGGCTGATGCAGGCGGCCGGGGCAGGTTCCATTCCCCTGATTTACGGGCCTTGGGGAGCCCCTCTCGGGGCTGCTGAAAGCATTTGAAAGCCCCGGCACCCCCAGTTCTGTGAGACACTTAGAGCTTACATGAGAGCCATCCATCCATTGGTTTTCACAGCCCTGTGAAGCCCAGCGGAAGCTTTTGAAGATGCCAGAGCTCTCACTCCATGTGGACACATCCACTGTCTCATTTTGCATGTCAGACTAAATTATTGGACAAAACATTGTAAATAATCCCCCCTCAGCCCTCTATCAAGACAATGTCTTTAAGGCAGGGGTTCGCAAACTTTTTTGGCCCGCGACCCCATTTTGATATCAAAACATTTTCGCGACCCCACCATGTAAAAATAAAGTGATGTAATCAACTGCCAATGTTTACTTTGTTAATTGGGGCTATGATAGTCTATTACAAACAGTCTGACAGTGCTTTTCACAGTATTTCAATCTAAAGGAAGTATGGTTTGAAATGACTGAAATGCATCAGAAAGGTGTTGAGAAATTCAGAAGATCATCAGGCACACATTTTGTATGATCTTCTGTGTAGAGAAGAACATCATCATTGATGGTGTTCTTTTCCCCCAGTCTGATTTATTGCCTGGTCTTGTCCACTCTGTTCTAATGAGACCTGCATGGCTTGTGGGCATTGTAGAGGGAAACAGTGATGGGGCCATAATATTTTAAAGGTTCAAAAGATAGAGCCACATTTGTAGGAAAAAAACAGAAATGGCTCTGTTTTTTACATCTAGTGCATATTTTATTTCAGCGTTTCTCTCGCGACCCCATTTTCAAATCAGGCGACCCCACATGGGGAACACCTGCGTCCATCTGGAGGACCACCTATGGGTAAACGGGAGGAACTAATAAGACAGTGTCATCAAACTTACAATCAGCGTCTGCAAAAATAATGTTGGGATTCTTTCCTCCTAGCTCCAGCGTTACTCTCTTCAAATTACTCTTCCCAGCTGCTACTTGGATCAGCTTGCCGACCTGGGGAGGAAACAGGGCTTGGGTTTAGTTTACTCAAGCAGACACAGGACGACCTGTGGCCAGATCACTAAATGGGATGCAGCCATTAAATAGCTTAGCAGGTTGGTTAGGCCCAAAACAGGGGACGCACCACTGGGCCCGCTGAAACACGAGTGTGCCAAACACACAGCCGAAATATCTATTACTGGTTCTGGGAGGCTTCAGTAGGAAAATAAAGTGATGTTTCAGCAGTGAACAGCATCTCTTGTTTAATCAAGCTCAGGAAGAAGCAACCACAGGTTGTGGTGGTGGCAGCAGCAGCCTGGGCTTGTGGCACATTGAATTACCTAACTGTGAAAAGTGGTAAAGTGGTGCCTGTTTGGTGTGATGTGGGCCTACACTGCCCTGGCTGGCAGCGCTGAATGCTGAGGATGATCTGAGGAGTTGGTAGTTTTTAACAAACAGCAGCAGGAGCTTTCCTTTCGACTTCTCTGTTCACAATTTCCCCCTCATCAAAAGTGCTGCTCTCACCATTATCCAAATACTGCTGAATTCCACAGCCCTTTCCCGTCTCCCTCCAGACTCACACAGTGGAGACGTGTAAAAACTGTGGTTCTCTAGTAATGCATGGCGTGAGCTCTCTGTGAAAATGAATCGCTTGCGAGTATTTGAGTCTGCCCAGCTGCTCTTATTATACTGATGTATTGTATTGACCCCAACATTATTTCTCAACACCATGAGATGAGATATACCCTCATTACATAGAGACAAGCCTGAGAAAGTGAGCGAGCAGTATTCATAACCATAAACTAACAAGCACACTTCCTGTCCACCCAGGAGTCACTGACACATATTATTTAGTTTTCCAGGAGACAGTGAGAAGACCAGCGCTGGGAGAAGATAGAGGGAGTCAAGGGAGGAGGGAAAAACAAATCTGAGACCCTCCCTGACACCCTGCCCCCCAAGTGGAAAAGAGCGATGCCTCGTCTCTTCGCACAAACAATGTTTAACGCTGGAATGTCTCCCTTTCCCAATAATGCCAGACTGCATTACCCTGTGTTAGGACATGAGCAGGGCAGCCTGCTGAGTGTTCTGGTTAGAGTGGTAGAGCAGCTGTGTGATAGGGACAGCAGGACAAACCTTCCTCTGGCAGGCAGGCAGGCAGCACACTCTCTAAAGCTGTCCTGGCTGTCGCTGTCTTTGATGGCGAGGCTCAAGGGGTGCTGACTAACATGACGTTAGTGTGCGTTCACTGAAGTGTAAAGGAAACACGCTGGGCTGGCTCCCACTTGGGCCACTACTGTGGAGAGTCACAGCTTCGTGTGTGTGTGAGTACAAGAATGAGGCACCGCTGTCGCAATGACCACCTGAAACCACACCACCCCTCCAGCCTCTACCCATCCACCCCTCTACCCCCTCCAGCCTCTCAGAGGATGCTGGGTCCACTGTCCCCTCTCGCCCGGTGTGACTGAGACCCAAGGTGACTCACTGTCTGGGCATCTACATTCTCTCACAGCAGCGCTTCATCCACTCTGTAATTGACTCCAGATCACAGGAAACAACAACAGAGAAAGCAGTTAAAGACAACTGGCCACTTTTTGGGGAAATGTTCTGTAACCGCCGATGGTAAAAAAGAGGAAGGCTAGTACGTGTGTGCTGCCTGATAGCATGTGAAGTGATGGCAGAGAAGGCCCTGTGGATGTTCATTGGTTAGGTAATGGAGCATTGATCAAATGATTCAATGATTTAAGTTCAGGCTGCATGAATGGACTCTCTAAGGATCAATAGAAACCCTATTCACTCTCATTAACTTTATTACTCCATTCAGGTTATCATTAATAACAGTTCAGATGATTTGGACATCTGGATCGTTGTCATCCTTACAGTGCTTGACTGAGATGTTGCAACATTTACGTCAAAAAAAGTATAATAAACAAATCCCCTTCATTCTCAATAAAGGCCTGGATTTGATTCAACCACAACATTTAAATAAATATTTTTCTCCATATTTTGAGCGTTTGCTTTGGTTACGCATTTCTGTTTGTCCCCTTATCACCAATAGCAATCTATTATGTCTGCACATGCGTAGCAGGGTTGGTGGATGCTGAATACCACACAAACAGTCACTCTCCTCCCTTTCTCTCCAAACAAATCCCCAGAGTCAAAGCAGAGACACTATAAACTCTAGGGCTTCTCTAAACACTACAGAACCCTGTTTCATTTACGACATTTACACGTGATATATACGCAGGTCATTTCAAAACATATAAAATCCATCGATTTACGGCACTTCATAATTATGTTAAGATTACTGTATGTGCTCTTACTGACTGAGGGGGTACATTTGTATTTAGCAATAACAGATGTTTATAAAATGATCTACATTAATGGAATTGGCTGTCATTCTGACTGATCACACAAGCCAGAGGAATGCATTACAACCACAACATCTCCTAATTCTCACTGCCTAACATGGTGTGCCCTTGATCATTCCTAGTTTTCCATCAACTTTTTTCCACTGTCTATGAAGGCGGCTGTTTTTCCTAGGGACCTGATAGACAACTCAATGTCTGTAAGGTACAGCAGTAGGTTGTCATTACACTGATTTATGAAGCAGTTTGTCTGTGACTGGTCTACCACAGAGAGAGGAGACAGGGTGATACTGACATGAGATGTTAACAGAGAAAGGTGGAGGAGTACTTCTGTATGTCTGTGTATGTATGTATGTATGTGTTTGTGTGTGTGTGTGTGTGTGTGTGTGTGTGTGTGTGTGTGTGTGTGTGTGTGTGTGTGTGTGCACAGTGTAGATGTGTGTGTACTAAAGTCCTGCAGCAGACTGCTCACCTCTGATCCCCCTGTGGTGAGGAGTAATGACAGGGCAGGCAGCTTATGTAAGCCCCCATTTGTTTGTCATTTAGACTTCAATACAGGAACCCAATATCCCCTAATTACACAGCCCTCCATCTCTGCTGCTCTGCACATGTTGGTCACTGTGTCACTAAAGAAAGCAATATGGACGGTGGATTATCCGTCAATCATTTTGTTCAGGGAAATTACCTCAGTTGATCCTGTGAAAGCCACTTTGTCTATGCCCATGTGTGAAGCGATCGCAGCTCCTGCCGTTGGCCCGAATCCTGGCAAAATATTGACGACTCCCGGTGGAAACCCGGCCTGTCAAAACAATATGAGAGGAAACAAGCTTTAGAGGAGAGGACAGGAGAGCCAAGCAAAACCACAGGCAGTGTGGGGGAATCCGGACCCAACCCAACCTCCCTACCAGTAGACCAGAGAGAATGGACAGAACATCAAAAAGACAAGGGGCAAGAGAGAGACACTGACTCAGAGAAGGGGAGAGGCCGAACACAGAGAGAAGACATGGAGGATGTGGATAAAGAGGCTCTAAGGACTGATTGGGTTACTGTGGTGATTGTGATGTACTGTACCTCTTTGACCAGAGATCCGATGTACAGGCAGGTGAGGGGGGTCTGCTCAGCAGGCTTCAGGACCACCGTGTTCCCACAGGCCAGTGCTGGACCTAGCTTCCACGCAGTCATCATCAGGGGGAAGTTCCACTGTAGACACAAACACCCCCCACACACACAAAAACACACACACAAAAACACACACACAGAAACACACACACAGAAACACACAGAAACACACAGAAACACACAGGACATCAGACATTTGACAAAGGGCGGTCCCTCATACCCAATAAATTGTCACTGCTCTCCCTGCTCTCCCACACATTCCGTGGTTTACCCACTCATAGACTCTCACTTTCACATAGTCATGACAGGAAATGTTCTCTCGCCCTATCTATTCTCTTCCCACATCACTCTGAGAAAACAAGGAAATTGCAAAACATGTGCAGTACTTAGAGCGCGTCATGGTACTACACAGGCCGGTGTTATTTCTACTTTACACTGAACCCCAGTAGGCCTCAGCACAGACCCACACACGCTTCCTCAAGCTCTTGCACAATCAATGCTATGTTCTTACTTCTGTCCTCCTGTCCCTTGTCTCTTTCATAGTGCCCCCCCCCCCCCCCCCCGCTCTCTTTCGCTCTCTCCCTCATTCCTCCCCCTCCCCCTCCTCCTCTCTCTCTCTCTCTCTCTCTCTCTCTCTCTCTCTCTCTCTCTCTCTCTCTCTCTCTCTCTCTCTCTCTCTCTCTCTCTCTCTCTCTCTCCCCCTCCCACCTCCTCCCCTCTCTGAGCTTACACTGACCTGGAACAGTCTCTTTCTCGGCCTGCCAACAGATTTACCCAAATATACACTCACTGATAAGCACGTCAGAGGCTTCCAGGAACCTGCACAATGTGTTTTAACAAAGGGGCTGACTCTGTCCCAGACCTCACAACCACCACCATCCCAACACCTTTCCTTCTATCCACCTCTCTTTCCATATTGAGTGGGAAGCTTTGCAGATGTGGGAGAGGGACTGTTTCATTTGTCCTCTGAGATTAACCATCTGAATAGAAAACAAACTGGAACACTCACAGGGATGATCTGTCCACACACTCCGATGGGCTCGTGTCTAGTGAACGTAAGATAGTCTCCATCTGTAGAGGAACACACAAGTACAAGGGTTGTTAGTATCCTCTGCTCTAGTTGGGTTTGGGGAAAGGAGCATGTATAAGACATTTGCAGAGCAGTGACCGGATGACACATCAAAACACCAGGTGTCCTTGTTGTGCTTTTGACCAACACAATTCATCTTGACAATACATCACACAGCACCATTATTTTGTTACAGTACATTGAGCAAAATTATACGTGTGACTCTGTTTAAAGTCAGGAGAAAGCATTGGGTGTTAAATTGGAAGGAGATTTTCATTCCTTTTACATTGCCAGAGTAAAGGAAGATACTTGTTGAGGGTGTGCCATGTTTATTCGTTCCCTACAACAGTAGTAAAAACAATCGCTATTTAGTGGAAGAAAACTGAACAGTGTTTATTACAATAGAGTTATGTGATGTTCATGAGAACAGGATGGCTAAGGCTTCAGCTGATGAAACATTGCAGCCAGAGAGGAGGAGGAGGAGGAGCTTGGACCTGGAACTAAGGCCAAAGGGTGGACTGGCCAAGTGCTTCATCTTCCCTGGTGGCCAAGATAAGAACAACTCAACATCATCCAGGCCACAGAAACAGCTCTGTTTGTTTGCTCTGTAACACTACTTCACATTGGAATAGTGCTAAAGCCAAACCCGGAACAAGCTGAGGACTGGCTGGGTTTGGTGAAGAAACACAGGAGGGGCTTGAAGAGCGACATTTTACCAGACCACAGTGCTAGTCTCAGGAGGTTGTCAGTACTAGTACTGCTTTCGTAGGTCCTCTGTTTTCTTGGTTTCTAAACAATGACTTAACATGCCTGTTAAAAGAGTGTGGATGACTTATATAGACTCCCTGATGCCAGGCCCTCAGTGAGCAGACCCCATCTGGTCCTCAGGTGGATCCCTGAGAACCAACTACTACCCCAACACCACACCACCCCAACCCACCCAACCCCTCTCCCAGCTGACGGCTGCTCTATGACAAAGCTGGGGAGTGGCTGTCCTAACTCCAATAGACTCCCCGTTGCGGCGCTTTCAAATGGCTAAATTAGCCAGAACAGCCAGCGGTCCTTGCACTTCAGTCCTGTCACTGGGCTCCACTGGTGGCAGTCTCAACAGGAGGGCGACCATTAAGGTTCAGATTTATAACTGGCCAGGGAGCAGCCATGTTTACCCTCACATCACCTCTGTGCCCTCAACACAGCTCATCTCCTGTCCTGCAGGCCCCCAAAGAGAAGCCTGCTGCTCCGCTTATCTGCTGCTAGCTAACTAGTAATCTTCACAGGACTCCTCCACCTGGCACTGGCATCCACCACATACCTCTGACCTGTAACATTCTGCCTGGGTTTTAGTTTGTTGAAATTGAAGAGAGAACTATAAGAATTCAATGTGCGTTTCGCTACATAACCCAGTGTTAGGAAGACTGAGTTGGAATGGACTTACCCATTGGAATGGACGTTCCATGGATCTTGTCTGCGTATCCAGCATAGTATCTGAGCGTCTTTATGGTTCCCTGGAGGTCCACAAACAGGGTGGGCAGGAAAGGCTTCCCACTGTCCATGGACTCTATAGTCTGGAGAGAAAGGAGGGGGGGGGGGGGAGAAATATATATTAAAACACAATCTTTGTCTTTAAATTTTTTCCAAGAAACAGTGTGTCTTAACATTATCTCCGGGGTGAAACATGATAATAAAATAACATCATGCTACAGTGCCTATAAGTTATAAATCATCCTTTAAGTCTTAGGGTTATTAGGTTGATTTAACACTATTATAACCACATGGGCCAAAACGTAGTGCTTTTCTCCGGCATCTTTTAAAACAGTCCCCTTGTTTTGACATTTCTCTGTCACCATACTTTTGTTTGAAATCTGTTTTTTTACATTAATTATTGGAATCATATGCATGTCCTTTAAATTGAAGACATCTATTTTAATGTAAAGTGACATAGGATGTCTAGAAAGGCGCCTAAAATATACAACTTATTGTTGTCATTATCTACAGTAAAAACAGTCAAACTTTATATTTTAAGGGGAACTGGTACTATGAAGATCCTTCTCTGATCTTCCATGGTACACTACATGACCAAAAGTATGTGGACAGCTGCATGTTGAAGAGCTCATTCCAAAATCATGGGCATTAATATGGAGTTGGTCCCCCCTTTGCTGCTATAACAGCCTCCACTCTTCTGGGAAGGCTTTACACTAGATGTTGGAACATTGCTGTGGGGACCTGCTTCCATTCAGCCACAAGAGCATTAGTGAGGTCGGGCACTGATGTTGGGCGATTAGGCCTGGCTCGCAGTCGGCGTTCCATTTCATCCCAAAGGTGTTCGATGGGGCTGAGGTCAGGACTCTGTACAGGCCAGTCAAGTTCTTCCACACCGATCTCGACAAAACATTTCTGTATGGACCTCGCTTTGTGCACGGGGGCATTGTCATGCTGAAACAGGAAAGGACCTTCCCCAAACTGTTGCCACAAGGTTGGAAGCACAGAATCGTCTAGAATGTCATTGTATGCTGTAGCGTTGATTTCCCTTCACTGGAACCAAGGGGCATAGCCCGAACCATGAAAAACAGCCCCAGACCATTATTCCTCCTCCACCAAACTTTACAGTTGCCACTATGCATTGGGTCAGGTAGCGTTCTCCTGGCATCCGCCAAACCCAGATTAATCCGTCGGACTGCCAGATGGTGAAGCTTGATTCATTACTCCAGAGAACGCGTTTCCACTGCTTCAGTGTCCAATGGCGGAGAGCTTTACACCACTCCAGCCGACGCTTGGCATTGCACATGGTGATCTTAGGCTTGTGTGCGCTGCTTGGCCATGGAAACCCATTTAATGAAGCTCCCGACTGTCACGCTCTGGCTCCGGGACTCTGTATGTTGAGCCAGGGTGTGTTCGTTTCTTTGTGTTCTGTTTCTTGGTTGGGTTGTTGTATTTCTTTGTTTGAGTGACTCCCAATCAGAGGTAACGAGTGTCAGCTGTTGGCTCGTTGTCTCTGATTGGGAGCCATATTTAAACTGTCTGTTTTCACCTTGTGTTTGTGGGTTTTTGTTCCTAGTCAGTATTTGTCACTGTGGACTTCACGAATCGTTATTTGTTTTGTTGTTTTCGTATTTCGCTTTAATTAAATAAAGCATAATGTTCGTGCAACACGCTGCGCTTTGGTCCGCTTCCTGTAACGACGATCGTGACAGAAAAACCCACCACAACTGGACCAAGCAGCGAGTTGAGGAGCTGAGTGACGAGGGTTGGAGACAGAGGAGCGAGAGGTGGGCGAGAATGATGGAGGCCTGGCCCACGGGGAGGAGAGACCCCCAGAAAATTTTTAGGGGGGGGCTCACGACGTCGGGGCAGCAGGAGGCCGCGATGGAGCGGCCCAGCGGGTTGCCAGAGGAGGCCGCCAGGTTACGGGGGCCACTGGTCGAAGAGGGGATGGAAGGTGGAGAGGCACGGCGAGAGGTACTGGGGTGTGTTACCAGTCCGGTCCGGCCCGTTCCAGATCCCGATGTAGGGCCAGTGGTGTGTGTCCCCAGTACGGTCCGGTCCATTCCTGCTCTCCGTACCAAGCCTACGGTGTGCGTCGCCAGCCCAGCCCGGCCGGTCCCTGTTCCACGCACCAAGCCCACGGTGTGCGTCGCCAGCCCAGCCCGGCCTGTCCCTGCTCCACGCACCAAGCCTACGGGGTGCGTCGCCAGCCCAGCCCGGCCGATCCCTGCTCCACGCACCAAGCCTACGGGGTGCGTCGCCAGCCCGGTCCGGCCTGTTCCTGCCACTCGCACCAAACCTACGGTGCGCGTCGCCAGCCCGACCCGGTCGGTTCCTGCTACTCGCACCAAGCCAGGGGTGCGAGTCGTCAGCCTGGTTCGGCCCATTCCTGCTACTCGCACCAAGCCAGGGATGCGAGTCGTCAGCCTGGTGAGGCCCATTCCGGCTCCACGCACCAAGCCAGGGGTGCGTATCGTCAGCCCGGTCCGGTCCGTTACTGCTCCACGCACCAGGCCAGGGGTGCGCATCGTCAGCCAGTTCCGGTCCGTTCCTGCCTCACGCGCCAAGCCAGGGGTGCGCGTCGTCAGTCCGGTGCCTGATCAGGTACCGGTCAGCTGCTCCACAACGGAGCTGAAGCAATCCGCTCCGTCGATGTCCAGTCCAGATCCAGCCAGCGGGGTCAGACCGGACCAGGGGCGCTACGGGGGGATTATGGAAGGGTGGTGGTCAAGCCCGGAGCCGGAGCCGCCTCCGAGAAGGAATGCCCACCCAGCCCTCCCCTGTTTGGGTTTTGTTGAGGCGCGGTCGCAGTCCGCGCCTTTAGGGGGGGGTACTGTCACGCTCTGGCTCCGGGACTCTGTATGTTGAGCCAGGGTGTGTTCGTTTCTTTGTGTTCTATTTCTTGGTTGGGTTGTTGTATTTCTTTGTTTGAGTGACTCCCAATCAGAGGTAACGAGTGTCAGCTGTTGGCTCGTTGTCTCTGATTGGGAGCCATATTTAAACTGTCTGTTTTCACCTTGTGTTTGTGGGTTTTTGTTCCTAGTCAGTATTTGTCACTGTGGACTTCACGAATCGTTATTTGTTTTGTTGTTTTCGTGTTTCGCTTTAATTAAATAAAGCATCATGTTCGTGCAACACGCTGCGCTTTGGTCCGCTTCCTGTAACGACGATCGTGACACCGACGTACAGTTCTTGTGCTGTCGGTCCCGTTCTGTGAGCTTGTGTGGCCTACCACTTCGCGGCTGAGCCGTTGTTGCTCCTAGACGTTTTCACTTCACAATAACAGCACTTACAGTTGACCAGGGCAGCTCTAGCAGGGCAGAAAGTTGACGAACTGACTTGTTGGAAAGGTGCCACCTATGACGGTGCCACGTTGAAAGTCACTGAGCTCTTCAGTAAGGCCATTCTACTGCCAATGTTTGTCTATGGAGATTGCATGGCCGTGTGCTCGATTTTATACATCTGTCAGCAACGGGTGTGGCTGAAATAGCCGAATCCACTAATTTGAAGTGTATATAGTGTATGTCTCTTTGAGCATGTTGCTAAAACGAAGAAGTCCGGGATCTGGACTTTGAGCACTGTGGTAGACTCACTGCTAGATAGGCGCTGTCCCTCTCCACCAGGTCAGCCAGTTTAGCCAGCAGTCTACCCCTTTCTGACGCGTCCATCCTCCGCCACACTGAACCCAGGGTGAAGGCCAGCCGGGCCGCCTGCACCGCCTTGTCCACATCAGCCTGTAGAAGAAAAACGGATTAATGATTGAATCAGCCTGAGATAGAGAAAGAGAGAAACCGTATCCAGTACACAGGTGTGTCTCCACCTCCACTGAGACAAATAAAATGTGTCTGTCTATTCCGAATGATTCTTAATGGATCTTCCATTAGCATGTTTAAGGCTTGTTCAGTTATTCCACACAGAGGTGCTGATTTAGGGAAGGAGAGAAGGAACAGCCGAGCCAGAGAACCAAACCACATTAGACTAATCTCCACTCCCCGTTTGCTTTCCTTATTTTTTGGACACATAACTCACACATGGACAATGCATGAAGGAGACGATGCCAGCGCAGAGGTGGTAGGAAACAGTTGTGGAAAACCCAAGCGCAGCTCTGTCTAACAAACATCTAATCCTCAAACACTCCAAGGGAAAATAAGCGTGTTTTCATTTCTGAAAATATAAGAAATGGGGAACTACAGATTTGTTTTTATTTTCTACACTACCTTCTCTGCTTCTTGGACCTCACAGATCTGCTCTCCGTTGGCGGGGTTGTAGACTGGGAAGGTCTTTCCGCTCACAGAGTCTTGCCACTCATTGTTGATGAAAATCTGCAGGGAGAAAAGATGCAGCATTCAGTACACAGGATGGAGAGGCCCATGTGAGAGGGGAAGTATGGTTCTAGGAGCAGCTCTGTTTCTCTTCAGAGCCCATTCAGCCATTCCTGCTTTAAAGAGGCACAGGGGCCCTGGTATAACATTTTACATGTGCAGTTTCCTCAACACACAAATGCTCAATCAAGACAGAAGTATTTACCTGATCAAATAAGAAATGTGCTGTTAAAAACCATGATGTGTTTTATGATTAGATTATTGGGATCTGTTTGAGAGGGAGCATAATTGGAATGTTGATGTCCAAAGTGGATCATTGGCATTGTGTGTTATATTATTTAATAAAAATGATTTGTTTTATCACATGTTACCGTGGTGCAAATAAACCAATAATCTAACTAATGGTAGTTCCTGAAAAAACAGTCTAGTGTGAGTGGAGCCTGGCTCCTACTAGTGCCTCTCAGTTATTGTGTAAAGGAGGGAGAGAGGGAGGGAGAGAGGGAGGGAGGGAGGGAGGGGGAAGAATCTGTGGAAATGTGGACAGAGATTCCTGCCTGCCCGGCATGGCTCTCTGGGGAGTACTCCAACATCCAGACAAAGAGGTGGGGGAGAGATAAATCCCTATCAGACACCAGACACCCCCTCACTCTCTCACACACACTCATACACGCACACACCCACACATACACATACACACACACACACACACACAGAGAGATAGAGAGAGACACACGTTTCACAACACCGCTGCTCGTTTATGAGATCATAAAACACAGGCCACACTTGGTTTCTGTGATACGTTAAAGCAAGCCGTCCGTTAAACAACCACCTGGGATTCCAAACTGACTCTTTTCAAGCTCGATAAAGACCCAAAGAAAAATAAATGTTTAGACAAATAACTGAAATGGGACATATCTCAAGGAATTGGCCTGAGTGAATGTGTTTAATAACAGAGTCATCTGAGCTTTTTTTAAAGCCCCCTTACAAACTGACCCAAGATGCAAGGTGTGGTTTCATCATACAAATGTGACGGATGTCTTATGTAAGACTAGGGTAAATAGAAGATGTCTCAGTCCCGTTGGCTTATTGACATGTTTGGGTCTATCACAGCGACTCCTCAGACACTGTTTTTAATTGATGTCAGTCTGTCTGATAGATGGGGTGTTAAGAAAACATCTGCTGGCTTAAATCCTCCTGTATACACATGTGCTCTTACCATACTTTTATTTGAGAGGGAGAAAAGATTCACTGAGAGCAGAACTGAAAGCAGGGTTCAAGTGTCCTGCTGGCCTAGGCCTCTCTAGCGCTCCAACATGTTTACCAACGTAAACTTAGAGGCTTAAGTACAATTTAATTGGCTGTAAACTGTGAGGAGTGTTTACTTTAGGGCAGGTATAAAATGCCAGCGCACTTGGAAACGATTCAAGACTCAGCACACAGACATCACCCCCACTCCCTCCCACACACTCTCTCCTGCAGTTGGCTGCTTTACAAGAAGAACCTTGCACATGAATAACTCATGTTTGAGTGTTTTAGGTGTTCGGTATCTGCCTGTACCACTCTGCGGGCCATACCATACAGCCTTGTTTACCACTTCATTGATCTGTATTAGCCTGCCCTGAACGCTTCCCCACACAGACAACAGATAGAAACAGGCCCACTGAGGGTCCTCATCCAACACATCACAGCACAACACACAAAGTGGGCCCACAGCCATTTCAGACAGCAGAATCGACACAGGCCCCCAGTGGGCTCTCTCTCAGCCACAGCCCAGCCTTCTCAGTGGGCTCTCTCCCAGCCCATCCAAGCCGAGTGTTCTCAGGCGCCTTCCATCGGGGGCCACCTTTAATCTGACTCTCATTAAGAGCACTTCATAAAAGTGTCAGTGACGACGAGGAGCTGAGGGCCTGCTACAAAAACAGAAAGCCCTATAGAGCACGGAATTAGTTTTTAAATTTATAGGGGCCACTGTAGTGGAACGCCCTAAATCAAGGGAGCCCCCTGACAGCCCCGACAGTCTGAGCAAGAATGCAGTCGGTGGGTAGCTTTATGCACGGCGTAACCCCTCTCACAAGGCACCGCCGAAGGAGAGGGGATAAAACAGGGGAACAGTGGACCAGGCCGCCATCTAAATCATGGCTAGAAAAGGACAACCATCAGCCACCGTTTGGCTCGGCCCTCTCGGGGCTCAGGGGGCTGTTAGACTTTTGTCTCGTCCCATTCAGAGAGTTGATTAACACGACAAGGCTGCACACTAAATCAACTCTCAAGGTTTCTTAAAATTGCTTTTAGGTTCATTTAGAAACAAAGGGGAAAAAACAAGGATGGAAACTCAAGTGCAAAAGTGCAAATTTTGAAATGATGTGTTTTCTTTTTGGTTTTCCCATCCCCCCGTGGTGTCCTTGCTCTCACCACACATGGCGGTTTCATTTGTATAGAAATCATTATCTCCATATAAGTACTCACTGCCTTTGATAATAAGCCATTATAAATAAACTGACCATGTCTTAACCCAATAATGTCTAGCAAAATGAAGAAAAAAAACTGGTATGTCAGTCCCAAAGCCTGTTTTAAGATGATAACTGACATGAGAAAGTTATATGTTGTGTTTATTGTGCAACTAGGAAAGAAAACAAGTGGTGGGACCCAGACTGCTCACAGTACACCAACATACAGACAACTGCTAAAAATGCACAGAACCTTGACACTGAATGAAACCAATCGATTTGTGTTCACGAGGAAATGCTTCAAGCTGTGTGGTTTCTTATTATTTGGTAAACACGCAGGCCATTTTGGTATTACAGAAAGTTGGCAGAGTTTGTGCTCCCGGTGCAGCCGTGACATCTGATCCTCCTACAACACAGAGAGAGAGAGAGCTGCCTGGCATGGATGGGAACTGGACAATCTGCAGATAGGTCATCACTTTATGCATGGGCCACAGGACAGCTGCAAACATTTAGCAACCCCCAATGTTTTTCTGTTAAAACTGTCAATCTCACAGTGCTGACAGTACTTGTCTGTTTGGCTGATGAAATGATGAAACATGCACGCCTGAAGCCAACGATGAGCATAAGGCTACAGAATACACGTTTCTGATCACATCAGTGTGGCTCTATTGTTCACTATAAAGGGCTCAAAATGTCACTATCAAAATACACTCTGCTTATGTACGACATGCTCTCAATGCAATGGGACTAGGTGGTTATCATCTCGACCGAGCAAAAGGTAGAAATATAGGGGAGACCCCTGGGAATACATGTGCAATCAGAAGACATTGAGAAACTAAAGAGTAATGTTCCATCCATTCAGTGAATTCAAGGAGCAGTCCTGCTGATCCATTTCTCATCTGCCACTGTGCTCTCTCTGGAGGCTGCTCCACAACTGCACTAGGGAGTGAGGGCAGGCAGGGGATGCCAAAGTACTCACTGCAGCCAGCACAACATCTGTTTGGCCTCTAGCGTCTTCTCATGGCTCACACGCTTAAGGAATATTTAATGGCACTCATTTCTCGTCCATTTTCGGGAGGCAGGAGAGAGTAAAAAACATACATATATGTTTATACACAACAGGCCAAGATTCCACAGCCAGACGGATCCCGATCAGGGCACCTGCAGCTCTTGTCTGCACAGGAAGTTTCATATCCTTTCCTATCACAGGACCTCTATTTCCATTCTGTTTTCTGGATCTGTTTCAAGACATTTATAATTACTACTGTTACAAGCGAGGGGAGAGCATGTGAAACTGGAGCCCAGTTGGTGTTTTTTCCCCAGTCCACCTGACACCATAGAACCTTCATGTTTTCCATTCACACACCCGGAGACAATGCCACCCTGCTCTCCTGGGTGTTGAGGGGACGACCCCGCTGTCACCGACTGGCAAACATCTTTGTCTTGACTGTGTGTGTGGTGAGAAAGTTGAATCTGTTCCCCCTCACTCCTTAACGCGAGAAACAGAAATTCAATAAGAAACTGTGTTTGAATATGAATTGTCATTTGTTCAAATGGATGAAACATGCGGGAGTTGGAGTTGGGCAGCACAGCCTCTTCTAAGCCACCATGTGGTGCCAATGTCTACAGAGTCTGAGATTGACGCTTTCACTGAGGTACACTGAGTTTGTCTTTCAATCAGCTTTATCATCTGTGCAGATTTCAAACATAACATTTATCCTAATGAAATAAATATATGCGTTAAAGAAATAGCCTAATTTCATAAAATAATATTATGGATATCAAATCCCAGATTTTCATAAAGACATAAGCCTTTAAGACTGAAATATTTAACCATACTTTTCTAAGGGTTCAAATGATTAAATGATTACATTGGTGTAAGAATCTAATATTCTATTCTTACACTACATTCTGTCAGTGGGAGAAATAACACAAATACATTTAATCTGGGTAGAATATAACTACATCTTAAAGTGATCCACTAGTGATAAGGGGTGACTTGGGCCTTGGTGACTGTGACTTAATGTCTGGCAGACTGCTGCTCTCTGTGTATCTAAGACTCTCTAGAGAGGAGAGTTTTTTTATGGATATCAGAGGATTTATGGAGCCAGCAGTTTTTCACAATGACACCATAAGGATTTACACGTTCCATGTCAACCGGCCTGAAGACTTAAGGTATAGAAGTTAATGGGATAACCTCCCTGTCACCGGTCTTCCTTAAAGAGTGATTAAGAGACAGGCAATGCGATGTTGACGCCTCTGCTCAGACGATAATTTACACTCACTGCACAAACAGCCATTTCACACCGACGGACATTCATGGTAGCGCAAGCTCACCCAGTCACAACCAGGGATGTGTATAACTGAGTTTGTGACCGTGCGTCTGAGAGAAAGAAGGGGGGAGAGTGTGAAACGAGAAAAAGAGGGAATGGGAGAGAGAGAAGAAGAAATAGAGAACGCTCACTGTGCTAGTTGTGATAAATCATTCAGGCTCCCAGTATCCTCTACCTTGGGGTTTGTTTGATGTTCATCGCAGTAAGATGGCGGTTTTGAAGTGGAAAACTCCAGAAGTGCAGGTCAGGCTCTGGCAAGGCAGGGCACTGACCCACACTGTGAGACAGGCCCATAATTTACACCCCAGTGGACAGCACCTAGCATTGGGGAGCCCCAGCCTTCATCTGTACTATCTCAATCAGTGACGGATTGATGGGGCCTCTTTCATTCATCCACACTGATTGACTGACTGGACTTCTCCTCACAGATTAGTTTACAAAACCCTTCCTCGCTTCAATAGACAGGTTATATGTTCCTATTAGGGCCAAAAGTGGCAGCAATTGCACAATGAAAAACAACAACAACAGTTAGCGTAAGTCAATCTGGAAAATAAAAGCCATTATTTACATTGGGAAGCTATATAATGAGCAAGGCAACTGCGTCTAGTTAAAGTCTGGTATGTTTGAACATTGTGATGGTTGCATACGCATAGCTCTTCCTGTTTTCACTGCATTTGACACAGTTGAAAATTAAACCCTATTTGGATTACGGCCCAAATTCCTGTGTCAGGATTCACTGATTTAAAGTCCTCATTCCCCACAGTCTATGTATGTTTACAGGTGTAGGATATTAATTTGAGCACCCTGTTCCAGGAGAACTTCAATGCAGGAAATGTAAAACTTGTGGTGTATTTGAGGTTTAGAAAGGCTTCTGAAGTTTGTAATATCCACTTTGAAATTTCAGACTTGATTTTCCCTTACGAAAAATATACCAACCCCTACAAAAATGTCCATGAATTATAATCCACATAATAATTCACATGTCCTGTTGCTGCAGGATTATTTTCCTGCTGTAGCAAACTGGCTCAAATCCTACATCTGTATCAGTACACTAAACTACAACCGTGCTACAGTGACTCCAGTTTACCATTAAATGCAGTTACTTCTGTCCTACTGACAATGAGGAATCCCTGCATAACAGTTTTATAGTAAACAATTAGATAAAAAATGTATATACCTTGGCCGCTCAAACATTATTCAGTGTCATACACACTAAGTATCAATTCAAACACATTTTGTGAACTCAACTTTGCATTTCCAGGTGTCTCTCTCAACAACTTGAAGGAGAATGTGCCAGAAATGCTCCTTCCCTCCATCTCTAAAGATTTATTCTTCTAGGTGTCTGGTTTAACGACTCCTAATCATTGAGCGGTGTGAGAAGCCACCCTGGCCAGAGAAATCACCCACTAAAACCCTGAGAACACTGGCTCTGTCTCCATTCATTAGCTATACACCACACAGTTTCTCCTTCTCCTCTCTCTCCCAGCTCTGCAAAAAGCTAAAATCATCAATAAATGCCCATCAGGGTAGGCTAATTTATGGCTTCCTTCGTGGTGCTATCAGCCCTGCGGACTACCTCACAGACGGAGAGCTCTCAAGCCGACTCTCCTGTGACCATTCAAAAGCTATGTTTTTATACTAGCTTACTACCCAGCTGGTTTCAGGCCACAAGCTATGGTGAAGTGGGGGTAGGGTGGATGGAGGAACCGAGACCCAAGCACCCTCTTTTTACGGCTGTAGCTACAGGAGAACGGGGGTGTGAAAAAAGTGAGATTTTTTTATAACAAAGCTAAGGGAGACCTGAGCAGACCTTCCAAAGTCTCACTGATCTGCACAATCCCACGCAGGGAGGGAGATAGCTTAACTGACACATTCACACAAATGTCTCTTTGAGGGCAAACAGTTCATGGCTCAGTGAAAGGGACATGGGGCAAAGCGTCTATGGCGATAACACCTCTCTAGCTCACACCTCTCTACAGTCACTGTTGGTACTAAACATACTATGGGCATATCTTCAGGGACACACTATTGGTAACCTTCATGTGCAAAACATACTGTTGACTGAAAAAAATGCATGTACATGGTGACTATCTCAAACTGTATTCATATTCACTTATAATATAATAATATAATAATAATATAATAATATAATATCAATTATCATGTTTTACAGTAAGTAGAAAAAACATCAACAGGCTCAAACTCATGTGAGACCAAGGAAACAATTCTAAACCGGAGTGTAAGGAGCAGCGTTACAAGCGTGTTCATTCTCAACTCTCTACTGGACGTCTGGCTGTAAAAGGCAGAGGCACATCACACAACTAGCCTACAAGGAGTGGAAGAGTGTGTAGGGCTACACAGAGAGCATGTGTCCACAGTCCTGAAGGCCAGATCTCTCCTAGCTATAGACTCTGCTCACAGTGTTCATTCTCCCCCTGGCAGGCAGGTGGTGGGGTGGATAGAACATGAACAGGGTGTGAGGAGAGGAGAGCCTGCGTCAGGGGTGCCCATAAATCAGAGTTCTCCTGCCCCCCATGTCCACCAAACCAACAGGGACTGGATGATTCAAATTCCTGGGGGTTAATTCACCAAGGCCTGTGCTCCCTAAAGTTTGTCCTATACACTCAACCCTTTGCGTGCATTCTTTTAAATAATACTAAGCATGAGGGAGGTAGAGTGAGCGGGAGAGAGGGAAGGAGAGCTGATAGCATGACTGTGCACATAAGGCAGGCATGCAAAACCAGCTCTCCTCTTATGGCGAGTAGACCACTGTAAGTTGCTTGTTGCCTCAGTGAAGTGCCCTTTGCACTTACAACAACGAGGTGTGCGGCTAACACTGATTACAACACTGTACTTACATATTGTGCTGTTATGGAGCTCTCCTCAATAAGACGTGCCCTTTACTCTCACTCATGGCAATAAAAGCATTGGATTTCAAACTGCAGAAGGAACCATGCTACAGCAAACAGACAAACAGCCACATATTATACATGTTTGGATGGTGACTAGTAGTCAGGTCCTACTGATTTGATTAAACGTATATCAGCATTGAGTAAAGGGGAGTTGAGAAATATCCTATACTGGGCCTATACTGACATCACTGGGCCTATACTGACATCACTGGGCCTATACTGACATCACTGGGCCTATACTGACATCACTGGGCCTATATTATTCTCATTAATGTAGTTGTCCAAATTAAAATGTGTAAACAAAGTTGATAATGACCAAAACATGACACTTTCAGAGGAAGCCCTTGGAGTCTGATTCCTGATATAATCAGTCTATTGCTGTGTAGGCCTAATTAAACGCCCATAGCGCCCATAATAACCAACCACAAGTGTAATGCACAAAAATCTATTAAAATACCCTTCAAAGACAGTTGTTAGGCTATAGCCTACACATAAAAATAAAATATGTAGGAAATATTAGACTCTTCACATTTCATAGAGTGTTCTTGCGTAATTTTGCATGAGGTCAGAAGGCTCACGCAGTCTTCTAAGGACAATAATGGACTAGAGCACAAACACTTTGCAATTAATTCTGTGAATCTAATAATTTATTCTGAATCACAGTGAAATTAATAGAATTTACAGCATGCGTAAGGGGTTCTGAAACAAGTTAAATTGCTTCTTACGCTGCAAAGAAACCAAGACCCTCCTCATTTTACGCTCAAGCTTTGATATGGTTGAATACAATTAGTTTAAATACATATTTTGAAACGAAAAAAACACACTTAAGATCAAATATGATAATATGGCTATCAAATGTATATCAGACCAAACCATGGATTTTTACAACAACAAAATTATCTTCCAAAGTGAACATTTTCAATGTAATCGTCTTTTGAAATCACAGGTGTGAATGAATCTACACTCATCACAGCAACAACGTATTTTTTCTAATTTTATGCAAGTGATATAAGATACCTGGGAATCATGTTTCTAATCAATAACTGGTTAATAACATGCGATTATTATCAATCACATAACGGCAGGTTAAGGGACGTTTATTCTATCTGGACGGAATTGCGTAACGACAACATTCTATCTGAAAGAATGCTGACCTTCACTAAATGACTGCTGTCACCTGTGATAAATACTATTCATTGTAGCCACTGCAGATGACATACAGACTATTTGAGTCACGGTGAATATAAAAGTGAAATAAAAACCACCTGTGCAATATAATTATGTTGGCAACACTGTTAATCATTCAAACATATCTTGGAAATGACACTCGATGTGGCCGTATGTGATAACTTTTAGAAAAGTTTCGCACAGACTGTATGCCACATGTTGATGAGCTGTATTCTATGAGTTGAGCAATGAATGTGAGCAAAGATCTTAAACCAATTTTACGACGGCAAATCCAGAACTTGAATTAACATTTTAAACCTGACTCAATCACCTGTACTGTGCGCAAAGACATTGGCTAAATTGGACAGTTCCACACATTTAAAAGTGTGCGCTATCTATCATCTACAGACAAATACCATTCGGGGGAAAAATATATTCTGCATAAGAGAAGATATATGATACATTGAACATAAATGTGACTCGGAGTAAAATGTTATGTTGTTTCACAGACCTTGGTGTACTTGATCTCCGCGTTGGGCACCGGCGAGGGCATCATCTGGAGAGATGCCATGAGCGCAGCGGCATCAGCATCGGTCTTCACTTCACCAGGGAGTTCGATTTTACTGGAAGTCATCGCGCCTGCCTCGGTGTGTCTGTTGCAGATGCGTCTTCGTTTTTTTCTACTGATTTCTGATTAGGACTTTGGAATCCTTCCTGTGTTTATAACCAGGTGTCAGCCGCGGTCCATTTTTATTGGGTAGAGAACAGGGCCGTCCTCCTGATAGAATTAAAATCTAGCTTAATTTACATAAACAACCCCAGCCGTCCATGTTGGGGAGGGAAACTACTTATCACAATGTCTCTCGTTATAAGTCAAAAGGAAACGCATTGAAATTGACATTTCATTTTATTTGTATTGAATAGATAGACCCAGTTTAAACACACTGACTTACATTTAAGATATTATAATCAATATGCTAATACAAAACGGCATCAGAATAAGATGTTATATTGAAGAAGTGGTGCTTATGGTATTTACGAGAGAATTAAACACCTTGGTAAATGGTAAGTGTGAAAGCAATTCCTTAAACGACTCTTTAATAAAAACAACATGCTACAGACTGGAGCTGTAAAGACTCCACGGTGCGCCTTTAAGTAAACGAACCTTCTTTATATGAGACTTGTGTGAAAGAGAGATTCTGAACTTTTTTTCTCCAGATATGGGTCTACAATAGGCAAATGTATAAAGTATTTTTAAGTGCTCAGATAATTATTTTGTAGCTAATACTTCAATCTATTCATGTAATACCAGTGACCTTATTTCCATAAGAGGTGATAAGAAGCATGAGAATTCATCTTGATGCTGGACTACTTATAATAAACCCGAATGACATAATGTATTTATTATGTAGCTACACTTGTCATATTGAAGTGTGATGTCTATGAATAAGGTCCGTTTGCCACACATGTCATTAACTCGCCTGTTACAACATCCTCACAAGGTCTTAAGATGTTATTTAGTGTGGACTTAAAGCCATCACTATTATTTCCTAGTCTGTTGATGAGAGGCATCTCTCCTGTGGTGATAATTCCCTGTTAGCATTCCCGTCAAACTTCCCAATACACATTTTAACAATTTAAGCCGGCTCAAGCAATGTCTCAAAAAATAAAAGGAATTACACGGATATTTACACCTCGGGAGTGATGGTAGGCCTACTAGTCAATTGCTCACATCTCAAGATAGGCCTATAACAATTTTGAGCTAAAACAGTTAACTAATAAAACCACAAATGGCTGACATCGCATTATTGCAATTGGGTCAAACTTTTTTACATTTGAAATGTATCAATAAATCGAGTGATTGAAAGCAAAGCTCTTATACCGGCATGAGTAATCTCTCCATCACTGAGATATATAGGCCTACGACCTAAAATATAATGTGTAGCCTTTATAATGTTAGTTGGGTGAGCTTATTTGAACTCTCTCATGTGATTCCATGTTTTCATAATACATCTACAGGCTACATTAAATGATCTAATAAGGTAGCCTACTAGGAAATCCCAAAGGCCTAGATGCAGAATTTCATTCAATGTTCTTGATATATTTTTTAGCAATAACATATTGGGCATTGTCTGCAGATAATCCGACATGTTTATTTATTTATTCCAACCTAATGGCTACTTATTTATGAAAATCTATAAAGTAGGCTATAGCCTACTGTTGTTCGACATCAATATAGTGGAGAAGATCAATTATTACTGTGACATGGCTTTCCACATGGCTTGAATTTATTGACAATCCAAGAAGCCTCAGACAGGATAAAAAAAAGTGGACGGAGTTGTATAATTTGGAAATACCCCCGCAGGGGTGCTTTGTCTCCATCACCACAGCTCCCTTTTTTCACAGCATGGGCGACACTCCTAAAGTGTCTGTTTCTCATCAAAGACGACGAAGAAGAAAATGTGACATTGATTAATGCAACCAAAACATCCCATCCTCTACCTGTCGCCTCTCCTTTTAAAAGACTACAGGGAGCAGAAGATAAGACATACATGGAGACAGTGTCACTTCCCTGCTACCTCTCCCCTCATTCTCTGTTCATTGAGCTCCCTCTGTTGGACAAAACATCAACTCCGAACTCGGTCTAATACAGTAACATGCCACCCTCTGATCCAAGTTATAATTTCCTTTGGTGGCAACTTGATTGATCATAAGGTAGCCCCAACGTTACCAATGTTTAAAAGGTCGAAAGCCTCGAGGGGATTTATATTCCCTATGAAATAAATGGATATTGAATTATCTGAATAGCAGGTATATGTGCAGGCAGTCACCCCTGATATAAGTGCAGGCAGGTCACCCGTGATACAAGTCAGTATGCAACGTCCATCCATGTCTGAGGATGTCGGGAGATGACGTGGAAACCGGCCACTAGGGGCAACAGTGAGCACTGTTACCTTCAAATAGGTTTCATAAGCATCTTCTTCTGGTTTCAAAGGTTGCATGTTCAAATACAGCTATAGAAAGTTGTTTTGATATATATTTTTTAAGCCTATCCCAAACCTTAACCCTTACTTTAACCATTCAGAGTTAATGTCTAAACTTAACCCTAACCTTAAAAATTCGGAGTTAATGCCTAAACTTAACCTTAAACACTTCGAAATTTGACATTTGGAACAACTTCGAAATGTGATGTTTGAGAAACATGGATGAATGTCTAATTCTGACATGAGACTGTGAGAGCTTGTTGCTAAGTGCCTAGGCACTATAACTCCTCATAGTCAGGAACTGACACTTTTAAATACTCAATGAGTTGCATGATGAAACATCACATTATTTCAAACTTCTTGACAATGGTCTACAATACCTCAAGGCAAAGAGATAAAAGGCATATCATTAAAACATTGCCACATGCAGCACACAGCATTTACCCAACACTCTCAGAAGAGGGCAGTGGTTGGCTCTACACAATATTCTTATTGACACCAAATGGATTCATGAAATGAATATAGGTCAATATGATAAGAAATGAATAGTTAACACATATGTATAGCCAAATGAGTCACATTGTCATATAGACTAGGCTACTGCTATTCCATGGCATTCCCTCAAAATCCACAAATAGTTTTATGCTCAACATCCCACTGGGCACACCATGTCATTTCAACGTGGATAATTGAGTAATATTTGGTTTAGACATTGATCATTGAGATTACAATTCACCCACTCAAAAAGACAGCAAAAAGTTAGTTGAATTTCCAATGTGTTATCACTATGCTTTCAACCATCTAAAAGCACAACCAAATTCCAATGCAAAAACAATGTCTGATTTTTGGTTTATACAAGAGATTAATGTCTTATCACTGTGCTTCATCTAATAGCAGAAACAAATGACCTGGATGGATTGCAGTTGGGATTACATTAAATACATGGTGCAAGTGATCAATGCCGTTCGAGATTCTGTGCAGATTATTAAAGCAATTGTGAAGATCTCCACAGACCTGTGACGACCTATGCATACTATCTTGAACATGCACGATTTATATGATTACATAAGAAGACATTTATAGTTACGGTCACCTCAAAATGTGGCCATGGATGTGTTAGTCCTTTTAAGGTTGAACGTTACGTTTGTTTGTGAGACAGCCTTAACATTAGTCTACTTACTATATTACAAAAGTAATATTGAATTGTGTGTGGTTGACAATGAAACCAAATATCAACATTTAAAGGAGATGTATCTACTGCTTGGACAGTTCCATCTGAGCCACTGGCTTAATCCCGTTCTTTAACTTTTATGAGTTGGAGATATTAATCCAATATATTATTTTTTAACTTGTGGACAAGTTAATAGGCTATTTATTGTATTTCAAAAGTGATATTGAATTGTGTTTGGTAGTCAATGCAACCAAATATCAACATTTGAAGGCGATTTATCTTCTGGTTGGATAGTTCCATCTGTGCCACTGACTTAGTTTGGCTTTAATTCCAGTTTATCTACAAATGAATAATTGATACTGTATGTTGGATTCACGTATCCATCTCAACCAAGAATCAAAGTTAAAGAATAGGCATGGCCATGGGAAGATGGTTTGGGTTGGGGTGCTGAGGAATATTCTTCTCAGCTCATACAGTATTCATTGTATGAGTGATTTTGTGGGAATTTATTTTTATTTTTATTTGGATTTATCAGGGGGTGCTGCAGCACCCTCAGCACCTCTACTTCCCACGGCTATGAGAATCGGACTAAATCAAACCAACATTTATTTCAAGTGCATTTAAAGTTTAATTCGATTTGATTTAGTCCTATTCTTTAACTTAGATTTTTGGTTGAGAAGGAGATATGAATCCAACATATGATATAAATTATTAATATGTAGATACACTTGAATTAAAGACAGACTAAGTCAGTGGCACAGATGGAACTATCCAAGAAGAAGATACATCTCCTTCAAATGTTGATATTTGTTTGCGTTGACAACCAAACACAATTCAATATCCAGTTAGTCTACAAGATATGTTGGATTCACATCTCCATCTCAACCAAAAATCAACGTTAAAGAATATGACTCAATCTAATCTAACTTTAAATGCACTTGAAATAACATTTTATTTGATTTAGTACTATTCTTTAACTTTTGGTTGAGATGGAGACGAGATGGAGACGTGAATCCAACATATTCATGATTAACATGAAGATTTCATTTGAAATCAACCAAAGCTTGAAACCATAGGCCTATATGTATTGTTTATTTTTAGTTGAACCCTGGGTTGAATTGAAATAATAGCTGTTTAACTCTGTTAAACCTACTCATTGGAATGATTTCGATAGCAACAGTGAATACATTTAGTTATTAAGACATCTCTCAATAATCATTCTCACGATAGCACATTGGTAGTAGTCACTGACAAATATCAATGCTAAGCTGGGCTTTGTTAAAACCCTGGATGGGAGACCAAATGAATAGCTGTAGATAGATCAACTCTCCAGTAGGAGGTGCTGCCCAGCCTATAGTTTTTTTCTGGTTGTGGATATAACTTTGAAGATCTGAATTTGTTTCAAAGGTACAAATTCAACATCTTTTATACAATGTTTGTCTATGTTGAGAATTCGTTACAATGATGACAAAATCCTGTGGTTGAAATTCGACCCTCAAAACATCAGTTTAGGTTGATGACTTTTTTCAAATCCAATGTATTTTCCACATAGATTCCACACCACAATACTTGACAAATTACGTTGAAACTTTGATTCAACCAGTTTGTCTCCAGTCGGATATTTGTCACATTTTAATGATGTAATTATTATCAACCATATAATTCAAACTTGAAATAATTACTTTGTTGATAGAAAATAGACAAGTTATGAGTAAATGCACACTGTATACATTCGCGCGTATAAATGTGCACTGTCCACATTCAGTCAATTGCTGACCATTGGAGTCATTATTGACCAATCAAGCACTTAGATCCAAAGAGTGGACCCTTGGCGGTAGCGGTGGTGATGGGGACAGTTTGAAGGAAGAAAAAAGATTAACAGGTCATGTCAGTCGAGTGTACATAATACACGCGTAGTAGGCTACTAAGGGGAGGAAGAAGGGAGTTATATCCTAAGCTACCGGAGAGACGCTCACGCTCACACTCACACTACTCGTCAACTGTCTGTCCTGACAAGAGTGAGACATCAGCTGCCCGCGGGAAATATGGAATTTGAGGGCAAAAGAAAAATGAAGGAGCAATGTGCCCTGAGGAAGGACATCATCAAAGAGTTCCTGGCAGAATTTCTGGGGATATTCGTATTAATAGTAAGTACATGGACACTTTCCCTTTTCACCTGCCTGTCATTTAATAGCCTGCTTTAAAGCTGCATCAATATGGTAATAAGGTGTCACAATTGTTCTCAGGAGACTTGATCTGACGACAGTGATATCATGTTTTGATATATTTAGGTGCTGACTAATATATCCTGATAATGTGGATTCTCTTTGATGTGCTCATCCATAATTCTGGTCTTAGAAACTCCTTGGGAGATAATTAAGACATCTAGAGAATGTTGTAATGGCAAGTTTGACAGGTGGAGAATAGGAGGGGGAGAATGCATGGGATGCTTGGTGTTTTCAGACATAAAGAAAAACATGATCAAACACAATAAACCTTTACTAACATGCACCATGCACCATTCCATATGATGTATGATCATCACAGTGATTTGACATTCATATTTCTTTAGAATGTATCTAATCTGTGAATAAATATACCCAATTTATGTAGCATACTGCACACCTTTATATTTCTGCAAAACTTCATTATTTGATAAACAAGTCTACCCTATATGTTGCTTGTAGGCTGAAAATCATTAAAATTAATTTCAGTATATGATATCATCAATATTTAATGCATGTTTTTAAAGCATATTTCCCCCGCTATCGATTGCAATCCACTTGCCAATGAATACAGAGATTTGAGATAGAATGATAATAGATTTATATTCTATGTCTCCCGAGTGGAACAGTGGTCTAAGGCACTGCATCGCAGTGCTAACTGTGCCACTAGAGATCCTGGTTCGAATCCGGGCTCTGTCATAGCCGGCTGCGACCGGGAGACCTGTGCGACGGTGCACAATTCGTCCAGGGTAGGGGAGGGAATGGCCGGCAGAGATGTAGCTCTGTAACCCACACGGGGGGGCCAGTATGAAAAAAATATATTTAAAAAAATAATGTATGAACTAACTGTAACTCGCTCTGGATAAGAGCGTCTGCTAAATGTAAAATACAGAGAAACCATTAAATAGACCACCTGGTTCCCCCCTGAACAGACATACACACTCTCTCTCTGTCATTAAAATTAATTTCAGTATATGATATCATCAATATTTAATGCATGTTTTTAAAGCATATTTCCCCCGCTATCGATTGCAATCCACTTGCCACTGTGTGCTTCACCCTGACTTGTGTCCTGGGGAAAAGGCATCATACAGTAACAGTAATGGACTGTGGAGACCTAGGTAATCACTAGACACACACATATCACCAAGCTTGGAGGGAAACATTGTTTACTAAGCTGACATGTCCTTTGCCTTCCACCTGTCCCCTCTAGGTTCACCTCTCTGTCCTGTCTGTCTGAGTGTCACAGCTCAGTAGCTGGGCTTACTCAGGCTCAGTGAGTCAGTGGCACAACATCAATGGACTAATCCACTCACAACAAAAACAGCTATTTTTGGAGGGCATCCGTCTTTCAACACTTTTGTTTTGATTTACTTGTCCTTCTAATAAAAAAATGAAAGATTAATGATAATTTCCCATGCTTCAAATGGGACATCTTCTATGGCATTCTTCTAACAGGGTTCAGGGGGAATGCACTGATCTAAAAGGCTCTCTAATTAGAAATGAAGTCTGTAGAACAAGAGGACTAGTCTTATGTGCATAATTGGACATTTTAAAACAACGACTCTTTCTTCCTCCTGCCAACGTGTTTTTGCTTTAGTTTTTTTGCCTCTGTGTCTGTCCCAGCTCTTTGGTTGTGGCTCGGTGGCCCAGACGGTGCTGAGTAAAGGGGCTCTGGGAGAACCCCTGACCATCCACATCGGCTTCACTCTGGGGGTGATGATGGCCGTCTACGTGGCTGGGGGAGTGTCAGGTGAATACCATACCTCCTTTACATAACTTTGCATTCACAACATCCATTTCTAAAGTCCACTCTGCACATAGCCAACATACAGTGTTCTAACATCCACAACAGTTGATTTTGCAGTATGATTGATTTCACTTCAGCTATAATTTCCACATCAGGGTATGGCATTATCTTGCTACATACTTATGTTGCAACACGTGTGTTTAGAGTTGAGACTTTTCAGTTGGTCAGCACCTCACTTTACAGGGTGGGCCTTTTTTGTATTTCACTATATCCTCTTCTGTTTGAAACATGAAACTACACAAGGAGAGACTGAGTTACTGGCAGCTGTAGTATAGTGTCATTACTCTAAAAAACACAAGACAAACACTGAGAGAAAAAATTATACTTTGCACTCAGTCACCTCTATCCACAAGCAACTTGTCCAATTACAAAAGGGGCGGCAGGTATCCTAGCGCTTAGAGAGGCGAGCCAGCAACCGGAGGGTTGGTGGTATCAAATCCTAGATGCCATTGCCTACACTCTTAGATAAAAAAGGGTTCCAAAAGGGTTCTTCAGCTGTCCCCATAGGACCCTTTTTGGTTCCAGGTAGAACCCTTTTGGGTTCCATGTAGAACCCTCTGTACAAAGGTTTCTACATAGAAACCAAAAGGGTTCTACCTGCAACCAAAAAGGGTTATTCAAAGGGTTCTCCGATGGGGACAGCCGAAGACGCCTTTAAGGTTCTAGTAGGGTGTCCAGTGTGGCAGCCCCCCGCACCTCTCCAAAAACCTGTTTATGTGTGTCTTTTGGAGGGGTTGGGTTAAAAGCAGAAGTCAAATTTCAGTTGGACTTT
Source organism: Coregonus lavaretus (assembly GCF_964263955.1). Lineage (NCBI taxonomy): Eukaryota > Metazoa > Chordata > Actinopteri > Salmoniformes > Salmonidae > Coregonus > Coregonus lavaretus. Next base: position 7,692,035 of record NC_139991.1, on the reverse strand, counting down.
GTGTGCAATTGACCAATAAAGTGATCTTAATATTAAAAAGGGTTTTGGGTTAAAAAATGTGAACAGGACTCAAAGGTCATCAATGGTTGTTTGTCTTTGATGAAAAGGCTTTACTTTGCCATGAACTTTGACCTTGGATGTCTGGCTCTCTTTGCTCTCAGGTACTAAACTCTTCAAAGGAAAAACATGTATTTCCCAAATGTCTGGGTAACTGTGTGTTATGGCTCCATGGATGTCCTCACATCCACAGGTTCACGTGTTCATTGTTTGAGAGAGGGGGAGATGATGTCCATCCCTGTTGCCAGGTAGAACACAGGAGAGAAAGTAAAGAGTATAGTCATGATCACTAACACTATCCTGTGTGCTTCACCCTGACTTGTGTCCTGGGGAAAAGGCATCATACAGTAACAGTAATGGACTGTGGAGACCTAGGTAATCACTAGACACTCAGCAACATGGCAAAATGATGTAGAGAACATCATCTTAGTATTCCATAGCAGTCTGGACACAACATGGGCACCGTTTAGTATGAATGTAACTGGGGGAGGGGCACAGATGAAATGGAAGCAATATGCAATAGATCGATTACCCATTCCTAATGCCTGGCTGCTTCTTGGTGTCAGAGGATGAAGTGTGCCGGCTAGATTTACAAGGCTGGAGTGTGTCCTCATGTCCAGGGGGACTTTATTGGGTACATTCCACAGAGATTAAAGCAAGGAGAGCACTCTCCCTCTCGCTTCGGCAGCAATAATGACACAGAGGGATAACGTTAGGGGGAATCACTTTTTAAATGTCACACTGCCTTACGTGGGCTCGCTGAGCAAGGTGGAGAGCGCTTTTTAATCAGCAATCAAGGGTTTCATTATGTCTCAGCGAGGCTTTACGTAATGGGGACGATGAGTTGTAATTTTAAATTGTCGTGGTAATTTCCATCACAATTGGGACATAAAAGAGCAACGACGTGATTAGAGCTTTTAATGCCCACCCCGGGATAATATGAACACTGTAGCATAGGCGCTAATATGAGTGCTATGTGAGCCATACTCATTGTGACTTCATCTTAGAAAATCCAGTGTTGGCAGAGTGTGAGCTTCGTCTTTGTACTGTATCTCTAAAACTCACCTCAGGACAAACCCTCATCCGCAATGCCTGGTTCACAGCTACAGCACATCAGACCATAGTGTTGGGAAACCAACATTTATGCCATGTTTGGATGAATGTGGATTAATCATTAATTGAGGAGATTCCTTGAGTGAACATTTATTGAGGTAGAATGGAACTGTAGAACAAGTCTCTCGTCTCCAACCCTCTTTGATTCATTACAGACTAGCTGATCACTCTGACACAGGGGATCTAGATCCTGAGACGGGTATATAGCTTCAGTAGAGCAGTAGTATGTGTGCTATTCTTGTTGGAGTGTGTAGTAGGCTACAGTATAGGAACCTTTACTGCATGATTGGGCCATTCAACCCTGGGGCCCATGTGTGGATGGGAAGCCTTCCTGCTGTTAGGTGACATCTCTGATGATGATCACAGGTATTGGACTAATGAGCTTTACTGGGGCATGGGTCTCTAGTGGGGTGGGGAGGGGCACTCTGCTTTCCAGCCTTCCCAGCCAGGCTAGCCTCTCCAAGTAGAACACAACATACTTCTGTTTCCCCCCGCTCCTTTTCACTCCTATGTCGGCGATGCTAATTGACAGGCAGAGTAAACCAGCACCCGTGGTAGTGGAGGTGTGTCATGGCCGGGTCATTCCAACGACATGCAGTTTGCACGAGCCTTAAGCAGATTCAGGCAGATTATGTCAGACCCAATTCCGATCGGATGGTTCAGCCGGTTGTTGTGGCCACAGTTAGTGAACAGGGCTGGGGATTAGTGTTTGGGGCGCTCTGATACCCCCAGCAGGGTTGCCCCGCTGATGTCACCCAGAGCTTCAGTCCCCGCCTTGGGCCCCGCCTAGGGTTGTGCCGTAATTGTGTCTATGACTGAATCCACTGTCAACAAGCCTTTAGATAAGGATAGTGGTTACAAATGAATGTGTCTCAGACTTTCTACATAAGCTTGAACCTTGTTTTGAAATCCAGTTTTTACCTTTGTTCCAGGGGCTCATGTGAACCCAGCAGTCTCTCTGGCCATGGTGGTCCTGGGCAAACTGCCTATAAAGAAGTTCCCTGTCTACGTGGCAGCACAGTTCCTGGGTGCCTTCGCTGGTTCTTGTGCTGTCTATGGGTTGTATTATGGTAGGTGTGACTGTCATCATGTCCATCACCATCATCATCCTCATCCTCATTATGATCATACACATTAATGCAGAGATTCTAAATGGAACACATTTTCATAGCATTTAGCCAGGGTGATATTTGAAAAAGGTATTGATCATTATTGGAGTGGGAACATTATTGGTTATTATTAACACTAACATTATTGGGAAAACTCAATTATTCTCTTTTCCATAGATGCCTTAATGGAACACACAGGAGGAGTTATGCAAGTTACTGGCGTCAATGCCACAGCTAATATATGGGCATCCTACCCTGCCAAGCACATCTCAGTCCTTGGAGGATTCGTAGACCAGGTGAGAGATGCACCATCAATGGATATCTAACCATATCCTAATACTGTCTTTGTTACTGAATGATATGAGCCGCACAGGCACACACCCTGATTTAAGTTTGAAGTCCCTGAGCTAGAACATGCCAGTACATGTGTAATAGTATGTATATAAGTGAATGTGCACGTGAGCGTACATTTAGATCAGTCGTGCATGTAAGTAACTAAGCGTACATGGTGAACATGTGTGTAGGCTGTAGTATGTGTCAAAAAAAAAAAAAAAAAATGTTAGCTATCACATGCTTTGTAAAAGACAGGTGTAGACGAACAGTGAAATGCTTACTTACGGTCCCTTCCCAACAATGCAGAGAGAAAGAAAATAGAGAAATAATAGAAAAGTAATAACACATAATAAAAGTAATAATAAATACACAATGAGTAAAGATAACTTGGCTATATACACAGGGTACCAGTACCGAGTCGATGTGCAGGGTATGAGGTAATTGAGGTAGATATGTACATTAAAATAAAGTGACTAGGCAACAGGATATATAATAAACAGTAGCAGCAGCATATGTCATGAGTCAAAAATGTTAGTGCAAAAAGGGTCAATGCAGATTGTCTTGGTAGCTATTTGGTTAACTGTTTAACTAACTATTTAGCAGTCTTATGGCTTGGGGGTAGAAACTGTTCAGGATCCTGTTGGTTCCAGACTTGGTGAATCGGTATCGCTTGCCATGCTGTAGCAGAGAGAGCAGTCTATGACTTGGTTGGCTGGAGGCTTTGACATTTTTCAGGGCCTTCTTCTGGCACCACCTGGTATAGAGATCCTGGATGGCAGGGAGCTCGGCCCTAGTGATGTACTGGGCAGGATGCACTACCCTCTGTAGAGCCTTGCGGTCGGGTGCCAAGCAGTTGCCATACCAAGCGGTGATGCAGCCAGTCAAGATGCTCTCAGTGGTGCAGCTGTATAACTTTTGGAGGATCTGAGGGCCCATGCCAAATCTTTTCAGCCTCCTGAAGGGGAAGAGGTGTTGTCGTGCCCTCTTCACGACTGTGACGGTGTGTGTGGACCATGATAGATCCTTAGTGATGTGGACACCGATGAACTTGAAGGTCTCGACCCACTCCACTACAGCCCCATCGATGTGAATGGGAGCATGCTCAGCCTTCTGTTTCCTGTAGTCCATGATCAGCTCCTTAGTCTTGCTGACGTTGAGAGAGAGGTTGTTGTCCTGGCACCACATTGCCAGGTCTCTGACCCCCGTGTTGAGGGTCAGCATGGCAGATGTGTTGTTGCCTACCCTCACCACCTGGGGGAGGCCGTCTGGAAGTCTAGGATCCAGTTGCAGAGGGAGGTGTTCAGTCCCAGGGTCCTTAGCTTAGTGATGAGCTTAGTCCCCTGTAGCTCAGTTGGTACAGCATGGCGCTTGCAACACCAGGGTTGTGGGTTCGTTTCCCATGGGGGGCCAGTATGAAAATGTATGCACTCACTAACCGTAAGTCGCTCTGGATAAGAGCGTCTGCTAAATGACTAAAATGTAAAATGTAAATGAGCTTGAGCGCACTATGGTGTTGAACGCTGAGCTGTAGTCATTGAACAGCTTTCTCACATAGATGTTCCTCTTGTCCAGGTGGGAGAGGGCAGTGTGGAGTGCAATAGAGATTGTGGATCTGTTGGGGCGGTATGCGAATTGGAGTGAGTCCAGGGTATCTGGGATGTTGATGTGAGCCATGACCAGCCTTTCAAAGCATTTCATGGCTACAGATGTGCTATGGGGCGGTAGTCATTTAGACAGGTTACCTTGGCGTTCTTGGACACAGGGACTATGGTGGGCTGCTTGAAACATGTAGGTATTACAGACTGGGTCAGGGAGAGGTTGAAAATGTCAATGAAGACACTTGCCTGCTGGTCAGCGCATGCACTGAGTAAGCGTCCTGGTAATCCTTGTGAATGTTAACGTGTTTAAAGGTCTTACTCAAATTGTCAATGGAGAGCGTGATCACACAGTCGTCCGGAATAGCTGGTGCTCTCATGCATATACTGTGAGCAATACTGTCTGAGCAAAAACAACCATCTGTGCTGAATACCCAAGAGCTGAGTGTGCACATGCAAGTTTGGAGGCAGTCAATTTAGGAAGTAAACTACAATTACAATTCAATAATTGAAAAAAGGGCATTTATTTTCAAAGACTTCTCAATAAACTGAAAAGTAAAGCTTAATTTAAATTAAGAAATGTAAAAATGTTTGATATAAATAGCTTTACTTTTCAGTTTATTGAGAAGTCTTTGAAAATAAATGCCCTTTTTTCAATTATTTAATTGTAATTGTAGTTTACTTCCTAAATTGACTGCCTTCAATTCGAATTCAGCCCAACCCTGGTGTGTTTGTGGGTGTGTATGTGTGTGTATGTGTGTGTGTGTGTGTGTGTGTGTGTGTGTGTGTGTGTGTGTGTGTGTGTGCACGTGCATGTGTGGGTGTGTGGTTGGGTGTGTGTGTGTGGTAGGGGGTCAAAGTATAATCAGAAAACAATCATTAACTGGTTAATAGAAGCAAACATTCAAGCAGTCGTTTTTCCCTCTATGAACAGGAATTCATGCAATTATTGAGTTGGGAGTATTCTTAGCTCAAGATAAGGTTTGCTCCTAATATCTAGCCATATGGATACTATTCAAAAGACTTCAAAGCTGCCTCATCTATCCTTCATCCAGGGGAAAGGGGAAGCCCCATTATAGGCTTAGGAAAAAGAATAGAGGCCACAGGTCATCACATCAAATTATTCAGGCTGGCCACAGACAGTCATTATAAAACCCAGACCATAACAACAAGCCATCCTCCCCCTGTCACTGTCTGCTATCCAACTCCTATTGTCATCTACCATGACATAAAAAGCTACAAGGAATACCACTTATGCTATTATGAGAGGCTGTCTTTTCTATCTTGGTGGAAGCATCCCAGTAACAACATGACCAGTAGCTACAGATTGTTCTTTTTGTAGCGATGATGAATGTACTGAATACCTATGTAGGATCTTCATTTGATCACTCTTTTGTTGCTGCAAATTTTTCTGCTCAGCAGGAAATGCAAACTTGCAGGGTATTCAATGTTTAAAAAGGCTGTTAGCATTTGGAAACAATGCCAGCCACTGCCAGGGAATGTATACCAAAGCATGGACTGCTGTCATACCTTGTCCATAGACTGCTTACAGGTTGAGGAAACCAATATGTCATTTTGTAATTTCTACATCATAATTCACATTTCCTGATGCTGCAGGATTATTTTCCTGCTGTAGCAAACTGGCTCAAATTATGTATGTCTGTCAATTATCTGTTTTGATCATTGCTATCTCGAAATCATGGCTGATGCCTTCTCTCCAGGTTATAGGAACAGCTGCCTTGATCCTGTGCATTCTGGCCATTATTGATGGGAAGAACATTGGAGCTCCTAAAGGGATGGAGCCACTGTGCATTGGCCTGATCATCATGGCCATTGGAGTGTCCATGGGACTCAACTGTGGCTATCCCATCAACCCTGCCAGAGACCTGGGCCCAAGGCTCTTCACTGCTGTGGCTGGATGGGGCATGGAGGTGTTCAGGTAATGTCCAACACCGCTTATACTAGAGAGAAGAGAAGTCCCACAAATGAGAGCTGGATGGCCTCCATAAGTACAGTAGCATTTCACAAACATTTTTAGATGCCTTTTAGATTTTTAGATTTTAGTCATTTAGCAGACGCTCTTATCCAGAGCAACTTACAGTTAAGTGAGTGCATACATTTTTCATACTGGCCCCCCGTGGGAAACGAACCCACAACCCTGGCGTTGCAAGCGCCATGCTCTGCCAACTGAGCTACAGGAGGCCCTTAAACCTTTTGAAATGGCCAATTTGCTTTCTTCTCCTAAAAAATCAAACAGCCCGTGCTCAATTTACAGTAGAACATTGAAAGATTCAGAAACAGAGTATGTGTGTGTGACGGGAAAGCCCCTCTCTGATCTGAGCGTGCCAAGCGGAGCTGCAGGCACATTATGCTGCTTTTCAGTCCTCCTCCCTAGCAGTGGCTGGGAGTTAGGCACGCAGTGTGAGAAACAGGGGAGTGAATACCAGTGGCCTGGCCTCCTTCTCTCCTTCAGGAAGAGCAGGAATATGTGGCTCTATCGCTATCTCTGCTCTTCTGACAATCTCAATCAATATTTCAGCAACCTCTTGTATCTCCTGCATTTTGGAAAAGGCTTGGAGATGTGAGAGGGCAGAGTAAGGTTCTTTCTCTGCACATAAATATTCCATGCTTCATATAACAGAAAATGGCACCATTGTGTGTTCTACTGTCAGAGGCAGACTCCCTCTCTCTGCCATCACTCTTCAAAGCTGTCCCTGTTACTTTGGGTATTTATTTACACTAGATAAGCAAAGCGGTCATCGGCTACAATGTCTGTACTTTGCCATGCAAACTTCCATAGTCCCCAGAGAAAGCTGGGTGAAGCAATTCACAAGCAGTTATTTAACAATGAGAGATGGGCTAAAGAAGAGTTATATAAGATAAACGTGCAACATCAGTGAAAAAAAAAGAGGGATATGAGGGACCTCTCTGCCAGTGCACTATAGACTTCTCTTCAGTAGAGGGCGCTGTCTGATCTAATGGCCACAGACCACAGTTTCCCAACCTGCTCCTTGGGGACCCCGCCGTTGCACATATTTGTTCTACTCCAGCACTAGCACAGAACACCTGATTCAACGGAAAGGGCTGGTTGGTTAAATCACAAGCTGAATCAGGATTGCTGGTGCTGGAATAGAACAATTGTGTGCAATGGCTGGGGGTCCCTTACTGGGGTGGGAAACATTGACATACCGTATTTGACCCTCTACTTTATACCATGTTCACACTACATCTCACCAGATGTTTCGCATACAGATGTAGGATCTTAATTTGATCACCCTGTTGTAGGAGAACTCTCCTGCAATGCAGGACATTTAAAACGTATAGTGTATTTGAAGTTTTAAATGGTTTCTAAAGTTTGTAATTTCCACATTGAGATTAAAGACTTGATTTTCCCTTCCGAAAAATGTATCAACCCTTACAAAAATGTCCATTAATTATAATCCACATAATAATTCACATTTCCTGTTGCTGCAGGATTCCTTTCCTGCTGTAGCAAACTGGCTCAAATGAAGATCCTACGTCTGTATGAGATTATCCATATATGTATACATTTAAGATTAGTTCTCTCTAATGCGCACATAAACCTGCGGCCCTGAGATTTACATCATACTGTAAAATTAGACGTAATCTGCCCGTTTGAAATATGGGTTTAAATACATCCCTTAAATCTCAGCCGTTTTAGCAGCACGCACAGCTGTAATCACAATGTTAAGATAGAGATGTATAAGGATGATAGTAGGATATTAAAGCGTACATTCCATCCAGCATACATTGCATCCACTGAATCTCTGTAGGGAAACTGAAAGCAATAGGACCAGGTACAGTGGCACAGTTCTTTGACGTCAGTAGGTACAGTAGGAAGAGCTGGCAGTGTGCCATGTCCATTAGACGTCATCGTGTGACCCAGTGTGTCTGTCCGTCATCAGGCCTGATCATGGGATATGGTTAGTCACCCTGGCTCTGCCCATAGATTACACACCCTAATCCACCAGCCCTGTAGTCTGCATCCACCCCCTGGTAGTTTAACAGCTAAACACAGCCTGCTCAGACACTGTCTATTTTCCTATCTGGGCCTTGTCACGTCAGTGCTGGTAATTCAGTCCCTTTAGCCCACAGTATCCAACCAGTCAGTACTAGCAGAGGGAGGCTAATCTCTATCAGGGAGTTGCCCTGAGGTGATCAGGTGCTCAGTTCCGGACAGAATCAGGACATGTACTAAGTAGTAGGCTCCAGTATCAGAGAGCTGTTTAGGTGGGAGTTTGAGGGGTGATCTGGGGGGTCATTGGAAATTGTTAGGTTTTTACCATTACCTGCTATTAAGATAACTGGCAAATCTGTAAAGCACAATTAGAATTAGGCGTTTATAGAAACAGATTGGTGGGGAGTGGGAACAGATCAACTTTACAGTGCCTTGCAAAATGATTCATCCCCCTTGGCGTTTTTCCTATTTTGTTGCATTACAACCTGTAATTTAAATGGATTTTTATTTGGATTTCATGTAATGGACATACACAAAATAGTCCAAATTGGTGAAGTGAAATGAAAAAAATTACTTGTTTCAGAAAATTCTAAAAAATTAATAACGGAAAAGTGGTGCGTGCACATGTATTCACCCCCTTAGCTATGAAGCCCCTAAATAAGATCTGGTGCAACCAATTACCTTCAGAAGTCACATAATTAGTTAAATAAAGTCCACCTGTGTGCAATCTAAGAGTCACATGATCTGTCACATGATCTCACTATATATACACCTGTTCTAAAAGGCCCCAGAGTCTGCAACACCACTAAGAAAGGGACACCACCAAGCAAGCGGCACCATGAAGACCAAGGAGCTCTCCAAACAGATCAGGGACAAAGTTGTGGAAAAGTACAGATCAGGGTTGGGTTATAAAAAAATATCAGAAACTTTGAACATCCCACGGAGCACCCTTAAATCCATAATAAAAAAATTGAAAGAATATGGCACCACAACAAACCTGCCAAGAGAGGGCCGCCCACCAAAACTCATGGACCAGGCAAGGAGGGCATTAATCAGAGAGGCAACAAAGAGACCAAAGATAACCCTGAAGGAGCTGCAAAGCTCCACAGCGGAGATTGGAGTATCTGTCCATAGGACCACTCCACAGAGCTGGGCTTTACGGAAGAGTGGCCAGAAAAAAGCCATTGCTTAAAGAAAAAAATAAGCAAACACGTTTGGTGTTCGCCAAAAGGCATGTGGGAGACTCCCCAAACATATGGAAGAAGGTACTCTGGTCAGATGAGAATAAAATTGAGCTTTTTGGCCATCAAAGAAAACGCTATGTATGGCGCAAACCCAACACCTCTCATCACCCCGAGAACACCATCCCCACAATGAAGCATGGTGGTGGCAGCATCATGCTGTGGGGATGTTTTTCATCGGCAGGGACTGGGAAACTGGTCAGAATTGAAGGAATGATAGATGGCGCTAAATAAAGGGAAATTCTTGAGGGAAACCTGTTTCATTCTTCCAGAGATTTTAGACTGGGATGGAGGTTCACCTTCCAGCAGGACAATGACCCTAAGCATACTGCTAAAGCAACACTTGAGTGGTTTAAGGGGAAACATTTAAATGTCTTGGAATGGCCTAGTCAAAGCCCAGACCTCAGTTCAATTGAGAATCTGTGGTATGACTTAAAGATTGCTGTACACCAGCGGAACCCATCCAACTTGAGGGAACTGGAGCAGTTTTGCCTTGAAGAATGGGCAAAAATCCCAGTGGCTAGATGTGCTAAACTTATAGAGACATACCTCAATAGACTTGCAGTTGTAATTGCTGCAAAAGGTGGACAAAAGTATTGACTTTGGGGGGGGGGGGGTTAATAGTTCTGCATGCTCAAGTTTTCTGTTTGTTTCACAATAAAAAATATTTAGCATCTTCAAAGTGGTATGCATGTTGTGTAAATCAAATGATACAAACCCCCCAAAAATCCCCAAAATGTAATTCCAGGTTGTAAGGCAACAAAATAGGAAAAATGCCAAGGTGGGGTGAATACTTTCGCAAGCCACTGTATGTATATTCGGATCAATAGACTAGCAGGCAGATTAAGAGAGAGAGTAGAGGAGTAGTGAGAGGTGGAGATTAGAGAGAGCCTATCCAGGGAGTCTTACTGTGTAAATAAACAAAAGGTAGTAGTGGAATCTGCTCCCAATGTACCAGTGGAGGCTGCTGAGGGGAGGATGGCTCATAATAAAGGCTGGAACGGAACCAATGGAATGGCATCAAACACATGGAAACCATGTGTTTGATACCATTCCACTGAGCCATTAGTACAAGCCCATCCTCCCCAATTAAGGTGCCACCAACCTCCTGTGCAATGTACAGTAGCATACCCCAGACCAGGGCAGGTTCCTGGGTCGCTTTAAAGACTCATACATTCTTTTTCATTTAATTTTCAAATCATCACTGTATGTCTAGTAAGTCACTGTGTGTGTTTATTTCATGAAAATAACGGCAAATATATTTGTATAATTTATTTCCCTGAGCCTCCTTTTGCTATCAAAATGCTGTCTGATTGTGTGGGCGTGTTGATACAAATTTAAACATATTTTCATACACATTCTTGATTGGCGGATAGGATCGTCCCTACTTACCCCTTCAAATTAGGAGGATACATATGCAAATAAAAGACGACTGGTCATTGGTCAGAATAATCAGATCAGATTATAATTTCATGCTGTCGGCCAAAAACTCCATCCCACCTGAACAGGCTGAAACTCCAGGCATTTTTTCAATAAGTTCTTACTGTTAAAGGGCATTATCATAATTTTCACAATTTCAGTGTTATTTCTACCTCATAGTGTGGCGATATCATTAAAATAACTGAAAAATCATGTTTTTGACTGCACTGCCCCTTTAATGAGGGTGGCCACTATTTACACAGTAGATATACACTGAGTGTACAAAACAGTTGCATCCCCTTTTGCCCTCAGACCAGCCTCAATTCGTCGGGGCATGGACTCTACAAGGTGTCGAAAGTGTTCCACAGGGATGCTTTCCCGTGTTGACTCCATTGCTTCCCAAAGTTGTATCAACTTGGTTGTATGTCCTTTGGGTGGTGGACCCTTCTTGATACACACAGGAACCTGTTGAGCGTGAAAAAAAAACCAGCAGCGTTGCAGTTCTTGACACACTCAAACCGGTGTGCCTGGCACCTACTACCATACCCCCTTCAAAGACACTTTTTGTCTTGCCCATTCACCCTCTGAATGGCACATATACACAAACCATGTTCTCTCAAGGCTTAAAAATCATCCTTTAACCTGTCTCTTCCTCTTTATCTACACTGATTGAAGTGGATTTAACAAGAGACATTATAAGGGATCATAGCTTTCACCTGGATTCACCTGGTTAGTCTATGCCAAGGAAAGAGCAGGTGTTCGTAATGTTTTGTACACTCAGTGCATTTGGTATTAAACGTTTTATTTGAACTTATTCACTACAAAGTCACATGTAATCTCCTGAACACCTGTATATATATCTCCTCTTGTCTATGCAGTGCTGGAGGCTGCTGGTGGTGGATCCCAGTAGCGGGGCCCATGGTGGGAGGAGTGGTGGGGGCCGCCATTTACTACCTGTTCATCGAGCTGCACCATGCCGAGCCTGAGAAACAGGGGGAGAACAACGTCAAGGACAAATACGAGATGGTCACCCTGAGTTAGACAGAGAGGCCAGGGGCCCCCATTGTTCTGAGGCTTGGCAGCTTCCTACCCCTTTAACCCTCAACAGGCTAAACATCCACCTCAATGAGGCCACACTTGACACAATCTTCTCCGCTTGCACTAGAGTAATTTCCTCTTTCTAAGGGACCTGAGGTCAGGTCTCAGTCTCTGCACTCTCATGGACAGGTCCGCTGAAAGAATGCAAATTGAGCCAACACATAAAAAACACAAACACGTATGTAATGTTAAATTCACAATCACAAGCTGAGATCTCAGGCATGTTCACTACCCCATGACATCGTCAACATCAGGTGTTCAGACTATTCATTCTACTCTGAGGATAGTTCCTGAGTACAGTGATTTCTATGAATTTATATTGCATTTCTTGTATAGGGCTATTTTTCATTGCAGGAGGAATTTGCCAAGTTTAAAACCGTCTCAATATTTTCTATCTTTCAGGCAGAGGCGATGGTAAATGTTATTAACCACGTCGATGATAAATGTTATTAACCACATAAAAAAATAGCCAGTAACAGTTTCTGTGATGGAAGGAAGGAAGTGTGTCTATTTTTTGTCAGTGAGCTAGTTTAATAGTATGCTCTCTTCTGCTTCACTTCATCCATCTATTTGTTACAGTTGTGTGAATCCCTCTGCCTGCTGCAACACACAACCTCATCACTGCCTGTGTGCTATATCTAACACACATCTATGTATTTGTGCTTTGAAATGCTCATAGTCTTATTTTCCTAGCTTTTATTTTTAGAGTGCAGAAAAAAAACGGCCTTAATGTGTGTGAAATGAGCCTCACACCGTTCCGTTCCTACTCTCTCTCTCACGTTGAGCACAGGACTCTGTATCGTGACACGGATGCATTTCTAAATTATTTTTATCTGACTTTTATTTCCTCTTATATAATGTTCCGGCTGTCATGTGAATACATTTTCATAGAAGCATGAGTAGGGATGCCTAGTATCTACAGTACCTAGCATGGAAATGTTTTAATAAACAATATACTGTATGAAGTCCAATGAGAGATAATTTACCCCACTGGCCAATGGCCATATGGGAATGTATAAAAATGGTTTGTTTATCGTAATCAATAAGTTATTCCTCCAATGATGTGACTAGGATTCAACCACTGAGGAACTACTACACTATGACCTATAGTGAACTGGACAATAACAGAATAACATCAGTACAACTTCCAAGAATAGAGCCCTTCAACTCAGAGAAAAACACTCAACTGAACCAAGTCCTTCCATCCTAGTGATGTTATTTAGCCATGGGTGGCTGGAGGAACATGGGTGGGCAGAGGAACATGGGTCGGCAGAGGAACACGAGTTCCCTATTCCCAGAAGAGCCCTCGCCAATGAAACACATAGCATTTTATAACCTGTACGTGGCTTACTACTGAACCAGATATAATTCGTAGGGAAAAATAAAGCTCTTTAGAAATGATTTTCTCTATTAATTTACACCTTTGTTACTTAGTGGTTTAGTTGCTGTAGTTTCTTATTGTAGTTCGTTGTTAGTTTAAAAAAATTGCTACTTCATGACTATTTCATGATGCTAGCTTGATTCTCCTGAGATTCAACCTTTGGAGGAGTACAATGTTTTATGGCTGTTGTTTTTTTGTTGCTTCACTTGGCTTAAAATAAAAGGCACTTTTACTCACACTATTTTTCTCAGATGCTGTTTGACGAAAGCTATTTGTTTGTGAAGGTAATTTTGTAATTTATACAACTGTAATGTAGATTTTACAAAAATAAATATTTTATGTGTATTTCTTTCATTGTCTGTCTTGATCAATCAATCCACATTAATTGTCTACTGCTTAAGGGAAGTAAAACACATTCAGTGAGAAACTATCACTATCCACTGTGTTCCACTAGCACTGGAATAAGTGCATTGGTAGTAACTGGCAGGTATTCAATATTACCCGTATGCAATCCTAAAAATAACAGGCCAGAAAACAGGTCACGATCACTAAGTACAACCACTTAGTCACCCAGCGCAGTGTGGAGTGAATAAAACATTTTAAAAGGCAGCAATCGGAAATGCTTATGTAATGTCATATTCAATATTTTATCAAATAATTGTAAGAAATATACAGTTGAAGTCGGAAGTTTACATACACTTATGTTGGAATCATTAAAACTCGTTTTTCAACCACTCCACAAACTTCTTGTTAACAAACTATAGTTTTGTCAAGTCGGTTAGGACATCTACTTTGTGCATGACACAAGTAATTTTTCCAACAATTGTTTACAGACAGATTATTTCACTTATAGATCACTGTATCACAATTCCAGTGGGTCAGAAGCTTATATACACTAAGTTGAGTGTGCCTTTAAACAGCTTGGAAAATTCCAGAAAATTATGTCTGGCTTTAGAAGCTTCTGATAGGCTAATTGACATCATTTGAGTCAATTGGAGGTGTACCTGTGGATGTATTTCAAGGCCTACCTTCAAACTCAGGGCCTCTTTGCTTGACATCATGGGAAAATCAAAAGAAATCAGCCAAGACCTCAGAAAACAAATTGTAGAACTCCACAAGTCTGGTTCATCCTTGGGAGCAATTTCCAAACGCCTGAAGGTAGCACGTTCATCTGTACAAACAATAGTACGCAAGTAAAAACACCATTGGACCACACAGCCGTCATACCGCTCAGGAAGGAGACGTGTTCAGTCTCCTAGAGATGAACGTACTTTGGTGCGAAAAGTGCAAATCAATCCCAGAACAACAGCAAAGGACCTTGTGAAGACGCTGGAGGAAACAGGTACAAAAGTATTTATATCCACAGTAAAACGAGTCCTATATCGACATAACCTGAAAGGCCGCTCAGCAAGGAAGAAGCCACTGCTCCAAAACCGCCATAAAAAAGCCAGAGTACGGTTTGCAACTGACATGGATCGTACTTTTTGGAGAAATGTCCTCTGGTCTGATGAAACAAAAATAGAACTGTTTGGCCATAATGACCATCATTATGTTTGGAGGAAAAAGGCGGACGCTTGCAAGCCGAAGAACACCATCCCAACCGTGAAGCACGGGGGTGGCAGCATCATGCTGTGGGGGTGCTTTGCTACAGGAGGGACTGGTGCACTTCACAAAATAGATGGCATCATGAGGAAGGAAAATGATGTGGATATATTGAAGCATAATCTCAAGACATCAGTCAGGAAGTTAAAGCTGGGTCGCAAATGGGTCTTCCAAATGGACAATGACCACAAGCATACTTCCAAAGTTGTGGCAAAATGGCTTAAGGACAACAAAGTCAAGGTATTGGAGTGGCCATCACAAAGCCCTGACCTCAATCCTATAGAACATTTGTGGGCAGAACTGAAAAAGCGTGTGCGAGCAAGGAGGCCTACAAACCTGACTCAGTTACACCAGCTCTGTCAGGAGGAATGGGCCAAAATTCACCCAATTTATTGAGGGAAGCTTGTGGAAGGCGAAACGTTTGACCCAAGTTAAACAATTTAAAGGAAATGCTACCAAATACTAATTGAGTGTATGTAAACTTCTGACCCACTGGGAATGTGATGAAAGAAGTAAAAGCTTAAATAATCATTCTCTCTACTATTATTCTGACATTTCACAATCTTAAAATAAAGTGGTGATCCTAACTGACCTAAAACAGGGAATTTTTACTAGGATTAAATGTCAGGAATTGTGAAAACTGAGTTTAAATGTATTTGGATGACAATGCAAACAAACATCAACATTTAAAGATGTATCTACTGCTTGGATAGTTCCATCTGAGCCACTGGCTTAATCATTTTAAAAAGTGATATTGAATTGTGTTTGGTAGTCAACATTTGAAGGAGAGGTACAGTGTATCTTCTGCTTGGATATACAGTGGGGAAAAAAAGTATTTAGTTAGCCACCAATTGTGCAAGTTCTCCCACTTAAAAAGATGAGAGAGGCCTGTAATTTTCATCATAGGTAAACGTCAACTATGACAGACAAATTGAGAATTTTTTTCTCCAGAAAATCACATTGTAGGATTTTTAATGAATTTATTTGCAAATTATGGTGGAAAATAAGTATTTGGTCACCTACAAACAAGCAAGATTTCTGGCTCTCACAGACCTGTAACTTCTTCTTTAAGAGGCTCCTCTGTCCTCCACTCGTTACCTGTATTAATGGCACCTGTTTGAACTTGTTATCAGTATAAAAGACACCTGTCCACAACCTCAAACAGTCACACTCCAAACTCCACTATGGCCAATACCAAAGAGCTGTCAAAGGACACCAGAAACAAAATTGTAGACCTGCACCAGGCTGGGAAGACTGAATCTGCAATAGGTAAGCAGCTTGGTTTGAAGAAATCAACTGTGTGAGCAATTATTAGGAAATGGAAGACATACAAGACCACTGATAATCTCCCTCGATCTGGGGCTCCACGCAAGATCTCACCCCGTGGGGTCAAAATGATCACAAGAACGGTGAGCAAAAATCCCAGAACCACACGGGGGGACCTAGTGAATGACCTGCAGAGAGCTGGGACCAAAGTAACAAAGCCTACCATCAGTAACACACTACGCCGCCAGGGACTCAAATCCTGCAGTGCCAGACGTGTCCCCCTGCTTAAGCCAGTACATGTCCAGGCCCGTCTGAAGTTTGCTAGAGTGCATTTGGATGATCCAGAAGAGGATTGGGAGAATGTCATATGGTCAGATGAAACCAAAATAGAACTTTTTGGTAAAAACTCAACTCGTCGTGTTTGGAGGACAAAGAATGCTGAGTTGCATCCAAAGAACACCATACCTACTGTGAAGCATGGGGGTGGAAACATCATGCTTTGGGGCTGTTTTTCTGCAAAGGGACCAGGACGACTGATCCGTGTAAAGGAAAGAATGAATGGGGCCATGTATCGTGAGATTTTGAGTGAAAACCTCCTTCCATCAGCAAGGGCATTGAAGATGAAACGTGGCTGGGTCTTTCAGCATGACAATGATCCCAAACACACCGCCCGGGCAACGAAGGAGTGGCTTCGTAAGAAGCATTTCAAGGTCCTGGAGTGGCCTAGCCAGTCTCCAGATCTCAACCCCATAGAAAATCTTTGGAGGGAGTTGAAAGTCCGTGTTGCCCAGCGACAGCCCCAAAACATCACTGCTCTAGAGGAGATCTGCATGGAGGAATGGGCCAAAATACCAGCAACAGTGTGCGAAAACCTTGTGAAGACTTACAGAAAACGTTTGACCTGTGTCATTGCCAACAAAGGGTATATAACAAAGTATTGAGAAACTTTTGTTATTGACCAAATACTTATTTTCCACCATAATTTGCAAATAAATTCATAAAAAATCCTACAATGTGATTTTCTGGATTTTTTCTTCTCATTTTGTCTGTCATAGTTGACGTGTACCTATGATGAAAATTACAGGTCTCTCTCATCTTTTTAAGTGGGAGAACTTGCACAATTGGTGGCTGACTAAATACTTTTTTCCCCCACTGTAGTTATATCGGTGCCACTGACTTAGTTAGGCTTTCCAATTTGTCTACATATTAATAATTAATATGTTGGATTCACGTCTCCATCTCAACCAAAAATCTAACTTAATAGGACTAAATCAAATTAAATCAAACTTTAATTGCACTTTAAATAAAGTTTGATTTTGTCCTATTCTTTCAACTTTTTTGGTTGAGATGGAGACGTGAATCCAATATTATTAACTTAACTAAATCTGAAATCAACCAAAGCTTGAAACTCTAGGGCTCTATGTAACTCTATGTATTGTGTATTTTTTGTTGAATCCTGGGTTGAATTGAAACAATAGCTGTTGATGACTTTGCAAATGCTATATAGGCCTAAATATGGCTACATTTAATTTGCTCTGTTAAACATACCCTTTGGAATGACTTCAATAGCAACAGTAAATCTATTTAGTTTTTAAGTGGAGCTCTCTCAATAATTATTCTCACAATAGCACATTGGTAATAGTCAGTGACAAATGTCAATAGCTAAGCAGGGCTGTGCTTGGTTAAAACCCTGGATGGGAGACCAAATTAATAGCTCTAGATAAGTTCATTATGCAGTATGAAGTGCTGCCTGCATATTCTTTTCTGATAGTGGATATAACATTAAAGATCTGACGCTGTTTCAAAGGTGCAAATTCAACATATTTTATACAAGGTTTGTCTACGTTGAAAATTGGTTAACATGATGACATAGGTTGACATTTCACCCTCAAAACAACAGTTGATTACTTTTTGCAAATCCAATGTATTTTACACAGATTCCACCTCACAAATTATGTTGGAACAACGTTGATTCAATTAGTTTGTGTCCAGTGGGATGTGTACTGGCATTGGACCAAGACAAATGAAAGCAGAATAAAGTACACCTTGAGCCCAACTTCCAGAATTCTGCAAATACTGAGGTAAAAACTGAGGTAAGTTGGGACAGAGTACATTGTAAAGTGGAACAGATTGTTGGTATGATTTCTTTGAAACTGATACCATTATGGCAATTCAGCAGATTTTAGACACAGAACAGATACCTGGGTAGGTTTTACGAAGAGATAAAAGTTTTGTTGCTGTATGGTGTTCTAAATTGCTTTTGAAGAACTCAGCCACTAGCATAACTGATGTATGCATAACCATAAAAAAACCTGATATCAGTGATTTATATAAGCACAGACACAAAGCAAACAGAAGTTGAAATAGTAGAACTAAGATTGTTAGTGCTTTTATCCCTTTTGTCTAAGAGATATTGACTCAAACTAAGAGGACAATGGAGGATGAGATAGAACTGACAAATTAAGAGATTTTTTCAAGGTTTCAGTAAACTGAGGAAACACTAACAAGCATGGTTAACACTAATGAAAGTTTGGGGTCATCCAGTATCTTTGCTCCCTGCTACAAAACCGTCTCACAATCATCCCATTCTTCCACCCACCAACACCCACCTCTGCACTTTTGCAATCTGGCACGACAGCCAATCAGGACCTGACTTGTCTCCATTTCCCAGGTGCCCCTGCTCCTACTTTTTCCTCCTCTATCTGAGTACAAAGTGTTCTTTACTCTCTTCTCAAGCCCACCCTGACTTCATAAATCACCCCCTGCATACCTCTTCAGTGAGGGTCTCACCTTCAGCTCACACTGCTTAAATAATTCAAACTCCCCTCTTCTATCAGAATTATTCAGCTTCTGTGCCCTCCACCTAAAGTCTGTGTGTTTGTTGGATTACCTGGGAGTCTGTGTCGACACCATGGCTCTGGTCCGAGTGCTCAGAGTTCTGTGCTGCCTGCTGCTCACCTATCACCTGGGTGATGCCAGGAGAATCAAGGGAAATGGAAGAGGTGAGTGTCTATTTGTCACTTATAAGGAACTCCATCCTGTGTTGGGTGTTAATCAAAAACATTGTTAAGCCTTACTATAAAGACTACAGGCCATACTTTATAAAATACAAAGAGGTACATTAAATATATTCGCTGCACCTGGGTGGAAACAATTGATGTATATAAACCCTGGATTGCATATAAACCCTGGATTGCTGATTCTATGTATTGGCATTGAGAGGCTTTGAAGCCACCGGTCGGCCATGTTGACTCTCCCTAGTAGTAGCAGTCCTCCATAGGAATGAATGGAATTCTACAGTATTTAAAGAGGACATAATGTAATTTCAAAGTATGCATTAAGGTGTCTGTATTAGAATAAATGTGGCAAAAACGAATGTAAAAATATAATATTAATAAATGCATTTCTATAGCTTCCAAAATATTATTTTACAGTGGAGGGGGAATGCCAAGATGGACGCATGGTGCTTTCAACACAGTGCCCCCTAATAATAATCTAGTGTATATATAAATCATTGGTGGAAACCCACCAGAGATTAATTCAATTGGTTAATATCTACAGTGGGGAAAAAAAGTATTTAGTCAGCCACCAATTGTGCAAGTTCTCCCACTTAAAAAGATGAGAGAGACCTGTAATATTCATCATAGGTACACGTCAACTATGACAGACAAAATGAGGAAAAAAAATCCAGAAAATCACATTGTAGGATTTTTAATGAATTTATTTGCAAATTATGGTGGAAAATAAGTATTTGGTCAATAACAAAAGTTTCTCAATACTTTGTTATATACCCTTTGTTGGCAATGACACAGGTCAAACGTTTTCTGTAAGTCTTCACAAGTTTTTCACACACTGTTGCTGGTATTTTGGCCCATTCCTCCATGCAGATCTCCTCTAGAGCAGTGATGTTTTGGGGCTGTCGCTGGGCAACACGGACTTTCAACTCCCTCCAAAGATTTTCTATGGGGTTGAGATCTGGAGACTGGCTAGGCCACTCCAGGACCTTGAAATGCTTCTTACGAAGCCACTCCTTCGTTGCCCGGGCGGTGTGTTTGGGATCATTGTCATGCTGAAAGACCCAGCCACGTTTCACCTTCAATGCCCTTGCTGATGGAAGGAGGTTTTCACTCAAAATCTCACGATACATGGCCCCATTCATTCTTTCCTTTACACGGATCATTCGTCCTGGTCCCTTTGCAGAAAAACAGCCCCAAAGCATGATGTTTCCACCCCCATGCTTCACAGTAGGTATGGTGTTCTTTGGATGCAACTCAGCATTCTTTGTCCTCCAAACACGACAAGTTGAGTTTTTACCAAAAAGTTATATTTTGGTTTCATCTGACCATATGACATTCTCCCAATCCTCTTCTGGATCATCCAAATGCACTCTAGCAAACTTCAGACGGGCCTGGACATGTACTGGCTTAAGCAGGGGGACACGTCTGGCACTGCAGGATTTGAGTCCCTGGCGGCGTAGTGTGTTACTGATGGTAGGCTTTGTTACTTTGGTCCCAGCTCTCTGCAGGTAATTCACTAGGTCCCCCCGTGTGGTTCTGGGATTTTTGCTCACCGTTCTTGTGATCATTTTGACCCCACGGGGTGAGATCGAGGGAGATTATCAGTGGTCTTGTATGTCTTCCATTTCCTAATAATTGCTCCCACAGTTGATTTCTTCAAACCAAGCTGCTTACCTATTGCAGATTCAGTCTTCCCAGCCTGGTGCAGGTCTACAATTTTGTTTTTGGTGTCCTTTGACAGCTCTTTGGTCTTGGCCATAGTGGAGTTTGGAGTGTGACTGTTTGAGGTTGTGGACAGGTGTCTTTTATACTGATAACAAGTTCAAACAGGTGCCATTAATACAGGTAACGAGTGGAGGACAGAGGAGCCTCTTAAAGAAGAAGTTACAGGTCTGTGAGAGCCAGAAATCTTGCTTGTTTGTAGGTGACCAAATACTTATTTTCCACCATAATTTGCAAATAAATTCATTAAAAATCCTACAATGTGATTTTCTGGAGAAAAAAAATCTCAATTTGTCTGTCATAGTTGACGTGTACCTATGATGAAAATTACAGGCCTCTCTCATCTTTTTAAGTGGGAGAACTTGCACAATTGGTGGCTGACTAAATACTTTTTTCCCCCACTGTATTTATAGGGGCTGTGCTGATTTTATGAAAACCCTCTTATGCCTGAGTGCATGTTGTTCAAGTAATAACACACCTATTTGGGTCAAAATGGTGACTGAGAAATGACAAATTCTGAGAATAAAGATACTAACAGTGCTAGTTAGATGTAAATATATTACTGTTGTGAAGGATCTACTACAGTGCTATCATTGTTGTGGTTGAAGTGACAACAATGTGGAGGGAGAGTTTGGCGAAAATAAAACAAACACTATGGATATAAAACACAAACACATTTTTTAAATATATATAATATATACACTACCGTTCAAAAGTTTGGGGTCACTAAGAAATGTCCTTGTTTTCGAAAGAAAAATGTCCATTAAAATAACATCAAATTTATCAGAAATACAATGTAGACATTGTTAATGTTGTAAATGGCTATTGTAGCTGGAAATGGCTGATTTTTAATGGAATATCTACATAGGCGTACAGAGGCCCATTATCAGCAACCATCAGTCCTGTGTTCCAATGGCACGTTGTGTTTGCTAATCCAAGTTTATAATTTTAAAAGGCTAATTGATCATTAGAAAACCCTTTTGCAATTATGTTAGCACAGCTGAAAACACCAGTCTCAACGTCAACAGTGAAGAGGCGACTCCGGGATGCTGACCTTCTAGGCAGAGTTGCAAAGAAAAAGCCATATCTCAGACTGGCCAATAAAAATAAAATATTAAGATGGGCAGTCTGAGATATGGCTTTTTCTTTGCAACTCTGCCTAGAAGGTCAGCATCCCGGAGTCGCCTCTTCACTGTTGACGTTGAGACTGGTGTTTTGCGGGTACTATTTAATGAACCTGCCAGTTGAGGACCTGTGAGGCATCTGTTTCTCAAACTAGACACTAGATGTATTTGTTCTCTTGCTCAGTTGTGCACCGGGGCCTCCCACTCCTCTTTCTATTCTGGTTAGAGCCAGAATAGAAAGTGAAGGGAGTAGTACACAGTGTTGTACGAGATCTTCAGTTTCTTGGCAATTTCTCGCATTGAATAGCCTTAATTTCTCAGAACAAGAATATACTGACGAGTTTCAGAAGAAAGTTATTGGTTTCTGGCCATTTTGAGCCTGTAATCGAACCCACAATTGCTGATGCTCCAGATACTCAACTAATCTCAAGAAGGCCAGTTTTATTGCTTATTTAATTAGCACAACAGTTTTCAGCTGTGCTAACATAATTGCAAAAGGGTTTTCTAATGATCAATTAGCCTTTAAAAATGATAAACTTGGATTAGCAAACACAACGTGCCATTGGAACACAGGACTGATGGTTGCTGATAATGGGCCTCTGTACGCCTATGTAGATATTCCATAAAAAATCAGCCGTTTCCAGCTACAATAGCCATTTACAACATTAACAATGTCTACACTGTATTTCTGATCAATTTGATGTTATTTTAATGGACAAAAAATCTGATTTTCTTTTGAAAACAAGGACATTTCTATGTGACCACAAACTTTTGAACGGTAGTGTAAATATTAAATATTAAAATAAAATGTAAAAAATACAGTAAGTTGTATGAGCAAAACAAATCTACCATCTCTAAGGGCTGTTTCACAACTCATATTTCTTGCAATCACAAACAAAAGCAGGATTACAGCATCACCACACAAAGTTATACTCTATATTGGGCAGTGTCTCTAGTCTAGTGTCCACTCATGGTCAAACTAGACAAGGAATACACAGACTCTAGTCACAAGTTAACAAACAATCAATGCAGAGGGCGAGTGGACAGGGGAATCAATTCCTAAATCAATGAGTTTGAACGATGTGCTGTTCAATAATCACTCTATACACAATAATCTGCTGTTGTACTTCAAAACACATTATTGTCAAATATAAAATCATAAAACATTATACCTTTTTATTCTATTATTACTCTGCATTGACCATGTTTGTATTTTTTTTAAAATATTTGTAGTGGACCCGAAGCCTGTCCTGAGAATGAAGATGCCTCACATTACCAGCACAGTCTTCAAGCTCTACTCTAATGGTGCTAAAGACATCGAGGACTTGTGCACGATGGAGGCTTTCAGGCCACATACTCTGACCGCCTGTGGTTTCAACAGCAGTCATCTTCTCATCATCATCACCCACGGATGGTCGTTACGGCCTGTTCTCTCCTCTCCTCCTGGCTCAACTAGTGATGACTGGTACACAACATATGGCCATTAAACACATCACTAATGGACGGCAGATGCCCCCAATGATATACAGTGGAGGGCCAGATATAATATGGTGGCAGTTCTTCTTCTTCTACTCACTTGTTGTTCTGCACTTCAGATGCAGGCCGGTAATGTGATGGAAACTAATAAGTTGGGGGGGAATTAAGTTATATAGATTTACTATGGTCCCTTACAACAAAACGTGAGCCAAATGAGTAGGGTTGCAAAGCTACAGGTGAATTACCAAAGTTATCGGAATCTTCTGTAATTTTGGTAATAAACAGGTAAAATATGTCATTTATACTTTTTTTATGTATTAATATTTAGAATGCATGTTTTATATCTGTGTCCATATTATCCATGGGTTTCTAGTGGATATGGTTCAATAGAAAACATTTGAATTTGTTTTATGAAAAAAGCATCTAATCAACAATGGCATTAGTTTCAATTACCTCTGCAACTCTTCCAACTATTTACTTACTCACAACTGTTACCAGTTTGGCGACAAAATACATATTGACATTGTAAAATAAATGAAAGTGTGGAAAAAAATTAATAAAAGGATATTTAATGCTGAAACCCTCATATTAAACACCAATGGCATTCATTAAGTTGATGGTTTATATTTATAATAATGTTTTACAGCTTTGTCATTCTATTTTTTATTTTAAAACCATCTTATTTGATTATTATCTTATTTGATATGTGATAAGGCCACATAGAGATAATGATGTACACCTGTGATGATCTGAAGTACCCAAAAAGGCCACTAGATGTCATCTGATAAAATTCCCCCAAACACCTTGAAAGATACCAAAATTCTGGGAGTTTACTGGTAAACGTAGAATGATTCCAGTAATATACCCTCCCTTTGCAACCCTACAAATGAGACTAAAACCTGCTTATCTTTTTCCAAGATAAACACTCTGATGGAGAGCTGGGTGCCCGTCTTGCTTCTGCTCTGAAGACCAGTCTTGGAGATGTCAACGTGATCGTCACTGACTGGCTTCTACAGGCCAATATGAACTACCCTAACGCAGCCCAGAACACCAGGGCAGTGGGGAAGGACATATCCTTCCTGCTACTGTGGCTGCAGGTGAGAGTCAGGACAGTGTTCAATGTGTTCAACAAGGACTGTCATAGCAAAGTACTGTTTGTGTGACAGAAATGTGAAGACAACCTCTTTAGGAGGTATAATATGTCTCCTACAAAATACAATAATGTCACATCATTACCTCCTTTTCACATCAACACTAAAATAATAATGATCTTTGTGTGTCAGGAGTTTTACAATTTTCCTGCAGAGAAGATTCATCTGATTGGATACAGTCTTGGTGCTCACGTCTCTGGATTTGCTGGAAGCTACCTAGGAGGACCGGCAAAGATTGGAAGAATCACTGGTGAGGCTTTCTACTCTCCGTAAATATTTTGTCACACCATTTCCTTGCTAAATAATGCATTAGAGTACAATTCTCATAGAAGTATCCAAGTCTAATGGCACTCTGGTGTAAAGCCTGCGATCCTTTGTGCTTCTTTGTCCAGGTCTGGATCCAGCAGGTCCCCTGTTTAAGGGCATGGCAGCATCAGACAGACTGTCCCCTGATGATGCCCTCTTTGTGGATGCCATCCACACCTACACTCAAGAACGCATGGGGCTGAGTGTGGGCATCAAGCAGCCTGTGGCACATGTTGACTTCTACCCCAACGGGGGTGACTTCCAACCAGGATGCCACCCTTTCCAAAGCTTAATGGAACATATCGCCTCGCATGGAGTCAATGGTAAGTCTGTCAGAGTGGTGGAGTGGGGAGGGGAGAGTCATTTGGCATATAGAAACATATTGGTAGGCTATATTAAGGGGAACAGCTATTTTTTAGCAAAGTAAACCATTACCATTTACCTTGCAGAGAGGCTCAAATTAAATAATAAAGCAGTATAGGTGTAAAAGCAGTGCCTCATCTTATATCCAGGCTGCTCTGCTGAATATGAATAGAATTCACAATAGTCTCAAATAAATGGTGGTGGGATTTAGGGGGATTCAATCAAAAATGTTTTTTTTTCTCACATGAAAGGCAGAAGCACATTAAATCATCTGTCATCCTCATGAGTTAATTAGCCAAATACGTTTCCCTCAGCCCTGTCTGTCCACTCTGCGTTCTGCCTCCAGGCTATGATGATATATCCTCAGGAGAAGCAGGCCTGAAGACAGATCTCAGATCAGTCTGCTCACAGACATAAAGAGGCAGACAGGCCTTTTTACCCAGAGAAGTGACAGGACATCATGACAGATATGCTTTGGGGATAATGACATCAATCCCCAAATAATGACCAACTAAAAAGTAGGATGTTGTTAAGGTTTAGTCTGTATTCTGAGGAGAGGAAAAGATTGAAGGCTGGCACAGATTGACAGTTCTGAATAGCCTTAGTCCCAGTTTAGTTTAACCAGGGCTAGAATGGTGCAGTGAGCTGATCACAAAGGGGAACATTTGAGTCCAAAGTTTGAATGCTCAATTAATATGTGTTACAGTCTTATTACCTGCCCCCTTTTTAAATTCCACTCACATTTCCACTCTTTCTCTCCTAGGTTTTGAGAAGACAGTGAAATGTGCCCATGAGCGTTCAGTCTACCTGTTCATCGACTCCCTTCTGAACAAAGACAAACAGATCATGGCCTACAGATGCAGTGATGACAATGCCTTTGAGAAGGGTAACTGCCTGGACTGCCGCAAGAACATATGCAACACTCTGGGCTACAACGTCAGGAAGGTGCGCAGTGCCGCCGGCAAGAAGCTCTACCACAAGACTCGCTCTCACATGCCCTACAAATGTAAGTGCACACAATGGTGTCCCATGTCCCTTACAGACAAAACCCTCTCTTCCATGTACTAAGGACATACTGTAGATGTGTTCATTCCCAGAATTCCAAATGTCAGAACTCCCTCCTTAACAAGAAGGAAAATGTGTAGTTGGCACAGGGAGGAGCCTAGAGTAATACATGTTAACCCCATGGCATTGTACTGTACTGTACAAAACCAGGAATAACCTTTTGCATAAGAGCTTTCTAGAACACGAGTCCATGGTCAATGAGACCATAAAGTTTCATGGGAAGAGACAAACAGGGAATTGTAGGCATATTACATTGTTTGATGCAAAGACCATATTAGTTGGGACACACTTTGGTCAATATATGCCATGCCAAAGTCTCACTAGGAAATAGTTGTCTAGGGTCTATTTCAGATCAAGGGGACCATTTTTGGTATCTGTATAAGCACTTTGTGGCAACTGCTGATGTAAAAAGGTCTTTATAAAATAAATGTGATTGATTGATTGATATTATGAGGTAAAGTCTCTGGAACTTTGGTAAGGGTGTAGTGACAGGGGCTTAGAAATCTAAGACTATGGCTTTATTGAAAAATACTTAATCTGCTGTGGAGCACAGCCAATAACAGCCACTTTAAAGCTTCTCCTCCTCTGAAGCCAATTAGGCAGTTAAAGTCCTACTCCAGTCTCCTTTTCCACTTCATTTATCACCTGATTTACTTAACAAAAGGCACATCTAAATAGGTGGTCCAGGTATGCTCATAACATGGCACAAGTGGGGGGTTGGCCTTTCGAATGTTGTTCTCTATTGCTCCTCTATTGTTCCCGCAAGCAAGGGGTAGGCCGATGATACCAGAGGGCACCATCAGACCAACTCCTTCAATGGCCTACTCCTTGAAGTTTGCAGTTTTGTCTACAAAACACTATTTTGCTTAAATCATAATTTTTTACCCTTAAGTGATTACTGTATTTATACGTGGGATATTGTTTTTCAACAAGAAAAGTTCAAAATTAGCTGAAGTGCATCTTTAAGTGTTGTAGCTGTTGTGTGGCAGCTCATTGGGATGCAGTAGCTACTGCCATGCTATCTGTCTCGCCTTCAGTCACAAACACCCACTAACCTACAGTACCAGTCAAAAGTTTGGACACACCTACTCATTCAAGGGTTTTTCTTTATTTTTACTGTTTTCTACATTAACAGGTGTGCCTTCTTAAAAGTTAATTTGTGGAATTTCTTTCCTTCTTAATGCGTTTGAGCCAGTCAGTTGTGTTGTAGCAAGGTAGGGGGGGTATACAGAAGATAGCCCTATTTAGTAAAAGACCAAGTCCATATTATGGCAAGAACAGCTCAAATAAGCAAAGAGAAACGACAGCCCATCATTACTTTAAGACATGAGGGTCAGTCAAAACGGAAACTTTCAAAGTTACTTCAAGTGCAGCGCTATGATGAAACTGGCTCTCATGAGGACCGTCACAGGAATGGAAGACCCAGAGTTACCTCTGCTGCAGAGGATAAGTTCATTAGAGTTACCAGCCTCAGAAATTGCAGCCCAAATAAATGCTTCACAGAGTTCAAGTAACAGACACATCTCAACATCAACTGTTCAGAGGGGACTGTGTGAATCAGGCTTTCATGGTCGAATTGCTGCAAAGAAACCACTACTAAAGGATACCAAAAAGAAGAAGAAACCTGCTTGGACCAAGAAACACGAGCAATGGACATTAGACCGGTGGAAATGTGTCCTTTGGTCTGGAGTCCAAATTGGAGATTCTTGGTTCCAACCGCCTTGTCTTTGAGACGCGGTGTGGGTGAACGGATGATCTCTGCATGTGTATTTCCCACCGTAAAGCATGGAGGAGGAGGCGTTATGTTGTGGGGGTGCTTTGCTGGTGACACTGTCTGTGATTAATTTAGAATTCAAGGCACACTTAACCAGCATGGCTACCACAGCATTCTACAGCGATACGCCATCCCATCTGGTTTGGGCTTAGTGGGATTATAATTTGTTTTTCAACAGGACAATGACCCAACACACCTCCAGGCGGTGTAAGGGCTATTTTACTAAGAAGGAGAGTGATGGAGTGCTGCATCAGATGACCAGGCCGCCACAATCCCCAGACCTCAACCCAATTGAGATGGTTTGGGATGGTTTGGGACCGCAAAGTGAAGGAAAAGCAGCCAACAAGTGCTCAGCATATGTGAGAACTCCTTCAAGACTGTTGAAAAAGCATTCCAGGTGAAGCTGGTTGAGAGAATGCCAAGAGTGTGCAAAGCTGTCATCAAGGCAAAGGGTGGCTATTTGAAGAATCTCAAATATAAAATATATTTTGATTTGTTTAACACTTTTTTGGTTACTTCATGATTCCATATGTGTTATTTCATAGTGTTGATGTCATCACTATTATTCTACAATGTAAAAAAAAATTAGTAAAAATAAAGAAAAACCCTTGAATGAGTAGGTGTGTCCAAACTTTTGACTGGTAGTGTATATTGGAGCAGCTGCATAGGTTCAGGTTCAAAACATTGTTTAGAGATGATGAAGATATTTTGCACTTTTATATTTGGTATGTCTTCTCCATGTCGTCTTTCATGACTTCTCCTATCTTATTCTCCCTGCAGTCTACCATTACCAGTTCAGGATTCAGTTTGTCAACCAGATAGAGAAGATTGGTGCATTCACCTTATAGCCAGTGGGATAACCACTTTACAATGTTTTTTTTTTAAGGGGGGGTAGAATGATTACTTTATCCTATCCCAGGTATTCCTTAAAGAGGTGGGGTTTCAAATGTCTCCGGAAGGTGGTGAGTGACTCCGCTGTCCTGGCGTCGTGAGGGAGCTTGTTCCACCATTGGGGTGCCAGAGCAGCGAACAGTTTTGACTGGGCTGAGCGGGAACTGTGCTTCCGCAGAGGTAGGAGAGCCAGCAGGCCAAAGGTGGATGAACGCAATGCCCTCGTTTGGGTGTAGGGACTGATCAGAGCCTGAAGGTACGGAGGTGCCGTTCCCCACACAGCTCCGTATGCAAGCACCATGGTCTTGTAGCAGATGCGAGCTTCAACTGGAAGCCAGTGGAGTGTGCGGAGGAGCGGGGTGACTTGAGAGAACTTGGGAAGGTTGAACACCAGACGGGCTGCGAAATTCTGGATGAGTTGTAGGGGTTTAATGGCACAGGCAGGGAGCCCAGCCAACAGCGAGTTGCAGTAATCCAGACGGGAGATGACAAGTGCCTGGATTAGGACCTGTGCCGCTTCCTGTGTAAGGCAGGGTCGTATTCTCTGAATGTTGTAGAGCATGAACCTACAGGATCGGGTCACCGCCTTGATGTTAGCGGAGAACGACAGTGTGTTGTCCAGGGTCACACCAAGGCTCTTCGCACTCTGGGAGGAGGACACAACGGAGTTGTCAACCGTGATGGCGAGATCATGGAACGGGCAGTCCTTCCCCGGGAGGAAGAGCAGCTCCGTCTTGCCAAGGTTCAGCTTGAGGTGGTGATCCGTCATCCATACTGATATGTCTGCCAGACATGCAGAGATGCGATTCGCCACCTGGTTATCAGAAGGGGGAAAGGAGAAGATTAGTTGTGTGTCGTCTGCGTAGCAATGATAGGAGAGGCCATGTGAAAATATGACAGAGCCAAGTGACTTGGTGTATAGCGAGAATAGGAGAGGGCCTAGAACTGAGCCCTGGGGGACAGCAGTGGTGAGAGCACGTGGTGCGGAGACAGCTTCTCGCCACGCCACTTGGTAAGAGCGACCGGTCAGGTAGGACGCAATCCAAGAGTGAGCCGCGCCAGAGATGCCCAGCTCGGAGAGGGTGGAGAGGTGGATCTGATGGTTCACAGTATCAAAGGCAGCAGATAGGTCTAGAAGGACAAGAGCAGAGGAGAGAGAGTTAGCTTTAGCAGTGCGGAGAGCCTCCGTGACACAGAGAAGAGCAGTCTCAGTTGAATGACCAGACTTGAAACCTGACTGGTTTGGATCAAGAAGGTCATTCTGAGAGAGATAGCAAGAGAGTTGGCTAAAGACGGCACGCTCAATAGTTTTGGAGAGAAAACAAAGAAGGGATACTGGTCTATAGTTGTTGACATCAGAGGGATTGAGTGTTGGTTTTTTGAGAAGGGGTGCAACTCTCGCTCTCTTGAAGACGGAAGGGACATAGCCAGCGGTCAAGGATGAGTTGATCAGCGAGGTGAGGTAAGGGAGAAGGTCACCGGAGATGGTCTGGAGAAGAGAGGAGGGGATAGGGTCAAGCGGGCAGGTTGTTGGGCGGCCGGCCGTCACAAGTCGCAAGATTTTATCTGGAGAGAGAGGGGAGAAAGAAGTCAAAGCATAGGGTAGGGCAGTGTGAGCAGGACCAGCAGTGTCATTTGACTTAACAAACGAGGATCGGATGTCGTCAACCTTCTTTTCAAAATGGTTGACAAAGTCATCCACAGAGAGGGAGGAGGGGGGAGGGCGAGGAGGATTCAGCAGGGAGGAGAAGGTGGCAAAGAGCTTCCTAGGGTTAGAGGCAGATGCTTGGAATTTAGAGTGGTAGAAAGTGGCCTTAGCAGCAGAAACAGATGAAGAAAATGTAGAGAGGAGGGAGTGAAAAGATGCCAGGTCCGCAGGGAGTCTAATTTTCCTCCATTTCCGCTCGGCTGCCCGGAGCCCTGTTCTGTGAGCTCGCAATGAGTCATCAAGCCACGGAGCTGGAGGGGAGGACCGAGGATAGGGGACATAGAGAGTCAATCCATACCACACCAGGCCCTGATATGAGCTGAGGTTTCATACAGACAGTACACTGGGGCTACAGTTTTCAAGCCTAGTGAAAGTCTACACACCCCTTGCACAGTCTTCACATTTTGCTGCCTTAACATTAAATCTAAAAAGTGATTAAATTAGATTTTTTCCTACAGACCTACACAACCTACTCCACATTTTCAAAGTGAAAGAATATTCAAGAACATTTTCCAAATTAACCTCTTAAGGATCTGACCCTTTTTTTTTTTCAATTTTTCCTAAAATGACATACCCAAATCTAACTGCCTGTAGCTCAGGACCTGAAGCTAGGATATGCATATTCTTGATATCATTTGAAAGGAAACACTTTGAAGTTTGTGGAAATGTGAAATTAATGTAGGAGAATATAACACATTAGATCTGGTAAAAGATAATACAAACCAAAAAAAGTTTTTATTTTTTATTTTATCATCTTTGAAATGCAAGAGAAAGGCCACAATATAATATTGCAGTTTAGGCGCAATTTAGATTTTGGCCACTAGATGGCAGCAGTGTGTGTGCAAAGTTTCAGATTGATCCAGTGAAGCATTGCAATACTGGACTATTTTGTATCAAGTCTGCCCAAATGTGCCGAATTAGTCAACTGATACATTTTCAAGTACATAACTATAGAGAACATACAAAAAGGATATGGTAATACAAAATGTAAGTTTACACACTCCCAGGAATGTCATACATGATGGATCATTAGTTTATACACTAACTTTCACACATCTAGAGGGCCTTGCGGGGTGGGTGTGGAGCCAGAGACAGCAGTGGTTCAAACTGTAGAACCCAGTTCCTACATTTGAATATAAAAATGGATTTTATCAAACAAAACTATGCTACATTTTATCTCTGGGACCCTTAGGATGACAAATGAGAGCAAGATTACTGAATGTAAGTACATTATTTACCTTCAGAGGTGAATGTATCAAACCAGTTGCCGTGATAAGTGTTTTGTTGTTGTGCACTCTCCTTAAACAATAGGATGGTACTTTTCACTGTAATAGCTACTGTAAATTGGACAGTGAAGTTAGATTAACAAGAATGTAAGTTTTCTGCCCATATAAGACATGTCTATGTCCTGGAAAGTTTGCTGTTACTTACAACTGTCATGCTAATCACATTAGCGCACGTTAGCTCAACCGTCCCGTATACAGGACACCGATCCCGTAGAGGTTAATAAAAAATATACAAAATGAAGATGTCTTGATTGTATATGCCTTCACACCCCTGAGTTATACTTGGTGGAAGCACCTTTGGCAGCCATCACAGCTGTTGATAATTTTTAATAAGATTCTACCAACTTTGCACAACTCTTAGGGCAACATATATCTATAGTTTTTGACCAAATTGCTCAAGTTCAGTAAATTTGGTTGGGAATCATTGATGGACAATAATATTTAAACTTTGTCTCTGATTTTCAAGAAAATGTAAGTCAGAACGTAGACTGGACCACTCAGGAACACTGAACACCTCTCGGAAAGCCATTCTGTCTTTGGCATTGGAACAGTCTACGTTTGGCATTGACATTTGTGTAACATTTGTGTGTTAGATATTCAGAAGAC
Organism: Coregonus lavaretus; assembly: GCF_964263955.1. Lineage (NCBI taxonomy): Eukaryota > Metazoa > Chordata > Actinopteri > Salmoniformes > Salmonidae > Coregonus > Coregonus lavaretus. The sequence goes on along the minus strand of NC_139991.1, from coordinate 7,659,353 downwards.
TGAGGCAGGGTTTCCGCTAACTTTTTATCTGGGCTTTGCTCCTTTCATATATCTTTTGATCCTGACAAACTCCCTAGTCCCTGCAGGTGACAAACATACCCATAACATGTTGTATTCGGCACATGTGACAAATACAATTTGATTTGATTTGATGCTGCCACCACAATACTTGAAAATACAGAGGATCAACAACATTGCTTTCACTCCAAATTACTGGCCTTTATGACAAAGTGAAAAGAAGGAAGCTTGTGTTAGAAATTCCACTCAAAACATTCATTATGTTTGCAACAAGGCCGTTACATAATACTGCAACACAACACGGCAAAGAAATTAACTTTTTGGCCTAAATTATAAACTACAGGCTTGGGTCAAATCCAATACAACATAACACAGAGTGAAACCCTCTGTAATTCTAAGTATTGTGGTGGCAGCATCATGTTATGGGTATGCTTGTCACCGGCAGGGACTGGGGAGTAGTCAGGTTAAAAATAAATATGAAAGGAGCAAACCCCAGATAAAAAGTCAGAGGAAAATCTGCCGTAGTCTTCTGAAGACCTAACTCTGGGATAGAGTTTTATTTTTCAGCTAGATAATTACACAAATATTAATGCCAAAAACACACCAAAATACCTATATATATTGAGTGTTCCTGAATTGTCCAGTCTCAGCTCTGACTTAAATCTGTTTGAAAATCATTGACAAGGTTTGAATATTTCTGTCCATCAATGATTCCCATTCTAATTTACTAGGCTTGAGCAATTTTGACAAAAAACTATGGATATACAGTGAGCTCCATAATTCATTGGACAGTGACCATTGTTTTGTTATTTTGGTTCTGTACTCTAGCACTTTGAGTTTGAAAGGATACAATGACAATGAGCGTGAGGTGCAGACTGTCAGCTTTAATTTGAGGGTATTTTCATACATATCGGATGAACCGTTTAGAAATGACAGCACCTTTTGTACATGGTCCCCCCATTTTAAGGTACTACAAGTATTTGTTAAACTGTCCAATGATTTTTGATGCCCGAAAATGGGGGGGACCATGTACAAAAGCTTCTATAATTCGTAAACGGTTCATCCGATATGTATGAAAATACCCTCAAATTAAAGCTGACAGTCTGCACTTCACCCTCATTGTCATTGTATCCTTTCAAACTCAAAGTGCTAGAGTACAGAACCAAAATAACAAAAGAATGGTCACTGTCCAGTGAATTATGGAGCTCACTGTATATGATGCCATAGGAGCTGTGCAAGGTTGGTAGAATCTTATTAAAAATGATTCACAGCTGTAGTGGCTGTCAAAGGTGCTTCCACCAAGTAATAACTCTGGGGTGTGAAGACATGCAATGAATGCATCTTAATTTTGTTTTATTAATTTAGAAGATTTTTCACTTTGAAAATGTGGAGTAGATTGTGTAGATCTATCTAATTTAATCATTTTTAAGATTTAATTTGAAGTCAGCTAAATGTGAAGACTGTGCAAAGGGTCTGTAGACTTTCACTAGAGACTGTATCCAGTCAGCACTCACTCTGCCCCTGTACAACGTAGAGCTTCCCCATGCCTAGGGTAGCAGTAACAGACGTACATGGAAACAGCTCATACCTCTGAATTAAAGAGGACTATAAATGGAGAGGGAGATATCAATAATTGATGTGTGTGTGCATCACAAAGGAATACTCTCCCTGCCAACCTACATTTTGATCCCATTCTGCTGTATATCGTCTTATGAATGATTCACGTGCATCTACAGTAAGAGTAGAGAATCACATGCTTGTGCCTCCCTACTGTCATAGCCAGCACACTTCTGGAGGGGGATGAAAATACTGTATTTCCTCACCCCCGTATGTCCTTATAAAGGAGACTGCCCGAGACTATGGTTATATCACATGCACAGCTCAGCTAACAAATATCAATTTAATAGTCTAACACTTTTTCTGCTTTTCAGGTTCATTACTTGTAGCTCATGTGTGAAACAAAACTGGGAAAAAACCTGAAGAAGTGCATCAAGGTGAATGTACCTCTCTCTAACCTCTATCTCTTTCTCTCAGCATCGAGGAGATCTCTGGCAATAAGACGTACACCTTTCTAATCACCCTGGACTCAGACATTGGGGTCCTGATGATGCTGAAGTTCCGCTGGGAGGGTAGTGTTGTAAACAATATGTGGATTAAGGTGCAGACCTTTAACCCCTGGGGCAGTGGGGGAATGGGGCCCAAGCTCACCGTGGGCAAAATCTGTGTCAAAGCAGGCGAGACACAAAATAGGTGGGTATCCATCCCTCTGGGGGGCAAGGAGGGTGTGAGATTGAATTGCATTAATAAAGATCAATAGAGGCCGGTGAGGAATGGGTGGGAAGGTGAGAAGGGAGCAGACACACACTGAGAGCTCTGTCTGCTAACGTGCCCGTTTGGCTCGTTAGTCATCCAGCTATGAACGACCAGAGGGGCTCATCTTTCTCTGGATGGCAAGGTTATCTAACACTAATTGGGATAAGGCACGCTCATGGCAGCCCTCGTTATATAACAAGATTAAAGAGAAATAAAGAATGAAATCGACAGTTAGTGAAAGGGACGTAATCCCAGTGGGTATACACAGGCAGAGACAGGCATGTGGGGCAGAGTAGAGTCTTGTCATAGTGCCCTCGTTCTGGAAAATACACTGTATGCTACATGAGAGAGAGATCACAGATGCACCAGTTAGACTATAGGCTGTTGGATGCTGTCTTTTAGTTGTCAGGATTTCCATGTCATGTTACATTGTAAATTCACTCATGCTATATTTTATTTATTTATTTTTAATCCCAGCCCCCGTCACCACAGGAGGCCTTTTCCCTTTTGGTAGGCCGTCATTGTGAATAAGAATTTGTTCTTAACTAAACTGCCTTGTTAAATGAAGGTTTAATATATAAAATAAAGAGCACATTATAAATCTTAAAGGTTAAGGCTATACAGGCTCCACTGCATGTGCAGCATCCATTCCAACCCTCAGATGCTGTGCTATAAAAGCTTTCTGAATATCAATCGTTCTAACAAGCACAATATACAAAATAATAATGTATGTATACTATGAATTGATCAATAGCAGCAGTATACTGAACCACACAGTACAAACATTTTTGTCTGTTTGAGGCCTACACTACAGTATTTCCAAAAGGCATTTGACGCCCTCTAGTGCCTGAATTATGAAAAACGCCTGTCGTGGATCAACTTTTCTCCTCATTTTCTGTTGATTGGATTTTCAACTCATATTACACATTAATTTCGAGCGGTTGCATATAGCACACATTAACGTTGTGTAGCTGTTTTTCAAATCCAACTCATACATAGACAAATCGAACAAGCTTGCCAGGAGTCGAACCTAGTATCTTCTGATCCGTAGTTAGACGCATTATCCATTGCGCCATAAGCCCTATACTTATTTATTAGACAACCATAACTCCACTCTCATTGGTTAATTTTCGATATTTGGTCGCGCACGGCAATATGATTGGTTATTATGGTTATTGGTCGCATCAAATTTGCGGACATTGAGGGGATTCGATTAATCTGGGCCAGGCACCCGGTTAGGGATGTTTTGCACAGGGTGAAAGTTGATTACATTATTATTTTTTGGATTCGGGCGTGAGCCCCGTTCAAAGCCCACGGCGAAGTCGGCTCAAAACAAAAGTGAAGAAATTAAGTATGTCGAGTAATGAGTAGGATTCAGAGTGTTTCCACATGCAAAAGTAATTGTTTATTTTATTTTATATAAACGCTTTATCTGCCTTCCCAATGAAAACTAGTTTGAAAATTAGAACATTTTATTTTATGTTGAACGTTTCTGGACGACGCACCATGCTGGTTTATTGACTACAAGATCGAGCGGCGCAGATTAGACTACTGTTCGATTTGAGAAGTGCGCTCCTCCCTCACCTCTTTTGCCCATTCAAGTCATGGGTCATCGGCTGATAACACCGCTGCTCAGCATAATCGAATCCCCCTTGATTCCGCTTCACCGTTGCTGGTGTATATATGAGCTATAAATTAATGGTGCATATAGGCAAAGACACTCAGCACAAATTCACAAGCTATCGCTAATTTTTCCAAATCTCACTCAGACAAAACACACTAGCTTTCCAGGAGTCGAACCTAGAATCTTCTGATCCGTAGTCAGACGCGTTATCCATTGCGCCACAAGCCCTACACTTATTTTTTAGACAACCATAACTCCACTCTCATTGGTAAATTTTGGATATTTGGACGCACACAGCAATATATGATTGGTTATCATGGTTATTGGTCGCATCAAATTTGCGGACATTGAGGGGATTCGATTAATCTGGGCCAGGCACCCGGTTAGGGATGTTTTGCACAGGGTGAAAGTTGATTACATTATTTTTTGGATTCGGGCGTGAGCCCTGTTCAAAGCCCACGGCGAAGTCGGCTCAAAACAAAGTGACGAAATTAAGTATGTCGAGTAATGAGTAGGATTCAGTGTTTCCACATGCAAAAGTAATTGTTTATTTTATTTTATATAAACGCTTTATCTGCCTTCCCAATGAAAACTAGTTTGAAAATTCGAAAAATTTATTTTATGTTGAACGTTTCTGGACGACGCACCATGCTGGTTTATTGACAACATGACCGAGCTGCGCAGATTAGACTACTGTTCGTTTTGAGAAGTGCGCTCCTCCCTAACCTCTTTTGCCCATTCATGTCACGGGTCATAGACTGATAACCCCGCGGCTCAGCATAATCGAATCCCCCTTGATTCCGCTTCACCGTTGCTGGTGTATTTATGAGCTATAAATTAATGGTGCATATAGGCAAAGACAATCAGCACAAATTCACAAGCTATCGCTCATTTGCAAATCTCACTCAGACAAAACACATGAGCTTGCCAGGAGTCGAACATAGAATCTTCTGATCCGTAGTCAGACGCGTTATCCATTGCGCCACAAGCCCTCCACTTATTTTTTAGACAACCATAACTCCACTCTCATTGGTAAATGTTGGATATTTGGACGCACACAGCAATATATGATTGGTTATCATGGTTATTGGTCGCATCAAATTTGCGGACATTGAGGGGATTCGATTAATCTGGGCCAGGCACCCGGTTAGGGGTGTTTTGCACCGGGTGAAAGTTGATTACATTATTTTTTGGATTCGGGCGTGAGCCCCGATCAAAGCCCAAGGCGAAGTCGGCTCAAAACAAAGTGACGAAATTAAGTATGTCGAGTAATGAGTAGGATTCAGTGTTTCCACATGCAAAAGTAATTGTTTATTTTATTTTATATAAACGCTTTATCTGCCTTCCCAATGAAAACTAGTTTGAAAATTATAACATTTTATTTTATGTTGAACGTTTCTGGACGACGCACCATGCTGGCTTATTGACAACAAGACCGAGCGGCGCAGATTAGACTACTGTTCGATTTGAGAAGTGCGCTCCTCCCTCACCTCTTTTGCCCGTTCACGTCATGGGTCATAGACTGATAACACCGCGGCTCAGCATAATCGAATCCGCCCGTTGATTCCGCTTCACCGTTGCTGGTGTATATATGAGCTATAAATTAATGGTGCATATAGGCAAAGACACTCAGCACAAATTCACAAGCTATCGCTCATTTCCAAATCTCACTCAGACAAAACACACGAGCTTGCCAGGAGTCGAACCTAGAATCTTCTGATCCGTAGTCAGACGCGTTATCCATTGCGCCACAAGCCCTACACTTATTTTTTTGATAACCATAACTCCACTCTCATTGGTTAATTTTGGATATTTGGACGCGCACGGCAATATGATTGGTTATTATGGTTATTGGTCGCATCAAATTTGCGGACATTGAGGGGATTCGATTAATCTGGGCCAGGCACCCGGTTAGGGATGTTTTGCACCGGGTGAAAGTTGATTACATTATTTTTTGGATTCGGGAGTGAGCCCCGTTCAAAGCCCACGGCGAAGTCGGCTCAAAACAAAAGTGACGTAATTAAGTATGTCGAGTAATGAGTAGGATTCAGTGTTTCCACATGCAAAAGTAATTGTTTATTTTATTTTATATAAACGCTTTATCTGCCTTCCCAATGAAAACTAGTTTGAAAATTCGAAAATTTTATTTTATGTTGAACGTTTCTGGACGACGCACCATGCTGGTTTATTGACAACATGACCGAGCTGCGCAGATTAGACTACTGTTCGTTTTGAGAAGTGCGCTCCTCCCTAACCTCTTTTGCCCATTCATGTCACGGGTCATAGACTGATAACCCCGCGGCTCAGCATAATCGAATCCCCCTTGATTCCGCTTCACCGTTGCTGGTGTATATATGAGCTATAAATTAATGGTGCATATAGGCAAAGACAATCAGCACAAATTCACAAGCTATCGCTCATTTGCAAATCTCACTCAGACAAAACACACGAGCTTGCCAGGAGTCGAACCTAGAATCTTCTGATCCGTAGTCAGACGCGTTATCCATTGCGCCACAAGCCCTACACTTATTTTTTTGATAACCATAACTCCACTCTCATTGGTTAATTTTGGATATTTGGACGCGCACGGCAATATGATTGGTTATTATGGTTATTGGTCGCATCAAATTTGCGGACATTGAGGGGATTCGATTAATCTGGGCCAGGCACCCGGTTAGGGGTGTTTTGCACCGGGTGAAAGTTGATTACATTATTTTTTGGATTCGGGCGTGAGCCCCGATCAAAGCCCAAGGCGAAGTCGGCTCAAAACAAAAGTGACGAAATTAAGTATGTCGAGTAATGAGTAGGATTCAGTGTTTCCACATGCAAAAGTAATTGTTTATTTTATTTTATATAAACACTTTATCTGCCTTCCCAATGAAAACTAGTTTGAAAATTCGAAAATTTTATTTTATGTTGAACGTTTCTGGACGACGCACCATGCTGGCTTATTGACAACATGACCGAGCGGCGCAGATTAGACTACTGTTCGTTTTGAGAAGTGCGCTCCTCCCTAACCTCTTTTGCCCATTCATGTCACGGGTCATAGACTGATAACCCCGCGGCTCAGCATAATCGAATCCCCCTTGATTCCGCTTCACCGTTGCTGGTGTATATATGAGCTATAAATTAATGGTGCATATAGGCAAAGACAATCAGCACAAATTCACAAGCTATCGCTCATTTGCAAATCTCACTCAGACAAAACACACGAGCTTGCCAGGAGTCGAACCTAGAATCTTCTGATCCGTAGTCAGACGCGTTATCCATTGCGCCACAAGCCCTACACTTATTTTTTTGATAACCATAACTCCACTCTCATTGGTTAATTTTGGATATTTGGACGCGCACGGCAATATGATTGGTTATTATGGTTATTGGTCGCATCAAATTTGCGGACATTGAGGGGATTCGATTAATCTGGGCCAGGCACCCGGTTAGGGGTGTTTTGCACCGGGTGAAAGTTGATTACATTATTTTTTGGATTCGGGCGTGAGCCCCGATCAAAGCCCATGGCGAAATCGGCTCAAAAAAAAAGTGACGTAATTAAGTATGTTGAGTAATGAGTAGGATTCAGTGTTTCCACATGCAAAAGTAATTGTTTATTTTATTTTATATAAACGCTTTATCTGCCTTCCCAATGAAAACTAGTTTGAAAATTCGAAAATTTTATTTTATGTTGAACGTTTCTGGACGACGCACCATGCTGGTTTATTGACAACATGACCGAGCTGCGCAGATTAGACTACTGTTCGATTTGAGAAGTGCGCTCCTCCCTCACCTCTTTTGCCCGTTCACGTCATGGGTCATAGACTGATAACACCGCGGCTCAGCATAATCAAATCCGCCCGTTGATTCCGCTTCACCGTTGCTGGTGTATATATGAGCTATAAATTAATGGTGCATATAGGCAAAGACACTCAGCACAAATTCACAAGCTATCGCTCATTTCCAAATCTCACTCAGACAAAACACACGAGCTTGCCAGGAGTCGAACCTAGAATCTTCTGATCCGTAGTCAGACGCGTTATCCATTGCGCCACAAGCCCTCCACCTATTTATTAGACAACCATAACTCCACCCTCATTGGTAAATTTTGGATATTTGGACGCACACAGCAATATATGATTGGTTATCATGGTTATTGGTCGCATCAAATTTGCGGACATTGAGGGGATTCGATTAATCTGGGCCAGGCACCCGGTTAGGGATGTTTTGCACCGGGTGAAAGTTGATTACATTATTTTTTGGATTCGGGAGTGAGCCCCGTTCAAAGCCCACGGCGAAGTCGGCTCAAAACAAAAGTGACGTAATTAAGTATGTCGAGTAATGAGTAGGATTCAGTGTTTCCACATGCAAAAGTAATTGTTTATTTTATTTTATATAAACGCTTTATCTGCCTTCCCAATGAAAACTAGTTTGAAAATTCGAAAATTTTATTTTATGTTGAACGTTTCTGGACGACGCACCATGCTGGCTTATTGACAACATGACCGAGCGGCGCAGATTAGACTACTGTTCGTTTTGAGAAGTGCGCTCCTCCCTAACCTCTTTTGCCCATTCATGTCACGGGTCATAGACTGATAACCCCGCGGCTCAGCATAATCGAATCCCCCTTGATTCCGCTTCACCGTTGCTGGTGTATATATGAGCTATAAATTAATGGTGCATATAGGCAAAGACAATCAGCACAAATTCACAAGCTATCGCTCATTTGCAAATCTCACTCAGACAAAACACACGAGCTTGCCAGGAGTCGAACCTAGAATCTTCTGATCCGTAGTCAGACGCGTTATCCATTGCGCCACAAGCCCTACACTTATTTTTTTGATAACCATAACTCCACTCTCATTGGTTAATTTTGGATATTTGGACGCGCACGGCAATATGATTGGTTATTATGGTTATTGGTCGCATCAAATTTGCGGACATTGAGGGGATTCGATTAATCTGGGCCAGGCACCCGGTTAGGGGTGTTTTGCACCGGGTGAAAGTTGATTACATTATTTTTTGGATTCGGGCGTGAGCCCCGATCAAAGCCCACGGCGAAATCGGCTCAAAAAAAAGTGACGTAATTAAGTATGTCGAGTAATGAGTAGGATTCAGTGTTTCCACATGCAAAAGTAATTGTTTATTTTATTTTATATAAACGCTTTATCTGCCTTCCCAATGAAAACTAGTTTGAAAATTATAACATTTTATTTTATGTTGAACGTTTCTGGACGACGCACCATGCTGGCTTATTGACAACAAGACCGAGCGGCGCAGATTAGACTACTGTTCGATTTGAGAAGTGCGCTCCTCCCTCACCTCTTTTGCCCGTTCACGTCATGGGTCATAGACTGATAACACCGCGGCTCAGCATAATCGAATCCGCCCGTTGATTCCGCTTCACCGTTGCTGGTGTATATATGAGCTATAAATTAATGGTGCATATAGGCAAAGACACTCAGCACAAATTCACAAGCTATCGCTCATTTCCAAATCTCACTCAGACAAAACACACGAGCTTGCCAGGAGTCGAACCTAGAATCTTCTGATCCGTAGTCAGACGCGTTATCCATTGCGCCACAAGCCCTCCACCTATTTGTTAGACAACCATAACTCCACCCTCATTGGTAAATTTTGGATATTTGGACGCACACAGCAATATATGATTGGTTATCATGGTTATTGGTCGCATCAAATTTGCGGACATTGAGGGGATTCGATTAATCTGGGCCAGGCACCCGGTTAGGAATGTTTTGCACCGGGTGAAAGTTGATTACATTATTTTTTGGATTCGGGAGTGAGCCCCGTTCAAAGCCCACGGCGAAGTCGGCTCAAAACAAAAGTGACGTAATTAAGTATGTCGAGTAATGAGTAGGATTCAGTGTTTCCACATGCAAAAGTAATTGTTTATTTTATTTTATATAAACGCTTTATCTGCCTTCCCAATGAAAACTAGTTTGAAAATTATAACATTTTATTTTATGTTGAACGTTTCTGGACGACGCACCATGCTGGCTTATTGACAACAAGACCGAGCGGCGCAGATTAGACTACTGTTCGATTTGAGAAGTGCGCTCCTCCCTCACCTCTTTTGCCCGTTCATGTCATGGGTCATAGACTGATAACACCGCGGCTCAGCATAATCGAATCCGCCCGTTGATTCCGCTTCACCGTTGCTGGTGTATATATGAGCTATAAATTAATGGTGCATATAGGCAAAGACACTCAGCACAAATTCACAAGCTATCGCTCATTTCCAAATCTCACTCAGACAAAACACACGAGCTTGCCAGGAGTCGAACCTAGAATCTTCTGATCCGTAGTCAGACGCGTTATCCATTGCGCCACAAGCCCTCCACCTATTTATTAGACAACCATAACTCCACCCTCATTGGTAAATTTTGGATATTTGGACGCACACAGCAATATATGATTGGTTATCATGGTTATTGGTCGCATCAAATTTGCGGACATTGAGGGGATTCGATTAATCTGGGCAGGCACCCGGTTAGGGATGTTTTGCACCGGGTGAAAGTTGATTACATTATTTTTTGGATTCGGGAGTGAGCCCCGTTCAAAGCCCACGGCGAAGTCGGCTCAAAACAAAAGTGACGTAATTAAGTATGTCGAGTAATGAGTAGGATTCAGTGTTTCCACATGCAAAAGTAATTGTTTATTTTATTTTATATAAACGCTTTATCTGCCTTCCCAATGAAAACTAGTTTGAAAATTCGAAAATTTTATTTTATGTTGAACGTTTCTGGACGACGCACCATGCTGACTTATTGACAACATGACCGAGCGGCGCAGATTAGACTACTGTTCGTTTTGAGAAGTGCGCTCCTCCCTAACCTCTTTTGCCCATTCATGTCACGGGTCATAGACTGATAACCCCGCGGCTCAGCATAATCGAATCCCCCTTGATTCCGCTTCACCGTTGCTGGTGTATATATGAGCTATAAATTAATGGTGCATATAGGCAAAGACAATCAGCACAAATTCACAAGCTATCGCTCATTTGCAAATCTCACTCAGACAAAACAGACGAGCTTGCCAGGAGTCGAACCTAGAATCTTCTGATCCGTAGTCAGACGCGTTATCCATTGCGCCACAAGCCCTACACTTATTTTTTTGATAACCATAACTCCACTCTCATTGGTTAATTTTGGATATTTGGACGCGCACGGCAATATGATTGGTTATTATGGTTATTGGTCGCATCAAATTTGCGGACATTGAGGGGATTCGATTAATCTGGGCCAGGCACCCGGTTAGGGGTGTTTTGCACCGGGTGAAAGTTGATTACATTATTTTTTGGATTCGGGCGTGAGCCCCGATCAAAGCCCACGGCGAAATCGGCTCAAAAAAAAAGTGACGTAATTAAGTATGTCGAGTAATGAGTAGGATTCAGTGTTTCCACATGCAAAAGTAATTGTTTATTTTATTTTATATAAACGCTTTATCTGCCTTCCCAATGAAAACTAGTTTGAAAATTATAACATTTTATTTTATGTTGAACGTTTCTGGACGACGCACCATGCTGGCTTATTGACAACAAGACCGAGCGGCGCAGATTAGACTACTGTTCGATTTGAGAAGTGCGCTCCTCCCTCACCTCTTTTGCCCGTTCACGTCATGGGTCATAGACTGATAACACCGCGGCTCAGCATAATCGAATCCGCCCGTTGATTCCGCTTCACCGTTGCTGGTGTATATATGAGCTATAAATTAATGGTGCATATAGGCAAAGACACTCAGCACAAATTCACAAGCTATCGCTCATTTCCAAATCTCACTCAGACAAAACACACGAGCTTGCCAGGAGTCGAACCTAGAATCTTCTGATCCGTAGTCAGACGCGTTATCCATTGCACCACAAGCCCTCCACCTATTTATTAGACAACCATAACTCCACCCTCATTGGTAAATTTTGGATATTTGGACGCACACAGCAATATATGATTGGTTATCATGGTTATTGGTCGCATCAAATTTGCGGACATTGAGGGGATTCGATTAATCTGGGCCAGGTTCCCGGTTAGGGATGTTTTGCACCGGGTGAAAGTTGATTACATTATTTTTTGGATTCGGGAGTGAGCCCCGTTCAAAGCCCACGGCGAAGTCGGCTCAAAACAAAAGTGACGTAATTAAGTATGTCGAGTAATGAGTAGGATTCAGTGTTTCCACATGCAAAAGTAATTGTTTATTTTATTTTATATAAACGCTTTATCTGCCTTCCCAATGAAAACTAGTTTGAAAATTCGAAAATTTTATTTTATGTTGAACGTTTCTGGACGACGCACCATGCTGGTTTATTGACAACATGACCGAGCTGCGCAGATTAGACTACTGTTCGTTTTGAGAAGTGCGCTCCTCCCTAACCTCTTTTGCCTATTCATGTCACGGGTCATAGACTGATAACCCCGCGGCTCAGCATAATCGAATCCCCCTTGATTCCGCTTCACCGTTGCTGGTGTATATATGAGCTATAAATTAATGGTGCATATAGGCAAAGACAATCAGCACAAATTCACAAGCTATCGCTCATTTGCAAATCTCACTCAGACAAAACACATGAGCTTGCCAGGAGTCGAACATAGAATCTTCTGATCCGTAGTCAGACGCGTTATCCATTGCGCCACAAGCCCTCCACTTATTTTTTAGACAACCATAACTCCACTCTCATTGGTAAATGTTGGATATTTGGACGCACACAGCAATATATGATTGGTTATCATGGTTATTGGTCGCATCAAATTTGCGGACATTGAGGGGATTCGATTAATCTGGGCCAGGCACCCGGTTAGGGGTGTTTTGCACCGGGTGAAAGTTGATTACATTATTTTTTGGATTCGGGCGTGAGCCCCGATCAAAGCCCAAGGCGAAGTCGGCTCAAAACAAAAGTGACGAAATTAAGTATGTCGAGTAATGAGTAGGATTCAGTGTTTCCACATGCAAAAGTAATTGTTTATTTTATTTTATATAAACGCTTTATCTGCCTTCCCAATGAAAACTAGTTTGAAAATTATAACATTTTATTTTATGTTGAACGTTTCTGGACGACGCACCATGCTGGCTTATTGACAACAATACCGAGCGGCGCAGATTAGACTACTGTTCGATTTGAGAAGTGCGCTCCTCCCTCACCTCTTTTGCCCGTTCACGTCATGGGTCATAGACTGATAACACCGCGGCTCAGCATAATCGAATCCGCCCGTTGATTCCGCTTCACCGTTGCTGGTGTATATATGAGCTATAAATTAATGGTGCATATAGGCAAAGACACTCAGCACAAATTCACAAGCTATCGCTCATTTCCAAATCTCACTCAGACAAAACACAAGAGCTTGCCAGGAGTCGAACCTAGAATCTTCTGATCCGTAGTCAGACGCGTTATCCATTGCGCCACAAGCCCTCCACCTATTTATTAGACAACCATAACTCCACCCTCATTGGTAAATTTTGGATATTTGGACGCACACAGCAATATATGATTGGTTATCATGGTTATTGGTCGCATCAAATTTGCGGACATTGAGGGGATTCGATTAATCTGGGCCAGGCACCCGGTTAGGGATGTTTTGCACCGGGTGAAAGTTGATTACATTATTTTTTGGATTCGGGAGTGAGCCCCGTTCAAAGCCCACGGCGAAGTCGGCTCAAAACAAAAGTGACGTAATTAAGTATGTCGAGTAATGAGTAGGATTCAGTGTTTCCACATGCAAAAGTAATTGTTTATTTTATTTTATATAAACGCTTTATCTGCCTTCCCAATGAAAACTAGTTTGAAAATTCGAAAATTTTATTTTATGTTGAACGTTTCTGGACGACACACCATGCTGGTTTATTGACAACATGACCGAGCTGCGCAGATTAGACTACTGTTCGTTTTGAGAAGTGCGCTCCTCCCTAACCTCTTTTGCCTATTCATGTCACGGGTCATAGACTGATAACCCCGCGGCTCAGCATAATCGAATCCCCCTTGATTCCGCTTCACCGTTGCTGGTGTATATATGAGCTATAAATTAATGGTGCATATAGGCAAAGACAATCAGCACAAATTCACAAGCTATCGCTCATTTGCAAATCTCACTCAGACAAAACACATGAGCTTGCCAGGAGTCGAACATAGAATCTTCTGATCCGGAGTCAGACGCGTTAACCATTGCGCCACAAGCCCTCCACTTATTTTTTAGACAACCATAACTCCACTCTCATTGGTAAATGTTGGATATTTGGACGCACACAGCAATATATGATTGGTTATCATGGTTATTGGTCGCATCAAATTTGCGGACATTGAGGGGATTCGATTAATCTGGGCCAGGCACCCGGTTAGGGTTTTTTTGCACCGGGTGAAAGTTGATTACATTATTTTTTGGATTCGGGCGTGAGCCCCGATCAAAGCCCAAGGCGAAGTCGGCTCAAAACAAAAGTGACGAAATTAAGTATGTCGAGTAATGAGTAGGATTCAGTGTTTCCACATGCAAAAGTAATTGTTTATTTTATTTTATATAAACGCTTTATCTGCCTTCCCAATGAAAACTAGTTTGAAAATTCGAAAATTTTATTTTATGTTGAACGTTTCTGGACGACGCACCATGCTGGTTTATTGACAACATGACCGAGCTGCGCAGATTAGACTACTGTTCGTTTTGAGAAGTGCGCTCCTCCCTAACCTCTTTTGCCCATTCATGTCACGGGTCATAGACTGATAACCCCGCGGCTCAGCATAATCGAATCCCCCTTGATTCCGCTTCACCGTTGCTGGTGTATATATGAGCTATAAATTAATGGTGCATATAGGCAAAGACAATCAGCACAAATTCACAAGCTATCGCTCATTTGCAAATCTCACTCAGACAAAACACACGAGCTTGCCAGGAGTCGAACCTAGAATCTTCTGATCCGTAGTCAGACGCGTTATCCATTGCGCCACAAGCCCTACACTTATTTTTTTGATAACCATAACTCCACTCTCATTGGTTAATTTTGGATATTTGGACGCGCACGGCAATATGATTGGTTATTATGGTTATTGGTCGCATCAAATTTGCGGACATTGAGGGGATTCGATTAATCTGGGCCAGGCACCCGGTTAGGGGTGTTTTGCACCGGGTGAAAGTTGATTACATTATTTTTTGGATTCGGGCGTGAGCCCCGATCAAAGCCCACGGCGAAATCGGCTCAAAAAAAAGTGACGTAATTAAGTATGTCGAGTAATGAGTAGGATTCAGTGTTTCCACATGCAAAAGTAATTGTTTATTTTATTTTATTTAAACGCTTTATCTGCCTTCCCAATGAAAACTAGTTTGAAAATTATAACATTTTATTTTATGTTGAACGTTTCTGGACGACGCACCATGCTGGCTTATTGACAACAAGACCGAGCGGCGCAGATTAGACTACTGTTCGATTTGAGAAGTGCGCTCCTCCCTCACCTCTTTTGCCCGTTCACGTCATGGGTCATAGACTGATAACACCGCGGCTCAGCATAATCGAATCCGCCCGTTGATTCCGCTTCACCGTTGCTGGTGTATATATGAGCTATAAATTAATGGTGCATATAGGCAAAGACACTCAGCACAAATTCACAAGCTATCGCTCATTTCCAAATCTCACTCAGACAAAACACACGAGCTTGCCAGGAGTCGAACCTAGAATCTTCTGATCCGTAGTCAGACGCGTTATCCATTGCGCCACAAGCCCTCCACCTATTTATTAGACAACCATAACTCCACCCTCATTGGTAAATTTTGGATATTTGGACGCACACAGCAATATATGATTGGTTATCATGGTTATTGGTCGCATCAAATTTGCGGACATTGAGGGGATTCGATTAATCTGGGCCAGGCACCCGGTTAGGGATGTTTTGCACCGGGTGAAAGTTGATTACATTATTTTTTGGATTCGGGAGTGAGCCCCGTTCAAAGCCCACGGCGAAGTCGGCTCAAAACAAAAGTGACGTAATTAAGTATGTCGAGTAATGAGTAGGATTCAGTGTTTCCACATGCAAAAGTAATTGTTTATTTTATTTTATATAAACGCTTTATCTGCCTTCCCAATGAAAACTAGTTTGAAAATTATAACATTTTATTTTATGTTGAACGTTTCTGGACGACGCACCATGCTGGCTTATTGACAACAAGACCGAGCGGCGCAGATTAGACTACTGTTCGATTTGAGAAGTGCGCTCCTCCCTCACCTCTTTTGCCCGTTCATGTCATGGGTCATAGACTGATAACACCGCGGCTCAGCATAATCGAATCCGCCCGTTGATTCCGCTTCACCGTTGCTGGTGTATATATGAGCTATAAATTAATGGTGCATATAGGCAAAGACACTCAGCACAAATTCACAAGCTATCGCTCATTTCCAAATCTCACTCAGACAAAACACACGAGCTTGCCAGGAGTCGAACCTAGAATCTTCTGATCCGTAGTCAGACGCGTTATCCATTGCGCCACAAGCCCTCCACCTATTTATTAGACAACCATAACTCCACCCTCATTGGTAAATTTTGGATATTTGGACGCACACAGCAATATATGATTGGTTATCATGGTTATTGGTCGCATCAAATTTGCGGACATTGAGGGGATTCGATTAATCTGGGCAGGCACCCGGTTAGGGATGTTTTGCACCGGGTGAAAGTTGATTACATTATTTTTTGGATTCGGGAGTGAGCCCCGTTCAAAGCCCACGGCGAAGTCGGCTCAAAACAAAAGTGACGTAATTAAGTATGTCGAGTAATGAGTAGGATTCAGTGTTTCCACATGCAAAAGTAATTGTTTATTTTATTTTATATAAACGCTTTATCTGCCTTCCCAATGAAAACTAGTTTGAAAATTCGAAAATTTTATTTTATGTTGAACGTTTCTGGACGACGTACCATGCTGACTTATTGACAACATGACCGAGCGGCGCAGATTAGACTACTGTTCGTTTTGAGAAGTGCGCTCCTCCCTAACCTCTTTTGCCCATTCATGTCACGGGTCATAGACTGATAACCCCGCGGCTCAGCATAATCGAATCCCCCTTGATTCCGCTTCACCGTTGCTGGTGTATATATGAGCTATAAATTAATGGTGCATATAGGCAAAGACAATCAGCACAAATTCACAAGCTATCGCTCATTTGCAAATCTCACTCAGACAAAACAGACGAGCTTGCCAGGAGTCGAACCTAGAATCTTCTGATCCGTAGTCAGACGCGTTATCCATTGCGCCACAAGCCCTACACTTATTTTTTTGATAACCATAACTCCACTCTCATTGGTTAATTTTGGATATTTGGACGCGCACGGCAATATGATTGGTTATTATGGTTATTGGTCGCATCAAATTTGCGGACATTGAGGGGATTCGATTAATCTGGGCCAGGCACCCGGTTAGGGGTGTTTTGCACCGGGTGAAAGTTGATTACATTATTTTTTGGATTCGGGCGTGAGCCCCGATCAAAGCCCACGGCGAAATCGGCTCAAAAAAAAAGTGACGTAATTAAGTATGTCGAGTAATGAGTAGGATTCAGTGTTTCCACATGCAAAAGTAATTGTTTATTTTATTTTATATAAACGCTTTATCTGCCTTCCCAATGAAAACTAGTTTGAAAATTATAACATTTTATTTTATGTTGAACGTTTCTGGACGACGCACCATGCTGGCTTATTGACAACAAGACCGAGCGGCGCAGATTAGACTACTGTTCGATTTGAGAAGTGCGCTCCTCCCTCACCTCTTTTGCCCGTTCACGTCATGGGTCATAGACTGATAACACCGCGGCTCAGCATAATCGAATCCGCCCGTTGATTCCGCTTCACCGTTGCTGGTGTATATATGAGCTATAAATTAATGGTGCATATAGGCAAAGACACTCAGCACAAATTCACAAGCTATCGCTCATTTCCAAATCTCACTCAGACAAAACACACGAGCTTGCCAGGAGTCGAACCTAGAATCTTCTGATCCGTAGTCAGACGCGTTATCCATTGCACCACAAGCCCTCCACCTATTTATTAGACAACCATAACTCCACCCTCATTGGTAAATTTTGGATATTTGGACGCACACAGCAATATATGATTGGTTATCATGGTTATTGGTCGCATCAAATTTGCGGACATTGAGGGGATTCGATTAATCTGGGCCAGGTTCCCGGTTAGGGATGTTTTGCACCGGGTGAAAGTTGATTACATTATTTTTTGGATTCGGGAGTGAGCCCCGTTCAAAGCCCACGGCGAAGTCGGCTCAAAACAAAAGTGACGTAATTAAGTATGTCGAGTAATGAGTAGGATTCAGTGTTTCCACATGCAAAAGTAATTGTTTATTTTATTTTATATAAACGCTTTATCTGCCTTCCCAATGAAAACTAGTTTGAAAATTCGAAAATTTTATTTTATGTTGAACGTTTCTGGACGACGCACCATGCTGGTTTATTGACAACATGACCGAGCTGCGCAGATTAGACTACTGTTCGTTTTGAGAAGTGCGCTCCTCCCTAACCTCTTTTGCCTATTCATGTCACGGGTCATAGACTGATAACCCCGCGGCTCAGCATAATCGAATCCCCCTTGATTCCGCTTCACCGTTGCTGGTGTATATATGAGCTATAAATTAATGGTGCATATAGGCAAAGACAATCAGCACAAATTCACAAGCTATCGCTCATTTGCAAATCTCACTCAGACAAAACACATGAGCTTGCCAGGAGTCGAACATAGAATCTTCTGATCCGTAGTCAGACGCGTTATCCATTGCGCCACAAGCCCTCCACTTATTTTTTAGACAACCATAACTCCACTCTCATTGGTAAATGTTGGATATTTGGACGCACACAGCAATATATGATTGGTTATCATGGTTATTGGTCGCATCAAATTTGCGGACATTGAGGGGATTCGATTAATCTGGGCCAGGCACCCGGTTAGGGGTGTTTTGCACCGGGTGAAAGTTGATTACATTATTTTTTGGATTCGGGCGTGAGCCCCGATCAAAGCCCAAGGCGAAGTCGGCTCAAAACAAAAGTGACGAAATTAAGTATGTCGAGTAATGAGTAGGATTCAGTGTTTCCACATGCAAAAGTAATTGTTTATTTTATTTTATATAAACGCTTTATCTGCCTTCCCAATGAAAACTAGTTTGAAAATTATAACATTTTATTTTATGTTGAACGTTTCTGGACGACGCACCATGCTGGCTTATTGACAACAATACCGAGCGGCGCAGATTAGACTACTGTTCGATTTGAGAAGTGCGCTCCTCCCTCACCTCTTTTGCCCGTTCACGTCATGGGTCATAGACTGATAACACCGCGGCTCAGCATAATCGAATCCGCCCGTTGATTCCGCTTCACCGTTGCTGGTGTATATATGAGCTATAAATTAATGGTGCATATAGGCAAAGACACTCAGCACAAATTCACAAGCTATCGCTCATTTCCAAATCTCACTCAGACAAAACACAAGAGCTTGCCAGGAGTCGAACCTAGAATCTTCTGATCCGTAGTCAGACGCGTTATCCATTGCGCCACAAGCCCTCCACCTATTTATTAGACAACCATAACTCCACCCTCATTGGTAAATTTTGGATATTTGGACGCACACAGCAATATATGATTGGTTATCATGGTTATTGGTCGCATCAAATTTGCGGACATTGAGGGGATTCGATTAATCTGGGCCAGGCACCCGGTTAGGGATGTTTTGCACCGGGTGAAAGTTGATTACATTATTTTTTGGATTCGGGAGTGAGCCCCGTTCAAAGCCCACGGCGAAGTCGGCTCAAAACAAAAGTGACGTAATTAAGTATGTCGAGTAATGAGTAGGATTCAGTGTTTCCACATGCAAAAGTAATTGTTTATTTTATTTTATATAAACGCTTTATCTGCCTTCCCAATGAAAACTAGTTTGAAAATTCGAAAATTTTATTTTATGTTGAACGTTTCTGGACGACACACCATGCTGGTTTATTGACAACATGACCGAGCTGCGCAGATTAGACTACTGTTCGTTTTGAGAAGTGCGCTCCTCCCTAACCTCTTTTGCCTATTCATGTCACGGGTCATAGACTGATAACCCCGCGGCTCAGCATAATCGAATCCCCCTTGATTCCGCTTCACCGTTGCTGGTGTATATATGAGCTATAAATTAATGGTGCATATAGGCAAAGACAATCAGCACAAATTCACAAGCTATCGCTCATTTGCAAATCTCACTCAGACAAAACACATGAGCTTGCCAGGAGTCGAACATAGAATCTTCTGATCCGGAGTCAGACGCGTTAACCATTGCGCCACAAGCCCTCCACTTATTTTTTAGACAACCATAACTCCACTCTCATTGGTAAATGTTGGATATTTGGACGCACACAGCAATATATGATTGGTTATCATGGTTATTGGTCGCATCAAATTTGCGGACATTGAGGGGATTCGATTAATCTGGGCCAGGCACCCGGTTAGGGTTTTTTTGCACCGGGTGAAAGTTGATTACATTATTTTTTGGATTCGGGCGTGAGCCCCGATCAAAGCCCAAGGCGAAGTCGGCTCAAAACAAAAGTGACGAAATTAAGTATGTCGAGTAATGAGTAGGATTCAGTGTTTCCACATGCAAAAGTAATTGTTTATTTTATTTTATATAAACGCTTTATCTGCCTTCCCAATGAAAACTAGTTTGAAAATTCGAAAATTTTATTTTATGTTGAACGTTTCTGGACGACGCACCATGCTGGTTTATTGACAACATGACCGAGCTGCGCAGATTAGACTACTGTTCGTTTTGAGAAGTGCGCTCCTCCCTAACCTCTTTTGCCCATTCATGTCACGGGTCATAGACTGATAACCCCGCGGCTCAGCATAATCGAATCCCCCTTGATTCCGCTTCACCGTTGCTGGTGTATATATGAGCTATAAATTAATGGTGCATATAGGCAAAGACAATCAGCACAAATTCACAAGCTATCGCTCATTTGCAAATCTCACTCAGACAAAACACACGAGCTTGCCAGGAGTCGAACCTAGAATCTTCTGATCCGTAGTCAGACGCGTTATCCATTGCGCCACAAGCCCTACACTTATTTTTTTGATAACCATAACTCCACTCTCATTGGTTAATTTTGGATATTTGGACGCGCACGGCAATATGATTGGTTATTATGGTTATTGGTCGCATCAAATTTGCGGACATTGAGGGGATTCGATTAATCTGGGCCAGGCACCCGGTTAGGGGTGTTTTGCACCGGGTGAAAGTTGATTACATTATTTTTTGGATTCGGGCGTGAGCCCCGATCAAAGCCCACGGCGAAATCGGCTCAAAAAAAAGTGACGTAATTAAGTATGTCGAGTAATGAGTAGGATTCAGTGTTTCCACATGCAAAAGTAATTGTTTATTTTATTTTATTTAAACGCTTTATCTGCCTTCCCAATGAAAACTAGTTTGAAAATTATAACATTTTATTTTATGTTGAACGTTTCTGGACGACGCACCATGCTGGCTTATTGACAACAAGACCGAGCGGCGCAGATTAGACTACTGTTCGATTTGAGAAGTGCGCTCCTCCCTCACCTCTTTTGCCCGTTCACGTCATGGGTCATAGACTGATAACACCGCGGCTCAGCATAATCGAATCCGCCCGTTGATTCCGCTTCACCGTTGCTGGTGTATATATGAGCTATAAATTAATGGTGCATATAGGCAAAGACACTCAGCACAAATTCACAAGCTATCGCTCATTTCCAAATCTCACTCAGACAAAACACACGAGCTTGCCAGGAGTCGAACCTAGAATCTTCTGATCCGTAGTCAGACGCGTTATCCATTGCGCCACAAGCCCTCCACCTATTTATTAGACAACCATAACTCCACCCTCATTGGTAAATTTTGGATATTTGGACGCACACAGCAATATATGATTGGTTATCATGGTTATTGGTCGCATCAAATTTGCGGACATTGAGGGGATTCGATTAATCTGGGCCAGGCACCCGGTTAGGGATGTTTTGCACCGGGTGAAAGTTGATTACATTATTTTTTGGATTCGGGAGTGAGCCCCGTTCAAAGCCCACGGCGAAGTCGGCTCAAAACAAAAGTGACGTAATTAAGTATGTCGAGTAATGAGTAGGATTCAGTGTTTCCACATGCAAAAGTAATTGTTTATTTTATTTTATATAAACGCTTTATCTGCCTTCCCAATGAAAACTAGTTTGAAAATTATAACATTTTATTTTATGTTGAACGTTTCTGGACGACGCACCATGCTGGCTTATTGACAACAAGACCGAGCGGCGCAGATTAGACTACTGTTCGATTTGAGAAGTGCGCTCCTCCCTCACCTCTTTTGCCCGTTCATGTCATGGGTCATAGACTGATAACACCGCGGCTCAGCATAATCGAATCCGCCCGTTGATTCCGCTTCACCGTTGCTGGTGTATATATGAGCTATAAATTAATGGTGCATATAGGCAAAGACACTCAGCACAAATTCACAAGCTATCGCTCATTTCCAAATCTCACTCAGACAAAACACACGAGCTTGCCAGGAGTCGAACCTAGAATCTTCTGATCCGTAGTCAGACGCGTTATCCATTGCGCCACAAGCCCTCCACCTATTTATTAGACAACCATAACTCCACCCTCATTGGTAAATTTTGGATATTTGGACGCACACAGCAATATATGATTGGTTATCATGGTTATTGGTCGCATCAAATTTGCGGACATTGAGGGGATTCGATTAATCTGGGCAGGCACCCGGTTAGGGATGTTTTGCACCGGGTGAAAGTTGATTACATTATTTTTTGGATTCGGGAGTGAGCCCCGTTCAAAGCCCACGGCGAAGTCGGCTCAAAACAAAAGTGACGTAATTAAGTATGTCGAGTAATGAGTAGGATTCAGTGTTTCCACATGCAAAAGTAATTGTTTATTTTATTTTATATAAACGCTTTATCTGCCTTCCCAATGAAAACTAGTTTGAAAATTCGAAAATTTTATTTTATGTTGAACGTTTCTGGACGACGTACCATGCTGACTTATTGACAACATGACCGAGCGGCGCAGATTAGACTACTGTTCGTTTTGAGAAGTGCGCTCCTCCCTAACCTCTTTTGCCCATTCATGTCACGGGTCATAGACTGATAACCCCGCGGCTCAGCATAATCGAATCCCCCTTGATTCCGCTTCACCGTTGCTGGTGTATATATGAGCTATAAATTAATGGTGCATATAGGCAAAGACAATCAGCACAAATTCACAAGCTATCGCTCATTTGCAAATCTCACTCAGACAAAACACACGAGCTTGCCAGGAGTCGAACCTAGAATCTTCTGATCCGTAGTCAGACGCGTTATCCATTGCGCCACAAGCCCTACACTTATTTTTTTGATAACCATAACTCCACTCTCATTGGTTAATTTTGGATATTTGGACGCGCACGGCAATATGATTGGTTATTATGGTTATTGGTCGCATCAAATTTGCGGACATTGAGGGGATTCGATTAATCTGGGCCAGGCACCCGGTTAGGGGTGTTTTGCACCGGGTGAAAGTTGATTACATTATTTTTTGGATTCGGGCGTGAGCCCCGATCAAAGCCCACGGCGAAATCGGCTCAAAAAAAAAGTGACGTAATTAAGTATGTCGAGTAATGAGTAGGATTCAGTGTTTCCACATGCAAAAGTAATTGTTTATTTTATTTTATATAAACGCTTTATCTGCCTTCCCAATGAAAACTAGTTTGAAAATTATAACATTTTATTTTATGTTGAACGTTTCTGGACGACGCACCATGCTGGCTTATTGACAACAAGACCGAGCGGCGCAGATTAGACTACTGTTCGATTTGAGAAGTGCGCTCCTCCCTCACCTCTTTTGCCCGTTCACGTCATGGGTCATAGACTGATAACACCGCGGCTCAGCATAATCGAATCCGCCCGTTGATTCCGCTTCACCGTTGCTGGTGTATATATGAGCTATAAATTAATGGTGCATATAGGCAAAGACACTCAGCACAAATTCACAAGCTATCGCTCATTTCCAAATCTCACTCAGACAAAACACACGAGCTTGCCAGGAGTCGAACCTAGAATCTTCTGATCCGTAGTCAGACGCGTTATCCATTGCACCACAAGCCCTCCACCTATTTATTAGACAACCATAACTCCACCCTCATTGGTAAATTTTGGATATTTGGACGCACACAGCAATATATGATTGGTTATCATGGTTATTGGTCGCATCAAATTTGCGGACATTGAGGGGATTCGATTAATCTGGGCCAGGTTCCCGGTTAGGGATGTTTTGCACCGGGTGAAAGTTGATTACATTATTTTTTGGATTCGGGAGTGAGCCCCGTTCAAAGCCCACGGCGAAGTCGGCTCAAAACAAAAGTGACGTAATTAAGTATGTCGAGTAATGAGTAGGATTCAGTGTTTCCACATGCAAAAGTAATTGTTTATTTTATTTTATATAAACGCTTTATCTGCCTTCCCAATGAAAACTAGTTTGAAAATTCGAAAATTTTATTTTATGTTGAACGTTTCTGGACGACGCACCATGCTGGTTTATTGACAACATGACCGAGCTGCGCAGATTAGACTACTGTTCGTTTTGAGAAGTGCGCTCCTCCCTAACCTCTTTTGCCTATTCATGTCACGGGTCATAGACTGATAACCCCGCGGCTCAGCATAATCGAATCCCCCTTGATTCCGCTTCACCGTTGCTGGTGTATATATGAGCTATAAATTAATGGTGCATATAGGCAAAGACAATCAGCACAAATTCACAAGCTATCGCTCATTTGCAAATCTCACTCAGACAAAACACATGAGCTTGCCAGGAGTCGAACATAGAATCTTCTGATCCGTAGTCAGACGCGTTATCCATTGCGCCACAAGCCCTCCACTTATTTTTTAGACAACCATAACTCCACTCTCATTGGTAAATGTTGGATATTTGGACGCACACAGCAATATATGATTGGTTATCATGGTTATTGGTCGCATCAAATTTGCGGACATTGAGGGGATTCGATTAATCTGATTCAGGCACCCGGTTAGGGGTGTTTTGCACCGGGTGAAAGTTGATTACATTATTTTTTGGATTCGGGCGTGAGCCCCGATCAAAGCCCAAGGCGAAGTCGGCTCAAAACAAAAGTGACGAAATTAAGTATGTCGAGTAATGAGTAGGATTCAGTGTTTCCACATGCAAAAGTAATTGTTTATTTTATTTTATATAAACGCTTTATCTGCCTTCCCAATGAAAACTAGTTTGAAAATTATAACATTTTATTTTATGTTGAACGTTTCTGGACGACGCACCATGCTGGCTTATTGACAACAATACCGAGCGGCGCAGATTAGACTACTGTTCGATTTGAGAAGTGCGCTCCTCCCTCACCTCTTTTGCCCGTTCACGTCATGGGTCATAGACTGATAACACCGCGGCTCAGCATAATCGAATCCGCCCGTTGATTCCGCTTCACCGTTGCTGGTGTATATATGAGCTATAAATTAATGGTGCATATAGGCAAAGACACTCAGCACAAATTCACAAGCTATCGCTCATTTCCAAATCTCACTCAGACAAAACACACGAGCTTGCCAGGAGTCGAACCTAGAATCTTCTGATCCGTAGTCAGACGCGTTATCCATTGCGCCACAAGCCCTCCACCTATTTATTAGACAACCATAACTCCACCCTCATTGGTAAATTTTGGATATTTGGACGCGCACGGCAATATGATTGGTTATTATGGTTATTGGTCGCATCAAATTTGCGGACATTGAGGGGATTCGATTAATCTGGGCCAGGCACCCGGTTAGGGGTGTTTTGCACCGGGTGAAAGTTGATTACATTATTTTTTGGATTCGGGCGTGAGCCCCGATCAAAGCCCAAGGCGAAGTCGGCTCAAAACAAAAGTGACGAAATTAAGTATGTCGAGTAATGAGTAGGATTCAGTGTTTCCACATGCAAAAGTAATTGTTTATTTTATTTTATATAAACGCTTTATCTGCCTTCCCAATGAAAACTAGTTTGAAAATTCGAAAATTTTATGTTGAACGTTTCTGGACGACGCACCATGCTGGCTTATTGACAACATGACCGAGCGGCGCAGATTAGACTACTGTTCGTTTTGAGAAGTGCGCTCCTCCCTAACCTCTTTTGCCCATTCATGTCACGGGTCATAGACTGATAACCCCGCGGCTCAGCATAATCGAATCCCCCTTGATTCCGCTTCACCGTTGCTGGTGTATATATGAGCTATAAATTAATGGTGCATATAGGCAAAGACACTCAGCACAAATTCACAAGCTATCGCTCATTTCCAAATCTCACTCAGACAAAATACACGAGCTTGCCAGGAGTCGAACCTAGAATCTTCTGATCCGTAGTCAGACGCGTTATCCATTGCGCCACATGCCCTCCACCTATTTGTTAGACAACCATAACTCCACCCTCATTGGTACATTTTGGATATTTGGACGCGCACGGTAATATGATTGGTTATTATGGTTATTGGTCGCATCAAATTTGCGGACATTGAGGGGATTCGATTAATCTGGGCCAGGCACCCGGTTAGGGGTGTTTTGCACCGGGTGAAAGTTGATTACATTATTTTTTGGATTCGGGCGTGAGCCCCGATCAAAGCCCACGGCGAAATCGGCTCAAAAAAAAAGTGACGTAATTAAGTATGTCGAGTAATGAGTAGGATTCAGTGTTTCCACATGCAAAAGTAATTGTTTATTTTATTTTATATAAACGCTTTATCTGCCTTCCCAATGAAAACTAGTTTGAAAATTATAACATTTTATTTTATGTTGAACGTTTCTGGACGACGCACCATGCTGGCTTATTGACAACAAGACCGAGCGGCGCAGATTAGACTACTGTTCGATTTGAGAAGTGCGCTCCTCCCTCACCTCTTTTGCCCGTTCACGTCATGGGTCATAGACTGATAACACCGCGGCTCAGCATAATCGAATCCGCCCGTTGATTCCGCTTCACCGTTGCTGGTGTATATATGAGCTATAAATTAATGGTGCATATAGGCAAAGACACTCAGCACAAATTCACAAGCTATCGCTCATTTCCAAATCTCACTCAGACAAAACACACGAGCTTGCCAGGAGTCGAACCTAGAATCTTCTGATCCGTAGTCAGACGCGTTATCCATTGCGCCACAAGCCCTCCACCTATTTATTAGACAACCATAACTCCACCCTCATTGGTAAATTTTGGATATTTGGACGCACACAGCAATATATGATTGGTTATCATGGTTATTGGTCGCATCAAATTTGCGGACATTGAGGGGATTCGATTAATCTGGGCCAGGCACCCGGTTAGGGATGTTTTGCACCGGGTGAAAGTTGATTACATTATTTTTTGGATTCGGGAGTGAGCCCCGTTCAAAGCCCACGGCGAAGTCGGCTCAAAACAAAAGTGACGTAATTAAGTATGTCGAGTAATGAGTAGGATTCAGTGTTTCCACATGCAAAAGTAATTGTTTATTTTATTTTATATAAACGCTTTATCTGCCTTCCCAATGAAAACTAGTTTGAAAATTCGAAAATTTTATTTTATGTTGAACGTTTCTGGACGACGCACCATGCTGGTTTATTGACAACATGACCGAGCTGCGCAGATTAGACTACTGTTCGTTTTGAGAAGTGCGCTCCTCCCTAACCTCTTTTGCCTATTCATGTCACGGGTCATAGACTGATAACCCCGCGGCTCAGCATAATCGAATCCCCCTTGATTCCGCTTCACCGTTGCTGGTGTATATATGAGCTATAAATTAATGGTGCATATAGGCAAAGACAATCAGCACAAATTCACAAGCTATCGCTCATTTGCAAATCTCACTCAGACAAAACACACGAGCTTGCCAGGAGTCGAACCTAGAATCTTCTGATCCGTAGTCAGACGCGTTATCCATTGCGCCACAAGCCCTACACTTATTTTTTTGATAACCATAACTCCACTCTCATTGGTTAATTTTGGATATTTGGACGCGCACGGCAATATGATTGGTTATTATGGTTATTGGTCGCATCAAATTTGCGGACATTGAGGGGATTCGATTAATCTGGGCCAGGCACCCGGTTAGGGGTGTTTTGCACCGGGTGAAAGTTGATTACATTATTTTTTGGATTCGGGCGTGAGCCCCGATCAAAGCCCAAGGCGAAGTCGGCTCAAAACAAAAGTGACGAAATTAAGTGTGTCGAGTAATGAGTAGGATTCAGTGTTTCCACATGCAAAAGTAATTGTTTATTTTATTTTATATAAACGCTTTATCTGCCTTCCCAATGAAAACTAGTTTGAAAATTATAACATTTTATTTTATGTTGAACGTTTCTGGACGACGCACCATGCTGGCTTATTGACAACAAGACCGAGCGGCGCAGATTAGACTACTGTTCGATTTGAGAAGTGCGCTCCTCCCTCACCTCTTTTGCCCGTTCACGTCATGGGTCATAGACTGATAACACCGCGGCTCAGCATAATCGAATCCGCCCGTTGATTCCGCTTCACCGTTGCTGGTGTATATATGAGCTATAAATTAATGGTGCATATAGGCAAAGACACTCAGCACAAATTCACAAGCTATCGCTCATTTCCAAATCTCACTCAGACAAAACACACGAGCTTGCCAGGAGTCGAACCTAGAATCTTCTGATCCGTAGTCAGACGCGTTATCCATTGCGCCACAAGCCCTCCACCTATTTATTAGACAACCATAACTCCACCCTCATTGGTAAATTTTGGATATTTGGACGCACACAGCAATATATGATTGGTTATCATGGTTATTGGTCGCATCAAATTTGCGGACATTGAGGGGATTCGATTAATCTGGGCCAGGCACCCGGTTAGGGATGTTTTGCACCGGGTGAAAGTTGATTACATTATTTTTTGGATTCAGGAGTGAGCCCCGTTCAAAGCCCAAGGCGAAGTCGGCTCAAAACAAAAGTGACGTAATTAAGTATGTCGAGTAATGAGTAGGATTCAGTGTTTCCACATGCAAAAGTAATTGTTTATTTTATTTTATATAAACGCTTTATCTGCCTTCCCAATGAAAACTAGTTTGAAAATTCGAAAATTTTATTTTATGTTGAACGTTTCTGGACGACGCACCATGCTGGTTTATTGACAACATGACCGATCTGCGCAGATTAGACTACTGTTCGTTTTGAGAAGTGCGCTCCTCCCTAACCTCTTTTGCCCATTCATGTCACGGGTCATAGACTGATAACCCCGCGGCTCAGCATAATCGAATCCCCCTTGATTCCGCTTCACCGTTGCTGGTGTATATATGAGCTATAAATTAATGGTGCATATAGGCAAAGACAATCAGCACAAATTCACAAGCTATCGCTCATTTGCAAATCTCACTCAGACAAAATACACGAGCTTGCCAGGAGTCGAACCTACAATCTTCTGATCCGTAGTCAGACGCGTTATCCATTGCGCCACAAGCCCTACACTTATTTTTTTGATAACCATAACTCCACTCTCATTGGTTAATTTTGGATATTTGGACGCGCACGGCAATATGATTGGTTATTATGGTTATTGGTCGCATCAAATTTGCGGACATTGAGGGGATTCGATTAATCTGGGCCAGGCACCCGGTTAGGGGTGTTTTGCACCGGGTGAAAGTTGATTACATTATTTTTTGGATTCGGGCGTGAGCCCCGATCAAAGCCCAAGGCGAAGTCGGCTCAAAACAAAAGTGACGAAATTAAGTGTGTCGAGTAATGAGTAGGATTCAGTGTTTCCACATGCAAAAGTAATTGTTTATTTTATTTTATATAAACGCTTTATCTGCCTTCCCAATGAAAACTAGTTTGAAAATTATAACATTTTATTTTATGTTGAACGTTTCTGGACGACGCACCATGCTGGCTTATTGACAACAAGACCGAGCGGCGCAGATTAGACTACTGTTCGATTTGAGAAGTGCGCTCCTCCCTCACCTCTTTTGCCCGTTCACGTCATGGGTCATAGACTGATAACACCGCGGCTCAGCATAATCGAATCCGCCCGTTGATTCCGCTTCACCGTTGCTGGTGTATATATGAGCTATAAATTAATGGTGCATATAGGCAAAGACACTCAGCACAAATTCACAAGCTATCGCTCATTTCCAAATCTCACTCAGACAAAACACACGAGCTTGCCAGGAGTCGAACCTAGAATCTTCTGATCCGTAGTCAGACGCGTTTTCCATTGCGCCACAAGCCCTCCACCTATTTATTAGACAACCATAACTCCACCCTCATTGGTAAATTTTGGATATTTGGACGCACACAGCAATATATGATTGGTTATCATGGTTATTGGTCGCATCAAATTTGCGGACATTGAGGGGATTCGATTAATCTGGGCCAGGCACCCGGTTAGGGATGTTTTGCACCGGGTGAAAGTTGATTACATTATTTTTTGGATTCAGGAGTGAGCCCCGTTCAAAGCCCAAGGCGAAGTCGGCTCAAAACAAAAGTGACGTAATTAAGTATGTCGAGTAATGAGTAGGATTCAGTGTTTCCACATGCAAAAGTAATTGTTTATTTTATTTTATATAAACGCTTTATCTGCCTTCCCAATGAAAACTAGTTTGAAAATTCGAAAATTTTATTTTATGTTGAACGTTTCTGGACGACGCACCATGCTGGTTTATTGACAACATGACCGAGCTGCGCAGATTAGACTACTGTTCGTTTTGAGAAGTGCGCTCCTCCCTAACCTCTTTTGCCCATTCATGTCACGGGTCATAGACTGATAACCCCGCGGCTCAGCATAATCGAATCCCCCTTGATTCCGCTTCACCGTTGCTGGTGTATATATGAGCTATAAATTAATGGTGCATATAGGCAAAGACAATCAGCACAAATTCACAAGCTATCGCTCATTTGCAAATCTCACTCAGACAAAACACACGAGCTTGCCAGGAGTCGAACCTACAATCTTCTGATCCGTAGTCAGACGCGTTATCCATTGCGCCACAAGCCCTACACTTATTTTTTTGATAACCATAACTCCACTCTCATTGGTTAATTTTGGATATTTGGACGCGCACGGCAATATGATTGGTTATTATGGTTATTGGTCGCATCAAATTTGCGGACATTGAGGGGATTCGATTAATCTGGGCCAGGCACCCGGTTAGGGGTGTTTTGCACCGGGTGAAAGTTGATTACATTATTTTTTGGATTCGGGCGTGAGCCCCGATCAAAGCCCAAGGCGAAGTCGGCTCAAAACAAAAGTGACGAAATTAAGTATGTCGAGTAATGAGTAGGATTCAGTGTTTCCACATGCAAAAGTAATTGTTTATTTTATTTTATATAAACGCTTTATCTGCCTTCCCAATGAAAACTAGTTTGAAAATTCGAAAATTTTATTTTATGTTGAACGTTTCTGGACGACGCACCATGCTGGCTTATTGACAACATGACCGAGCGGCGCAGATTAGACTACTGTTCGTTTTGAGAAGTGCGCTCCTCCCTAACCTCTTTTGCCCATTCATGTCACGGGTCATAGACTGATAACCCCGCGGCTCAGCATAATCGAATCCCCCTTGATTCCGCTTCACCGTTGCTGGTGTATATATGAGCTATAAATTAATGGTGCATATAGGCAAAGACACTCAGCACAAATTCACAAGCTATCGCTCATTTCCAAATCTCACTCAGGCAAAACACAAAAGCTTGCCAGGAGTCGAACCTAGAATCTTCTGATCCGTAGTCAGACGCGTTATCCATTGCGCCACAAGCCCTCCACCTATTTGTTAGACAACCATAACTCCACCCTCATTGGTAAATTTTGGATATTTGGACGCACACAGCAATATATGATTGGTTATCATGGTTATTGGTCGCATCAAATTTGCGGACATTGAGGGGATTCGATTAATCTGGGCCAGGCACCCGGTTAGGGATGTTTTGCACCGGGTGAAAGTTGATTACATTATTTTTTGGATTCGGGAGTGAGCCCCGTACAAAGCCCACGGCGAAGTCGGCTCAAAACAAAAGTGACGTAATTAAGTATGTCGAGTAATGAGTAGGATTCAGTGTTTCCACATGCAAAAGTAATTGTTTATTTTATTTTATATAAACGCTTTATCTGCCTTCCCAATGAAAACTAGTTTGAAAATTCGAAAATTTTATTTTATGTTGAACGTTTCTGGACGACGCACCATGCTGGTTTATTGACAACATGACCGAGCTGCGCAGATTAGACTACTGTTCGTTTTGAGAAGTGCGCTCCTCCCTAACCTCTTTTGCCCATTCATGTCACGGGTCATAGACTGATAACCCCGCGGCTCAGCATAATCGAATCCCCCTTGATTCCGCTTCACCGTTGCTGGTGTATATATGAGCTATAAATTAATGGTGCATATAGGCAAAGACAATCAGCACAAATTCACAAGCTATCGCTCATTTGCAAATCTCACTCAGACAAAACACACGAGCTTGCCAGGAGTCGAACCTAGAATCTTCTGATCCATAGTCAGACGCTTTATCCATTGCGCCACAAGCCCTACACTTATTTTTTTGATAACCATAACTCCACTCTCATTGGTTAATTTTGGATATTTGGACGCGCACGGCAATATGATTGGTTATTATGGTTATTGGTCGCATCAAATTTGCGGACATTGAGGGGATTCGATTAATCTGGGCCAGGCACCCGGTTAGGGGTGTTTTGCACCGGGTGAAAGTTGATTACATTATTTTTTGGATTCGGGCGTGAGCCCCGATCAAAGCCCAAGGCGAAGTCGGCTCAAAACAAAAGTGACGAAATTAAGTATGTCGAGTAATGAGTAGGATTCAGTGTTTCCACATGCAAAAGTAATTGTTTATTTTATTTTATATAAACGCTTTATCTGCCTTCCCAATGAAAACTAGTTTGAAAATTATAACATTTTATTTTATGTTGAACGTTTCTGGACGACGCACCATGCTGGCTTATTGACAACAAGACCGAGCGGCGCAGATTAGACTACTGTTCGATTTGAGAAGTGCGCTCCTCCCTCACCTCTTTTGCCCGTTCACGTCATGGGTCATAGACTGATAACACCGCGGCTCAGCATAATCGAATCCGCCCGTTGATTCCGCTTCACCGTTGCTGGTGTATATATGAGCTATAAATTAATGGTGCATATAGGCAAAGACACTCAGCACAAATTCACAAGCTATCGCTCATTTCCAAATCTCACTCAGACAAAACACACGAGCTTGCCAGGAGTCGAACCTAGAATCTTCTGATCCGTAGTCAGACGCGTTATCCATTGCGCCACAAGCCCTCCACCTATTTGTTAGACAACCATAACTCCACCCTCATTGGTAAATTTTGGATATTTGGACGCACACAGCAATATATGATTGGTTATCATGGTTATTGGTCGCATCAAATTTGCGGACATTGAGGGGATTCGATTAATCTGGGCCAGGCACCCGGTTAGGGATGTTTTGCACCGGGTGAAAGTTGATTACATAATTTTTTGGATTCGGGAGTGAGCCCCGTTCAAAGCCCACGGCGAAGTCGGCTCAAAACAAAAGTGACGTAATTAAGTATGTCGAGTAATGAGTAGGATTCAGTGTTTCCACATGCAAAAGTAATTGTTTATTTTATTTTATATAAACGCTTTATCTGCCTTCCCAATGAAAACTAGTTTGAAAATTCGAAAATTTTATTTTATGTTGAACGTTTCTGGACGACGCACCATGCTGGCTTATTGACAACATGACCGAGCGGCGCAGATTAGACTACTGTTCGTTTTGAGAAGTGCGCTCCTCCCTAACCTCTTTTGCCCATTCATGTCACGGGTCATAGACTGATAACCCCGCGGCTCAGCATAATCGAATCCCCCTTGATTCCGCTTCACCGTTGCTGGTGTATATATGAGCTATAAATTAATGGTGCATATAGGCAAAGACAATCAGCACAAATTCACAAGCTATCGCTCATTTGCAAATCTCACTCAGACAAAACACACGAGCTTGCCAGGAGTCGAACCTAGAATCTTCTGATCCGTAGTCAGACGCGTTATCCATTGCGCCACAAGCCCTACACTTATTTTCTTGATAACCATAACTCCACTCTCATTGGTTAATTTTGGATATTTGGACGCGCACGGCAATATGATTGGTTATTATGGTTATTGGTCGCATCAAATTTGCGGACATTGAGGGGATTCGATTAATCTGGGCCAGGCACCCGGTTAGGGGTGTTTTGCACCGGGTGAAAGTTGATTACATTATTTTTTGGATTCGGGCGTGAGCCCCGATCAAAGCCCACGGCGAAGTCGGCTAAAAAAAAAAGTGACGTAATTAAGTATGTCGAGTAATGAGTAGGATTCAGTGTTTCCACATGCAAAAGTAATTGTTTATTTTATTTTATATAAACGCTTTATCTGCCTTCCCAATGAAAACTAGTTTGAAAATTATAACATTTTATTTTATGTTGAACGTTTCTGGACGACGCACCATGCTGGCTTATTGACAACAAGACCGAGCGGCGCAGATTAGACTACTGTTCGATTTGAGAAGTGCGCTCCTCCCTCACCTCTTTTGCCCGTTCACGTCATGGGTCATAGACTGATAACACCGCGGCTCAGCATAATCGAATCCGCCCGTTGATTCCGCTTCACCGTTGCTGGTGTATATATGAGCTATAAATTAATGGTGCATATAGGCAAAGACACTCAGCACAAATTCACAAGCTATCGCTCATTTCCAAATCTCACTCAGATAAAATACACGCGCTTGCCAGGAGTCGAACCTAGAATCTTCTGATCCGTAGTCAGACGCGTTATCCATTGCGCCACATGCCCTCCACCTATTTGTTAGACAACCATAACTCCACCCTCATTGGTAAATTTTTGATATTTGGACGCACACAGCAATATATGATTGGTTATCATGGTTATTGGTCGCATCAAATTTGCGGACATTGAGGGGATTCGATTAATCTGGGCCAGGCACCCGGTTAGGGATGTTTTGCACCGGGTGAAAGTTGATTACATAATTTTTTGGATTCGGGAGTGAGCCCCGTTCAAAGCCCACGGCGAAGTCGGCTCAAAACAAAAGTGACATAATTAAGTATGTCGAGTAATGAGTAGGATTCAGTGTTTCCACATGCAAAAGTAATTGTTTATTTTATTTTATATAAACGCTTTATCTGCCTTCCCAATGAAAACTAGTTTGAAAATTCGAAAATTTTATTTTATGTTGAACGTTTCTGGACGACGCACCATGCTGGCTTATTGACAACATGACCGAGCGGCGCAGAATAGACTACTGTTCGTTTTGAGAAGTGCGCTCCTCCCTAACCTCTTTTGCCCATTCATGTCACGGGTCATAGACTGATAACCCCGCGGCTCAGCATAATCGAATACCCCTTGATTCCGCTTCACCGTTGCTGGTGTATATATGAGCTATAAATTAATGGTGCATATAGGCAAAGACAATCAGCACAAATTCACAAGCTATCGCTC
The DNA here is from genome assembly GCF_964263955.1 of Coregonus lavaretus. Lineage (NCBI taxonomy): Eukaryota > Metazoa > Chordata > Actinopteri > Salmoniformes > Salmonidae > Coregonus > Coregonus lavaretus. Next base: position 7,623,914 of record NC_139991.1, on the reverse strand, counting down.
ATTTGCAAATCTCACTCAGACAAAACACACGAGCTTGCCAGGAGTCGAACCTAGAATCTTCTGATCCGTAGTCAGACGCGTTATCCATTGCGCCACAAGCCCTACACTTATTTTTTTGATAACCATAACTCCACTCTCATTGGTTAATTTTGGATATTTGGACGCGCACGGCAATATGATTGGTTATTATGGTTATTGGTCGCATCAAATTTGCGGACATTGAGGGGATTCGATTAATCTGGGCCAGGCACCCGGTTAGGGGTGTTTTGCACCGGGTGAAAGTTGATTATATTATTTTTTGGATTCGGGCGTGAGCCCCAATCAAAGCCCACGGCGAAGTCGGCTCAAAAAAAAAGTGACGTAATTAAGTATGTCGAGTAATGAGTAGGATTCAGTGTTTCCACATGCAAAAGTAATTGTTTATTTTATTTTATATAAACGCTTTATCTGCCTTCCCAATGAAAACTAGTTTGAAAATTATAACATTTTATTTTATGTTGAACGTTTCTGGACGACGCACCATGCTGGCTTATTGACAACAAGACCGAGCGGCGCAGATTAGACTACTGTTCGATTTGAGAAGTGCGCTCCTCCCTCACCTCTTTTGCCCGTTCACGTCATGGGTCATAGACTGATAACACCGCGGCTCAGCATAATCGAATCCGCCCGTTGATTCCGCTTCACCGTTGCTGGTGTATATATGAGCTATAAATTAATGGTGCATATAGGCAAAGACACTCAGCACAAATTCACAAGCTATCGCTCATTTCCAAATCTCACTCAGATAAAATACACGAGCTTGCCAGGAGTCGAACCTAGAATCTTCTGATCCGTAGTCAGACGCGTTATCCATTGCGCCACATGCCCTCCACCTATTTGTTAGACAACCATAACTCCACCCTCATTGGTAAATTTTTGATATTTGGACGCACACAGCAATATATGATTGGTTATCATGGTTATTGGTCGCATCAAATTTGCGGACATTGAGGGGATTCGATTAATCTGGGCCAGGCACCCGGTTAGGGATGTTTTGCACCGGGTGAAAGTTGATTACTTAATTTTTTGGATTCGGGAGTGAGCCCCGTTCAAAGCCCACGGCGAAGTCGGCTCAAAACAAAAGTGACGTAATTAAGTATGTCGAGTAATGAGTAGGATTCAGTGTTTCCACATGCAAAAGTAATTGTTTATTTTATTTTATATAAACGCTTTATCTGCCTTCCCAATGAAAACTAGTTTGAAAATTCGAAAATTTTATTTTATGTTGAACGTTTCTGGACGACGCACCATGCTGGCTTATTGACAACATGACCGAGCAGCGCAGATTAGACTACTGTTCGTTTTGAGAAGTGCGCTCCTCCCTAACCTCTTTTGCCCATTCATGTCACGGGTCATAGACTGATAACCCCGCGGCTCAGCATAATCGAATCCCCCTTGATTCCGCTTCACCGTTGCTGGTGTATATATGAGCTATAAATTAATGGTGCATATCGGCAAAGACAATCAGCACAAATTCACAAGCTATCGCTCATTTGCAAATCTCACTCAGACAAAATACACGAGCTTGCCAGGAGTCGAACCTAGAATCTTCTGATCCGTAGTCAGACGCGTTATCCATTGCGCCACAAGCCCTACACTTAATTTTTTGATAACCATAACTCCACTCTCATTGGTTAATTTTGGATATTTGGACGCGCACGGCAATATGATTGGTTATTATGGTTATTGGTCGCATCAAATTTGCGGACATTGAGGGGATTCGATTAATCTGGGCCAGGCACCCGGTTAGGGGTGTTTTGCACCTGGTGAAAGTTGATTACATTATTTTTTGGATTCGGGCGTGAGCCCCGATCAAAGCCCACGGCGAAGTCGGCTCAAAACAAAAGTGACGTAATTAAGTATGTCGAGTAATGAGTAGGATTCAGTGTTTCCACATGCAAAAGTAATTGTTTATTTTATTTTATATAAACGCTTTATCTGCCTTCCCAATGAAAACTAGCTTGAAAATTCGAAAATTTTATTTTATGTTGAACGTTTCTGGACGACGCACCATGCTGGCTTATTGACAACATGACCGAGCGGCGCAGATTAGACTACTGTTCGTTTTGAGAAGTGCGCTCCTCCCTAACCTCTTTTGCCCATTCATGTCACGGGTCATAGACTGATAACCCCGCGGCTCAGCATAATCGAATCCCCCTTGATTCCTTTTCACCGTTGCTGGTGTATATATGAGCTATAAATTAATGGTGCATATAGGCAAAGACACTCAGCACAAATTCACAAGCTATCGCTCATTTCCAAATCTCACTCAGACAAAACACACGAGCTTGCCAGGAGTCAAACCTAGAATCTTCTGATCCGTAGTCAGACACGTTATCCATTGCGCCACAAGCCCTCCACCTATTTGTTAGACAACCATAACTCCACCCTCATTGGTAAATTTTGGATATTTGGACGCACACAGCAATATATGATTGGTTATCATGGTTATTGGTCGCATCAAATTTGCGGACATTGAGGGGATTCGATTAATCTGGGCCAGGCACCCGGTTAGGGATGTTTTGCACCGGGTGAAAGTTGATTACATTATTTTTTGGATTCGGGAGTGAGCCCCGTTCAAAGCCCACGGCGAAGTCGGCTCAAAACAAAAGTGACGTAATTAAGTATGTCGAGTAATGAGTAGGATTCAGTGTTTCCACATGCAAAAGTAATTGTTTATTTTATTTTATATAAACGCTTTATCTGTCTTCCCAATGAAAACTAGTTTGAAAATTCGAAAATTTTATTTTATGTTGAACGTTTCTGGACGACGCACCATGCTGGTTTATTGACAACATGACCGAGCTGCGCAGATTAGACTACTGTTCGTTTTGAGAAGTGCGCTCCTCCCTAACCTCTTTTGCCCATTCATGTCACGGGTCATAGACTGATAACCCCGCGGCTCAGCATAATCGAATCCCCCTTGATTCCGCTTCACCGTTGCTGGTGTATATATGAGCTATAAATTAATGGTGCATATAGGCAAAGACAATCAGCACAAATTCACAAGCTATCGCTCATTTGCAAATCTCACTCAGACAAAACACATGAGCTTGCCAGGAGTCGAACCTACAATCTTCTGATCCGTAGTCAGACGCGTTATCCATTGCGCCACAAGCCCTACACTTATTTTTTTGATAACCATAACTCCACTCTCATTGGTTAATTTTGGATATTTGGACGCGCACAGCAATATATGATTGGTTATCATGGTTATTGGTCGCATCAAATTTGCGGACATTGAGGGGATTCGATTAATATGGGCCAGGCACCCGGTTAGGGATGTTTTGCACCGGGTGAAAGTTGATTACATAATTTTTTGGATTCGGGAGTGAGCCCCGTTCAAAGCCCACGGCGAAGTCGGCTCAAAACAAAAGTGACATAATTAAGTATGTCGAGTAATGAGTAGGATTCAGTGTTTCCACATGCAAAAGTAATTGTTTATTTTATTTTATATAAACGCTTTATCTGCCTTCCCAATGAAAACTAGTTTGAAAATTCGAAAATTTTATTTTATGTTGAACGTTTCTGGACGACGCACCATGCTGGCTTATTGACAACATGACCGAGCGGCGCAGATTAGACTACTGTTCGTTTTGAGAAGTGCGCTCCTCCCTAACCTCTTTTGCCCATTCATGTCACGGGTCATAGACTGATAACCCCGCGGCTCAGCATAATCGAATCCCCCTTGATTCCGCTTCACCGTTGCTGGTGTATATATGAGCTATAAATTAATGGTGCATATAGGCAAAGACACTCAGCACAAATTCACAAGCTATCGCTCATTTCCAAATCTCACTCAGACAAAACACACGAGCTTGCCAGGAGTCGAACCTAGAACCTTCTGATCCGTAGTCAGACGCGTTATCCATTACGCCACAAGCCCTCCACCTATTTGTTAGGCAACCATAACTCCACCCTCATTGGTAAATTTTGAATATTTGGACGCACACAGCAATATATGATTGGTTATCATGGTTATTGGTCGCATCAAATTTGCGGACATTGAGGGGATTCGATTAATCTGGGCCAGGCACCCGGTTAGGGATGTTTTGCACCGGGTGAAAGTTGATTACATTATTTTTTGGATTCGGGAGTGAGCCCCGTTCAAAGCCCACGGCGAAGTCGGCTCAAAACAAAAGTGACGTAATTAAGTATGTCGAGTAATGAGTAGGATTCAGTGTTTCCACATGCAAAAGTAATTGTTTATTTTATTTTATATAAACGCTTTATCTGCCTTCCCAATGAAAACTAGTTTGAAAATTCGAAAATTTTATTTTATGTTGAACGTTTCTGGACGACGCACCATGCTGGTTTATTGACAACATGACCGAGCTGCGCAGATTAGACTACTGTTCGTTTTGAGAAGTGCGCTCCTCCCTAACCTCTTTTGCCCATTCATGTCACGGGTCATAGACTGATAACCCCGCGGCTCAGCATAATCGAATCCCCCTTGATTCCGCTTCACCGTTGCTGGTGTATATATGAGCTATAAATTAATGGTGCATATAGGCAAAGACAATCAGCACAAATTCACAAGCTATCGCTCATTTGCAAATCTCACTCAGACAAAACACACGAGCTTGCCAGGAGTCGAACCTACAATCTTCTGATCCGTAGTCAGACGCATTATCCATTGCGCCACAAGCCCTACACTTATTTTTTTGATAACCATAACTCCACTCTCATTGGTTAATTTTGGATATTTGGACGCGCACGGCAATATGATTGGTTATTATGGTTATTGGTCGCATCAAATTTGCGGACATTGAGGGGATTCGATTAATCTGGGCCAGGCAACCGGTTAGGGATGTTTTGCACCGGGTGAAAGTTGATTACATAATTTTTTGGATTCGGGAGTGAGCCCCGTTCAAAGCCCACGGCGAAGTCGGCTCAAAACAAAAGTGACGTAATTAAGTATGTCGAGTAATGAGTAGGATTCAGTGTTTCCACATGCAAAAGTAATTGTTTATTTTATTTTATATAAACGCTTTATCTGCCTTCCCAATGAAAACTAGTTTGAAAATTCGAAAATTGTATTTTATGTTGAATGTTTCTGGACGACGCACCATGCTGGCTTATTGACAACCTGACCGAGCAGCGCAGATTAGACTACTGTTCGTTTTGAGAAGTGCGCTCCTCCCTAACCTCTTTTGCCCATTCATGTCACGGGTCATAGACTGATAACCCCGCGGCTCAGCATAATCGAATCCCCCTTGATTCCGCTTCACCGTTGCTGGTGTATATATGAGCTATAAATTAATGGTGCATATAGGCAAAGACAATCAGCACAAATTCACAAGCTATCGCTCATTTGCAAATCTCACTCAGACAAAATACACGAGCTTGCCAGGAGTCGAACCTAGAATCTTCTGATCCGTAGTCAGACGCGTTATCCATTGCGCCACAAGTCCTACACTTATTTTTTTGATAACCATAACTCCACTCTCATTGGTTAATTTTGGATATTTGGACGCGCACGGCAATATGATTGGTTATTATGGTTATTGGTCGCATCAAATTTGTGGACATTGAGGGGATTCGATTAATCTGGGCCAGGCACCCGGTTAGGGGTGTTTTGCACCGGGTGAAAGTTGATTACATTATTTTTTGGATTCGGGCGTGAGCCCCGATCAAAGCCCACGGCGAAGTCGGCTCAAAACAAAAGTGACGTAATTAAGTATGTCGAGTAATGAGTAGGATTCAGTGTTTCCACATGCAAAAGTAATTGTTTATTTTATTTTATATAAACGCTTTATCTGCCTTCCCAATGAAAACTAGTTTGAAAATTTGAAAATTTTATTTTATGTTGAACGTTTCTGGACGACGCACCATGCTGGCTTATTGACAACATGACCGAGCGGCGCAGATTAGACTACTGTTCGTTTTGAGAAGTGCGCTCCTCCCTAACCTCTTTTGCCCATTCATGTCACGGGTCATAGACTGATAACCCCGCGGCTCAGCATAATCGAATCCCCCTTGATTCCGCTTCACCGTTGCTGGTGTATATATGAGCTATAAATTAATGGTGCATATAGGCAAAGACACTCAGCACAAATTCACAAGCTATCGCTCATTTGCAAATCTCACTCAGACAAAACACACGAGCTTGCCAGGAGTCGAACCTACAATCTTCTGATCCGTAGTCAGACGCGTTATCCATTGCGCCACAAGCCCTACACTTATTTTTTTGAAAACCATAACTCCACTCTCATTGGTTAATTTTGGATATTTGGACGCGCACGGCAATATGATTGGTTATTATGGTTATTGGTCGCATCAAATTTGCGGACATTGAGGGGATTCGATTAATCTGGGCCAGGCACCCGGTTAGGGATGTTTTGCACCGGGTGAAAGTTGATTACATAATTTTTTGGATTCGGGAGTGAGCCCCGTTCAAAGCCCACGGCGAAGTCGGCTCAAAACAAAAGTGACGTAATTAAGTATGTCGAGTAATGAGTAGGATTCAGTGTTTCCACATGCAAAAGTAATTGTTTATTTTATTTTATATAAACGCTTTATCTGCCTTCCCAATGAAAACTAGTTTGAAAATTCGAAAATTGTATTTTATGTTGAACGTTTCTGGACGACGCACCATGCTGGCTTATTGACAACATGACCGAGCAGCGCAGATTAGACTACTGTTCGTTTTGAGAAGTGCGCTCCTCCCTAACCTCTTTTGCCCATTCATGTCACGGGTCATAGACTGATAACCCCGCGGCTCAGCATAATCGAATCCCCCTTGATTCCGCTTCACCGTTGCTGGTGTATATATGAGCTATAAATTAATGGTGCATATAGACAAAGACAATCAGCACAAATTCACAAGCTATCGCTCATTTGCAAATCTCACTCAGACAAAATACACGAGCTTGCCAGGAGTCGAACCTAGAATCTTCTGATCCGTAGTCAGACGCGTTATCCATTGCGCCACAAGTCCTACACTTATTTTTTTGATAACCATAACTCCACTCTCATTGGTTAATTTTGGATATTTGGACGCGCACGGCAATATGATTGGTTATTATGGTTATTGGTCGCATCAAATTTGCGGACATTGAGGGGATTCGATTAATCTGGGCCAGGCACCCGGTTAGGGGTGTTTTGCACCGGGTGAAAGTTGATTACATTATTTTTTGGATTCGGGCGTGAGCCCCGATCAAAGCCCACGGCGAAGTCGGCTCAAAACAAAAGTGACGTAATTAAGTATGTCGAGTAATGAGTAGGATTCAGTGTTTCCACATGCAAAAGTAATTGTTTATTTTATTTTATATAAACGCTTTATCTGCCTTCCCAATGAAAACTAGTTTGAAAATTCGAAAATTTTATTTTATGTTGAACGTTTCTGGACGACGCACCATGCTGGCTTATTGACAACATGACCGAGCGGCGCAGATTAGACTACTGTTCGTTTTGAGAAGTGCGCTCCTCCCTAACCTCTTTTGCCCATTCATGTCACGGGTCATAGACTGATAACCCCGCGGCTCAGCATAATCGAATCCCCCTTGATTCCGCTTCACCGTTGCTGGTGTATATATGAGCTATAAATTAATGGTGCATATAGGCAAAGACACTCAGCACAAATTCACAAGCTATCGCTCATTTCCAAATCTCACTCAGACAAAACACACGAGCTTGCCAGGAGTCGAACCTAGAACCTTCTGATCCGTAGTCAGACGCGTTATCCATTGCGCCACAAGCCCTCCACCTATTTGTTAGACAACCATAACTCCACCCTCATTGGTAAATTTTGAATATTTGGACGCACACAGCAATATATGATTGGTTATCATGGTTATTGGTCGCATCAAATTTGCGGACATTGAGGGGATTCGATTAATCTGGGCCAGGCACCCGGTTAGGGATGTTTTGCACCGGGTGAAAGTTGATTACATTATTTTTTGGATTCGGGAGTGAGCCCCGTTCAAAGCCCACGGCGAAGTCGGCTCAAAACAAAAGTGACGTAATTAAGTATGTCGAGTAATGAGTAGGATTCAGTGTTTCCACATGCAAAAGTAATTGTTTATTTTATTTTATATAAACGCTTTATCTGCCTTCCCAATGAAAACTAGTTTGAAAATTCGAAAATTTTATTTTATGTTGAACGTTTCTGGACGACGCACCATGCTGGTTTATTGACAACATGACCGAGCTGCGCAGATTAGACTACTGTTCGTTTTGAGAAGTGCGCTCCTCCCTAACCTCTTTTGCCCATTCATGTCACGGGTCATAGACTGATAACCCCGCGGCTCAGCATAATCGAATCCCCCTTGATTCCGCTTCACCGTTGCTGGTGTATATATGAGCTATAAATTAATGGTGCATATAGGCAAAGACAATCAGCACAAATTCACAAGCTATCGCTCATTTGCAAATCTCACTCAGACAAAACACACGAGCTTGCCAGGAGTCGAACCTACAATCTTCTGATCCGTAGTCAGACACGTTATCCATTGCGCCACAAGCCCTACACTTATTTTTTTGATAACCATAACTCCACTCTCATTGGTTAATTTTGGATATTTGGACGCGCACGGCAATATGATTGGTTATTATGGTTATTGGTCGCATCAAATTTGCGGACATTGAGGGGATTCGATTAATCTGGGCCAGGCACCCGGTTAGGGATGTTTTGCACCGGGTGAAAGTTGATTACATAATTTTTTGGATTCGGGAGTGAGCCCCGTTCAAAGCCCACGGCGAAGTCGGCTCAAAACAAAAGTGACGTAATTAAGTATGTCGAGTAATGAGTAGGATTCAGTGTTTCCACATGCAAAAGTAATTGTTTATTTTATTTTATATAAACGCTTTATCTGCCTTCCCAATGAAAACTAGTTTGAAAATTCGAAAATTTTATTTTATGTTGAACGTTTCTGGACGACGCACCATGCTGGTTTATTGACAACATGAACGAGCTGCGCAGATTAGACTACTGTTCGTTTTGAGAAGTGCGCTCCTCCCTAACCTCTTTTGCCCATTCATGTCACGGGTCATAGACTGATAACCCCGCGGCTCAGCATAATCGAATCCCCCTTGATTCCGCTTCACCGTTGCTGGTGTATATATGAGCTATAAATTAATGGTGCATATAGGCAAAGACAATCAGCACAAATTCACAAGCTATCGCTCATTTGCAAATCTCACTCAGACAAAACACACGAGCTTGCCAGGAGTCGAACCTACAATCTTCTGATCCGTAGTCAGACGCCTTATCCATTGCGCCACAAGCCCTACACTTATTTTCTTGATAACCATAACTCCACTCTCATTGGTTAATTTTGGATATTTGGACGCGCACGGCAATATGATTGGTTATTATGGTTATTGGTCGCATCAAATTTGCGGACATTGAGGGGATTCGATTAATCTGGGCCAGGCACCCGGTTAGGGGTGTTTTGCACCGGGTGAAAGTTGATTACATTATTTTTTGGATTCGGGCGTGAGCCCCGATCAAAGCCCAAGGCGAAGTCGGCTCAAAACAAAAGTGACGAAATTAAGTATGTAGAATAATGAGTAGGATTCAGTGTTTCCACATGCAAAAGTAATTGTTTATTTTATTTTATATAAACGCTTTATCTGCCTTCCCAATGAAAACTAGTTTGAAAATTATAACATTTTATTTTATGTTGAACGTTTCTGGACGACGCACCATGCTGGCTTATTGACAACAAGACCGAGCGGCGCAGATTAGACTACTGTTCGATTTGAGAAGTGCGCTCCTCCCTCACCTCTTTTGCCCGTTCACGTCATGGGTCATAGACTGATAACACCGCGGCTCAGCATAATCGAATCCGCCCGTTGATTCCGCTTCACCGTTGCTGGTGTATATATGAGCTATAAATTAATGGTGCATATAGGCAAAGACACTCAGCACAAATTCACAAGCTATCGCTCATTTCCAAATCTCACTCAGACAAAACACACGAGCTTGCCAGGAGTCGAACCTAGAATCTTCTGATCCGTAGTCAGACGCGTTATCCATTGCACCACAAGCCCTCCACCTATTTGTTAGACAACCATAACTCCACCCTCATTGGTAAATTTTGGATATTTGGACGCACACAGCAATATATGATTGGTTATCATGGTTATTGGTCGCATCAAATTTGCGGACATTGAGGGGATTCGATTAATCTGGGCCAGGCACCCGGTTAGGGATGTTTTGCACCGGGTGAAAGTTGATTACATTATTTTTTGGATTCGGGAGTGAGCCCCGTTCAAAGCCCACGGCGAAGTCGGCTCAAAACAAAAGTGACGTAATTAAGTATGTCGAGTAATGAGTAGGATTCAGTGTTTCCACATGCAAAAGTAATTGTTTATTTTATTTTATATAAACGCTTTATCTGCCTTCCCAATGAAAACTAGTTTGAAAATTATAACATTTTATTTTATGTTGAACGTTTCTGGACGACGCACCATGCTGGCTTATTGACAACAAGACCGAGCGGCGCAGATTAGACTACTGTTCGATTTGAGAAGTGCGCTCCTCCCTCACCTCTTTTGGCCGTTCACGTCATGGGTCATAGACTGATAACACCGCGGCTCAGCATAATCGAATCCGCCCGTTGATTCCGCTTCACCGTTGCTGGTGTATATATGAGCTATAAATTAATGGTGCATATAGGCAAAGACACTCAGCACAAATTCACAAGCTATCGCTCATTTCCAAATCTCACTCAGACAAAACACACGAGCTTGCCAGGAGTCGAACCTAGAATCTTCTGATCCGTAGTCAGACGCGTTATCCATTGCGCCACAAGCCCTCCACCTATTTGTTAGACAACCATAACTCCACCCTCATTGGTAAATTTTGGATATTTGGACGCACACAGCAATATATGATTGGTTATCATGGTTATTGGTCGCATCAAATTTGCGGACATTGAGGGGATTCGATTAATCTGGGCCAGGCACCCGGTTAGGGATGTTTTGCACCGGGTGAAAGTTGATTACATTATTTTTTGGATTCGGGAGTGAGCCCCGTTCAAAGCCCACGGCGAAGTCGGCTCAAAACAAAAGTGACGTAATTAAGTATGTCGAGTAATGAGTAGGATTCAGTGTTTCCACATGCAAAAGTAATTGTTTATTTTATTTTATATAAACGCTTTATCTGCCTTCCCAATGAAAACTAGTTTGAAAATTCGAAAATTTTATTTTATGTTGAACGTTTCTGGACGACGCACCATGCTGACTTATTGACAACATGACCGAGCGGCGCAGATTAGACTACTGTTCGTTTTGAGAAGTGCGCTCCTCCCTAACCTCTTTTGCCCATTCATGTCACGGGTCATAGACTGATAACCCCGCGGCTCAGCATAATCGAATCCCCCTTGATTCCGCTTCACCGTTGCTGGTGTATATATGAGCTATAAATTAATGGTGCATATAGGCAAAGACAATCAGCACAAATTCACAAGCTATCGCTCATTTGCAAATCTCACTCAGACAAAACACACGAGCTTGCCAGGAGTCGAACCTAGAATCTTCTGATCCGTAGTCAGACGCGTTATCCATTGCGCCACAAGCCCTACACTTACTTTTTTGATAACCATAACTCCACTCTCATTGGTTAATTTTGGATATTTGGACGCGCATGGCAATATGATTGGTTATTATGGTTATTGGTCGCATCAAATTTGCGGACATTGAGGGGATTCGATTAATCTGGGCCAGGCACCCGGTTAGGGGTGTTTTGCACCGGGTGAAAGTTGATTACATTATTTTTTGGATTCGGGCGTGAGCCCCGATCAAAGCCCAAGGCGAAGTCGGCTCAAAACAAAAGTGACGAAATTAAGTATGTAGAATAATGAGTAGGATTCAGTGTTTCCACATGCAAAAGTAATTGTTTATTTTATTTTATATAAACGCTTTATCTGCCTTCCCAATGAAAACTAGTTTGAAAATTATAACATTTTATTTTATGTTGAACGTTTCTGGACGACGCACCATGCTGGCTTATTGACAACAAGACCGAGCGGCGCAGATTAGACTACTGTTCGATTTGAGAAGTGCGCTCCTCCCTCACCTCTTTTGCCCGTTCACGTCATGGGTCATAGACTGATAACACCGCGGCTCAGCATAATCGAATCCGCCCGTTGATTCCGCTTCACCGTTGCTGGTGTATATATGAGCTATAAATTAATGGTGCATATAGGCAAAGACACTCAGCACAAATTCACAAGCTATCGCTCATTTCCAAATCTCACTCAGACAAAACACACGAGCTTGCCAGGAGTCGAACCTAGAATCTTCTGATCCGTAGTCAGACGCGTTATCCATTGCACCACAAGCCCTCCACCTATTTGTTAGACAACCATAACTCCACCCTCATTGGTAAATTTTGGATATTTGGACGCACACAGCAATATATGATTGGTTATCATGGTTATTGGTCGCATCAAATTTGCGGACATTGAGGGGATTCGATTAATCTGGGCCAGGCACCCGGTTAGGGATGTTTTGCACCGGGTGAAAGTTGATTACATTATTTTTTGGATTCGGGAGTGAGCCCCGTTCAAAGCCCACGGCGAAGTCGGCTCAAAACAAAAGTGACGTAATTAAGTATGTCGAGTAATGAGTAGGATTCAGTGTTTCCACATGCAAAAGTAATTGTTTATTTTATTTTATATAAACGCTTTATCTGCCTTCCCAATGAAAACTAGTTTGAAAATTATAACATTTTATTTTATGTTGAACGTTTCTGGACGACGCACCATGCTGGCTTATTGACAACAAGACCGAGCGGCGCAGATTAGACTACTGTTCGATTTGAGAAGTGCGCTCCTCCCTCACCTCTTTTGGCCGTTCACGTCATGGGTCATAGACTGATAACACCGCGGCTCAGCATAATCGAATCCGCCCGTTGATTCCGCTTCACCGTTGCTGGTGTATATATGAGCTATAAATTAATGGTGCATATAGGCAAAGACACTCAGCACAAATTCACAAGCTATCGCTCATTTCCAAATCTCACTCAGACAAAACACACGAGCTTGCCAGGAGTCGAACCTAGAATCTTCTGATCCGTAGTCAGACGCGTTATCCATTGCGCCACAAGCCCTCCACCTATTTGTTAGACAACCATAACTCCACCCTCATTGGTAAATTTTGGATATTTGGACGCACACAGCAATATATGATTGGTTATCATGGTTATTGGTCGCATCAAATTTGCGGACATTGAGGGGATTCGATTAATCTGGGCCAGGCACCCGGTTAGGGATGTTTTGCACCGGGTGAAAGTTGATTACATTATTTTTTGGATTCGGGAGTGAGCCCCGTTCAAAGCCCACGGCGAAGTCGGCTCAAAACAAAAGTGACGTAATTAAGTATGTCGAGTAATGAGTAGGATTCAGTGTTTCCACATGCAAAAGTAATTGTTTATTTTATTTTATATAAACGCTTTATCTGCCTTCCCAATGAAAACTAGTTTGAAAATTCGAAAATTTTATTTTATGTTGAACGTTTCTGGACGACGCACCATGCTGACTTATTGACAACATGACCGAGCGGCGCAGATTAGACTACTGTTCGTTTTGAGAAGTGCGCTCCTCCCTAACCTCTTTTGCCCATTCATGTCACGGGTCATAGACTGATAACCCAGCGGCTCAGCATAATCGAATCCCCCTTGATTCCGCTTCACCGTTGCTGGTGTATATATGAGCTATAAATTAATGGTGCATATAGGCAAAGACAATCAGCACAAATTCACAAGCTATCGCTCATTTGCAAATCTCACTCAGACAAAACACACGAGCTTGCCAGGAGTCGAACCTAGAATCTTCTGATCCGTAGTCAGACGCGTTATCCATTGCGCCACAAGCCCTACACTTATTTTTTTGATAACCATAACTCCACCCTCATTGGTTAATTTTGGATATTTGGACGCGCACGGCAATATGATTGGTTATTATGGTTATTGGTCGCATCAAATTTGCGGACATTGAGGGGATTCGATTAATCTGGGCCAGGCACCCGGTTAGGGGTGTTTTGCACCGGGTGAAAGTTGATTACATTATTTTTTGGATTCGGGCGTGAGCCCCGATCAAAGCCCACGGCGAAATCGGCTCAAAAAAAAAGTTACGTAATTAAGTATGTCGAGTAATGAGTAGGATTCAGTGTTTCCACATGCAAAAGTAATTGTTTATTTTATTTTATATAAACGCTTTATCTGCCTTCCCAATGAAAACTAGTTTGAAAATTATAACATTTTATTTTATGTTGAACGTTTCTGGACGACGCACCATGCTGGCTTATTGACAACATGACCGAGCGGCGCAGATTAGACTACTGTTCGTTTTGAGAAGTGCGCTCCTCCCTAACCTCTTTTGCCCATTCATGTCACGGGTCATAGACTGATAACCCCGCGGCTCAGCATAATCGAATCCCCCTTGATTCCGCTTCACCGTTGCTGGTGTATATATGAGCTATAAATTAATGGTGCATATAGGCAAAGACACTCAGCACAAATTCACAAGCTATCGCTCATTTCCAAATCTCACTCAGACAAAACACACGAGCTTGCCAGGAGTCGAACCTAGAACCTTCTGATCCGTAGTCAGACGCGTTATCCATTGCGCCACAAGCCCTCCACCTATTTGTTAGACAACCATAACTCCACCCTCATTGGTAAATTTTGAATATTTGGACGCACACAGCAATATATGATTGGTTATCATGGTTATTGGTCGCATCAAATTTGCGGACATTGAGGGGATTCGATTAATCTGGGCCAGGCACCCGGTTAGGGATGTTTTGCACCGGGTGAAAGTTGATTACATTATTTTTTGGATTCGGGAGTGAGCCCCGTTCAAAGCCCACGGCGAAGTCGGCTCAAAACAAAAGTGACGTAATTAAGTATGTCGAGTAATGAGTAGGATTCAGTGTTTCCACATGCAAAAGTAATTGTTTATTTTATTTTATATAAACGCTTTATCTGCCTTCCCAATGAAAACTAGTTTGAAAATTCGAAAATTTTATTTTATGTTGAACGTTTCTGGACGACGCACCATGCTGGTTTATTGACAACATGACCGAGCTGCGCAGATTAGACTACTGTTCGTTTTGAGAAGTGCGCTCCTCCCTAACCTCTTTTGCCCATTCATGTCACGGGTCATAGACTGATAACCCCGCGGCTCAGCATAATCGAATCCCCCTTGATTCCGCTTCACCGTTGCTGGTGTATATATGAGCTATAAATTAATGGTGCATATAGGCAAAGACAATCAGCACAAATTCACAAGCTATCGCTCATTTGCAAATCTCACTCAGACAAAACACACGAGCTTGCCAGGAGTCGAACCTACAATCTTCTGATCCGTAGTCAGACACGTTATCCATTGCGCCACAAGCCCTACACTTATTTTTTTGATAACCATAACTCCACTCTCATTGGTTAATTTTGGATATTTGGACGCGCACGGCAATATGATTGGTTATTATGGTTATTGGTCGCATCAAATTTGCGGACATTGAGGGGATTCGATTAATCTGGGCCAGGCACCCGGTTAGGGATGTTTTGCACCGGGTGAAAGTTGATTACATAATTTTTTGGATTCGGGAGTGAGCCCCGTTCAAAGCCCACGGCGAAGTCGGCTCAAAACAAAAGTGACGTAATTAAGTATGTCGAGTAATGAGTAGGATTCAGTGTTTCCACATGCAAAAGTAATTGTTTATTTTATTTTATATAAACGCTTTATCTGCCTTCCCAATGAAAACTAGTTTGAAAATTCGAAAATTTTATTTTATGTTGAACGTTTCTGGACGACGCACCATGCTGGTTTATTGACAACATGAACGAGCTGCGCAGATTAGACTACTGTTCGTTTTGAGAAGTGCGCTCCTCCCTAACCTCTTTTGCCCATTCATGTCACGGGTCATAGACTGATAACCCCGCGGCTCAGCATAATCGAATCCCCCTTGATTCCGCTTCACCGTTGCTGGTGTATATATGAGCTATAAATTAATGGTGCATATAGGCAAAGACAATCAGCACAAATTCACAAGCTATCGCTCATTTGCAAATCTCACTCAGACAAAACACACGAGCTTGCCAGGAGTCGAACCTACAATCTTCTGATCCGTAGTCAGACGCGTTATCCATTGCGCCACAAGCCCTACACTTATTTTCTTGATAACCATAACTCCACTCTCATTGGTTAATTTTGGATATTTGGACGCGCACGGCAATATGATTGGTTATTATGGTTATTGGTCGCATCAAATTTGCGGACATTGAGGGGATTCGATTAATCTGGGCCAGGCACCCGGTTAGGGGTGTTTTGCACCGGGTGAAAGTTGATTACATTATTTTTTGGATTCGGGCGTGAGCCCCGATCAAAGCCCAAGGCGAAGTCGGCTCAAAACAAAAGTGACGAAATTAAGTATGTAGAATAATGAGTAGGATTCAGTGTTTCCACATGCAAAAGTAATTGTTTATTTTATTTTATATAAACGCTTTATCTGCCTTCCCAATGAAAACTAGTTTGAAAATTATAACATTTTATTTTATGTTGAACGTTTCTGGACGACGCACCATGCTGGCTTATTGACAACAAGACCGAGCGGCGCAGATTAGACTACTGTTCGATTTGAGAAGTGCGCTCCTCCCTCACCTCTTTTGCCCGTTCACGTCATGGGTCATAGACTGATAACACCGCGGCTCAGCATAATCGAATCCGCCCGTTGATTCCGCTTCACCGTTGCTGGTGTATATATGAGCTATAAATTAATGGTGCATATAGGCAAAGACACTCAGCACAAATTCACAAGCTATCGCTCATTTCCAAATCTCACTCAGACAAAACACACGAGCTTGCCAGGAGTCGAACCTAGAATCTTCTGATCCGTAGTCAGACGCGTTATCCATTGCACCACAAGCCCTCCACCTATTTGTTAGACAACCATAACTCCACCCTCATTGGTAAATTTTGGATATTTGGACGCACACAGCAATATATGATTGGTTATCATGGTTATTGGTCGCATCAAATTTGCGGACATTGAGGGGATTCGATTAATCTGGGCCAGGCACCCGGTTAGGGATGTTTTGCACCGGGTGAAAGTTGATTACATTATTTTTTGGATTCGGGAGTGAGCCCCGTTCAAAGCCCACGGCGAAGTCGGCTCAAAACAAAAGTGACGTAATTAAGTATGTCGAGTAATGAGTAGGATTCAGTGTTTCCACATGCAAAAGTAATTGTTTATTTTATTTTATATAAACGCTTTATCTGCCTTCCCAATGAAAACTAGTTTGAAAATTATAACATTTTATTTTATGTTGAACGTTTCTGGACGACGCACCATGCTGGCTTATTGACAACAAGACCGAGCGGCGCAGATTAGACTACTGTTCGATTTGAGAAGTGCGCTCCTCCCTCACCTCTTTTGGCCGTTCACGTCATGGGTCATAGACTGATAACACCGCGGCTCAGCATAATCGAATCCGCCCGTTGATTCCGCTTCACCGTTGCTGGTGTATATATGAGCTATAAATTAATGGTGCATATAGGCAAAGACACTCAGCACAAATTCACAAGCTATCGCTCATTTCCAAATCTCACTCAGACAAAACACACGAGCTTGCCAGGAGTCGAACCTAGAATCTTCTGATCCGTAGTCAGACGCGTTATCCATTGCGCCACAAGCCCTCCACCTATTTGTTAGACAACCATAACTCCACCCTCATTGGTAAATTTTGGATATTTGGACGCACACAGCAATATATGATTGGTTATCATGGTTATTGGTCGCATCAAATTTGCGGACATTGAGGGGATTCGATTAATCTGGGCCAGGCACCCGGTTAGGGATGTTTTGCACCGGGTGAAAGTTGATTACATTATTTTTTGGATTCGGGAGTGAGCCCCGTTCAAAGCCCACGGCGAAGTCGGCTCAAAACAAAAGTGACGTAATTAAGTATGTCGAGTAATGAGTAGGATTCAGTGTTTCCACATGCAAAAGTAATTGTTTATTTTATTTTATATAAACGCTTTATCTGCCTTCCCAATGAAAACTAGTTTGAAAATTCGAAAATTTTATTTTATGTTGAACGTTTCTGGACGACGCACCATGCTGACTTATTGACAACATGACCGAGCGGCGCAGATTAGACTACTGTTCGTTTTGAGAAGTGCGCTCCTCCCTAACCTCTTTTGCCCATTCATGTCACGGGTCATAGACTGATAACCCCGCGGCTCAGCATAATCGAATCCCCCTTGATTCCGCTTCACCGTTGCTGGTGTATATATGAGCTATAAATTAATGGTGCATATAGGCAAAGACAATCAGCACAAATTCACAAGCTATCGCTCATTTGCAAATCTCACTCAGACAAAACACACGAGCTTGCCAGGAGTCGAACCTAGAATCTTCTGATCCGTAGTCAGACGCGTTATCCATTGCGCCACAAGCCCTACACTTACTTTTTTGATAACCATAACTCCACTCTCATTGGTTAATTTTGGATATTTGGACGCGCATGGCAATATGATTGGTTATTATGGTTATTGGTCGCATCAAATTTGCGGACATTGAGGGGATTCGATTAATCTGGGCCAGGCACCCGGTTAGGGGTGTTTTGCACCGGGTGAAAGTTGATTACATTATTTTTTGGATTCGGGCGTGAGCCCCGATCAAAGCCCAAGGCGAAGTCGGCTCAAAACAAAAGTGACGAAATTAAGTATGTAGAATAATGAGTAGGATTCAGTGTTTCCACATGCAAAAGTAATTGTTTATTTTATTTTATATAAACGCTTTATCTGCCTTCCCAATGAAAACTAGTTTGAAAATTATAACATTTTATTTTATGTTGAACGTTTCTGGACGACGCACCATGCTGGCTTATTGACAACAAGACCGAGCGGCGCAGATTAGACTACTGTTCGATTTGAGAAGTGCGCTCCTCCCTCACCTCTTTTGCCCGTTCACGTCATGGGTCATAGACTGATAACACCGCGGCTCAGCATAATCGAATCCGCCCGTTGATTCCGCTTCACCGTTGCTGGTGTATATATGAGCTATAAATTAATGGTGCATATAGGCAAAGACACTCAGCACAAATTCACAAGCTATCGCTCATTTCCAAATCTCACTCAGACAAAACACACGAGCTTGCCAGGAGTCGAACCTAGAATCTTCTGATCCGTAGTCAGACGCGTTATCCATTGCACCACAAGCCCTCCACCTATTTGTTAGACAACCATAACTCCACCCTCATTGGTAAATTTTGGATATTTGGACGCACACAGCAATATATGATTGGTTATCATGGTTATTGGTCGCATCAAATTTGCGGACATTGAGGGGATTCGATTAATCTGGGCCAGGCACCCGGTTAGGGATGTTTTGCACCGGGTGAAAGTTGATTACATTATTTTTTGGATTCGGGAGTGAGCCCCGTTCAAAGCCCACGGCGAAGTCGGCTCAAAACAAAAGTGACGTAATTAAGTATGTCGAGTAATGAGTAGGATTCAGTGTTTCCACATGCAAAAGTAATTGTTTATTTTATTTTATATAAACGCTTTATCTGCCTTCCCAATGAAAACTAGTTTGAAAATTATAACATTTTATTTTATGTTGAACGTTTCTGGACGACGCACCATGCTGGCTTATTGACAACAAGACCGAGCGGCGCAGATTAGACTACTGTTCGATTTGAGAAGTGCGCTCCTCCCTCACCTCTTTTGGCCGTTCACGTCATGGGTCATAGACTGATAACACCGCGGCTCAGCATAATCGAATCCGCCCGTTGATTCCGCTTCACCGTTGCTGGTGTATATATGAGCTATAAATTAATGGTGCATATAGGCAAAGACACTCAGCACAAATTCACAAGCTATCGCTCATTTCCAAATCTCACTCAGACAAAACACACGAGCTTGCCAGGAGTCGAACCTAGAATCTTCTGATCCGTAGTCAGACGCGTTATCCATTGCGCCACAAGCCCTCCACCTATTTGTTAGACAACCATAACTCCACCCTCATTGGTAAATTTTGGATATTTGGACGCACACAGCAATATATGATTGGTTATCATGGTTATTGGTCGCATCAAATTTGCGGACATTGAGGGGATTCGATTAATCTGGGCCAGGCACCCGGTTAGGGATGTTTTGCACCGGGTGAAAGTTGATTACATTATTTTTTGGATTCGGGAGTGAGCCCCGTTCAAAGCCCACGGCGAAGTCGGCTCAAAACAAAAGTGACGTAATTAAGTATGTCGAGTAATGAGTAGGATTCAGTGTTTCCACATGCAAAAGTAATTGTTTATTTTATTTTATATAAACGCTTTATCTGCCTTCCCAATGAAAACTAGTTTGAAAATTCGAAAATTTTATTTTATGTTGAACGTTTCTGGACGACGCACCATGCTGACTTATTGACAACATGACCGAGCGGCGCAGATTAGACTACTGTTCGTTTTGAGAAGTGCGCTCCTCCCTAACCTCTTTTGCCCATTCATGTCACGGGTCATAGACTGATAACCCAGCGGCTCAGCATAATCGAATCCCCCTTGATTCCGCTTCACCGTTGCTGGTGTATATATGAGCTATAAATTAATGGTGCATATAGGCAAAGACACTCAGCACAAATTCACAAGCTATCGCTCATTTGCAAATCTCACTCAGACAAAACACACGAGCTTGCCAGGAGTCGAACCTAGAATCTTCTGATCCGTAGTCAGACGCGTTATCCATTGCGCCACAAGCCCTACACTTATTTTTTTGATAACCATAACTCCACTCTCATTGGTTAATTTTGGATATTTGGACGCGCACGGCAATATGATTGGTTATTATGGTTATTGGTCGCATCAAATTTGCGGACATTGAGGGGATTCGATTAATCTGGGCCAGGCACCCGGTTAGGGGTGTTTTGCACCGGGTGAAAGTTGATTACATTATTTTTTGGATTCGGGCGTGAGCCCCGATCAAAGCCCACGGCGAAATCGGCTCAAAAAAAAAGTTACGTAATTAAGTATGTCGAGTAATGAGTAGGATTCAGTGTTTCCACATGCAAAAGTAATTGTTTATTTTATTTTATATAAACGCTTTATCTGCCTTCCCAATGAAAACTAGTTTGAAAATTATAACATTTTATTTTATGTTGAACGTTTCTGGACGACGCACCATGCTGGCTTATTGACAACAAGACCGAGCGGCGCAGATTAGACTACTGTTCGATTTGAGAAGTGCGCTCCTCCCTCACCTCTTTTGCCCGTTCACGTCATGGGTCATAGACTGATAACACCGCGGCTCAGCATAATCGAATCCGCCCGTTGATTCCGCTTCACCGTTGCTGGTGTATATATGAGCTATAAATTAATGGTGCATATAGGCAAAGACACTCAGCACAAATTCACAAGCTATCGCTCATTTCCAAATCTCACTCAGACAAAACACACGAGCTTGCCAGGAGTCGAACCTAGAATCTTCTGATCCGTAGTCAGACGCGTTATCCATTGCGCCACAAGCCCTCCACCTATTTATTAGACAACCATAACTCCACCCTCATTGGTAAATTTTGGATATTTGGACGCACACAGCAATATATGATTGGTTATCATGGTTATTGGTCGCATCAAATTTGCGGACATTGAGGGGATTCGATTAATCTGGGCCAGGCACCCGGTTAGGGATGTTTTGCACCGGGTGAAAGTTGATTACATTATTTTTTGGATTCGGGAGTGAGCCCCGTTCAAAGCCCACGGCGAAGTCGGCTCAAAACAAAAGTGACGTAATTAAGTATGTCGAGTAATGAGTAGGATTCAGTGTTTCCACATGCAAAAGTAATTGTTTATTTTATTTTATATAAACGCTTTATCTGCCTTCCCAATGAAAACTAGTTTGAAAATTCGAAAATTTTATTTTATGTTGAACGTTTCTGGACGACGCACCATGCTGGCTTATTGACAACATGACCGAGCGGCGCAGATTAGACTACTGTTCGTTTTGAGAAGTGCGCTCCTCCCTAACCTCTTTTGCCCATTCATGTCACGGGTCATAGACTGATAACCCCGCGGCTCAGCATAATCGAATACCCCTTGATTCCGCTTCACCGTTGCTGGTGTATATATGAGCTATAAATTAATGGTGCATATAGGCAAAGACAATCAGCACAAATTCACAAGCTATCGCTCATTTGCAAATCTCACTCAGACAAAACACACGAGCTTGCCAGGAGTCGAACCTACAATCTTCTGATCCGTAGTCAGACGCGTTATCCATTGCGCCACAAGCCCTACACTTATTTTTTTGATAACCATAACTCCACTCTCATTGGTTAATTTTGGATATTTGGACGCGCACGGCAATATGATTGGTTATTATGGTTATTGGTCGCATCAAATTTGCGGACATTGAGGGGATTCGATTAATCTGGGCCAGGCACCCGGTTAGGGGTGTTTTGCACCGGGTGAAAGTTGATTACATTATTTTTTGGATTCGGGCGTGAGCCCCGATCAAAGCCCAAGGCGAAGTCGGCTCAAAACAAAAGTGACGAAATTAAGTATGTCGAGTAATGAGTAGGATTCAGTGTTTCCACATGCAAAAGTAATTGTTTATTTTATTTTATATAAACGCTTTATCTGCCTTCCCAATGAAAACTAGTTTGAAAATTATAACATTTTATTTTATGTTGAACGTTTCTGGACGACGCACCATGCTGGCTTATTGACAACAAGACCGAGCGGCGCAGATTAGACTACTGTTCGATTTGAGAAGTGCGCTCCTCCCTCACCTCTTTTGCCCGTTCACGTCATGGGTCATAGACTGATAACACCGCGGCTCAGCATAATCGAATCCGCCCGTTGATTCCGCTTCACCGTTGCTGGTGTATATATGAGCTATAAATTAATGGTGCATATAGGCAAAGACACTCAGCACAAATTCACAAGCTATCGCTCATTTCCAAATCTCACTCAGACAAAACACACGAGCTTGCCAGGAGTCGAACCTAGAATCTTCTGATCCGTAGTCAGACGCATTATCCATTGCGCCACAAGCCCTCCACCTATTTGTTAGACAACCATAACTCCACCCTCATTGGTAAATTTTGGATATTTGGACGCACACAGCAATATATGATTGGTTATCATGGTTATTGGTCGCATCAAATTTGCGGACATTGAGGGGATTCGATTAATCTGGGCCAGGCACCCGGTTAGGGATGTTTTGCACCGGGTGAAAGTTGATTACATTATTTTTTGGATTCGGGAGTGAGCCCCGTTCAAAGCCCACGGCGAAGTCGGCTCAAAACAAAAGTGACGTAATTAAGTATGTCGAGTAATGAGTAGGATTCAGTGTTTCCACATGCAAAAGTAATTGTTTATTTTATTTTATATAAACGCTTTATCTGCCTTCCCAATGAAAACTAGTTTGAAAATTCGAAAATTTTATTTTATGTTGAACGTTTCTGGACGACGCACCATGCTGGTTTATTGACAACATGACCGAGCTGCGCAGATTAGACTACTGTTCGTTTTGAGAAGTGCGCTCCTCCCTAACCTCTTTTGCCCATTCATGTCACGGGTCATAGACTGATAACCCCGCGGCTCAGCATAATCGAATCCCCCTTGATTCCGCTTCACCGTTGCTGGTGTATATATGAGATATAAATTAATGGTGCATATAGGCAAAGACAATCAGCACAAATTCACAAGCTATCGCTCATTTGCAAATCTCACTCAGACAAAACACACGAGCTTGCCAGGAGTCGAACCTACAATCTTCTGATCCGTAGTCAGACACGTTATCCATTGCGCCACAAGCCCTACACTTATTTTTTTGATAACCATAACTCCACTCTCATTGGTTAATTTTGGATATTTGGACGCGCACGGCAATATGATTGGTTATTATGGTTATTGGTCGCATCAAATTTGCGGACATTGAGGGGATTCGATTAATCTGGGCCAGGCACCCGGTTAGGGATGTTTTGCACCGGGTGAAAGTTGATTACATAATTTTTTGGATTCGGGAGTGAGCCCCGTTCAAAGCCCACGGCGAAGTCGGCTCAAGACAAAAGTGACGTAATTAAGTATGTCGAGTAATGAGTAGGATTCAGTGTTTCCACATGCAAAAGTAATTGTTTATTTTATTTTATATAAACGCTTTATCTGCCTTCCCAATGAAAACTAGTTTGAAAATTCGAAAATTTTATTTTATGTTGAACGTTTCTGGACGACGCACCATGCTGGTTTATTGACAACATGAACGAGCTGCGCAGATTAGACTACTGTTCGTTTTGAGAAGTGCGCTCCTCCCTAACCTCTTTTGCCCATTCATGTCACGGGTCATAGACTGATAACCCCGCGGCTCAGCATAATCGAATCCCCCTTGATTCCGCTTCACCGTTGCTGGTGTATATATGAGCTATAAATTAATGGTGCATATAGGCAAAGACAATCAGCACAAATTCACAAGCTATCGCTCATTTGCAAATCTCACTCAGACAAAACACACGAGCTTGCCAGGAGTCGAACCTAGAATCTTCTGATCCGTAGTCAGACGCGTTATCCATTGCGCCACAAGCCCTACACTTATTTTTTTGATAACCATAACTCCACTCTCATTGGTTAATTTTGGATATTTGGACGCGCACGGCAATATGATTGGTTATTATGGTTATTGGTCGCATCAAATTTGCGGACATTGAGGGGATTCGATTAATCTGGGCCAGGCACCCGGTTAGGGGTGTTTTGCACCGGGTGAAAGTTGATTACATTATTTTTTGGATTCGGGCGTGAGCCCCGATCAAAGCCCAAGGCGAAGTCGGCTCAAAACAAAAGTGACGAAATTAAGTATGTAGAATAATGAGTAGGATTCAGTGTTTCCACATGCAAAAGTAATTGTTTATTTTATTTTATATAAACGCTTTATCTGCCTTCCCAATGAAAACTAGTTTGAAAATTATAACATTTTATTTTATGTTGAACGTTTCTGGACGACGCACCATGCTGGCTTATTGACAACAAGACCGAGCGGCGCAGATTAGACTACTGTTCGATTTGAGAAGTGCGCTCCTCCCTCACCTCTTTTGCCCGTTCACGTCATGGGTCATAGACTGATAACACCGCGGCTCAGCATAATCGAATCCGCCCGTTGATTCCGCTTCACCGTTGCTGGTGTATATATGAGCTATAAATTAATGGTGCATATAGGCAAAGACACTCAGCACAAATTCACAAGCTATCGCTCATTTCCAAATCTCACTCAGACAAAAACACGAGCTTGCCAGGAGTCGAACCTACAATCTTCTGATCCGTAGTCAGACACGTTATCCATTGCGCCACAAGCCCTACACTTATTTTTTTGATAACCATAACTCCACTCTCATTGGTTAATTTTGGATATTTGGACGCGCACGGCAATATGATTGGTTATTATGGTTATTGGTCGCATCAAATTTGCGGACATTGAGGGGATTCGATTAATCTGGGCCAGGCACCCGGTTAGGGATGTTTTGCACCGGGTGAAAGTTGATTACATAATTTTTTGGATTCGGGAGTGAGCCCCGTTCAAAGCCCACGGCGAAGTCGGCTCAAAACAAAAGTGACGTAATTAAGTATGTCGAGTAATGAGTAGGATTCAGTGTTTCCACATGCAAAAGTAATTGTTTATTTTATTTTATATAAACGCTTTATCTGCCTTCCCAATGAAAACTAGTTTGAAAATTCGAAAATTTTATTTTATGTTGAACGTTTCTGGACGACGCACCATGCTGGTTTATTGACAACATGAACGAGCTGCGCAGATTAGACTACTGTTCGTTTTGAGAAGTGCGCTCCTCCCTAACCTCTTTTGCCCATTCATGTCACGGGTCATAGACTGATAACCCCGCGGCTCAGCATAATCGAATCCCCCTTGATTCCGCTTCACCGTTGCTGGTGTATATATGAGCTATAAATTAATGGTGCATATAGGCAAAGACAATCAACACAAATTCACAAGCTATCGCTCATTTGCAAATCTCACTCAGACAAAACACACAAGCTTGCCAGGAGTCGAACCTACAATCTTCTGATCCATAGTCAGACGCGTTATCCATTGCGCCACAAGCCCTACACTTATTTTTTTGATAACCATAACTCCACTCTCATTGGTTAATTTTGGATATTTGGACGCGCACGGCAATATGATTGGTTATTATGGTTATTGGTCGCATCAAATTTGCGGACATTGAGGGGATTCGATTAATCTGGGCCAGGCACCCGGTTAGGGGTGTTTTGTACCGGGTGAAAGTTGATTACATTATTTTTTGGATTCGGGCGTGAGCCCCGATCAAAGCCCAAGGCGAAGTCGGCTCAAAACAAAAGTGACGAAATTAAGTATGTAGAATAATGAGTAGGATTCAGTGTTTCCACATGCAAAAGTAATTGTTTATTTTATTTTATATAAACGCTTTATCTGCCTTCCCAATGAAAACTAGTTTGAAAATTATAACATTTTATTTTATGTTGAACGTTTCTGGACGACGCACCATGCTGGCTTATTGACAACAAGACCGAGCGGCGCAGATTAGACTACTGTTCGATTTGAGAAGTGCGCTCCTCCCTCACCTCTTTTGCCCGTTCACGTCATGGGTCATAGACTGATAACACCGCGGCTCAGCATAATCGAATCCGCCCGTTGATTCCGCTTCACCGTTGCTGGTGTATATATGAGCTATAAATTAATGGTGCATATAGGCAAAGACACTCAGCACAAATTCACAAGCTATCGCTCATTTCCAAATCTCACTCAGACAAAACACACGAGCTTGCCAGGAGTCGAACCTAGAATCTTCTGATCCGTAGTCAGACGCGTTATCCATTGCACCACAAGCCCTCCACTTATTTGTTAGACAACCATAACTCCACCCTCATTGGTAAATTTTGGATATTTGGACGCACACAGCAATATATGATTGGTTATCATGGTTATTGGTCGCATCAAATTTGCGGACATTGAGGGGATTCGATTAATCTGGGCCAGGCACCCGGTTAGGGATGTTTTGCACCGGGTGAAAGTTGATTACATTATTTTTTGGATTCGGGAGTGAGCCCCGTTCAAAGCCCACGGCGAAGTCGGCTCAAAACAAAAGTGACGTAATTAAGTATGTCGAGTAATGAGTAGGATTCAGTGTTTCCACATGCAAAAGTAATTGTTTATTTTATTTTATATAAACGCTTTATCTGCCTTCCCAATGAAAACTAGTTTGAAAATTATAACATTTTATTTTATGTTGAACGTTTCTGGACGACGCACCATGCTGGCTTATTGACAACAAGACCGAGCGGCGCAGATTAGACTACTGTTCGATTTGAGAAGTGCGCTCCTCCCTCACCTCTTTTGCCCGTTCACGTCATGGGTCATAGACTGATAACACCGCGGCTCAGCATAATCGAATCCGCCCGTTGATTCCGCTTCACCGTTGCTGGTGTATATATGAGCTATAAATTAATGGTGCATATAGGCAAAGACACTCAGCACAAATTCACAAGCTATCGCTCATTTCCAAATCTCACTCAGACAAAACACACGAGCTTGCCAGGAGTCGAACCTAGAATCTTCTGATCCGTAGTCAGACGCGTTATCCATTGCGCCACAAGCCCTCCACCTATTTGTTAGACAACCATAACTCCACCCTCATTGGTAAATTTTGGATATTTGGACGCACACAGCAATATATGATTGGTTATCATGGTTATTGGTCGCATCAAATTTGCGGACATTGAGGGGATTCGATTAATCTGGGCCAGGCACCCGGTTAGGGGTGTTTTGCACCGGGTGAAAGTTGATTACATTATTTTTTGGATTCGGGCGTGAGCCCCGATCAAAGCCCACGGCGAAATCGGCTCAAAAAAAAAGTGACGTAATTAAGTATGTCGAGTAATGAGTAGGATTCAGTGTTTCCACATGCAAAAGTAATTGTTTATTTTATTTTATATAAACGCTTTATCTGCCTTCCCAATGAAAACTAGTTTGAAAATTCGAAAATTTTATTTTATGTTGAACATTTCTGGACGACGCACCATGCTGGCTTATTGACAACATGACCGAGCGGCGCAGATTAGACTACTGTTCGTTTTGAGAAGTGCGCTCCTCCCTAACCTCTTTTGCCCGTTCATGTCACGGGTCATAGACTGATAACGCCGCGGCTCAGCATAATCGAATCCCCCTTGATTCCGCTTCACCGTTGCTGGTGTATATATGAGCTATAAATTAATGGTGCATATAGGCAAAGACAATCAGCACAAATTCACAAGCTATCGCTCATTTGCAAATCTCACTCAGACAAAACACACGAGCTTGCCAGGAGTTGAACCTAGCATCTTCTGATCCGTAGTCAGACGCGTTATCCATTGCGCCACAAGCCCTACACTTATTTTTTTGATAACCATAACTCCACTCTCATTGGTTAATTTTGGATATTTGGACGCGGACGGCAATATGATTGGTTATTATGGTTATTGGTCGCATCAAATTTGCGGACATTGAGGGGATTCGATTAATCTGGGCCAGGCACCCGGTTAGGGATGTTTTGCACCGGGTGAAAGTTGATTACATTATTTTTTGGATTCGGGCGTGAGCCCCGATCAAAGCCCACGGCGAAATCGGCTCAAATAAAAAGTGACGTAATTAAGTATGTCGAGTAATGAGTAGGATTCAGTGTTTCCACATGCAAAAGTAATTGTTTATTTTATTTTATATAAACGCTTTATCTGCCTTCCCAATGAAAACTAGTTAGAAAATTATAACATTTTATTTTATGTTGAACGTTTCTGGACGACGCACCATGCTGGCTTATTGACAACAAGACCGAGCGGCGCAGATTAGACTACTGTTCGATTTGAGAAGTGCGCTCCTCCCTCACCTCTTTTGCCCGTTCACGTCATGGGTCATAGACTGATAACACCGCGGTTCAGCATAATCGAATCCGCCCATTGATTCCGCTTCACCGTTGCTGGTGTATATATGAGCTATAAATTAATGGTGCATATAGGCAAAGACACTCAGCACAAATTCACAAGCTATCGCTCATTTCCAAATCTCACTCAGACAAAACACACGAGCTTGCCAGGAGTCGAACCTAGAATCTTCTGATCCGTAGTCAGACGCGTTATCCATTGCGCCACAAGCCCTCCACCTATTTATTAGACAACCATAACTCCACCCTCATTGGTAAATTTTGGATATTTGGACGCACACAGCAATATATGATTGGTTATCATGGTTATTGGTCGCATCAAATTTGCGGACATTGAGGGGATTCGATTAATCTGGGCCAGGCACCCGGTTAGGGATGTTTTGCACCGGGTGAAAGTTGATTACATTATTTTTGGGATTCGGGAGTGAGCCCCGTTCAAAGCCCACGGCGAAGTCGGCTCAAAACAAAAGTGACGTAATTAAGTATGTCGAGTAATGAGTAGGATTCAGTGTTTCCACATGCAAAAGTAATTGTTTATTTTATTTTATATAAACGCTTTATCTGCCTTCCCAATGAAAACTAGTTTGAAAATTATAACATTATATTTTATGTTGAACGTTTCTGGACGACGCACCATGCTGGTTTATTGACAACATGACCGAGCTGCGCAGATTAGACTACTGTTCGTTTTGAGAAGTGCGCTCCTCCCTAACCTCTTTTGCCCGTTCATGTCACGGGTCATAGACTGATAACCCCGCGGCTCAGCATAATCGAATCCCCCTTGATTCCGCTTCACCGTTGCTGGTGTATATATGAGCTATAAATTAATGGTGCATATAGGCAAAGACAATCAGCACAAATTCACAAGCTATCGCTCATTTGCAAATCTCACTCAGACAAAACACACGAGCTTGCCAGGAGTCGAACCTAGAATCTTCTGATCCGTAGTCAGACGCGTTATCCATTGCGCCACAAGCCCTAAACTTATTTTTTTGATAACCATAACTCCACTCTCATTGGTTAATTTTGGATATTTGGACGCGCACGGCAATATGATTGGTTATTATGGTTATTGGTCGCATCAAATTTGCGGACATTGAGGGGATTCGATTAATCTGGGCCAGGCACCCGGTTAGGGGTGTTTTGCACCGGGTGAAAGTTGATTACATTATTTTTTGGATTCGGCCGTGAGCCCCGATCAAAGCCCACGGCGAAGTCGGCTCAAAAAAAAAGTGACGTAATTAAGTATGTCGAGTAATGAGTAGGATTCAGTGTTTGCACATGCAAAAGTAATTGTTTATTTTATTTTATATAAACGCTTTATCTGCCTTCCCAATGAAAACTAGTTAGAAAATTATAACATTTTATTTTATGTTGAACATTTCTGGACGACGCACCATGCTGGCTTATTGACAACAAGACCGAGCGGCGCAGATTAGACTACTGTTCGATTTGAGAAGTGCGCTCCTCCCTCACCTCTTTTGCCCGTTCACGTCATGGGTCATAGACTGATAACACCGCGGCTCAGCATAATCGAATCCGCCCGTTGATTCCGCTTCACCGTTGCTGGTGTATATATGAGCTATAAATTAATGGTGCATATAGGCAAAGACACTCAGCACAAATTCACAAGCTATCGCTCATTTCCAAATCTCACTCAGACAAAATACACGAGCTTGCCAGGAGTCGAACCTAGAATCTTCTGATCCGTAGTCAGACGCTTTACCCATTGCGCCACATGCCCTCCACCTATTTGTTAGACAACCATAACTCCACCCTCATTGGTAAATTTTGGATATTTGGACGCACACAGCAATATATGATTGGTTATCATGGTTATTGGTCGCATCAAATTTGCGGACATTGAGGGGATTCGATTAATCTGGGCCAGGCACCCGGTTAGGGATGTTTTGCACCGGGTGAAAGTTGATTACATAATTTTTTGGATTCGGGAGTGAGCCCCGTTCAAAGCCCACGGCGAAGTCGGCTCAAAACAAAAGTGACGTAATTAAGTATGTCGAGTAATGAGTAGGATTCAGTGTTTCCACATGCAAAAGTAATTGTTTATTTTATTTTATATAAACGCTTTATCTGCCTTCCCAATGAAAACTAGTTTGAAAATTCGAAAATTTTATTTTATGTTGAACGTTTCTGGACGACGCACCATGCTGGTTTATTGACAACATGACCGAGCAGCGCAGATTAGACTACTGTTCGTTTTGAGAAGTGCGCTCCTCCCTAACCTCTTTTGCCCATTCATGTCACGGGTCATAGACTGATAACCCCGCGGCTCAGCATAATCGAATCCCCCTTGATTCCGCTTCACCGTTGCTGGTGTATATATGAGCTATAAATTAATGGTGCATATAGGCAAAGACAATCAGCACAAATTCACAAGCTATCGCTCATTTGCAAATCTCACTCAGACAAAATACACGAGCTTGCCAGGAGTCGAACCTAGAATCTTCTGATCCGTAGTCAGACGCGTTATCCATTGCGCCACAAGCCCTACACTTATTTTTTTGATAACCATAACTCCACTCTCATTGGTTAATTTTGGATATTTGGACGCGCACGGCAATATGATTGGTTATTATGGTTATTGGTCGCATCAAATTTGCGGACATTGAGGGGATTCGATTAATCTGGGCCAGGCACCCGGTTAGGGGTGTTTTGCACCTGGTGAAAGTTGATTACATTATTTTTTGGATTCGGGCGTGAGCCCCGATCAAAGCCCACGGCGAAGTCGGCTCAAAACAAAAGTGACGTAATTAAGTATGTCGAGTAATGAGTAGGATTCAGTGTTTCCACATGCAAAAGTAATTGTTTATTTTATTTTATATAAACGCTTTATCTGCCTTCCCAATGAAAACTAGTTTGAAAATTCGAAAATTTTATTTTATGTTGAACGTTTCTGGACGACGCACCATGCTGGCTTATTGACAACATGACCGAGCGGCGCAGATTAGACTACTGTTCGTTTTGAGAAGTGCGCTCCTCCCTAACCTCTTTTGCCCATTCATGTCACGGGTCATAGACTGATAACCCCACGGCTCAGCATAATCGAATCCCCCTTGATTCCGCTTCACCGTTGCTGGTGTATATATGAGCTATAAATTAATGGTGCATATAGGCAAAGACACTCAGCACAAATTCACAAGCTATCGCTCATTTCCAAATCTCACTCAGACAAAACACACGAGCTTGCCAGGAGTCGAACCTAGAATCTTCTGATCCGTAGTCAGACGCGTTATCCATTGCGCCACAAGCCCTACACTTATTTTTTTGATAACCATAACTCCACTCTCATTGGTTAATTTTGGATATTTGGACGCGCACGGCAATATGATTGGTTATTATGGTTATTGGTCGCATCAAATTTGCGGACATTGAGGGGATTCGATTAATCTGGGCCAGGCACCCGGTTAGGGGTGTTTTGCACCGGGTGAAAGTTGATTACATTATTTTTTGGATTCGGGCGTGAGCCCCGATCAAAGCCCACGGCGAAGTCGGCTCAAAAAAAAGTGACGTAATTAAGTATGTCGAGTAATGAGTAGGATTCAGTGTTTGCACATGCAAAAGTAATTGTTTATTTTATTTTATATAAACGCTTTATCTGCCTTCCCAATGAAAACTAGTTTGAAAATTATAACATTTTATTTTATGTTGAACGTTTCTGGACGACGCACCATGCTGGCTTATTGACAACAAGACCGAGCGGCGCAGATTAGACTACTGTTCGATTTGAGAAGTGCGCTCCTCCCTCACCTCTTTTGCCCGTTCATGTCATGGGTCATAGACTGATAACACCGCGGCTCAGCATAATCGAATCCGCCCGTTGATTCCGCTTCACCGTTGCTGGTGTATATATGAGCTATAAATTAATGGTGCATATAGGCAAAGACACTCAGCACAAATTCACAAGCTATCGCTCATTTCCAAATCTCACTCAGACAATATACACGAGCTTGCCAGGAGTCGAACCTAGAATCTTCTGATCCGTAGTCAGACGCTTTATCCATTGCGCCACATGCCCTCCACCTATTTGTTAGACAACCATAACTCCACCCTCATTGGTAAATTTTGGATATTTGGACGCACACAGCAATATATGATTGGTTATCATGGTTATTGGTCGCATCAAATTTGCGGACATTGACGGGATTCGATTAATCTGGGCCAGGCACCCGGTTAGCGATGTTTTGCACCGGGTGAAAGTTGATTACATAATTTTTTGGATTCGGGAGTGAGCCCCGTTCAAAGCCCACGGCGAAGTCGGCTCAAAACAAAAGTGACGTAATTAAGTATGTCGAGTAATGAGTAGGATTCAGTGTTTCCACATGCAAAAGTAATTGTTTATTTTATTTTATATAAACGCTTTATCTGCCTTCCCAATGAAAACTAGTTTGAAAATTCGAAAATTTTATTTTATGTTGAACGTTTCTGGACGACGCACCATGCTGGTTTATTGACAACATGACCGAGCAGCGCAGATTAGACTACTGTTCGTTTTGAGAAGTGCGCTCCTCCCTAACCTCTTTTGCCCATTCATGTCACGGGTCATAGACTGATAACCCCGCGGCTCAGCATAATCGAATCCCCCTTGATTCCGCTTCACCGTTGCTGGTGTATATATGAGCTATAAATTAATGGTGCATATAGGCAAAGACAATCAGCACAAATTCACAAGCTATCGCTCATTTGCAAATCTCACTCAGACAAAATACACGAGCTTGCCAGGAGTCGAACCTAGAATCTTCTGATCCGTAGTCAGACGCGTTATCCATTGCGCCACAAGCCCTACACTTATTTTTTTGATAACCATAACTCCACTCTCATTGGTTAATTTTGGATATTTGGACGCGCACGGCAATATGATTGGTTATTATGGTTATTGGTCGCATCAAATTTGCGGACATTGAGGGGATTCGATTAATCTGGGCCAGGCACCCGGTTAGGGGTGTTTTGCACCTGGTGAAAGTTGATTACATTATTTTTTGGATTCGGGCGTGAGCCCCGATCAAAGCCCACGGCGAAGTCGGCTCAAAACAAAAGTGACGTAATTAAGTATGTCGAGTAATGAGTAGGATTCAGTGTTTCCACATGCAAAAGTAATTGTTTATTTTATTTTATATAAACGCTTTATCTGCCTTCCCAATGAAAACTAGTTTGAAAATTATAACATTTTATTTTATGTTGAACGTTTCAGGACGACGCACCATGCTGGCTTATTGACAACAAGACCGAGCGGCGCAGATTAGACTACTGTTCGATTTGAGAAGTGCGCTCCTCCCTCACCTCTTTTGCCCGTTCACGTCATGGGTCATAGACTGATAACACCGCGGCTCAGCATAATCGAATCCGCCCGTTGATTCCGCTTCACCGTTGCTGGTGTATATATGAGCTATAAATTAATGGTGCATATAGGCAAAGACACTCAGCACAAATTCACAAGCTATCGCTCATTTCCAAATCTCACTCAGACAAAACACACGAGCTTGCCAGGAGTCGAACCTAGAATCTTCTGATCCGTAGTCAGACGCGTTATCCATTGCGCCACAAGCCCTCCACCTATTTGTTAGACAACCATAACTCCACCCTCATTGGTAAATTTTGGATATTTGGACGCACACAGCAATATATGATTGGTTATCATGGTTATTGGTCGCATCAAATTTGCGGACATTGAGGGGATTCGATTAATCTGGGCCAGGCACCCGGTTAGGGATGTTTTGCACCGGGTGAAAGTTGATTACATTATTTTTTGGATTCGGGAGTGAGCCCCGTTCAAAGCCCACGGCGAAGTCGGCTCAAAACAAAAGTGACGTAATTAAGTATGTCGAGTAATGAGTAGGATTCAGTGTTTCCACATGCAAAAGTAATTGTTTATTTTATTTTATATAAACGCTTTATCTGCCTTCCCAATGAAAACTAGTTTGAAAATTCGAAAATTTTATTTTATGTTGAACGTTTCTGGACGACGCACCATGCTGGCTTATTGACAACATGACCGAGCGGCGCAGATTAGACTACTGTTCGTTTTGAGAAGTGCGCTCCTCCCTAACCTCTTTTGCCCATTCATGTCACGGGTCATAGACTGATAACCCCGCGGCTCAGCATAATCGAATCCCCCTTGATTCCGCTTCACCGTTGCTGGTGTATATATGAGCTATAAATTAATGGTGCATATAGGCAAAGACAATCAGCACAAATTCACAAGCTATCGCTCATTTGCAAATCTCACTCAGACAAAACACACGAGCTTGCCAGGAGTCAAACCTAGAATCTTCTGATCCGTAGTCAGACGCGTTATCCATTGCGCCACAAGCCCTACACTTATTTTTTTGATAACCATAACTCCACTCTCATTGGTTAATTTTGGATATTTGGACGCGCACGGCAATATGATTGGTTATTATGGTTATTGGTCGCATCAAATTTGCGGACATTGAGGGGATTCGATTAATCTGGGCCAGGCACCCGGTTAGGGGTGTTTTGCACCGGGTGAAAGTTGATTACATTATTTTTTGGATTCGGGCGTGAGCCCCGATCAAAGCCCACGGCGAAATCGGCTCAAAACAAAAGTGACGGAATTAAGTATGTCGAGTAATGAGTAGGATTCAGTGTTTCCACATGCAAAAGTAATTGTTTATTTTATTTTATATAAACGCTTTATCTGCCTTCCCAATGAAAACTAGTTTGAAAATTATAACATTTTATTTTATGTTGAACGTTTCTGGACGACGCACCATGCTGGCTTATTGACAACAAGACCGAGCGGCGCAGATTAGACTACTGTTCGATTTGAGAAGTGCGCTCCTCCCTCACCTCTTTTGCCCGTTCACGTCATGGGTCATAGACTGATAACACCGCGGCTCAGCATAATCGAATCCGCCCGTTGATTCCGCTTCACCGTTGCTGGTGTATATATGAGCTATAAATTAATGGTGCATATAGGCAAAGACAATCAGCACAAATTCACAAGCTATCGCTCATTTGCAAATCTCACTCAGACAAAACACACGAGCTTGCCAGGAGTCGAACCTACAATCTTCTGATCCGTAGTCAGACGCGTTATCCATTGCGCCACAAGCCCTACACTTATTTTTTTGATAACCATAACTCCACTCTCATTGGTTAATTTTGGATATTTGGACGCGCACGGCAATATGATTGGTTATTATGGTTATTGGTCGCATCAAATTTGCGGACATTGAGGGGATTCGATTAATCTGGGCCAGGCACCCTGTTTGGGGTGTTTTGCACTGGGTGAAAGTTGATTACATTATTTTTTGGATTCGGGCGTGAGCCCCGATCAAAGCCCAAGGCGAAGTCGGCTCAAAACAAAAGTGACGAAATTAAGTATGTCGAGTAATGAGTAGGATTCAGTGTTTCCACATGCAAAAGTAATTGTTTATTTTATTTTATATAAACGCTTTATCTGCCTTCCCAATGAAAACTAGTTTGAAAATTATAACATTTTATTTTATGTTGAACGTTTCTGGACGACGCACCATGCTGGCTTATTGACAACAAGACCGAGCGGCGCAGATTAGACTACTGTTCGATTTGAGAAGTGCGCTCCTCCCTCACCTCTTTTGCCCGTTCACGTCATGGGTCATAGACTGATAACACCGCGGCTCAGCATAATCGAATCCGCCCGTTGATTCCGCTTCACCGTTGCTGGTGTATATATGAGCTATAAATTAATGGTGCATATAGGCAAAGACACTCAGCACAAATTCACAAGCTATCGCTCATTTCCAAATCTCACGAGCTTGCCAGGAGTCGAACCTAGAATCTTCTGATCCGTAGTCAGACGCGTTATCCATTGCGCCACAAGCCCTCCACCTATTTATTAGACAACCATAACTCCACCCTCATTGGTAAATTTTGGATATTTGGACGCACACAGCAATATATGATTGGTTATCATGGTTATTGGTCGCATCAAATTTGCGGACATTGAGGGGATTCGATTAATCTGGGCCAGGCACCCGGTTAGGGATGTTTTGCACCGGGTGAAAGTTGATTACATTATTTTTTGGATTCGGGAGTGAGCCCCGTTCAAAGCCCACGGCGAAGTCGGCTCAAAACAAAAGTGACGTAATTAAGTATGTCGAGTAATGAGTAGGATTCAGTGTTTCCACATGCAAAAGTAATTGTTTATTTTATTTTATATAAACGCTTTATCTGCCTTCCCAATGAAAACTAGTTTGAAAATTATAACATTTTATTTTATGTTGAACGTTTCTGGACGACGCACCATGCTGGTTTATTGACAACATGACCGAGCTGCGCAGATTAGACTACTGTTCGTTTTGAGAAGTGCGCTCCTCCCTAACCTCTTTTGCCCGTTCATGTCACGGGTCATAGACTGATAACCCCGCGGCTCAGCATAATCGAATCCCCCTTGATTCCGCTTCACCGTTGCTGGTGTATATATGAGCTATAAATTAATGGTGCATATAGGCAAAGACAATCAGCACAAATTCACAAGCTATCGCTCATTTGCAAATCTCACTCAGACAAAACACACGAGCTTGCCAGGAGTCGAACCTAGAATCTTCTGATCCGTAGTCAGACGCGTTATCCATTGAGCCACAAGCCCTACACTTATTCTTTTGATAACCATAACTCCACTCTCATTGGTTAATTTTGGATATTTGGACGCGCACGGCAATATGATTGGTTATTATGGTTATTGGTCGCATCAAATTTGCGGACATTGAGGGGATTCGATTAATCTGGGCCAGGCACCCGGTTAGGGGTGTTTTGCACCGGGTGAAAGTTGATTACATTATTTTTTGGATTCGGGCGTGAGCCCCGATCAAAGCCCACGGCGAAGTCGGCTCAAAAAAAAAGTGACGTAATTAAGTATGTCGAGTAATGAGTAGGATTCAGTGTTTGCACATGCAAAAGTAATTGTTTATTTTATTTTATATAAACGCTTTATCTGCCTTCCCAATGAAAACTAGTTTGAAAATTATAACATTTTATTTTATGTTGAACGTTTCTGGACGACGCACCATGCTGGCTTATTGACAACAAGACCGAGCGGCGCAGATTAGACTACTGCTCGATTTGAGAAGTGCGCTCCTCCCTCACCTCTTTTGCCCGTTCACGTCATGGGTCATAGACTGATAACACCGCGGCTCAGCATAATCGAATCCGCCCGTTGATTCCGCTTCACCGTTGCTGGTGTATATATGAGCTATAAATTAATGGTGCATATAGGCAAAGACACTCAGCACAAATTCACAAGCTATCGCTCATTTCCAAATCTCACTCAGACAAAATACACGAGCTTGCCAGGAGTCGAACCTAGAATCTTCTGATCCGTAGTCAGACGCTTTATCCATTGCGCCACATGCCCTCCACCTATTTGTCAGACAACCATAACTCCACCCTCATTGGTAAATGTTGGATATTTGGACGCACACAGCAATATATGATTGGTTATCATGGTTATTGGTCGCATCAAATTTGCGGACATTGAGGGGATTCGATTAATCTGGGCCAGGCACCCGGTTAGGGATGTTTTGCACCGGGTGAAAGTTGATTACATAATCTTTTGGATTCGGGAGTGAGCCCCGTTCAAAGCCCACGGCGAAGTCGGCTCAAAACAAAAGTGACGTAATTAAGTATGTCGAGTAATGAGTAGGATTCAGTGTTTCCACATGCAAAAGTAATTGTTTATTTTATTTTATATAAACGCTTTATCTGCCTTCCCAATGAAAACTAGTTTGAAAATTCGAAAATTTTATTTTATGTTGAACGTTTCTGGACGACGCACCATGCTGGCTTATTGACAACATGACCGAGCGGCGCAGATTAGACTACTGTTCGTTTTGAGAAGTGCGCTCCTCCCTAACCTCTTTTGCCCATTCATGTCACGGGTCATAGACTGATAACACCGCGGCTCAGCATAATCGAATCCCCCTTGATTCCGCTTCACCGTTGCTGGTGTATATATGAGCTATAAATTAATGGTGCATATAGGCAAAGACAATCAGCACAAATTCACAAGCTATCGCTCATTTGCAAATCTCACTCAGACAAAACACACGAGCTTGCCAGGAGTCGAACCTAGAATCTTCTGATCCGTAGTCAGACGCTTTATCCATTGCGCCACAAGCCCTACACTTATTTTTTTGATAACCATAACTCCACTCTCATTGGTTAATTTTGGATATTTGGACGCGCACGGCAATATGATTGGTTATTATGGTTATTGGTCGCATCAAATTTGCGGACATTGAGGGGATTCGATTAATCTGGGCCAGGCACCCGGTTAGGGGTGTTTTGCACCTGGTGAAAGTTGATTACATTATTTTTTGGATTCGGGCGTGAGCCCCGATCAAAGCCCACGGCGAAGTCGGCTCAAAAAAAAAGTGACGTAATTAAGTATGTCGAGTAATGAGTAGGATTCAGTGTTTCCACATGCAAAAGTAATTGTTTATTTTATTTTATATAAACGCTTTATCTGCCTTCCCAATGAAAACTAGTTTGAAAATTATAACATTTTATTTTATGTTGAACGTTTCTGGACGACGCACCATGCTGGCTTATTGACAACAAGACCGAGCGGCGCAGATTAGACTACTGTTCGATTTGAGAAGTGCGCTCCTCCCTCACCTCTTTTGCCCGTTCACGTCATGGGTCATAGACTGATAACACCGCGGCTCAGCATAATCGAATCCGCCCGTTGATTCCGCTTCACCGTTGCTGGTGTATATATGAGCTATAAATTAATGGTGCATATAGGCAAAGACACTCAGCACAAATTCACAAGCTATCGCTCATTTCCAAATCTCACTCAGACAAAACACACGAGCTTGCCAGGAGTCGAACCTAGAATCTTCTGATCCGTAGTCAGACGCGTTATCCATTGCGCCACAAGCCCTCCACCTATTTGTTAGACAACCATAACTCCACCCTCATTGGTAAATTTTGGATATTTGGACGCACACAGCAATATATGATTGGTTATCATGGTTATTGGTCGCATCAAATTTGCGGACATTGAGGGGATTCGATTAATCTGGGCCAGGCACCCGGTTAGGGATGTTTTGCACCGGGTGAAAGTTGATTACATTATTTTTTGGATTCGGGAGTGAGCCCCGTTCAAAGCCCACGGCGAAGTCGGCTCAAAACAAAAGTGACGTAATTAAGTATGCCGAGTAATGAGTAGGATTCAGTGTTTCCACATGCAAAAGTAATTGTTTATTTTATTTTATATAAACGCTTTATCTGCCTTCCCAATGAAAACTAGTTTGAAAATTCGAAAATTTAATTTTATGTTGAACGTTTCTGGACGATGCACCATGCTGGCTTATTGACAACATGACCGAGCGGCGCAGATTAGACTACTGTTCGTTTTGAGAAGTGCGCTCCTCCCTAACCTCTTTTGCCCATTCATGTCACGGGTCATAGACTGATAACCCCGCGGCTCAGCATAATCGAATCCCCCTTGATTCCGCTTCACCGTTGCTGGTGTATATATGAGCTATAAATTAATGGTGCATATAGGCAAAGACAATCAGCACAAATTCACAAGCTATCGCTCATTTGCAAATCTCACTCAGACAAAATACACGAGCTTGCCAGGAGTCGAACCTAGAATCTTCTGATCCGTAGTCAGACGCGTTATCCATTGCGCCACAAGCCCTACACTTATTTTTTTGATAACCATAACTCCACTCTCATTGGTTAATTTTGGATATTTGGACGCGCACGGCAATATGATTGGTTATTATGGTTATTGGTCGCATCAAATTTGCGGACATTGAGGGGATTCGATTAATCTGGGCCAGGCACCCGGTTAGGGGTGTTTTGCACCTGGTGAAAGTTGATTACATTATTTTTTGGATTCGGGCGTGAGCCCCGATCAAAGCCCACGGCGAAGTCGGCTCAAAACAAAAGTGACGTAATTAAGTATGTCGAGTAATGAGTAGGATTCAGTGTTTCCACATGCAAAAGTAATTGTTTATTTTATTTTATATAAACGCTTTATCTGCCTTCCCAATGAAAACTAGTTTGAAAATTCGAAAATTTTATTTTATGTTGAACGTTTCTGGACGACGCACCATGCTGGCTTATTGACAACATGACCGAGCGGCGCAGATTAGACTACTGTTCGTTTTGAGAAGTGCGCTCCTCCCTAACCTCTTTTGCCCATTCATGTCACGGGTCATAGACTGATAACCCCGCGGCTCAGCATAATCGAATCCCCCTTGATTCCGCTTCACCGTTGCTGGTGTATATATGAGCTATAAATTAATGGTGCATATAGGCAAAGACACTCAGCACAAATTCACAAGCTATCGCTCATTTCCAAATCTCACTCAGACAAAACACACGAGCTTGCCAGGAGTCGAACCTAGAATCTTCTGATCCGTAGTCAGACGCGTTATCCATTGCGCCACAAGCCCTCCACCTATTTGTTAGACAACCATAACTCCACCCTCATTGGTAAATTTTGGATATTTGGACGCACACAGCAATATATGATTGGTTATCATGGTTATTGGTCGCATCAAATTTGCGGACATTGAGGGGATTCGATTAATCTGGGCCAGGCACCCGGTTAGGGATGTTTTGCACCGGGTGAAAGTTGATTACATTATTTTTTGGATTCGGGAGTGAGCCCCATTCAAAGCCCACGGCGAAGTCGGCTCAAAACAAAAGTGACGTAATTAAGTATGCCGAGTAATGAGTAGGATTCAGTGTTTCCACATGCAAAAGTAATTGTTTATTTTATTTTATATAAACGCTTTATCTGCCTTCCCAATGAAAACTAGTTTGAAAATTCGAAAATTTTATTTTATGTTGAACGTTTCTGGACGACGCACCATGCTGGCTTATTGACAACATGACCGAGCGGCGCAGATTAGACTACTGTTCGTTTTGAGAAGTGCGCTCCTCCCTAACCTCTTTTGCCCATTCATGTCACGGGTCATAGACTGATAACCCCGCGGCTCAGCATAATCGAATCCCCCTTGATTCCGCTTCACCGTTGCTGGTGTATATATGAGCTATAAATTAATGGTGCATATAGGCAAAGACAATCAGCACAAATTCACAAGCTATCGCTCATTTGCAAATCTCACTCAGACAAAACACACGAGCTTGCCAGGAGTCGAACCTAGAATCTTCTGATCCGTAGTCAGACGCGTTATCCATTGCGCCACAAGCCCTACACTTATTTTTTTGATAACCATAACTCCACTCTCATTGGTTAATTTTGGATATTTGGACGCGCACGGCAATATGATTGGTTATTATGGTTATTGGTCGCATCAAATTTGCGGACATTGAGGGGATTCGATTAATCTGGGCCAGGCACCCGGTTAGGGGTGTTTTGCACCTGGTGAAAGTTGATTACATTATTTTTTGGATTCGGGCGTGAGCCCCGATCAAAGCCCACGGCGAAGTCGGCTCAAAAAAAAAGTGACGTAATTAAGTATGTCGAGTAATGAGTAGGATTCAGTGTTTCCACATGCAAAAGTAATTGTTTATTTTATTTTATATAAACGCTTTATCTGCCTTCCCAATGAAAACTAGTTTGAAAATTATAACATTTTATTTTATGTTGAACGTTTCTGGACGACGCACCATGCTGGCTTATTGACAACAAGACCGAGCGGCGCAGATTAGACTACTGTTCGATTTGAGAAGTGCGCTCCTCCCTCACCTCTTTTGCCCGTTCACGTCATGGGTCATAGACTGATAACACCGCGGCTCAGCATAATCGAATCCGCCCGTTGATTCCGCTTCACCGTTGCTGGTGTATATATGAGCTATAAATTAATGGTGCATATAGGCAAAGACACTCAGCACAAATTCACAAGCTATCGCTCATTTCCAAATCTCACTCAGACAAAATACACGAGCTAGCCAGGAGTCGAACCTAGAATCTTCTGCTCCGTAGTCAGACGCGTTATCCATTGCGCCACATGCCCTCCACCTATTTGTTAGACAACCATAACTCCACCCTCATTGGTAAATTTTGGATATTTGGACGCACACAGCAATATATGTTTGGTTATCATGGTTATTGGTCGCATCAAATTTGCGGACATTGAGGGGATTCGATTAATCTGGGCCAGGCACCCGGTTAGGGATGTTTTGCACCGGGTGAAAGTTGATTACATAATTTTTTGGATTCGGGAGTGAGCCCCGTTCAAAGCCCACGGCGAAGTCGGCTCAAAACAAAAGTGACGTAATTAAGTATGTCGAGTAATGAGTAGGATTCAGTGTTTCCACATGAAAAAGTAATTGTTTATTTTATTTTATATAAACGCTTTATCTGCCTTCCCAATGAAAACTAGTTTGAAAATTCGAAAATTTTATTTTATGTTGAACGTTTCTGGACGACGCACCATGCTGGCTTATTGACAACATGACCGAGCAGCGCAGATTAGACTACTGTTCGTTTTGAGAAGTGCGCTCCTCCCTAACCTCTTTTGCCCATTCATGTCACGGGTCATAGACTGATAACCCCGCGGCTCAGCATAATCGAATCCCCCTTGATTCCGCTTCACCGTTGCTGGTGTATATATGAGCTATAAATTAATGGTGCATATAGGCAAAGACAATCAGCACAAATTCACAAGCTATCGCTCATTTGCAAATCTCACTCAGACAAAATACACGAGCTTGCCAGGAGTCAAACCTAGAATCTTCTGATCCGTAGTCAGACGCGTTATCCATTGCGCCACAAGCCCTACATTTATTTTTTTGATAACCATAACTCCACTCTCATTGGTTAATTTTGGATATTTGGACGCGCACGGCAATATGATTGGTTATTATGGTTATTGGTCGCATCAAATTTGCGGACATTGAGGGGATTCGATTAATCTGGGCCAGGCACCCGGTTAGGGGTGTTTTGCACCTGGTGAAAGTTGATTACATTATTTTTTGGATTCGGGCGTGAGCCCCGATCAAAGCCCACGGCGAAGTCGGCTCAAAACAAAAGTGACGTAATTAAGTATGTCGA
Source organism: Coregonus lavaretus (assembly GCF_964263955.1). NCBI lineage: Eukaryota > Metazoa > Chordata > Actinopteri > Salmoniformes > Salmonidae > Coregonus > Coregonus lavaretus. The sequence continues at coordinate 7,579,963 of NC_139991.1, read as the reverse complement.
GTAATGAGTAGGATTCAGTGTTTCCACATGCAAAAGTAATTGTTTATTTTATTTTATATAAACGCTTTATCTGCCTTCCCAATGAAAACTAGTTTGAAAATTCGAAAATTTTATTTTATGTTGAACGTTTCTGGACGACGCACCATGCTGGCTTATTGACAACATGACCGAGCGGCGCAGATTAGACTACTGTTCGTTTTGAGAAGTGCGCTCCTCCCTAACCTCTTTTGCCCATTCATGTCACGGGTCATAGACTGATAACCCCGCGGCTCAGCATAATCGAATCCCCCTTGATTCCGCTTCACCGTTGCTGGTGTATATATGAGCTATAAATTAATGGTGCATATAGGCAAAGACACTCAGCACAAATTCACAAGCTATCGCTCATTTCCAAATCTCACTCAGACAAAACACACGAGCTTGCCAGGAGTCGAACCTAGAATCTTCTGATCCGTAGTCAGACGCGTTATCCATTGCGCCACAAGCCCTCCACCTATTTGTTAGACAACCATAACTCCACCCTCATTGGTAAATTTTGGATATTTGGACGCACACAGCAATATATGATTGGTTATCATGGTTATTGGTCGCATCAAATTTGCGGACATTGAGGGGATTCGATTAATCTGGGCCAGGCACCCGGTTAGGGATGTTTTGCACCGGGTGAAAGTTGATTACATTATTTTTTGGATTCGGAAGTGAGCCCCGTTCAAAGCCCACGGCGAAGTCGGCTCAAAACAAAAGTGACGTAATTAAGTATGTAGAGTAATGAGTAGGATTCAGTGTTTCCACATGCAAAAGTAATTGTTTATTTTATTTTATATAAACGCTTTATCTGCCTTCCCAATGAAAACTAGTTTGAAAATTCGAAAATTTTATTTTATGTGAACGTTTCTGGACGACGCACCATGCTGGCTTATTGACAACATGACCGAGCGGCGCAGATTAGACTACTGTTCGTTTTGAGAAGTGCGCTCCTCCCTAACCTCTTTTGCCCATTCATGTCACGGGTCATAGACTGATAACCCCGCGGCTCAGCATAATCGAATCCCCCTTGATTCCGCTTCACCGTTGCTGGTGTATATATGAGCTATAAATTAATGGTGCATATAGGCAAAGACAATCAGCACAAATTCACAAGCTATCGCTCATTTGCAAATCTCACTCAGACAAAACACACGAGCTTGCCAGGAGTCGAACCTAGAATCTTCTGATCCGTAGTCAGACGCGTTATCCATTGCGCCACAAGCCCTACACTTATTTTTTTGATAACCATAACTCCACTCTCATTGGTTAATTTTGGATATTTGGACGCGCACGGCAATATGATTGGTTATTATGGTTATTGGTCGCATCAAATTTGCGGACATTGAGGGGATTCGATTAATCTGGGCCAGGCACCCGGTTAGGGGTGTTTTGCACCGGGTGAAAGTTGATTACATAATTTTTTGGATTCGGGCGTGAGCCCCGATCAAAGCCCACGGCGAAGTCGGCTCAAAACAAAAGTGACGAAATTAAGTATGTCGAGTAATGAGTAGGATTCAGTGTTTCCACATGCAAAAGTAATTGTTTATTTTATTTTATATAAACGCTTTATCTGCCTTCCCAATGAAAACTAGTTTGAAAATTATAACATTTTATTTTATGTTGAACGTTTCTGGACGACCCACCATGCTGGCTTATTGACAACAAGACCGAGCGGCGCAGATTAGACTACTGTTCGATTTGAGAAGTGCGCTCCTCCCTCACCTCTTTTGCCCGTTCACGTCATGGGTCATAGACTGATAACACCGCGGCTCAGCATAATCGAATCCGCCCGTTGATTCCGCTTCACCGTTGCTGGTTTATATATGAGCTATAAATTAATGGTGCATATAGGCAAAGACACTCAGCACAAATTCACAAGCTATCGCTCATTTCCAAATCTCACTCAGACAAAACACACGAGCTTGCCAGGAGTCGAACCTTGAATCTTCTGATCCGTAATCAGACGCGTTATCCATTGCGCCACAAGCCCTCCACCTATTTGTTAGACAACCATAACTCCACCCTCATTGGTAAATTTTGGATATTTGGACGCACACAGCAATATATGATTGGTTATCATGGTTATTGGTCGCATCAAATTTGCAGACATTGAGGGGATTCGATTAATCTGGGCCAGGCACCCGGTTAGGGATGTTTTGCACCGGGTGAAAGTTGATTACATTATTTTTTGGATTCGGGAGTGAGCCCCGTTCAAAGCCCACGGCGAAGTCGGCTCAAAACAAAAGTGACGTAATTAAGTATGTCGAGTAATGAGTAGGATTCAGTGTTTCCACATGCAAAAGTAATTGTTTATTTTATTTTATATAAACGCTTTATCTGCATTCCCAATGAAAACTAGTTTGAAAATTCGAAAATTGTATTTTATGTTGAACGTTTCTGGACGACGCACCATGCTGGCTTATTGACAACATGACCGAGCGGCGCAGATTAGACTACTGTTCGTTTTGAGAAGTGCGCTCCTCCCTAACCTCTTTTGCCCATTCATGTCACGGGTCATAGACTGATAACACCGCGGCTCAGCATAATCGAATCCGCCCGTTGATTCCGCTTCACCGTTGCTGGTTTATATATGAGCTATAAATTAATGGTGCATATAGGCAAAGACACTCAGCACAAATTCACAAGCTATCGCTCATTTCCAAATCTCACTCAGACAAAATACACGAGCTTGCCAGGAGTCGAACCTAGAATCTTCTGATCCGTAGTCAGACGCGTTATCCATTGCGCCACATGCCCTCCACCTATTTGTTAGACAACCATAACTCCACCCTCATTGGTAAATTTTGGATATTTGGACGCACACAGCAATATATGATTGGTTATCATGGTTATTGGTCGCATCAAATTTGCGGACATTGAGGGGATTCGATTAATCTGGGCCAGGCACCCGGTTAGGGATGTTTTGCACCGGGTGAAAGTTGATTACATAATTTTTTGGATTCGGGAGTGAGCCCCATTCAAAGCCCACGGCGAAGTCGGCTCAAAACAAAAGTGACGTAATTAAGTATGTCGAGTAATGAGTAGGATTCAGTGTTTCCACATGCAAAAGTAATTGTTTATTTTATTTTATATAAACGCTTTATCTGCCTTCCCAATGAAAACTAGTTTGAAAATTCGAAAATTTTATTTTATGTTGAACGTTTCTGGACGACGCACCATGCTGGCTTATTGACAACATGACCGAGCAGCGCAGATTAGACTGCTGTTCGTTTTGAGAAGTGCGCTCCTCCCTAACCTCTTTTGCCCATTCATGTCACGGGTCATAGACTGATAACCCCGCGGCTCAGCATAATCGAATCCCCCTTGATTCCGCTTCACCGTTGCTGGTGTATATATGAGCTATAAATTAATGGTGCATATAGGCAAAGACAATCAGCACAAATTCACAAGCTATCGCTCATTTGCAAATCTCACTCAGACAAAATGCACAAGCTTGCCAGGAGTCTAACCTAGAATCTTCTGATCCGTAGTCAGACGCGTTATCCATTGCGCCACAAGCCCTACACTTATTTTTTTGATAACCATAACTCCACTCTCATTGGTTAATTTTGGATATTTGGACGCGCACGGCAATATGATTGGTTATTATGGTTATTGGTCGCATCAAATTTGCGGACATTGAGGGGATTCGATTAATCTGGGCCAGGCACCCGGTTAGGGGTGTTTTGCACCTGGTGAAAGTTGATTACATTATTTTTTGGATTCGGGCGTGAGCCCCGATCAAAGCCCACGGCGAAGTCGGCTCCAAAAAAAAGTGACGTAATTAAGTATGTCGAGTAATGAGTAGGATTCAGTGTTTCCACATGCAAAAGTAATTGTTTATTTTATTTTATATAAACGCTTTATCTGCCTTCCCAATGAAAACTAGTTTGAAAATTATAACATTTTATTTTATGTTGAACGTTTCTGGACGACGCACCATGCTGGCTTATTGACAACAAGACCGAGCGGCGCAGATTAGACTACTGTTCGATTTGAGAAGTGCGCTCCTCCCTCACCTCTTTTGCCCGTTCACGTCATGGGTCATAGACTGATAACACCGCGGCTCAGCATAATCGAATCCGCCCGTTGATTCCGCTTCACCGTTGCTGGTGTATATATGAGCTATAAATTAATGGTGCATATAGGCAAAGACACTCAGCACAAATTCACAAGCTATCGCTCATTTCCAAATCTCACTCAGACAAAATACACGAGCTAGCCAGGAGTCGAACCTAGAATCTTCTGATCCGTAGTCAGACGCATTATCCATTGCGCCACATGCCCTCCACCTATTTGTTAGACAACCATAACTCCACCCTCATTGGTAAATTTTGGATATTTGGACGCACACAGCAATATATGATTGGTTATCATGGTTATTGGTCGCATCAAATTTGCGGACATTGAGGGGATTCGATTAATCTGGGCCAGGCACCCGGTTAGGGATGTTTTGCACCGGGTGAAAGTTGATTACATAATTTTTTGGATTCGGGAGTGAGCCCCGTTCAAAGCCCACGGCGAAGTCGGCTCAAAACAAAAGTGACGTAATTAAGTATGTCGAGTAATGAGTAGGATTCAGTGTTTCCACATGAAAAAGTAATTGTTTATTTTCTTTTATATAAACGCTTTATCTGCCTTCCCAATGAAAACTAGTTTGAAAATTCGAAAATTTTATTTTATGTTGAACGTTTCTGGACGACGCACCATGCTGGCTTATTGACAACATGACCGAGCAGCGCAGATTAGACTACTGTTCGTTTTGAGAAGTGCGCTCCTCCCTAACCTCTTTTGCCCATTCATGTCACGGGTCATAGACTGATAACCCCGCGGCTCAGCATAATCGAATCCCCCTTGATTCCGCTTCACCGTTGCTGGTGTATATATGAGCTATAAATTAATGGTGCATATAGGCAAAGACAATCAGCACAAATTCACAAGCTATCGCTCATTTGCAAATCTCACTCAGACAAAATACACGAGCTTGCCAGGAGTCCAACCTAGAATCTTCTGATCCGTAGTCAGACGCGTTATCCATTGCGCCACAAGCCCTACATTTATTTTTTTGATAACCATAACTCCACTCTCATTGGTTAATTTTGGATATTTGGACGCGCACGGCAATATGATTGGTTATTATGGTTATTGGTCGCATCAAATTTGCGGACATTGAGGGGATTCGATTAATCTGGGCCAGGCACCCGGTTAGGGATGTTTTGCACCGGGTGAAAGTTGATTACATTATTTTTTGGATTCGGGAGTGAGCCCCGTTCAAAGCCCACGGCGAAGTCGGCTCAAAACAAAAATGACGTAATTAAGTATGTCGAGTAATGAGTAGGATTCAGTGTTTCCACATGCAAAAGTAATTGTTTATTTTATTTTATATAAACGCTTTATCTGCCTTCCCAATGAAAACTAGTTTGAAAATTCGAAAATTTTATTTTATGTTGAACGTTTCTGGACGACGCACCATGCTGGCTTATTGACAACAAGACCGAGCGGCGCAGATTAGACTACTGTTCGATTTGAGAAGTGCGCTCCTCCCTCACCTCTTTTGCCCGTTCACGTCATGGGTCATAGACTGATAACACCGCGGCTCAGCATAATCGAATCCGCCCGTTGATTCCGCTTCACCGTTGCTGGTGTATATATGAGCTATAAATTAATGGTGCATATAGGCAACGACACTCAGCACAAATTCACAAGCTATCGCTCATTTCCAAATCTCACTCAGACAAAACACACGAGCTTGCCAGGAGTCGAACCTAGAATCTTCTGATCCGTAGTCAGACGCATTATCCATTGCGCCACAAGCCCTACACTTATTTTTTTGATAACCATAACTCCACTCTCATTGGTTAATTTTGGATATTTGGACGCGCACGGCAATATGATTGGTTATTATGGTTATTGGTCGCATCAAATTTGCGGACATTGAGGGGATTCGATTAATCTGGGCCAGGCACCCGGTTAGGGGTGTTTTGCACCGGGTGAAAGTTGATTACATAATTTTTTGGATTCGGGCGTGAGCCCCGATCAAAGCCCACGGCGAAGTCGGCTCAAAACAAAAGTGACGAAATTAAGTATGTCGAGTAATGAGTAGGATTCAGTGTTTCCACATGCAAAAGTAATTGTTTATTTTATTTTATATAAACGCTTTATCTGCCTTCCCAATGAAAACTAGTTTGAAAATTATAACATTTTATTTTATGTTGAACGTTTCTGGACGACCCACCATGCTGGCTTATTGACAACAAGACCGAGCGGCGCAGATTAGACTACTGTTCGATTTGAGAAGTGCGCTCCTCCCTCACCTCTTTTGCCCGTTCACGTCATGGGTCATAGACTGATAACACCGCTGCTCAGCATAATCGAATCCGCCCGTTGATTCCGCTTCACCGTTGCTGGTGTATATATGAGCTATAAATTAATGGTGCATATAGGCAAAGACAATCAGCACAAATTCACAAGCTATCGCTCATTTCCAAATCTCACTCAGACAAAACACACGAGCTTGCCAGGAGTCGAACCTAGAATCTTCTGATCCGTAGTCAGACGCGTTATCCTTTGCGCCACAAGCCCTACACTTATTTTTTTGATAACCATAACTCCACTCTCATTGGTTAATTTTGGATATTTGGACGCGCACGGCAATATGATTGGTTATCATGGTTATTGGTCGCATCAAATTTGCGGACATTGAGGGGATTCGATTAATCTGGGCCAGGCACCCGGTTAGGGGTGTTTTGCACCTGGTGAAAGTTGATTACATTATTTTTTGGATTCGGGCGTGAGCCCCGATCAAAGCCCACGGCGAAGTCGGCTCAAAAAAAAAGTGACGTAATTAAGTATGTCGAGTAATGAGTAGGATTCAGTGTTTCCACATGCAAAAGTAATTGTTTATTTTATTTTATATAAACGCTTTATCTGCCTTCCCAATGAAAACTAGTTTGAAAATTATAACATTTTATTTTATGTTGAACGTTTCTGGACGACGCACCATGCTGGCTTATTGACAACAAGACCGAGCGGCGCAGATTAGACTACTGTTCGATTTGAGAAGTGCGCTCCTCCCTCACCTCTTTTGCCCGTTCACGTCATGGGTCATAGACTGATAACACCGCGGCTCAGCATAATCGAATCCGCCCGTTGATTCCGCTTCACCGTTGCTGGTTTATATATGAGCTATAAATTAATGGTGCATATAGGCAAAGACACTCAGCACAAATTCACAAGCTATCGCTCATTTCCAAATCTCACTCAGACAAAACACACGAGCTTGCCAGGAGTCGAACCTAGAATCTTCTGATCCGTAATCAGACGCATTATCCATTGCGCCACAAGCCCTCCACCTATTTGTTAGACAACCATAACTCCACCCTCATTGGTAAATTTTGGATATTTGGACGCACACAGCAATATATGATTGGTTATCATGGTTATTGGTCGCATCAAATTTGCGGACATTGAGGGGATTCGATTAATCTGGGCCAGGCACCCGGTTAGGGATGTTTTGCACCGGGTGAAAGTTGATTACATTATTTTTTGGATTCGGGAGTGAGCCCCGTTCAAAGCCCACGGCGAAGTCGGCTCAAAACAAAAGTGACGTAATTAAGTATGTCGAGTAATGAGTAGGATTCAGTGTTTCCACATGCAAAAGTAATTGTTTATTTTATTTTATATAAACGCTTTATCTGCCTTCCCAATGAAAACTAGTTTGAAAATTATAACATTTTATTTTATGTTGAACGTTTCTGGACGACGCACCATGCTGGCTTATTGACAACAAGACCGAGCGGCGCAGATTAGACTACTGTTCGATTTGAGAAGTGCGCTCCTCCCTCACCTCTTTTGCCCGTTCACGTCATGGGTCATAGACTGATAACACCGCGGCTCAGCATAATCGAATCCGCCCGTTGATTCCGCTTCACCGTTGCTGGTTTATATATGAGCTATAAATTAATGGTGCATATAGGCAAAGACACTCAGCACAAATTCACAAGCTATCGCTCATTTCCAAATCTCACTCAGACAAAATACACGAGCTTGCCAGGAGTCGAACCTAGAATCTTCTGATCCGTAGTCAGACGCGTTATCCATTGCGCCACATGCCCTCCACCTATTTGTTAGACAACCATAACTCCACCCTCATTGGTAAATTTTGGATATTTGGACGCACACAGCAATATATGATTGGTTATCATGGTTATTGGTCGCATCAAATTTGCGGACATTGAGGGGATTCGATTAATCTGGGCCAGGCACCCGGTTAGGGATGTTTTGCACCGGGTGAAAGTTGATTACATAATTTTTTGGATTCGGGAGTGAGCCCCATTCAAAGCCCACGGCGAAGTCGGCTCAAAACAAAAGTGACGTAATTAAGTATGTCGAGTAATGAGTAGGATTCAGTGTTTCCACATGCAAAAGTAATTGTTTATTTTATTTTATATAAACGCTTTATCTGCCTTCCCAATGAAAACTAGTTTGAAAATTCGAAATTTTTATTTTATGTTGAACGTTTCTGGACGACGCACCATGCTGGCTTATTGACAACATGACCGAGCAGCGCAGATTAGACTACTGTTCGTTTTGAGAAGTGCGCTCCTCCCTAACCTCTTTTGCCCATTCATGTCACGGGTCATAGACTGATAACCCCGCGGCTCAGCATAATCGAATCCCCCTTGATTCCGCTTCACCGTTGCTGGTGTATATATGAGCTATAAATTAATGGTGCATATAGGCAAAGACAATCAGCACAAATTCACAAGCTATCGCTCATTTGCAAATCTCACTCAGACAAAATGCACAAGCTTGCCAGGAGTCTAACCTAGAATCTTCTGATCCGTAGTCAGACGCGTTATCCATTGCGCCACAAGCCCTACACTTATTTTTTTGATAACCATAACTCCACTCTCATTGGTTAATTTTGGATATTTGGACGCGCACGGCAATATGATTGGTTATTATGGTTATTGGTCGCATCAAATTTGCGGACATTGAGGGGATTCGATTAATCTGGGCCAGGCACCCGGTTAGGGGTGTTTTGCACCGGGTGAAAGTTGATTACATTATTTTTTGGATTCGGGCGTGAGCCCCGATCAAAGCCCACGGCGAAGTCGGCTCAAAACAAAAGTGACGTAATTAAGTATGTCGAGTAATGAGTAGGATTCAGTGTTTCCACATGCAAAAGTAATTGTTTATTTTATTTTATATAAACGCTTTATCTGCCTTCCCAATGAAAACTAGTTTGAAAATTATAACATTTTATTTTATGTTGAACGTTTCTGGACGACGCACCATGCTGGCTTATTGACAACAAGACCGAGCGGCGCAGATTAGACTACTGTTCGATTTGAGAAGTGCGCTCCTCCCTCACCTCTTTTGCCCGTTCACGTCATGGGTCATAGACTGATAACACCGAGGCTCAGCATAATCGAATCCGCCCGTTGATTCCGCTTCACCGTTGCTGGTTTATATATGAGCTATAAATTAATGGTGCATATAGGCAAAGACACTCAGCACAAATTCACAAGCTATCGCTCATTTCCAAATCTCACTCAGACAAAATACACGAGCTTGCCAGGAGTCGAACCTAGAATCTTCTGATCCGTAGTCAGACGCGTTATCCATTGCGCCACATGCCCTCCACCTATTTGTTAGACAACCATAACTCCACCCTCATTGGTAAATTTTGGATATTTGGACGCACACAGCAATATATGATTGGTTATCATGGTTATTGGTCGCATCAAATTTGCGGACATTGAGGGGATTCGACTAATCTGGGCCAGGCACCCGGTTAGGGATGTTTTGCACCGGGTGAAAGTTGATTACATAATTTTTTGGATTCGGGAGTGAGCCCCATTCAAAGCCCACGGCGAAGTCGGCTCAAAACAAAAGTGACGTAATTAAGTATGTCGAGTAATGAGTAGGATTCAGTGTTTCCACATGCAAAAGTAATTGTTTATTTTATTTTATATAAACGCTTTATCTGCCTTCCCAATGAAAACTAGTTTGAAAATTCGAAAATGTTATTTTATGTTGAACGTTTCTGGACGACGCACCATGCTGGCTTATTGACAACATGACCGAGCAGCGCAGATTAGACTACTGTTCGTTTTGAGAAGTGCGCTCCTCCCTAACCTCTTTTGCCCATTCATGTCACGGGTCATAGACTGATAACCCCGCGGCTCAGCATAATCGAATCCCCCTTGATTCCGCTTCACCGTTGCTGGTGTATATATGAGCTATAAATTAATGGTGCATATAGGCAAAGACAATCAGCACAAATTCACAAGCTATCGCTCATTTGCAAATCTCACTCAGACAAAATACACAAGCTTGCCAGGAGTCTAACCTAGAATCTTCTGATCCGTAGTCAGACGCGTTATCCATTGCGCCACAAGCCCTACACTTATTTTTTTGATAACCATAACTCCACTCTCATTGGTTAATTTTGGATATTTGGACGCGCACGGCAATATGATTGGTTATTATGGTTATTGGTCGCATCAAATTTGCGGACATTGAGGGGATTCAATTAATCTGGGCCAGGCACCCGGTTAGGGGTGTTTTGCACCTGGTGAAAGTTGATTACATTATTTTTTGGATTCGGGCGTGAGCCCCGATCAAAGCCCACGGCGAAGTCGGCTCAAAACAAAAGTGACGTAATTAAGTATGTCGAGTAATGAGTAGGATTCAGTGTTTCCACATGCAAAAGTAATTGTTTATTTTATTTTATATAAACGCTTTATCTGCCTTCCCAATGAAAACTAGTTTGAAAATTCGAAAATTTTATTTTATGTTGAACGTTTCTGGACGACGCACCATGCTGGCTTATTGACAACATGACCGAGCGGCGCAGATTAGACTACTGTTCGTTTTGAGAAGTGCGCTCCTCCCTAACCTCTTTTGCCCATTCATGTCACGGGTCATAGACTGATAACCCCGCGGCTCAGCATAATCGAATCCCCCTTGATTCCGCTTCACCGTTGCTGGTGTATATATGAGCTATAAATTAATGGTGCATATAGGCAAAGACACTCAGCACAAATTCACAAGCTATCGCTCATTTCCAAATCTCACTCAGACAAAACACACGAGCTTGCCAGGAGTCGAACCTAGAATCTTCTGATCCGTAGTCAGACGCGTTATCCATTGCGCCACAAGCCCTCCACCTATTTGTTAGACAACCATAACTCCACCCTCATTGGTAAATTTTGGATATTTGGACGCACACAGCAATATATGATTGGTTATCATGGTTATTGGTCGCATCAAATTTGCGGACATTGAGGGGATTCGATTAATCTGGGCCAGGCACCCGTTTAGGGATGTTTTGCACCGGGTGAAAGTTGATTACATTATTTTTTGGATTCGGGAGTGAGCCCCGTTCAAAGCCCACGGCGAAGTCGGCTCAAAACAAAAGTGACGTAATTAAGTATGTCGAGTAATGAGTAGGATTCCGTGTTTCCACATGCAAAAGTAATTGTTTATTTTATTTTATATAAACGCTTTATCTGCCTTCCCAATGAAAACTAGTTTGAAAATTCGAAAATTTTATTTTATGTTGAACGTTTCTGGACGACGCACCATGCTGGCTTATTGACAACATGACCGAGCGGCGCAGATTAGACTACTGTTCGTTTTGAGAAGTGCGCTCCTCCCTAACCTCTTTTGCCCATTCATGTCACGGGTCATAGACTGATAACCCCGCGGCTCAGCATAATCGAATCCCCCTTGATTCCGCTTCACCGTTGCATATATGAGCTATAAATTAATGGTGCATATAGGCAAAGACAATCAGCACAAATTCACAAGCTATCGCTCATTTGCAAATCTCACTCAGACAAACCACACGACCTTGCCAGGAGTCGAACCTAGAATCTTCTGATCCGTAGTCAGACGCGTTATCCATTGCCCCACAAGCCCTACACTTATTTTTTTGATAACCATAACTCCACTCTCATTGGTTAATTTTGGATATTTGGACGCGCACGGCAATATGATTGGTTATTATGGTTATTGGTCGCATCAAATTTGCGGACATTGAGGGGATTCGATTAATCTGGGCCAGGCACCCGGTTAGGGGTGTTTTGCACCTGGTGAAAGTTGATTACATTATTTTTTGGATTCGGGCGTGAGCCCCGATCAAAGCCCACGGCGAAGTCGGCTCAAAACAAAAGTGACGTAATTAAGTATGTCGAGTAATGAGTAGGATTCAGTGTTTCCACATGCAAAAGTAATTGTTTATTTTATTTTATATAAACGCTTTATCTGCCTTCCCAATGAAAACTAGTTTGAAAATTCGAAAATTTTATTTTATGTTGAACGTTTCTGGACGACGCACCATGCTGGCTTATTGACAACATGACCGAGCGGCGCAGATTAGACTACTGTTCGTTTTGAGAAGTGCGCTCCTCCCTAACCTCTTTTGCCCATTCATGTCACGGGTCATAGACTGATAACCCCGCGGCTCAGCATAATCGAATCCCCCTTGATTCCGCTTCACCGTTGCTGGTGTATATATGAGCTATAAATTAATGGTGCATATAGGCAAAGACACTCAGCACAAATTCACAAGCTATCGCTCATTTCCAAATCTCACTCAGACAAAACACACGAGCTTGCCAGGAGTCGAACCTAGAATCTTCTGATCCGTAGTCAGACGCGTTATCCATTGCGCCACAAGCCCTCCACCTATTTGTTAGACAACCATAACTCCACCCTCATTGGTAAATTTTGGATATTTGGACGCACACAGCAATATATGATTGGTTATCATGGTTATTGGTCGCATCAAATTTGCGGACATTGAGGGGATTCGATTAATCTGGGCCAGGCACCCGGTTAGGGATGTTTTGCACCGGGTGAAAGTTGATTACATTATTTTTTGGATTCGGGAGTGAGCCCCGTTCAAAGCCCACGGCGAAGTCGGCTCAAAACAAAAGTGACGTAATTAAGTATGTCGAGTAATGAGTAGGATTCAGTGTTTCCACATGCAAAAGTAATTGTTTATTTTATTTTATATAAACGCTTTATCTGCCTTCCCAATGAAAACTAGTTTGAAAATTTTATTTTATGTTGAACGTTTCTGGACGACGCACCATGCTGGCTTATTGACAACATGACCGAGCGGCGCAGATTAGACTACTGTTCGTTTTGAGAAGTGCGCTCCTCCCTAACCTCTTTTGCCCATTCATGTCACGGGTCATAGACTGATAACCCCGCGGCTCAGCATAATCGAATCCCCCTTGATTCCGCTTCACCGTTGCTGGTGTATATATGAGCTATAAATTAATGGTGCATATAGGCAAAGACAATCAGCACAAATTCACAAGCTATCGCTCATTTGCAAATCTCACTCAGACAAACCACACGAGCTTGCCAGGAGTCGAACCTAGAATGTTCTGATCCTTAGTCAGACGCGTTATCCATTGCGCCACAAGCCCTACACTTAATTTTTTGATAACCATAACTCCACTCTCATTGGTTAATTTTGGATATTTGGACGCGCACGGCAATATGATTGGTTATTATGGTTATTGGTCGCATCAAATTTGCGGACATTGAGGGGATTCGATTAATCTGGGCCAGGCACCCGGTTAGGGGTATTTTGCACCTGGTGAAAGTTGATTACATTATTTTTTGGATTCGGGCGTGAGCCCCGATCAAAGCCCACGGCGAAGTCGGCTCAAAACAAAAGTGACGTAATTAAGTATGTCGAGTAATGAGTAGGATTCAGTGTTTCCACATGCAAAAGTAATTGTTTATTTTATTTTATATAAACGCTTTATCTGCCTTCCCAATGAAAACTAGTTTGAAAATTATAACATTTAATTTTATGTTGAACGTTTCTGGACGACGCACCATGCTGGCTTATTGACAACAAGACCGAGCGGCGCAGATTAGACTACTGTTCGATTTGAGAAGTGCGCTCCTCCCTCACCTCTTTTGCCCGTTCACGTCATGGGTCATAGACTGATAACACCGCGGCTCAGCATAATCGAATCCGCCCGTTGATTCCGCTTCACCGTTGCTGGTGTATATATGAGCTATAAATTAATGGTGCATATAGGCAAAGACACTCAGCACAAATTCACAAGCTATCGCTCATTTCCAAATCTCACTCAGACAAAATACACGAGCTTGCCAGGAGTCGAACCTAGAATCTTCTGATCCGTATTCAGACGCGTTATCCAATGCGCCACATGCCCTCCACCTATTTGTTAGACAACCATAACTCCACCCTCATTGGTAAATTTTGGATATTTGGACGCACACAGCAATATATGATTGGTTATCATGGTTATTGGTCGCATCAAATTTGCGGACATTGAGGGGATTCGATTAATCTGGGCCAGGCACCCGGTTAGGGATGTTTTGCACCGGGTGAAAGTTGATTACATAATTTTTTGGATTCGGGAGTGAGCCCCGTTCAAAGCCCACAGCGAAGTCGGCTCAAAACAAAAGTGACGTAATTAAGTATGTCGAGTAATGAGTAGGATTCAGTGTTTCCACATGCAAAAGTAATTGTTTATTTTATTTTATATAAACGCTTTATCTGCCTTCCCAATGAAAACTAGTTTGAAAATTCGAAAATGTTATTTTATGTTGAACGTTTCTGGACGACGCACCATGCTGGCTTATTGACAACATGACCGAGCAGCGCAGATTAGACTACTGTTCGTTTTGAGAAGTGCGCTCCTCCCTAACCTCTTTTGCCCATTCATGTCACGGGTCATAGACTGATAACCCTGCGGCTCAGCATAATCGAATCCCCCTTGATTCCGCTTCACCGTTGCTGGTGTATATATGAGCTATAAATTAATGGTGCATATAGGCAAAGACAATCAGCACAAATTCACAAGCTATCGCTCATTTGCAAATCTCACTCAGACAAAATACACGAGCTTGCCAGGAGTCGAACCTAGAATCTTCTGATCCGTAGTCAGACGCTTTATCCATTGCGCCACAAGCCCTACACTTATTTTTTTGATAACCATAACTCCACTCTCATTGGTTAATTTTGGATATTTGGACGCGCACGGCAATATGATTGGTTATTATGGTTATTGGTCGCATCAAATTTGCGGACATTGAGGGGATTCGATTAATCTGGGCCAGGCACCCGGTTAGGGGTGTTTTGCACCTGGTGAAAGTTGATTACATTATTTTTTGGATTCGGGCGTGAGCCCCGATCAAAGCCCACGGCGAAGTCGGCTCAAAACAAAAGTGACGTAATTAAGTATGTCGAGTAATGAGTAGGATTCAGTGTTTCCACATGCAAAAGTAATTGTTTATTTTATTTTATATAAACGCTTTATCTGCCTTCCCAATGAAAACTAGTTTGAAAATTATAACATTTAATTTTATGTTGAACGTTTCTGGACGACGCACCATGCTGGCTTATTGACAACAAGACCGAGCGGCGCAGATTAGACTACTGTTCGATTTGAGAAGTGCGCTCCTCCCTCACCTCTTTTGCCCGTTCACGTCATGGGTCATAGACTGATAACACCGCGGCTCAGCATAATCGAATCCGCCCGTTGATTCCGCTTCACCGTTGCTGGTGTATATATGAGCTATAAATTAATGGTGCATATAGGCAAAGACACTCAGCACAAATTCACAAGCTATCGCTCATTTCCAAATCTCACTCAGACAAAATACACGAGCTTGCCAGGAGTCGAACCTAGAATCTTCTGATCCGTATTCAGACGCGTTATCCAATGCGCCACATGCCCTCCACCTATTTGTTAGACAACCATAACTCCACCCTCATTGGTAAATTTTGGATATTTGGACGCACACAGCAATATATGATTGGTTATCATGGTTATTGGTCGCATCAAATTTGCGGACATTGAGGGGATTCGATTAATCTGGGCCAGGCACCCGGTTAGGGATGTTTTGCACCGGGTGAAAGTTGATTACATAATTTTTTGGATTCGGGAGTGAGCCCCGTTCAAAGCCCACGGCGAAGTCGGCTCAAAACAAAAGTGACGTAATTAAGTATGTCGAGTAATGAGTAGGATTCAGTGTTTCCACATGCAAAAGTAATTGTTTATTTTATTTTATATAAACGCTTTATCTGCCTTCCCAATGAAAACTAGTTTGAAAATTCGAAAATGTTATTTTATGTTGAACGTTTCTGGACGACGCACCATGCTGGCTTATTGACAACATGACCGAGCAGCGCAGATTAGACTACTGTTCGTTTTGAGAAGTGCGCTCCTCCCTAACCTCTTTTGCCCATTCATGTCACGGGTCATAGACTGATAACCCTGCGGCTCAGCATAATCGAATCCCCCTTGATTCCGCTTCACCGTTGCTGGTGTATATATGAGCTATAAATTAATGGTGCATATAGGCAAAGACAATCAGCACAAATTCACAAGCTATCGCTCATTTGCAAATCTCACTCAGACAAAATACACGAGCTTGCCAGGAGTCGAACCTAGAATCTTCTGATCCGTAGTCAGACGCTTTATCCATTGCGCCACAAGCCCTACACTTATTTTTTTGATAACCATAACTCCACTCTCATTGGTTAATTTTGGATATTTGGACGCGCACGGCAATATGATTGGTTATTATGGTTATTGGTCGCATCAAATTTGCGGACATTGAGGGGATTCGATTAATCTGGGCCAGGCACCCGGTTAGGGGTGTTTTGCACCTGGTGAAAGTTGATTACATTATTTTTTGGATTCGGGCGTGAGCCCCGATCAAAGCCCACGGCGAAGTCGGCTCAAAACAAAAGTGACGTAATTAAGTATGTCGAGTAATGAGTAGGATTCAGTGTTTCCACATGCAAAAGTAATTGTTTATTTTATTTTATATAAACGCTTTATCTGCCTTCCCAATGAAAACTAGTTTGAAAATTCGAAAATTTTATTTTATGTTGAACGTTTCTGGACGACGCACCATGCTGGCTTATTGACAACATGACCGAGCAGCGCAGATTAGACTACTGTTCGTTTTGAGAAGTGCGCTCCTCCCTAACCTCTTTTGCCCATTCATGTCACGGGTCATAGACTGATAACCCTGCGGCTCAGCATAATCGAATCCCCCTTGATTCCGCTTCACCGTTGCTGGTGTATATATGAGCTATAAATTAATGGTGCATATAGGCAAAGACAATCAGCACAAATTCACAAGCTATCGCTCATTTGCAAATCTCACTCAGACAAAATACACGAGCTTGCCAGGAGTCGAACCTAGAATCTTCTGATCCGTAGTCAGACGCGTTATCCATTGCGCCACAAGCCCTACACTTATTTTTTTGATAACCATAACTCCACTCTCATTGGTTAATTTTGGATATTTGGACGCGCACGGCAATATGATTGGTTATTATGGTTATTGGTCGCATCAAATTTGCGGACATTGAGGGGATTCGATTAATCTGGGCCAGGCACCCTTTTAGGGGTGTTTTGCACCGGGTGAAAGTTGATTACATTATTTTTTGGATTCGGGCGTGAGCCCCGATCAAAGCCCACGGCGAAGTCGGCTCAAAACAAAAGTGACGTAATTAAGTATGTCGAGTAATGAGTAGGATTCAGTGTTTCCACATGCAAAAGTAATTGTTTATTTTATTTTATATAAACGCTTTATCTGCCTTCCCAATGAAAACTAGTTTGAAAATTCGAAAATTTTATTTTATGTTGAACGTTTCTGGACGACGCACCATGCTGGCTTATTGACAACATGACCGAGCGGCGCAGATTAGACTACTGTTCGTTTTGAGAAGTGCGCTCCTCCCTAACCTCTTTTGCCCATTCATGTCACGGGTCATAGACTGATAACCCCGCGGCTCAGCATAATCGAATCCCCCTTGATTCCGCTTCACCGTTGCTGGTGTATATATGAGCTATAAATTAATGGTGCATATAGGCAAAGACACTCAGCACAAATTCACAAGCTATCGCTCATTTCCAAATCTCACTCAGACAAAATACACGAGCTTGCCAGGAGTCGAACCTAGAATCTTCTGATCCGTAGTCAGACACGTTATCCATTGCGCCACAAGCCCTCCACCTATTTGTTAGACAACCATAACTCCACCCTCATTGGTAAATTTTGGATATTTGGACGCACACAGCAATATATGATTGGTTATCATGGTTATTGGTCGCATCAAATTTGCGGACATTGAGGGGATTCGATTAATCTGGGCCAGGCACCCGGTTAGGGATGTTTTGCACCGGGTGAAAGTTGATTACATTATTTTTTGGATTCGGGAGTGAGCCCCGTTCAAAGCCCACGGCGAAGTCGGCTCAAAACAAAAGTGACGTAATTAAGTATGTCGAGTAATGAGTAGGATTCAGTGTTTCCACATGCAAAAGTAATTGTTTATTTTATTTTATATAAACGCTTTATCTGCCTTCCCAATGAAAACTAGTTTGAAAATTCGAAAATTTTATTTTATGTTGAACGTTTCTGGACGACGCACCATGCTGGCTTATTGACAACATGACCGAGCGGCGCAGATTAGACTACTGTTCGTTTTGAGAAGTGCGCTCCTCCCTAACCTCTTTTGCCCATTCATGTCACGGGTCATAGACTGATAACCCCGCGGCTCAGCATAATCGAATCCCCCTTGATTCCGCTTCACCGTTGCTGGTGTATATATGAGCTATAAATTAATGGTGCATATAGGCAAAGACAATCAGCACAAATTCACAAGCTATCGCTCATTTGCAAATCTCACTCAGACAAAATACACGAGCTTGCCAGGAGTCGAACCTAGAATCTTCTGATCCGTAGTCAGACGCGTTATCCATTGCGCCACAAGCCCTACACTTATTTTTTTGATAACCATAACTCCACTCTCATTGGTTAATTTTGGATATTTGGACGCGCACGGCAATATGATTGGTTATTATGGTTATTGGTCGCATCAAATTTGCGGACATTGAGGGGATTCGATTAATCTGGGCCAGGCACCCGGTTAGGGGTGTTTTGCACCTGGTGAAAGTTGATTACATTATTTTTTGGATTCGGGCGTGAGCCCCGATCAAAGCCCACGGCGAAGTCGGCTCAAAACAAAAGTGACGTAATTAAGTATGTCGAGTAATGAGTAGGATTCAGTGTTTCCACATGCAAAAGTAATTGTTTATTTTATTTTATATAAACGCTTTATCTGCCTTCCCAATGAAAACTAGTTTGAAAATTCGAAAATTTTATTTTATGTTGAACGTTTCTGGACGACACACCATGCTGGCTTATTGACAACATGACCGAGCAGCGCAGATTAGACTACTGTTCGTTTTGAGAAGTGCGCTCCTCCCTAACCTCTTTTGCCCATTCATGTCACAGGTCATAGACTGATAACCCTGCGGCTCAGCATAATCGAATCCCCCTTGATTCCGCTTCACCGTTGCTGGTGTATATATGAGCTATAAATTAATGGTGCATATAGGCAAAGACAATCAGCACAAATTCACAAGCTATCGCTCATTTGCAAATCTCACTCAGACAAAATACACGAGCTTGCCAGGAGTCGAACCTAGAATCTTCTGATCCGTAGTCAGACGCATTATCCATTGCGCCACAAGCCCTACACTTATTTTTTTGATAACCATAACTCCACTCTCATTGGTTAATTTTGGATATTTGGACGCGCACGGCAATATGATTGGTTATTATGGTTATTGGTCGCATCAAATTTGCGGACATTGAGGGGATTCGATTAATCTGGGCCAGGCACCCGGTTAGGGGTGTTTTGCACCTGGTGAAAGTTGATTACATTATTTTTTGGATTCGGGCGTGAGCCCCGATCAAAGCCCACGGCGAAGTCGGCTCAAAACAAAAGTGACGTAATTAAGTATGTCGAGTAATGAGTAGGATTCAGTGTTTCCACATGCAAAAGTAATTGTTTATTTTATTTTATATAAACGCTTTATCTGCCTTCCCAATGAAAACTAGTTTGAAAATTCGAAAATTTTATTTTATGTTGAACGTTTCTGGACGACGCACCATGCTGGCTTATTGACAACATAACCGAGCAGCGCAGATTAGACTACTGTTCGATTTGAGAAGTGCGCTCCTCCCTCACCTCTTTTGCCCGTTCACGTCATGGGTCATAGACTGATAACACCGCGGCTCAGCATAATCGAATCCGCCCGTTGATTCCGCTTCACCGTTGCTGGTGTATATATGAGCTATAAATTAATGGTGCATATAGGCAAAGACACTCAGCACAAATTCACAAGCTATCGCTCATTTCCAAATCTCACTCAGACAAAACACACGAGCTTGCCAGGAGTCGAACCTAGAATCTTCTGATCCGTAATCAGACGCGTTATCCATTGCGCCACAAGCCCTCCACCTATTTGTTAGACAACCATAACTCCACCCTCATTGGTAAATTTTGGATATTTGGACGCACACAGCAATATATGATTGGTTATCATGGTTATTGGTCGCATCAAATTTGCGGACATTGAGGGGATTCGATTAATCTGGGCCAGGCACCCGGTTTGGGATCTTTTGCACCGGGTGAAAGTTGATTACATTATTTTTTGGATTCGGGAGTGAGCCCCGTTCAAAGCCCACGGCGAAGTCGGCTCAAAACAAAAGTGAAGTAATTAAGTATGTAGAGTAATGAGTAGGATTCAGTGTTTCCACATGCAAAAGTAATTGTTTATTTTATTTTATATAAACGCTTTATCTGCCTTCCCAATGAAAACTAGTTTGAAAATTATAACATTTTATTTTATGTTGAACGTTTCTGGACGACGCACCATGCTGGCTTATTGACAACAAGACCGAGCGGCGCAGATTAGACTACTGTTCGATTTGAGAAGTGCGCTCCTCCCTCACCTCTTTTGCCCGTTCACGTCATGGGTCATAGACTGATAACACCGCGGCTCAGCATAATCGAATCCGCCCGTTGATTCCGCTTCACCGTTGCTGGTGTATATATGAGCTATAAATTAATGGTGCATATAGGCAAAGACACTCAGCACAAATTCACAAGCTATCGCTCATTTCCAAATCTCACTCAGACAAAACACACGAGCTTGCCAGGAGTCGAACCTAGAATCTTCAGATCCGTAGTCAGACGCGTTATCCATTGCGCCACAAGCCCTCCACTTATTTTTTAGACAACCATAACTCCACTCTCATTGGTAAATGTTGGATATTTGGACGCACACAGCAATATATGATTGGTTATCATGGTTATTGGTCGCATCAAATTTGCGGACATTGAGGGGATTCGATTAATCTGGGCCAGGCACCCGGTTAGGGATGTTTTGCACAGGGTGAAAGTTGATTACATTATTTTTTGGATTCGGGCGTGAGCCCTGTTCAAAGCCCACGGCGAAGTCGGCTCAAAACAAAAGTGACGAAATTAAGTATGTCGAGTAATGAGTAGGATTCAGTGTTTCCACATGCAAAAGTAATTGTTTATTTTATTTTATATAAACGCTTTATCTGCCTTCCCAATGAAAACTAGTTTGAAAATTCGAAAATTTTATTTTATGTTGAACGTTTCTGGACGACGCACCATGCTGGTTTATTGACAACATGACCGAGCTGCGCAGATTAGACTACTGTTCGTTTTGAGAAGTGCGCTCCTCCCTAACCTCTTTTGCCCATTCATGTCACGGGTCATAGACTGATAACCCCGCGGCTCAGCATAATCGAATCCCCCTTGATTCCGCTTCACCGTTGCTGGTGTATATATGAGCTATAAATTAATGGTGCATATAGGCAAAGACAATCAGCACAAATTCACAAGCTATCGCTCATTTGCAAATCTCACTCAGACAAAATACACGAGCTTGCCAGGAGTCGAACCTAGAATCTTCTGATCCGTAGTCAGACGCGTTATCCATTGCGCCACAAGCCCTACACTTATTTTTTTGATAACCATAACTCCACTCTCATTGGTTAATTTTGGATATTTGGACGCGCACGGCAATATGATTGGTTATTATGGTTATTGGTCGCATCAAATTTGCGGACATTGAGGGGATTCGATTAATCTGGGCCAGGCACCCGGTTAGGGGTGTTTTGCACCTGGTGAAAGTTGATTACATTATTTTTTGGATTCGGGCGTGAGCCCCGATCAAAGCCCACGGCGAAGTCGGCTCAAAACAAAAGTGACGTAATTAAGTATGTCGAGTAATGAGTAGGATTCAGTGTTTCCACATGCAAAAGTAATTGTTTATTTTATTTTATATAAACGCTTTATCTGCCTTCCCAATGAAAACTAGTTTGAAAATTCGAAAATTTTATTTTATGTTGAACGTTTCTGGACGACGCACCATGCTGGCTTATTGACAACATAACCGAGCAGCGCAGATTAGACTACTGTTCGATTTGAGAAGTGCGCTCCTCCCTCACCTCTTTTGCCCGTTCACGTCATGGGTCATAGACTGATAACACCGCGGCTCAGCATAATCGAATCCGCCCGTTGATTCCGCTTCACCGTTGCTGGTGTATATATGAGCTATAAATTAATGGTGCATATAGGCAAAGACACTCAGCACAAATTCACAAGCTATCGCTCATTTCCAAATCTCACTCAGACAAAACACACGAGCTTGCCAGGAGTCGAACCTAGAATCTTCTGATCCGTAATCAGACGCGTTATCCATTGCGCCACAAGCCCTCCACCTATTTGTTAGACAACCATAACTCCACCCTCATTGGTAAATTTTGGATATTTGGACGCACACAGCAATATATGATTGGTTATCATGGTTATTGGTCGCATCAAATTTGCGGACATTGAGGGGATTCGATTAATCTGGGCCAGGCACCCGGTTTGGGATCTTTTGCACCGGGTGAAAGTTGATTACATTATTTTTTGGATTCGGGAGTGAGCCCCGTTCAAAGCCCACGGCGAAGTCGGCTCAAAACAAAAGTGAAGTAATTAAGTATGTAGAGTAATGAGTAGGATTCAGTGTTTCCACATGCAAAAGTAATTGTTTATTTTATTTTATATAAACGCTTTATCTGCCTTCCCAATGAAAACTAGTTTGAAAATTCGAAAATTTTATTTTATGTTGAACGTTTCTGGACGACGCACCATGCTGGCTTATTGACAACATGACCGAGCGGCGCAGATTAGACTACTGTTCGTTTTGAGAAGTGCGCTCCTCCCTAACCTCTTTTGCCCATTCATGTCACGGGTCATAGACTGATAACCCCGCGGCTCAGCATAATCGAATCCCCCTTGATTCCGCTTCACCGTTGCTGGTGTATATATGAGCTATAAATTAATGGTGCATATAGGCAAAGACAATCAGCACAAATTCACAAGCTATCGCTCATTTGCAAATCTCACTCAGACAAAACACACGAGCTTGCCAGGAGTCGAACCTAGAATCTTCTGATCCGTAGTCAGACGCGTTATCCATTGCGCCACAACCCCTACACTTATTTTTTTGATAACCATAACTCCACTCTCATTGGTTAATTTTGGATATTTGGACGCGCACGGCAATATGATTGGTTATTATGGTTATTGGTCGCATCAAATTTGCGGACATTGAGGGGATTCGATTAATCTGGGCCAGGCACCCGGTTAGGGGTGTTTTGCACCGGGTGAAAGTTGATTACATTATTTTTTGGATTCGGGCGTGAGCCCCGATCAAAGCCCACGGCGAAGTCGGCTCAAAACAAAAGTGACGAAATTAAGTATGTCGAGTAATGAGTAGGATTCAGTGTTTCCACATGCAAAAGTAATTGTTTATTTTATTTTATATAAACGCTTTATCTGCCTTCCCAATGAAAACTAGTTTGAAAATTATAACATTTTATTTTATGTTGAACGTTTCTGGACGACGCACCATGCTGGCTTATTGACAACAAGACCGAGCGGCGCAGATTAGACTACTGTTCGATTTGAGAAGTGCGCTCCTCCCTCACCTCTTTTGCCCGTTCACGTCATGGGTCATAGACTGATAACACCGCGGCTCAGCATAATCGAATCCGCCCGTTGATTCCGCTTCACCGTTGCTGGTGTATATATGAGCTATAAATTAATGGTGCATATAGGCAAAGACACTCAGCACAAATTCACAAGCTATCGCTCATTTCCAAATCTCACTCAGACAAAACACACGAGCTTGCCAGGAGTCGAACCTAGAATCTTCAGATCCGTAGTCAGACGCGTTATCCATTGCGCCACAAGCCCTCCACTTATTTTTTAGACAACCATAACTCCACTCTCATTGGTAAATGTTGGATATTTGGACGCACACAGCAATATATGATTGGTTATCATGGTTATTGGTCGCATCAAATTTGCGGACATTGAGGGGATTCGATTAATCTGGGCCAGGCACCCGGTTAGGGATGTTTTGCACAGGGTGAAAGTTGATTACATTATTTTTTGGATTCGGGCGTGAGCCCTGTTCAAAGCCCACGGCGAAGTCGGCTCAAAACAAAAGTGACGAAATTAAGTATGTCGAGTAATGAGTAGGATTCAGTGTTTCCACATGCAAAAGTAATTGTTTATTTTATTTTATATAAACGCTTTATCTGCCTTCCCAATGAAAACTAGTTTGAAAATTCGAAAATTTTATTTTATGTTGAACGTTTCTGGACGACGCACCATGCTGGTTTATTGACAACATGACCGAGCTGCGCAGATTAGACTACTGTTCGTTTTGAGAAGTGCGCTCCTCCCTAACCTCTTTTGCCCATTCATGTCACGGGTCATAGACTGATAACCCCGCGGCTCAGCATAATCGAATCCCCCTTGATTCCGCTTCACCGTTGCTGGTGTATATATGAGCTATAAATTAATGGTGCATATAGGCAAAGACACTCAGCACAAATTCACAAGCTATCGCTCATTTCCAAATCTCACTCAGACAAAACACACGAGCTTGCCAGGAGTCGAACCTAGAATCTTCTGATCCGTAGTCAGACGCGTTATCCATTGCGCCACAAGCCCTACACTTATTTTTTTGATAACCATAACTCCACTCTCATTGGTTAATTTTGGATATTTGGACGCGCACGGCAATATGATTGGTTATTATGGTTATTGGTCGCATCAAATTTGCGGACATTGAGGGGATTCGATTAATCTGGGCCAGGCACCCGGTTAGGGGTGTTTTGCACCGGGTGAAAGTTGATTACATTATTTTTTGGATTCGGGCGTGAGCCCCGATCAAAGCCCACGGCGAAGTCGGCTCAAAACAAAAGTGACGAAATTAAGTATGTCGAGTAATGAGTAGGATTCAGTGTTTCCACATGCAAAAGTAATTGTTTATTTTATTTTATATAAACGCTTTATCTGCCTTCCCAATGAAAACTAGTTTGAAAATTATAACATTTTATTTTATGTTGAACGTTTCTGGACGACGCACCATGCTGGCTTATTGACAACAAGACCGAGCGGCGCAGATTAGACTACTGTTCGATTTGAGAAGTGCGCTCCTCCCTCACCTCTTTTGCCCGTTCACGTCATGGGTCATAGACTGATAACCCCGCGGCTCAGCATAATCGAATCCCCCTTGATTCCGCTTCACCGTTGCTGGTGTATATATGAGCTATAAATTAATGGTGCATATAGGCAAAGACAATCAGCACAAATTCACAAGCTATCGCTCATTTGCAAATCTCACTCAGACACAGACAAAACACACGAGCTTGCCAGGAGTCAAACCTAGAATCTTCTGATCCGTAGTCAGACGCGTTATCCATTGCGCCACAAGCCCTCCACCTATTTGTTAGACAACCATAACTCCACCCTCATTGGTAAATTTTGGATATTTGGACGCACACAGCAATATATGATTGGTTATCATGGTTATTGGTCGCATCAAATTTGCGGACATTGAGGGGATTCGATTAATTTGGGCCAGGCACCCGGTTAGGGATGTTTTGCACCGGGTAAAAGTTGATTACATTATTTTTTGGATTCGGGCGTGAGCCCCGATCAAAGCCCACGGCGAAGTCGGCTCAAAACAAAAGTGACGAAATTAAGTATGTCGAGTAATGAGTAGGATTCAGTGTTTCCACATGCAAAAGTAATTGTTTATTTTATTTTATATAAACGCTTTATCTGCCTTCCCAATGAAAACTAGTTTGAAAATTATAACATTTTATTTTATGTTGAACGTTTCTGGACGACGCACCATGCTGGCTTATTGACAACAAGACCGAGCGGCGCAGATTAGACTACTGTTCGATTTGAGAAGTGCGCTCCTCCCTCACCTCTTTTGCCCGTTCACGTCACGGGTCATAGACTGATAACCCAGCGGCTCAGCATAATCGAATCCCCCTTGATTCCGCTTCACCGTTGCTGGTGTATATATGAGCTATAAATTAATGGTGCATATAGGCAAAGACAATCAGCACAAATTCACAAGCTATCGCTCATTTGCAAATCTCACTCAGACAAAACACACGAGCTTGCCAGGAGTCGAACCTAGAATCTTCTGATCCGTAGTCAGACGCGTTATCCATTGCGCCACAAGCCCTCCACTTATTTTTTAGACAACCATAACTCCACTCTCATTGGTAAATGTTGGATATTTGGACGCACACAGCAATATATGATTGGTTATCATGGTTATTGGTCGCATCAAATTTGCGGACATTGAGGGGATTCGATTAATCTGGGCCAGGCACCCGGTTAGGGATGTTTTGCACAGGGTGAAAGTTGATTACATTATTTTTTGGATTCGGGCGTGAGCCCTGTTCAAAGCCCACGGCGAAGTCGGCTCAAAACAAAAGTGACGAAATTAAGTATGTCGAGTAATGAGTAGGATTCAGTGTTTCCACATGCAAAAGTAATTGTTTATTTTATTTTATATAAACGCTTTATCTGCCTTCCCAATGAAAACTAGTTTGAAAATTCGAAAATTTTATTTTATGTTGAACGTTTCTGGACGACGCACCATGCTGGTTTATTGACAACATGACCGAGCTGCGCAGATTAGACTACTGTTCGTTTTGAGAAGTGCGCTCCTCCCTAACCTCTTTTGCCCATTCATGTCACGGGTCATAGACTGATAACCCCGCGGCTCAGCATAATCGAATCCCCCTTGATTGCGCTTCACCGTTGCTGGTGTATATATGAGCTATAAATTAATGGTGCATATAGGCAAAGACACTCAGCACAAATTCACAAGCTATCGCTCATTTCCAAATCTCACTCAGACAAAACACACGAGCTTGCCAGGAGTCGAACCTAGAATCTTCTGATCCGTAGTCAGACGCGTTATCCATTGCGCCACAAGCCCTACACTTATTTTTTTGATAACCATAACTCCACTCTCATTGGTTAATTTTGGATATTTGGACGCGCACGGCAATATGATTGGTTATTATGGTTATTGGTCGCATCAAATTTGCGGACATTGAGGGGATTCGATTAATCTGGGCCAGGCACCCGGTTAGGGGTGTTTTGCACCGGGTGAAAGTTGATTACATTATTTTTTGGATTCGGGCGTGAGCCCCGATCAAAGCCCACGGCGAAGTCGGCTCAAAACAAAAGTGACGAAATTAAGTATGTCGAGTAATGAGTAGGATTCAGTGTTTCCACATGCAAAAGTAATTGTTTATTTTATTTTATATAAACGCTTTATCTGCCTTCCCAATGAAAACTAGTTTGAAAATTATAACATTTTATTTTATGTTGAACGTTTCTGGACGACGCACCATGCTGGCTTATTGACAACAAGACCGAGCGGCGCAGATTAGACTACTGTTCGATTTGAGAAGTGCGCTCCTCCCTCACCTCTTTTGCCCGTTCACGTCATGGGTCATAGACTGATAACACCGCGGCTCAGCATAATCGAATCCGCCCGTTGATTCCGCTTCACCGTTGCTGGTGTATATATGAGCTATAAATTAATGGTGCATATAGGCAAAGACACTCAGCACAAATTCACAAGCTATCGCTCATTTCCAAATCTCACTCAGACAAAACACACGAGCTTGCCAGGAGTCGAACCTAGAATCTTCTGATCCGTAGTCAGACGCGTTATCCATTGCGCCACAAGCCCTTCACCTATTTGTTAGACAACCATAACTCCACCCTCATTGGTAAATTTTGGATATTTGGACGCACACAGCAATATATGATTGGTTATCATGGTTATTGGTCGCATCAAATTTGCGGACATTGAGGGGATTCGATTAATCTGGGCCAGGCACCCGGTTAGGGATGTTTTGCACCGGGTGAAAGTTGATTACATTATTTTTTGGATTCGGGAGTGAGCCCCGTTCAAAGCCCACGGCGAAGTCGGCTCAAAACAAAAGTGACGTAATTAAGTATGTCGAGTAATGAGTAGGATTCAGTGTTTCCACATGCAAAAGTAATTGTTTATTTTATTTTATATAAACGCTTTATCTGCCTTCCCAATGAAAACTAGTTTGAAAATTCGAAAATTTTATTTTATGTTGAACGTTTCTGGACGACGCACCATGCTGGCTTATTGACAACATGACCGAGCGGCGCAGATTAGACTACTGTTCGTTTTGAGAAGTGCGCTCCTCCCTAACCTCTTTTGCCCATTCATGTCACGGGTCATAGACTGATAACCCCGCGGCTCAGCATAATCGAATCCCCCTTGATTCCGCTTCAACGTTGCTGGTGTATATATGAGCTATAAATTAATGGTGCATATAGGCAAAGACAATCAGCACAAATTCACAAGCTATCGCTCATTTGCAAATCTCACTCAGACACAGACAAAACACACGAGCTTGCCAGGAGTCTAACCTAGAATCTTCTGATCCGTAGTCAGACGCGTTATCCATTGCGCCACAAGCACTCCACCTATTTGTTAGACAACCATAACTCCACCCTCATTGGTAAATTTTGGATATTTGGACGCACACAGCAATATATGATTGGTTATCATGGTTATTGGTCGCATCAAATTTGCGGACATTGAGGGGATTCGATTAATCTGGGCCAGGAACCCGGTTAGGGATGTTTTGCACCGGGTGAAAGTTGATTACATTATTTTTTGGATTCGGGAGTGAGCCCCGTTCAAAGCCCACGGCGAAGTCGGCTCAAAACAAAAGTGACGTAATTAAGTATGTCGAGTAATGAGTAGGATTCAGTGTTTCCACATGCAAAAGTAATTGTTTATTTTATTTTATATAAACGCTTTATCTGCCTTCCCAATGAAAACTAGTTTGAAAATTCGAAAATTTTATTTTATGTTGAACGTTTCTGGACGACGCACCATGCTGGCTTATTGACAACATGACCGAGCGGCGCAGATTAGACTACTGTTCGTTTTGAGAAGTGCGCTCCTCCCTAACCTCTTTTGCCCATTCATGTCACGGGTCATAGACTGATAACCCCGCAGCTCAGCATAATCGAATCCCCCTTGATTCCGCTTCACCGTTGCTGGTGTATATATGAGCTATAAATTAATGGTGCATATAGGCAAAGACAATCAGCACAAATTCACAAGCTATCGCTCATTTGCAAATCTCACTCAGACACAGACAAAACACACGAGCTTGCCAGGAGTCGAACCTAGAATCTTCTGATCCGTAGTCAGACGCATTATCCATTGCGCCACACGCCCTCCACTTAATTTATAGACAACCATAACTCCACTCTCATTGGTTAATTTTGGATATTTGGACCCGCACAGCAATATATGATTGGTTATTATGGTTATTTGTCGCATCAAATTTGCGGACATTGAGGGGATTCGATTAATCTGGGCCAGGCACCCGGTTAGGGATGTTTTGCACCGGGTGAAAGTTGATTACATTATTATTTTTTGGATTCGGGCGTGAGCCCCGTTCAAAGCCCACGGCGAAGTCGGCTCAAAACAAAAGTGAAGAAATTAAGTATGTCGAGTAATGAGTAGGATTCAGTGTTTCCACATGCAAAAGTAATTGTTTATTTTATTTTATATAAACGCTTAATCTGCCTTCCCAATGAAAACTAGTTTGAAAATTAGAACATTTTATTTTATGTTGAACGTTTCTGGACGACGCACCATGCTGGTTTATTGACAACAAGATCGAGCGGCGCAGATTAGACTACTGTTCGATTTGAGAAGTGCGCTCCTCCCTCACCTCTTTTGCCCGTTCAAGTCATGGGTCATAGACTGATAACACCGCTGCTCAGCATAATCGAATCCCCCTTGATTCCGCTTCACTGTTGCTGGTGTATATATGAGCTATAAATTAATGGTGCATATAGGCAAAGACACTCAGCACAAATTCACAAGCTATCGCTCATTTCCAAATCTCACTCAGACAAAACACACGAGCTTGCCAGGAGTCTAACCTAGAATCTTCTGATCCGTAGTCAGACGCGTTAGCCATTGCGCCACAAGCACTCCACCTATTTGTTAGACAACCATAACTCCACCCTCATTGGTAAATTTTGGATATTTGGACGCACACAGCAATATATGATTGGTTATCATGGTTATTGGTCGCATCAAATTTGCGGACATTGAGGGGATTCGATTAATCTGGGCCAGGCACCCGGTTAGGGATGTTTTGCACCGGGTGAAAGTTGATTACATTATTTTTTGGATTCGGGAGTGAGCCCCGTTCAAAGCCCACGGCGAAGTCGGCTCAAAACAAAAGTGACGTAATTAAGTATGTCGAGTAATGAGTAGGATTCAGTGTTTCCACATGCAAAAGTAATTGTTTATTTTATTTTATATAAACGCTTTATCTGCCTTCCCAATGAAAACTAGTTTGAAAATTCGAAAATTTTATTTTATGTTGAACGTTTCTGGACGACGCACCATGCTGGCTTATTGACAACGTGACCGAGCGGCGCAGATTAGACTACTGTTCGTTTTGAGAAGTGCGCTCCTCCCTAACCTCTTTTGCCCATTCATGTCACGGGTCATAGACTGATAACCCCGCGGCTCAGCATAATCGAATCCCCCTTGATTCCGCTTCACCGTTGCTGGTGTATATATGAGCTATAAATTAATGGTGCATATAGGCAAAGACAATCAGCACAAATTCACAAGCTATCGCTCATTTGCAAATCTCACTCAGACACAGACAAAACACACGAGCTTGCCAGGAGTCGAACCTAGAATCTTCTGATCCGTAGTCAGACGCATTATCCATTGCGCCACACGCCCTCCACTTAATTTATAGACAACCATAACTCCACTCTCATTGGTTAATTTTGGATATTTGGACCCGCACAGCAATATATGATTGGTTATTATGGTTATTTGTCGCATCAAATTTGCGGACATTGAGGGGATTCGATTAATCTGGGCCAGGAACCCGGTTAGGGATGTTTTGCACCAGGTGAAAGTTGATTACATTATTTTTTGGATTCGGGAGTGAGCCCCGTTCAAAGCCCACGGCGAAGTCGGCTCAAAACAAAAGTGACGTAATTAAGTATGTCGAGTAATGAGTAGGATTCAGTGTTTCCACATGCAAAAGTAATTGTTTATTTTATTTTATATAAACGCTTTATCTGCCTTCCCAATGAAAACTAGTTTGAAAATTCGAAAATTTTATTTTATGTTGAACGTTTCTGGACGACGCACCATGCTGGCTTATTGACAACATGACCGAGCGGCGCAGATTAGACTACTGTTCGTTTTGAGAAGTGCGCTCCTCCCTAACCTCTTTTGCCCATTCATGTCACGGGTCATAGACTGATAACCCCGCGGCTCAGCATAATCGAATCCCCCTTGATTCCGCTTCACCGTTGCTGGTGTATATATGAGCTATAAATTAATGGTGCATATAGGCAAAGACAATCAGCACAAATTCACAAGCTATCGCTCATTTGCAAATCTCACTCAGACACAGACAAAACACACGAGCTTGCCAGGAGTCGAACCTAGAATCTTCTGATCCGTAGTCAGACGCGTTATCCATTGCGCCACAAGCACTCCACCTATTTGTTTGACAACCATAACTCCACCCTCATTGGTAAATTTTGGATATTTGGACGCACACAGCAATATATGATTGGTTATCATGGTTATTGGTCGCATCAAATTTGCGGACATTGAGGGGATTCGATTAATCTGGGCCAGGCACCCGGTTAGGGATGTTTTGCACCGGGTGAAAGTTGATTACATTATTTTTTGGATTCGGGAGTGAGCCCCGTTCAAAGCCCACGGCGAAGTCGGCTCAAAACAAAAGTGACGTAATTAAGTATGTCGAGTAATGAGTAGGATTCAGTGTTTCCACATGCAAAAGTAATTGTTTATTTTATTTTATATAAACGCTTTATCTGCCTTCCCAATGAAAACTAGTTTGAAAATTCGAAAATTTTATTTTATGTTGAACGTTTCTGGACGACGCACCATGCTGGCTTATTGACAACATGACCGAGCGGCGCAGATTAGACTACTGTTCGTTTTGAGAAGTGCGCTCCTCCCTAACCTCTTTTGCCCATTCATGTCACGGGTCATAGACTGATAACCCCGCGGCTCAGCATAATCGAATCCCCCTTGATTCCGCTTCACCGTTGCTGGTGTATATATGAGCTATAAATTAATGGTGCATATAGGCAAAGACAATCAGCACAAATTCACAAGCTATCGCTCATTTGCAAATCTCACTCAGACACAGACAAAACACACGAGCTTGCCAGGAGTCGAACCTAGAATCTTCTGATCCGTAGTCAGACGCATTATCCATTGCGCCACACGCCCTCCACTTAATTTATAGACAACCATAACTCCACTCTCATTGGTTAATTTTGGATATTTGGACCCGCACAGCAATATATGATTGGTTATTATGGTTATTTGTCGCATCAAATTTGCGGACATTGAGGGGATTCGATTAAACTGGGCCAGGCACCCGGTTAGGGATGTTTTGCACCGGGTGAAAGTTGATTACATTATAATTTTTTGGATTCGGGCGTGAGCCCCGTTCAAAGCCCACGGCGAAGTCGGCTCAAAACAAAAGTGAAGAAATTAAGTATGTCGAGTAATGAGTAGGATTCAGTGTTTCCACATGCAAAAGTAATTGTTTATTTTATTTTATATAAACGCTTTATCTGCCTTCCCAATGAAAACTAGTTTGAAAATTAGAACATTTTATTTTATGTTGAACGTTTCTGGACGACGCACCATGCTGGTTTATTGACAACAAGATCGAGCGGCGCAGATTAGACTACTGTTCGATTTGAGAAGTGCGCTCCTCCCTCACCTCTTTTGCCCGTTCAAGTCATGGGTCATAGACTGATAACAACGCTGCTCAGCATAATCGAATCCCCCTTGATTCCGCTTCACCGTTGCTGGTGTATATATGAGCTATAAATTAATGGTGCATATAGGCAAAGACACTCAGCACAAATTCACAAGCTATCGCTCATTTCCAAATCTCACTCAGACAAAACACACTAGCTTTCCAGGAGTCGAACCTAGAATCTTCTGATCCGTAGTCAGACGCGTTATCCATTGCGCCACAAGCCCTCCACTTATCTTTTAGACAACCATAACTCCACTCTCATTGGTAAATGTTGGATATTTGAACGCACACAGCAATATATGATTGGTTATCATGGTTATTGGTCGCATCAAATTTGCGGACATTGAGGGGATTCGATTAATCTGGGCCAGGCACCCGGTTAGGGATGTTTTGCACAGGGTGAAAGTTGATTACATTATTTTTTGGATTCGGGCGTGAGCCCAGTTCAAAGCCCACGGCGAAGTCGGCTCAAAACAAAAGTGACGAAATTAAGTATGTCGAGTAATGAGTAGGATTCAGTGTTTCCACATGCAAAAGTAATTGTTTATTTTATTTTATATAAACGCTTTATCTGCCTTCCCAATGAAAACTAGTTTGAAAATTCGAAAATTTTATTTTATGTTGAACGTTTCTGGACGACGCACCATGCTGGCTTATTGACAACATGACCGAGCGGCGCAGATTAGACTACTGTTCGTTTTGAGAAGTGCGCTCCTCCCTAACCTCTTTAGCCCATTCATGTCACGGGTCATAGACTGATAACCCCGCGGCTCAGCATAATCGAATCCCCCTTGATTCCGCTTCACCGTTGCTGGTGTATATATGAGCTATAAATTAATGGTGCATATAGGCAAAGACAATCAGCACAAATTCACAAGCTATCGCTCATTTGCAAATCTCACTCAGACAAAACACACCAGCTTGCCAGGAGTCGAACCTAGAATCTTCTGATCCGTAGTCAGACGCGTTATCCATTGCGCCACAAGCCCTACACTTTTTTTTTTGATAACCATAACTCCACTCTCATTGGTTAATTTTGGAAATTTGGACGCGCACGGCAATATGATTGGTTATTATGGTTATTGGTCGCATCAAATTTGCGGACATTGAGGGGATTCGATTAATCTGGGCCAGGCACCCGGTTAGGGGTGTTTTGCACCGGGTGAAAGTTGATTACATTATTTTTTGGATTCGGGCGTGAGCCCCGATCAAAGCCCACTGCGAAGTCGGCTCAAAAAAAAAGTGACGTAATTAAGTATGTCGAGTAATGAGTAGGATTCAGTGTTTCCACATGCAAAAGTAATTGTTTATTTTATTTTATATAAACGCTTTATCTGCCTTCCCAATGAAAACTAGTTTGAAAATTATAACATTTTATTTTATGTTGAACGTTTCTGGACGACGCACCATGCTGGCTTATTGACAACAAGACCGAGCGGCGCAGATTAGACTACTGTTCGATTTGAGAAGTGCGCTCCTCCCTCACCTCTTTTGCCCGTTCACGTCATGGGTCATAGACTGATAACACCGCGGCTCAGCATAATCGAATCCGCCCGTTGATTCCGCTTCACCGTTGCTGGTGTATATATGAGCTATAAATTAATGGTGCATATAGGCAAAGACACTCAGCACAAATTCACAAGCTATCGCTCATTTCCAAATCTCACTCAGACAAAACACACGAGCTTGCCAGGAGTCGAACCTAGAATCTTCTGATCCGTAGTCAGACGCGTTATCCATTGCGCCACATGCCCTCCACCTATTTGTTAGACAACCATAACTCCACCCTCATTGGTAAATTTTGGATATTTGGACGCACACAGCAATATATGATTGGTTATCATGGTTATTGGTCGCATCAAATTTGTGGACATTGAGGGGATTCGATTAATCTGGGCCAGGCACCCGGTTAGGGATGTTTTGCACCGGGTGAAAGTTGATTACATTATTTTTTGGATTCGGGAGTGAGCCCCGTTCAAAGCCCACGGCGAAGTCGGCTCAAAACAAAAGTGACGTAATTAAGTATGTCGAGTAATGAGTAGGATTCAGTGTTTCCACATGCAAAAGTAATTGTTTATTTTATTTTATATAAACGCTTTATCTGCCTTCCCAATGAAAACTAGTTTGAAAATTCAAAAATTTTATTTTATGTTGAACGTTTCTGGACGACGCACCATGCTGGCTTATTGACAACATGACCGAGCGGCGCAGATTAGACTACTGTTCGTTTTGAGAAGTGCGCTCCTCCCTAACCTCTTTTGCCCATTCATGTCACGGGTCATAGACTGATAACCCCGCGGCTCAGCATAATCGAATCCCCCTTGATTCCGCTTCACCGTTGCTGGTGTATATATGAGCTATAAATTAATGGTGCATATAGGCAAAGACAATCAGCACAAATTCACAAGCTATCGCTCATTTGCAAATCTCACTCAGACAAAACACACGAGCTTGCCAGGAGTCGAACCTAGAATCTTCTGATCCGTAGTCAGACGCGTTATCCATTGCGCCACAAGCCCTACACTTATTTTTTTGATAACCATAACTCCACTCTCATTGGTTAATTTTGGATATTTGGACGCGCACGGCAATATGATTGGTTATTATGGTTATTGGTCGCATCAAATTTGCGGACATTGAGGGGATTCGATTAATCTGGGCCAGGCACCCGGTTAGGGGTGTTTTGCACCAGGTGAAAGTTGATTACATTATTTTTTGGATTCGGGGGTGAGCCCCGATCAAAGCCCACGGCGAAGTCGGCTCAAAACAAAAGTGACGAAATTAAGTATGTCGAGTAATGAGTAGGATTCAGTGTTTCCACATGCAAAAGTAATTGTTTATTTTATTTTATATAAACGCTTTATCTGCCTTCCCAATGAAAACTAGTTTGAAAATTATAACATTTTATTTTATGTTGAACGTTTCTGGACGACGCACCATGCTGGCTTATTGACAACAAGACCGAGCGGCGCAGATTAGACTACTGTTCGATTTGAGAAGTGCGCTCCTCCCTCACCTCTTTTGCCCGTTCACGTCATGGGTCATAGACTGATAACACCGCGGCTCAGCATAATCGAACCCGCCCGTTGATTCCGCTTCACCGTTGCTGGTGTATATATGAGCTATAAATTAATGGTGCATATAGGCAAAGACACTCAGCACAAATTCACAAGCTATCGCTCATTTCCAAATCTCACTCAGACAAAACACACGAGCTTGCCAGGAGTCGAACCTAGAATCTTCTGATCCGTAGTCAGACGCGTTATCCATTGCGCCACAAGCCCTCCACCTATTTGTTAGACAACCATAACTCCACCCTCATTGGTAAATTTTGGATATTTGGACGCACACAGCAATATATGATTGGTTATCATGGTTATTGGTCGCATCAAATTTGCGGACATTGAGGGGATTCGATTAATCTGGGCCAGGCACCCGGTTAGGGATGTTTTGCACCGGGTGAAAGTTGATTACATTATTTTTTGGATTCGGGAGTGAGCCCCGTTCAAAGCCCACGGCGAAGTCGGCTCAAAACAAAAGTGAAGTAATTAAGTATGTCGAGTAATGAGTAGGATTCAGTGTTTCCACATGCAAAAGTAATTGTTTATTTTATTTTATATAAACGCTTTATCTGCCTTCCCAATGAAAACTAGTTTGAAAATTCGAAAATTTTATTTTATGTTGAACGTTTCTGGACGACGCACCATGCTGGCTTATTGACAACATGACCGAGCGGCGCAGATTAGACTACTGTTCGTTTTGAGAAGTGCGCTCCTCCCTAACCTCTTTTGCCCATTCATGTCACGGGTCATAGACTGATAACCCCGCGGCTCAGCATAATCGAATCCCCCTTGATTCCGCTTCACCGTTGCTGGTGAATATATGAGCTATAAATTAATGGTGCATATAGGCAAAGACAATCAGCACAAATTCACAAGCTATCGCTCATTTGCAAATCTCACTCAGACAAAACACACGAGCTTGCCAGGAGTCGAACCTAGAATCTTCTGATCCGTAGCCAGACGCGTTATCCATTGCGCCACAAGCCCTACACTTATTTTTTTGATAACCATAACTCCACTCTCATTGGTTAATTTTGGATATTTGGACGCACACAGCAATATATGATTGGTTATCATGGTTATTGGTCGCATCAAATTTGCGGACATTGAGGGGATTCGATTAATCTGGGCCAGGCACCCGGTTAGGGGTGTTTTGCACCAGGTGAAAGTTGATTACATTATTTTTTGGATTCGGGCGTGAGCCCCGATCAAAGCCCACGGCGAAGTCGGCTCAAAACAAAAGTGACGAAATTAAGTATGTCGAGTAATGAGTAGGATTCAGTGTTTCCACATGCAAAAGTAATTGTTTATTTTATTTTATATAAACGCTTTATCTGCCTTCCCAATGAAAACTAGTTTGAAAATTATAACATTTTATTTTATGTTGAACGTTTCTGGACGACGCACCATGCTGGCTTATTGACAACAAGACCGAGCGGCGCAGATTAGACTACTGTTCGATTTGAGAAGTGCGCTCCTCCCTCACCTCTTTTGCCCGTTCACGTCATGGGTCATAGACTGATAACACCGCGGCTCAGCATAATCGAACCCGCCCGTTGATTCCGCTTCACCGTTGCTGGTGTATATATGAGCTATAAATTAATGGTGCATATAGGCAAAGACACTCAGCACAAATTCACAAGCTATCGCTCATTTCCAAATCTCACTCAGACAAAACACACGAGCTTGCCAGGAGTCGAACCTAGAATCTTCTGATCCGTAGTCAGACGCGTTATCCATTGCGCCACAAGCCCTCCACCTATTTGTTAGACAACCATAACTCCACCCTCATTGGTAAATTTTGGATATTTGGACGCACACAGCAATATATGATTGGTTATCATGGTTATTGGTCGCATCAAATTTGCGGACATTGAGGGGATTCGATTAATCTGGGCCAGGCACCCGGTTAGGGATGTTTTGCACCGGGTGAAAGTTGATTACATTATTTTTTGGATTCGGGAGTGAGCCCCGTTCAAAGCCCACGGCGAAGTCGGCTCAAAACAAAAGTGAAGTAATTAAGTATGTCGAGTAATGAGTAGGATTCAGTGTTTCCACATGCAAAAGTAATTGTTTATTTTATTTTATATAAACGCTTTATCTGCCTTCCCAATGAAAACTAGTTTGAAAATTCGAAAATTTTATTTTATGTTGAACGTTTCTGGACGACGCACCATGCTGGCTTATTGACAACATGACCGAGCGGCGCAGATTAGACTACTGTTCGTTTTGAGAAGTGCGCTCCTCCCTAACCTCTTTTGCCCATTCATGTCACGGGTCATAGACTGATAACCCCGCGGCTCAGCATAATCGAATCCCCCTTGATTCCGCTTCACCGTTGCTGGTGTATATATGAGCTATAAATTAATGGTGCATATAGGCAAAGACAATCAGCACAAATTCACAAGCTATCGCTCATTTGCAAATCTCACTCAGACAAAACACACGAGCTTGCCAGGAGTCGAACCTAGAATCTTCTGATCCGTAGCCAGACGCGTTATCCATTGCGCCACAAGCCCTACACTTATTTTTTTGATAACCATAACTCCACTCTCATTGGTTAATTTTGGATATTTGGACGCACACAGCAATATATGATTGGTTATCATGGTTATTGGTCGCATCAAATTTGCGGACATTGAGGGGATTCGATTAATCTGGGCCAGGCACCCGGTTAGGGGTGTTTTGCACCAGGTGAAAGTTGATTACATTATTTTTTGGATTCGGGCGTGAGCCCCGATCAAAGCCCACGGCGAAGTCGGCTCAAAACAAAAGTGACGAAATTAAGTATGTCGAGTAATGAGTAGGATTCAGTGTTTCCACATGCAAAAGTAATTGTTTATTTTATTTTATATAAACGCTTTATCTGCCTTCCCAATGAAAACTAGTTTGAAAATTATAACATT
This sequence comes from Coregonus lavaretus, assembly GCF_964263955.1. Taxonomy (NCBI): domain Eukaryota; kingdom Metazoa; phylum Chordata; class Actinopteri; order Salmoniformes; family Salmonidae; genus Coregonus; species Coregonus lavaretus. The sequence goes on along the minus strand of NC_139991.1, from coordinate 7,540,815 downwards.
TTATTTTATGTTGAACGTTTCTGGACGACGCACCATGCTGGCTTATTGACAACAAGACCGAGCGGCGCAGATTAGACTACTGTTCGATTTGAGAAGTGCGCTCCTCCCTCACCTCTTTTGCCCGTTCACGTCATGGGTCATAGACTGATAACACCGCGGCTCAGCATAATCGAACCCGCCCGTTGATTCCGCTTCACCGTTGCTGGTGTATATATGAGCTATAAATTAATGGTGCATATAGGCAAAGACACTCAGCACAAATTCACAAGCTATCGCTCATTTCCAAATCTCACTCAGACAAAACACACGAGCTTGCCAGGAGTCGAACCTAGAATCTTCTGATCCGTAGTCAGACGCGTTATCCATTGCGCCACAAGCCCTCCACCTATTTGTTAGACAACCATAACTCCACCCTCATTGGTAAATTTTGGATATTTGGACGCACACAGCAATATATGATTGGTTATCATGGTTATTGGTCGCATCAAATTTGCGGACATTGAGGGGATTCGATTAATCTGGGCCAGGCACCCGGTTAGGGATGTTTTGCACCGGGTGAAAGTTGATTACATTATTTTTTGGATTCGGGAGTGAGCCCCGTTCAAAGCCCACGGCGAAGTCGGCTCAAAACAAAAGTGAAGTAATTAAGTATGTCGAGTAATGAGTAGGATTCAGTGTTTCCACATGCAAAAGTAATTGTTTATTTTATTTTATATAAACGCTTTATCTGCCTTCCCAATGAAAACTAGTTTGAAAATTCGAAAATTTTATTTTATGTTGAACGTTTCTGGACGACGCACCATGCTGGCTTATTGACAACATGACCGAGCGGCGCAGATTAGACTACTGTTCGTTTTGAGAAGTGCGCTCCTCCCTAACCTCTTTTGCCCATTCATGTCACGGGTCATAGACTGATAACCCCGCGGCTCAGCATAATCGAATCCCCCTTGATTCCGCTTCACCGTTGCTGGTGTATATATGAGCTATAAATTAATGGTGCATATAGGCAAAGACAGGGCTTTGCCTATCGCTCATTTGCAAATCTCACTCAGACAAAACACACGAGCTTGCCAGGAGTCGAACCTAGAATCTTCTGATCCGTAGCCAGACGCGTTATCCATTGCGCCACAAGCCCTACACTTATTTTTTTGATAACCATAACTCCACTCTCATTGGTTAATTTTGGATATTTGGACGCACACAGCAATATATGATTGGTTATCATGGTTATTGGTCGCATCAAATTTGCGGACATTGAGGGGATTCGATTAATCTGGGCCAGGCACCCGGTTAGGGATGTTTTGCACCAGGTGAAAGTTGATTACATAATTTTTTGGATTCGGGAGTGAGCCCCGTTCAAAGCCCACGGCGAAGTCGGCTCAAAACAAAAGTGACGTAATTAAGTATGTCGAGTAATGAGTAGGATTCAGTGTTTCCACATGCAAAAGTAATTGTTTATTTTATTTTATATAAACGCTTTATCTGCCTTCCCAATGAAAACTAGTTTGAAAATTCGAAAATTTTATTTTATGTTGAACGTTTCTGGACGACGCACCATGCTGGCTTATTGACAACATGACCGAGCGGCGCAGATTAGACTACTGTTCGTTTTGAGAAGTGCGCTCCTCCCTAACCTCTTTTGCCCATTCATGTCACGGGTCATAGACTGATAACCCCGCGGCTCAGCATAATCGAATCCCCCTTGATTCCGCTTCACCGTTGCTGGTGTATATATGAGCTATAAATTAATGGTGCATATAGGCAAAGACAATCAGCACAAATTCACAAGCTATCGCTCATTTGCAAATCTCACTCAGACAAAACACACGAGCTTGCCAGGAGTCAAACCTAGAATCTTCTGATCCGTAGTCAGACGCATTATCCATTGCGCCACAAGCCCTACACTTATTTTTTTGCTAACCATAACTCCACTCTCATTGGTTAATTTTGGATATTTGGACGCGCACGGCAATATGATTGGTTATTATGGTTATTGGTCGCATCAAATTTGCGGACATTGAGGGAATTCGATTAATCTGGGCCAGGCAACCGGTTAGGGGTGTTTTGCACCGGGTGAAAGTTGATTACATTATTTTTTGGATTCGGGCGTGAGCCCCGATCAAAGCCCACGGCGAAGTCGGCTCAAAACAAAAGTGACGAAATTAAGTATGTCGAGTAATGAGTAGGATTCAGTGTTTCCACATGCAAAAGTAATTGTTTATTTTATTTTATATAAACGCTTTATCTGCCTTCCCAATGAAAACTAGTTTGAAAATTCGAAAATTTGATTTTATGTTGAACGTTTCTGGACGACGCACCATGCTGGCTTATTGACAACATGACCGAGCGGCGCAGATTAGACTACTGTTCGTTTTGAGAAGTGCGCTCCTCCCTAACCTCTTTTGCCCATTCATGTCACGGGTCATAGACTGATAACCCCGCGGCTCAGCATAATCGAATCCCCCTTGATTCCGCTTCACCGTTGCTGGTGTATATATGAGCTATAAATTAATGGTGCATATAGGCAAAGACACTCAGCACAAATTCACAAGCTATCGCTCATTTCCAAATCTCACTCAGACAAAACACACGAGCTTGCCAGGAGTCGAACCTAGAATCTTCTGATCCGTAGTCAGACGCGTTATCCATTGCGCCACAAGCCCTCCACCTATTTGTTAGACAACCATAACTCCACCCTCATTGGTAAATTTTGGATATTTGGACGCACACAGCAATATATGATTGGTTATCATGGTTATTGGTCGCATCAAATTTGCGGACATTGAGGGGATTCGATTAATCTGGGCCAGGCACCCGGTTAGGGATGTTTTGCACCGGGTGAAAGTTGATTACATTATTTTTTGGATTCGGGAGTGAGCCCCGTTCAAAGCCCACGGCGAAGTCGGCTCAAAACAAAAGTGAAGTAATTAAGTATGTCGAGTAATGAGTAGGATTCAGTGTTTCCACATGCAAAAGTAATTGTTTATTTTATTTTATATAAACGCTTTATCTGCCTTCCCAATGAAAACTAGTTTGAAAATTCGAACATTTTATTTTATGTTGAACGTTTCTGGACGACGCACCATGCTGGCTTATTGACAACATGACCGAGCGGCGCAGATTAGACTACTGTTCGTTTTGAGAAGTGCGCTCCTCCCTAACCTCTTTTGCCCATTCATGTCACGGGTCATAGACTGATAACCCCGCGGCTCAGCATAATCGAATCCCCCTTGATTCCGCTTCACCGTTGCTGGTGTATATATGAGCTATAAATTAATGGTGCATATAGGCAAAGACAATCAGCACAAATTCACAAGCTATCGCTCATTTGCAAATCTCACTCAGACAAAACACACGAGCTTGCCAGGAGTCGAACCTAGAATCTTCTGATCCGTAGCCAGACGCGTTATCCATTGCGCCACAAGCCCTACACTTATTTTTTTGATAACCATAACTCCACTCTCATTGGTTAATTTTGGATATTTGGACGCACACAGCAATATATGATTGGTTATCATGGTTATTGGTCGCATCAAATTTGCGGACATTGAGGGGATTCGATTAATCTGGGCCAGGCACCCGGTTAGGGATGTTTTGCACCGGGTGAAAGTTGATTACATTATTTTTTGGATTCGGGAGTGAGCCCCGTTCAAAGCCCACGGCGAAGTCGGCTCAAAACAAAAGTGAAGTAATTAAGTATGTCGAGTAATGAGTAGGATTCAGTGTTTCCACATGCAAAAGTAATTGTTTATTTTATTTTATATAAACGCTTTATCTGCCTTCCCAATGAAAACTAGTTTGAAAATTCGAAAATTTTATTTTATGTTGAACGTTTCTGGACGACGCACCATGCTGGCTTATTGACAACATGACCGAGCGGCGCAGATTAGACTACTGTTCGTTTTGAGAAGTGCGCTCCTCCCTAACCTCTTTTGCCCATTCATGTCACGGGTCATAGACTGATAACCCCGCGGCTCAGCATAATCGAATCCCCCTTGATTCCGCTTCACCGTTGCTGGTGTATATATGAGCTATAAATTAATGGTGCATATAGGCAAAGACAGGGCTTTGCCTATCGCTCATTTGCAAATCTCACTCAGACAAAACACACGAGCTTGCCAGGAGTCGAACCTAGAATCTTCTGATCCGTAGCCAGACGCGTTATCCATTGCGCCACAAGCCCTACACTTATTTTTTTGATAACCATAACTCCACTCTCATTGGTTAATTTTGGATATTTGGACGCACACAGCAATATATGATTGGTTATCATGGTTATTGGTCGCATCAAATTTGCGGACATTGAGGGGATTCGATTAATCTGGGCCAGGCACCCGGTTAGGGATGTTTTGCACCGGGTGAAAGTTGATTACATAATTTTTTGGATTCGGGAGTGAGCCCCGTTCAAAGCCCACGGCGAAGTCGGCTCAAAACAAAAGTGACGTAATTAAGTATGTCGAGTAATGAGTAGGATTCAGTGTTTCCACATGCAAAAGTAATTGTTTATTTTATTTTATATAAACGCTTTATCTGCCTTCCCAATGAAAACTAGTTTGAAAATTCGAAAATTTTATTTTATGTTGAACGTTTCTGGACGACGCACCATGCTGGCTTATTGACAACATGACCGAGCGGCGCAGATTAGACTACTGTTCGTTTTGAGAAGTGCGCTCCTCCCTAACCTCTTTTGCCCATTCATGTCACGGGTCATAGACTGATAACCCCGCGGCTCAGCATAATCGAATCCCCCTTGATTCCGCTTCACCGTTGCTGGTGTATATATGAGCTATAAATTAATGGTGCATATAGGCAAAGACAATCAGCACAAATTCACAAGCTATCGCTCATTTGCAAATCTCACTCAGACAAAACACACGAGCTTGCCAGGAGTCAAACCTAGAATCTTCTGATCCGTAGTCAGACGCATTATCCATTGCGCCACAAGCCCTACACTTATTTTTTTGCTAACCATAACTCCACTCTCATTGGTTAATTTTGGATATTTGGACGCGCACGGCAATATGATTGGTTATTATGGTTATTGGTCGCATCAAATTTGCGGACATTGAGGGAATTCGATTAATCTGGGCCAGGCAACCGGTTAGGGGTGTTTTGCACCGGGTGAAAGTTGATTACATTATTTTTTGGATTCGGGCGTGAGCCCCGATCAAAGCCCACGGCGAAGTCGGCTCAAAACAAAAGTGACGAAATTAAGTATGTCGAGTAATGAGTAGGATTCAGTGTTTCCACATGCAAAAGTAATTGTTTATTTTATTTTATATAAACGCTTTATCTGCCTTCCCAATGAAAACTAGTTTGAAAATTCGAAAATTTGATTTTATGTTGAACGTTTCTGGACGACGCACCATGCTGGCTTATTGACAACATGACCGAGCGGCGCAGATTAGACTACTGTTCGTTTTGAGAAGTGCGCTCCTCCCTAACCTCTTTTGCCCATTCATGTCACGGGTCATAGACTGATAACCCCGCGGCTCAGCATAATCGAATCCCCCTTGATTCCGCTTCACCGTTGCTGGTGTATATATGAGCTATAAATTAATGGTGCATATAGGCAAAGACACTCAGCACAAATTCACAAGCTATCGCTCATTTCCAAATCTCACTCAGACAAAACACACGAGCTTGCCAGGAGTCGAACCTAGAATCTTCTGATCCGTAGTCAGACGCGTTATCCATTGCGCCACAAGCCCTCCACCTATTTGTTAGACAACCATAACTCCACCCTCATTGGTAAATTTTGGATATTTGGACGCACACAGCAATATATGATTGGTTATCATGGTTATTGGTCGCATCAAATTTGCGGACATTGAGGGGATTCGATTAATCTGGGCCAGGCACCCGGTTAGGGATGTTTTGCACCGGGTGAAAGTTGATTACATTATTTTTTGGATTCGGGAGTGAGCCCCGTTCAAAGCCCACGGCGAAGTCGGCTCAAAACAAAAGTGAAGTAATTAAGTATGTCGAGTAATGAGTAGGATTCAGTGTTTCCACATGCAAAAGTAATTGTTTATTTTATTTTATATAAACGCTTTATCTGCCTTCCCAATGAAAACTAGTTTGAAAATTCGAACATTTTATTTTATGTTGAACGTTTCTGGACGACGCACCATGCTGGCTTATTGACAACATGACCGAGCGGCGCAGATTAGACTACTGTTCGTTTTGAGAAGTGCGCTCCTCCCTAACCTCTTTTGCCCATTCATGTCACGGGTCATAGACTGATAACCCCGCGGCTCAGCATAATCGAATCCCCCTTGATTCCGCTTCACCGTTGCTGGTGTATATATGAGCTATAAATTAATGGTGCATATAGGCAAAGACAATCAGCACAAATTCACAAGCTATCGCTCATTTGCAAATCTCACTCAGACAAAACACACAAGCTTGCCAGGAGTCGAACCTAGAATCTTCTGATCCGTAGCCAGACGCGTTATCCATTGCGCCACAAGCCCTACACTTATTTTTTTGATAACCATAACTCCACTCTCATTGGTTAATTTTGGATATTTGGACGCACACAGCAATATATGATTGGTTATCATGGTTATTGGTCGCATCAAATTTGCGGACATTGAGGGGATTCGATTAATCTGGGCCAGGCACCCGGTTAGGGATGTTTTGCACCGGGTGAAAGTTGATTACATTATTTTTTGGATTCGGGAGTGAGCCCCGTTCAAAGCCCACGGCGAAGTCGGCTCAAAACAAAAGTGAAGTAATTAAGTATGTCGAGTAATGAGTAGGATTCAGTGTTTCCACATGCAAAAGTAATTGTTTATTTTATTTTATATAAACGCTTTATCTGCCTTCCCAATGAAAACTAGTTTGAAAATTCGAAAATTTTATTTTATGTTGAACGTTTCTGGACGACGCACCATGCTGGCTTATTGACAACATGACCGAGCGGCGCAGATTAGACTACTGTTCGTTTTGAGAAGTGCGCTCCTCCCTAACCTCTTTTGCCCATTCATGTCACGGGTCATAGACTGATAACCCCGCGGCTCAGCATAATCGAATCCCCCTTGATTCCGCTTCACCGTTGCTGGTGTATATATGAGCTATAAATTAATGGTGCATATAGGCAAAGACAGGGCTTTGCCTATCGCTCATTTGCAAATCTCACTCAGACAAAACACACGAGCTTGCCAGGAGTCGAACCTAGAATCTTCTGATCCGTAGCCAGACGCGTTATCCATTGCGCCACAAGCCCTACACTTATTTTTTTGATAACCATAACTCCACTCTCATTGGTTAATTTTGGATATTTGGACGCACACAGCAATATATGATTGGTTATCATGGTTATTGGTCGCATCAAATTTGCGGACATTGAGGGGATTCGATTAATCTGGGCCAGGCACCCGGTTAGGGATGTTTTGCACCGGGTGAAAGTTGATTACATAATTTTTTGGATTCGGGAGTGAGCCCCGTTCAAAGCCCACGGCGAAGTCGGCTCAAAACAAAAGTGACGTAATTAAGTATGTCGAGTAATGAGTAGGATTCAGTGTTTCCACATGCAAAAGTAATTGTTTATTTTATTTTATATAAACGCTTTATCTGCCTTCCCAATGAAAACTAGTTTGAAAATTCGAAAATTTTATTTTATGTTGAACGTTTCTGGACGACGCACCATGCTGGCTTATTGACAACATGACCGAGCGGCGCAGATTAGACTACTGTTCGTTTTGAGAAGTGCGCTCCTCCCTAACCTCTTTTGCCCATTCATGTCACGGGTCATAGACTGATAACCCCGCGGCTCAGCATAATCGAATCCCCCTTGATTCCGCTTCACCGTTGCTGGTGTATATATGAGCTATAAATTAATGGTGCATATAGGCAAAGACAATCAGCACAAATTCACAAGCTATCGCTCATTTGCAAATCTCACTCAGACAAAACACACGAGCTTGCCAGGAGTCAAACCTAGAATCTTCTGATCCGTAGTCAGACGCATTATCCATTGCGCCACAAGCCCTACACTTATTTTTTTGCTAACCATAACTCCACTCTCATTGGTTAATTTTGGATATTTGGACGCGCACGGCAATATGATTGGTTATTATGGTTATTGGTCGCATCAAATTTGCGGACATTGAGGGAATTCGATTAATCTGGGCCAGGCACCCGGTTAGGGGTGTTTTGCACCGGGTGAAAGTTGATTACATTATTTTTTGGATTCGGGCGTGAGCCCCGATCAAAGCCCACGGCGAAGTCGGCTCAAAACAAAAGTGACGAAATTAAGTATGTCGAGTAATGAGTAGGATTCAGTGTTTCCACATGCAAAAGTAATTGTTTATTTTATTTTATATAAACGCTTTATCTGCCTTCCCAATGAAAACTAGTTTGAAAATTCGAAAATTTGATTTTATGTTGAACGTTTCTGGACGACGCACCATGCTGGCTTATTGACAACATGACCGAGCGGCGCAGATTAGACTACTGTTCGTTTTGAGAAGTGCGCTCCTCCCTAACCTCTTTTGCCCATTCATGTCACGGGTCATAGACTGATAACCCCGCGGCTCAGCATAATCGAATCCCCCTTGATTCCGCTTCACCGTTGCTGGTGTATATATGAGCTATAAATTAATGGTGCATATAGGCAAAGACACTCAGCACAAATTCACAAGCTATCGCTCATTTCCAAATCTCACTCAGACAAAACACACGAGCTTGCCAGGAGTCGAACCTAGAATCTTCTGATCCGTAGTCAGACGCGTTATCCATTGCGCCACAAGCCCTCCACCTATTTGTTAGACAACCATAACTCCACCCTCATTGGTAAATTTTGGATATTTGGACGCACACAGCAATATATGATTGGTTATCATGGTTATTGGTCGCATCAAATTTGCGGACATTGAGGGGATTCGATTAATCTGGGCCAGGCACCCGGTTAGGGATGTTTTGCACCGGGTGAAAGTTGATTACATTATTTTTTGGATTCGGGAGTGAGCCCCGTTCAAAGCCCACGGCGAAGTCGGCTCAAAACAAAAGTGAAGTAATTAAGTATGTCGAGTAATGAGTAGGATTCAGTGTTTCCACATGCAAAAGTAATTGTTTATTTTATTTTATATAAACGCTTTATCTGCCTTCCCAATGAAAACTAGTTTGAAAATTCGAACATTTTATTTTATGTTGAACGTTTCTGGACGACGCACCATGCTGGCTTATTGACAACATGACCGAGCGGCGCAGATTAGACTACTGTTCGTTTTGAGAAGTGCGCTCCTCCCTAACCTCTTTTGCCCATTCATGTCACGGGTCATAGACTGATAACCCCGCGGCTCAGCATAATCGAATCCCCCTTGATTCCGCTTCACCGTTGCTGGTGTATATATGAGCTATAAATTAATGGTGCATATAGGCAAAGACAATCAGCACAAATTCACAAGCTATCGCTCATTTGCAAATCTCACTCAGACAAAACACACGAGCTTGCCAGGAGTCGAACCTAGAATCTTCTGATCCGTAGCCAGACGCGTTATCCATTGCGCCACAAGCCCTACACTTATTTTTTTGATAACCATAACTCCACTCTCATTGGTTAATTTTGGATATTTGGACGCACACAGCAATATATGATTGGTTATCATGGTTATTGGTCGCATCAAATTTGCGGACATTGAGGGGATTCGATTAATCTGGGCCAGGCACCCGGTTAGGGATGTTTTGCACCGGGTGAAAGTTGATTACATAATTTTTTGGATTCGGGAGTGAGCCCCGTTCAAAGCCCACGGCGAAGTCGGCTCAAAACAAAAGTGACGTAATTAAGTATGTCGAGTAATGAGTAGGATTCAGTGTTTCCACATGCAAAAGTAATTGTTTATTTTATTTTATATAAACGCTTTATCTGCCTTCCCAATGAAAACTAGTTTGAAAATTCGAAAATTTTATTTTATGTTGAACGTTTCTGGACGACGCACCATGCTGGCTTATTGACAACATGACCGAGCGGCGCAGATTAGACTACTGTTCGTTTTGAGAAGTGCGCTCCTCCCTAACCTCTTTTGCCCATTCATGTCACGGGTCATAGACTGATAACCCCGCGGCTCAGCATAATCGAATCCCCCTTGATTCCGCTTCACCGTTGCTGGTGTATATATGAGCTATAAATTAATGGTGCATATAGGCAAAGACAATCAGCACAAATTCACAAGCTATCGCTCATTTGCAAATCTCACTCAGACAAAACACACGAGCTTGCCAGGAGTCAAACCTAGAATCTTCTGATCCGTAGTCAGACGCATTATCCATTGCGCCACAAGCCCTACACTTATTTTTTTGCTAACCATAACTCCACTCTCATTGGTTAATTTTGGATATTTGGACGCGCACGGCAATATGATTGGTTATTATGGTTATTGGTCGCATCAAATTTGCGGACATTGAGGGAATTCGATTAATCTGGGCCAGGCACCCGGTTAGGGGTGTTTTGCACCGGGTGAAAGTTGATTACATTATTTTTTGGATTCGGGCGTGAGCCCCGATCAAAGCCCACGGCGAAGTCGGCTCAAAACAAAAGTGACGAAATTAAGTATGTCGAGTAATGAGTAGGATTCAGTGTTTCCACATGCAAAAGTAATTGTTTATTTTATTTTATATAAACGCTTTATCTGCCTTCCCAATGAAAACTAGTTTGAAAATTCGAAAATTTGATTTTATGTTGAACGTTTCTGGACGACGCACCATGCTGGCTTATTGACAACATGACCGAGCGGCGCAGATTAGACTACTGTTCGTTTTGAGAAGTGCGCTCCTCCCTAACCTCTTTTGCCCATTCATGTCACGGGTCATAGACTGATAACCCCGCGGCTCAGCATAATCGAATCCCCCTTGATTCCGCTTCACCGTTGCTGGTGTATATATGAGCTATAAATTAATGGTGCATATAGGCAAAGACACTCAGCACAAATTCACAAGCTATCGCTCATTTCCAAATCTCACTCAGACAAAACACACGAGCTTGCCAGGAGTCGAACCTAGAATCTTCTGATCCGTAGTCAGACGCGTTATCCATTGCGCCACAAGCCCTCCACTTATTCTATAGACAACCATAACTCCACTCTCATTGGTTAATTTTGGATATTTGGACGCACACAGCAATATATGATTGGTTATCATGGTTATTGGTCGCATCAAATTTGCGGACATTGAGGGGATTCGATTAATCTGGGCCAGGCACCCGGTTAGGGATGTTTTGCACCGGGTGAAAGTTGATTACATTATTTTTTGGATTCGGGCGTGAGCCCCGTTCAAAGCCCACGGCGAAGTCGGCTCAAAACAAAAGTGACGTAATTAAGTATGTCGAGTAATGAGTAGGATTCAGTGTTTCCACATGCAAAAGTAATTGTTTATTTTATTTTATATAAACGCTTTATCTGCCTTCCCAATGAAAACTAGTTAGAAAATTCGAAAATTTGATTTGATGTTGAACGTTTCTGGACGACGCACCATGCTGGCTTATTGACAATGTCGTATCGGGTGAATGGTGGCAATTATTGCTGATAAACAAAGGAGTCCGCTCATACTGAACTTTGATCATAAGGTTTATTCAGATCACAAGCTTTAGCATAAGTGACAGGTGACATGCCCACCCGGAGAGCGACGCCTCAGAATGGCTGCTCTGCCTCTCTTCTTCGTTTACCCCTACTTATAAACAATGCAAAAAGATGGGCTCCCTCTTCTGGCCAATCACCAGTCTCCCCTGTCTACAACACACTTCCTGTCTGTTGTATGTGGCGCTACACTAAAACATTCCCTCTTGATACTAAAATGAACATTCTTTCAGTTCCACTTAAAAACATTTAACAAAGACATAATCCTAATACACGACATATCCCCCCTTCGAGACGAACAGTCTCGAAAACAAACAGAATAGGATTATGACAAGTAACAATTTATCTTATTGAGTATCTTTAACATTAAACCAAAAAAACATTATTCTCTAGAGTGTAAATACCTTTCTATGAAATATGAATAACTGTTTATGAAGTGTGAATACATTACTATGAAATATGAACAAATCTTTATGGAGTGTAAGAGCGAAAAACTGTCCGGCAGCCATCTTTTCAGATATCCATCCATCAATCAAGACAGTAAAATTCTCTCACGGTCCCTCTGCCCCAGGCAACCACCTAGATACTCCAAATAAACTCATAAACCATGTAAATGCATTTGAAACTATGATGCAATTAAATACACATGTAAGCCCCTGCAAACAAAATCCTATCCAAAAAATATCCACTGTAAGGCTGGTCAACCCATTGGACCCTACAGTGAACCTCTCCCTGCCTAGACTCCCTCTCCCTAAATATTCACGAAATAAACAAAAACATCTAAGTTCCTCACATGTATCCAATAACATCAAATATCCTTCTACAAAAATGTATCCCTAAGGCTATGACACAAATTATGTATTACACATGTCTATATTTCATTGCAGACACTGGAATGTAGTCCACTACACTTCATCTCCCCGTAGTCTCGACTTCCAATGGATTATTGATGATGGAATCGGCCACACCCTCCTTGTTTCATCTCCTCCAGTCATATTGTCCCTTAGTATTTCAATCTCCACATGTTCCCCCAAATGCTTCTGAAAGAAAAGGAAAGACCAAACAGTATCTTTTGCAAAACAACACTTTCAAATTGACCATCAATATCAACTAAGAATATAAAAATGATATATAAATGATGTATGAATCACATTAACCTCTTCCCCCCTTGATTCATAAAATCATACCAACATCACCCTAATATTGATTTTTTTTTTTGAAAAATCATCAAATAATCAAAAAGGATATTTATCTATTCAGTTCTACTTGTCCATCTTCATCCAGATCAGGAACAGTCAACACCGGCATCTGAGTGTTGTCTCCAGGCATCACTCTCCAACCTATCTCAATATCATAGCTTTCTCAAAGGTCAGTAACAAATTACAAACATCACACACAGTGCTATCAAAGCTGCAATTAAATGTAACCCATCACTGCCCCTACTGGCCTACCTGATCTTGCAACCAAGTCTTCTCAGATCTCCCAAACGCATCCCTTATATTCTTCAACGCATCTATAACACTCGTGATAATATCTGAACTATCTGGACTCAAAGTATACCTAATATTATCAATATGATCTTCCCAAATGTTAACACCATACCATGGAAAAAGTCCCCCCTTCTCCCTTAGATTTATCCTTCAATGATAGGCTTGAAGACTATGACATGTAGCCATGTCTCTTTTCATCCAATTTCAAATATAGCTTCAGATTTCTGTGTCCGGTGCTACCCCTCTTATAATGGTAGAAACCTCATATGGAAGCTTCAACGTTGACATGTAACAACATCCTGTCCATCCATAGGGTAAGAATATATATGCTTTATCACCACAAACCCTCCAAATATCTCTAAACTTCCCCATAGTCACATTGTCAGGCAAAAGCTAATCTTTTAACCATCAAAGTCCTGATCTTCTTACTAACTGGTACATAAAAAGTAACCTATTTCTCATTACTACCCTTAAGGTCATGCATACCCAAAGTTATCATATAACATCACAATCTGATATTCACATAAACATACCCCTTACCTCATATGTTTTATTAGAACAAAAACAACTTTTAGCCCTCAATGGTTACACCTCAAATGCTTCAGGGTTTGCTGTTACCTGATTTTCTTTCCCTTCTAACAAATGCACACAAGTTAATTCACTTAACCCAATACCACCTAACCCTAGGCTTAAACAAATGTTTTGACAACGACATTATTTTATCTGTTACTGACTGTTGCTGATACCACAGTCATGACAAAGCATAAAATTGACACATACTTGATAGAGGTCGAGCGACCGTCTCTAACATGTTTGGTTCTGGAATTCTCACCAGACATGGACCCTCAAGATTCCTCACTGATCTTACAGAATGAGCTGCTGGAACCTGCCCATCTATCTCTAATTTTCACAACAGAAGAATCAAACCACTCCCTTTAGTTTCTCTCTCCCCTAACGAGCGGTACTGATCAGATACCTCTCCTTGTCTGTCATTAAAATCAAAGACCTCATCCTGTACCACCATGATAGTATCCTTCACTATTTCAGATGAATCTATATTGTCTCTACCACTATCTGCTCTCCTATTTTAAGTCCTTCTTGCTACCCCTTTAATTTCAGAAAAGTTGTTGTCGGTGTCATACTTCCTACATCTGCTATTGCCATCGTATCATTAATCCCTTCCAAAGTTACCATTAAAGTAGTTGATTTAGTTGATGTATCAACCTTAATTACTTCTAGTGCGAAAGTTCCCGTTATCCTATGTGTATTATTTACTGTTCGAGTGACTACTGTAATCTACTCCTCCTGAACTCCCTCAATGACTGTGGAGGCTACAACAGACCTCAACTCTTCCATTATAAGCGTTACTTTATGAATTACATAGCCTTTTAACCAATAATTCTTAACCGGAACAAATTCTAATGCTTGCACTAGATAAGTATACTTATTCTCCATAATTATCTCTCCATGTGGGAGGAACGTCCCCATCCTAACCCTAATAAGTATTTTTTCCCCTAAAATTGGTGCTGGAGCTATTGGTTCCCTTATAATCAAATGCGATATATTTATGGCTTTAATAACTATCAATGTTGAAAGAGTTAAATTGCTTCTCACTGTTGTTTTAATAGACTGAAGTGTTAATGTCCTTAGTTACTTCATCCATTTTCCAAAGATTTGAAGTCTTTGCTTGTACTTCCATCTATCACCACTAGTGTCACTTTTTCCCAACTCTCAGTCCTATCTCTAATCCCTGACTTTCAAACTTTTTGATTATAAAAAATACACCTATAATTACCTTGATCTCCCTGCTGGGAACTGTAACTATAGATACTCAATCACCCTCAATCTTCTCTTATCATTCAGCAACACATACTTTCTCAATGCATCTGCTCCTAACAGATCTAAACTCCTACCATATCTTCCCACTAAACTTTAAAATGTCCTTCACTACTGTTCTCTCTCTCTTACTACTAACTTTGAAACTTAGCTTACTGTCTTAGAGTTCCTTCAACCTAGTTCTCCTAACTTATTTTAATCTAATCTTTTCTCCTAACCTTTAAAAACCTTTTCCACTGATTTATTCACAAAATCCCTTTACCACCAAATTTTTAGAATATGTGATTGGGAAAGTCCCCACCTGCTTCTGACTTTTTTACACACAGACTTGGCAAACGACTAAACACCTTTTAGCCTAGCCTGAAATCTCTTGGTGTAAGAATGTAACCCAGAATAACAGTCACCCCTTTTAACTTTATTTTTCAGACAGATTGTCTAATAGGCAGTCTAATAGATTATCATCCTTCCTATGATATGATCTTTTTAAGCCAATATGATTCCCAAAAACCCTACTTTTTAAAATCTTCTACCAGACAGCCGTCTAGTGTACATCTTATTGTACAGTTCAATTTACACAATGCATCTCTTCCCAATAATGCAATAGGTATATGCTCTAATATTAGTATCTTAAGAGTAATTAACTGTTTTACTACCTCAAATCCCTATCCTAATTAGTTAATTTTACATAGTGAGATGTTTAACCTCTTTAGGCTGAACACAGATAAGTTTTTCCACTATTCACTATCACTTCTCATAGTCCTCTGGTTTTACTTCAATTGTTAGCTATTTTCTCTTCTTCTCTAATCGGTGCTATCAGCTGACACCCCCCTTCGTATCTTCTAGGCACTAACAGGTGATCTCGACTGCCCCTGTATCTTCCTTAAAAATGTTCTCTGTTGTTTCCTCCTGACTTGTTGCAGTCACAGGTAAAGTGACCAACCTGTCCATAATTATAACAGTCTTCTGAAAGTTGCTGGAAGTGTAGCTGAAATCTTCCTCCTCCTTCTAAGCCTTCTCGTCCTCTTCCTCTCCAATTCTGTGTCTGTCCAGAAACTGGCTGTGGATATGAAACACCTGGTACCCCCCTTGGCTGGTACAATTGCATTTGATATTGTTCAGTTGAAGCTGTAACAGTGATTGTTGATTTGGTTCACTCTGATTCTTCATAACCAAAGCTTCTCTTCTCCACCAGTTGTATGATTGAGTTTTCTGAGAGCTTCTTGATCCCGTTCTTTCTTGTTGACATATCAGGATTCTTCAACAGCTTATATTCTAAGTTCTGTCCTCAAAATATCATCTTCCATCATCTTCTTACTTTTCTTCTGTGCCAGTCCTTGTAGGACAAACTCCTTTTGAATACACAGCACCTTCAGTCTCCTCTTTCTCGCTGTCTTCATCTGAACTCGAATCTCTTGTATCCTTCTTCCTTCAACTTCCATCAGAGATCAAATCTCTAGTATCCTTCTTTCCTCTCTTGCCAACTTCCTTCTGATCACAGAGTCATATCCACCCATGACCTCTTCTCAATCACTCTCATCTTCATCATCCTCGTCTTCTTTAACCTCACTCTTCTCTTCCAGACATCTCATTTTCTTCCTTCTGGAGTTTTGGATTCATCTTTATCGTCGTTTCTGCTTATCCTCTATCTATTATTCGTCTTCATCTCTAATGCAACAATCACCCTCCTGGATGATCACTGGAAGCTGAGGATAAACATCCCTAAGCTCTACTTCCCTCTCGTAAGGTGGGTGTCCTATTGCTGAATCCGTGTGTGAGAAAGGTGTACTAACTTCTGCCATTAGTTTTCCTAACACTACTTTAGTTAAAGGATTACTATTTTTTCCCTATATCAACCGGTGTAATGACTTTCATAGCCTTGCTGTCCTTTCTCCCCATTGTAACTACTCTTTTATATTCCTTTATTGTGAACTATTTTATTTTAGCCTATATAGCCTATGGCTTCCCCCCTCTAATTATTAATATAACCCAAACAACCCAAAAAATAATAATAATAATTAAAACCAATTTTTATTCCTATATCCTATGTCACCAATTTATCAATTAGTGGTGGCTATCTTACCACAACCCATCAAATGCAATTAGTCAACTTCAAACTACAATTCCCATAACCCCTTGCTCTATAAGCCCTTGCTCTATAAGCACCTAATTATCTTAAATTTACAGACTAATGTCAGTCCTTGATTCCCAACACAACTGTAATTAACCCAAGTGATGCACATAGCCTCCAAAATGCAAGTTTTAATGAAATAGTATTTGCCAAGCCTATGTGAAATTGTCAAAACATCAAAGAAGATTTTGTAACCAGACCAGTCTCAAACCCTTTTTTGACTTGATCCTCTGTCGCGTCACGTGATGTCACGTCAGCACTTCCTGTATCTCCTCTCTCCTCTTGCTTATCGTTCCTCTCATATGACAGAAGAACAAAGACACATAATAACATTTTAGTAGTTGATGCAATTACTGAGTATTTCCAACCATTCAATATTCGTTCGTTCTACATTATTCACTCTAAGACTAAACTCAGAACTAAATAGATCGCTCAAAAACATTTTTATTTTATTTTAATCCGTCATTTAATTTAATTCATTATATTCCGTCAACATATATTTAATGTATAAATTCACTACATCTCAACAAATAGTTTCATGTTCAAACAGCAGCCACTTTAAAACTATAAGATTCGTGTTAAAATCTCTCATCTTTGTTCCCTCGTCTGTGTCTCCCTGTCTCCCCCTGCAGTGTAACAGATGTGTTGTTTAGTAAAATCCCACACATGCGCGATACATTCAAAAATACTTTTTCACCGTGGAAGGGAGATTCTTAGATCTCTCCCCAATCCCCAAATAGACGGTTAACAGTCCTGCTGTACCCCCGTTTCCCCCTCATAGTCAAACAACATTTAACAGCGCTCACAAAACATAGAACTTGAATTCCACATACAAACATAATTTAAGAGGCTTTAATCCATCGCAGTGGACCTCTACGGTCACATGTTAGCATGCAGCATATTAGCATTTAGCCTTAGCATTTAGCCTTAGCCTGTATGCACCATGTAGCATAAAAACAATGTACCCGACATTGCGTCTTTAATTACTGTTTCCTTTGTCCTAAATTTAGGCTGCCGTGAGTATGGCTATTTATATGAGCGGTCCCCCCCACGCAAATATCCCGTCGGACAGAAGATGGGCAAGCAACCCCCAATAAATCTACAACCAAACCCCAGTCTAAGACTGACCTGAAACCCATAACGCGTTCCCAGGATATTATGGCCCACCATGCGGTCGCCCCGTTTGTTACGAGGGCTTATCAAATCCTGCAATGTCCTAACTTGTATACATATCTTGGCCCCGATTGTTCTTGACTTACTATTCAAGCAACACATCTCTATAAACAATCCATAAGCTCTAACCACTTTTGCGCTGTTTTTAAAATTTTATAATGATTAGCCAGACCCCCAGTCATCAGCAAAAACGCCACCCGAGGCACGGTCGTATGGTACATTTCTCCAGTGTACAATCACATAGCATCCAACCTAACAATCTCCAAAGCTGTGAGGAAAACTCACCCTTTTCTGGCACTTCAGAACGAGTTAGCTTGGCGGCTACGAATGAGCAAAGGAGAGATGCAGACCAGCCCCACGTTGGGCGCCATTTGTCGTATCGGGTGAATGGTGGCAATTATTGCTGATAAACAAAGGAGTCCGCTCATACTGAACTTTGATCATAAGGTTTATTCAGATCACAAGCTTTAGCATAAGTGACAGGTGACATGCCCACCCGGAGAGCGACGCCTCAGAATGGCTGCTCTGCCTCTCTTCTTCGTTTACCCCTACTTATAAACAATGCAAAAAGATGGGCTCCCTCTTCTGGCCAATCACCAGTCTCCCCTGTCTACAACACACTTCCTGTCTGTTGTATGTGGCGCTACACTAAAACATTCCCTCTTGATACTAAAATGAACATTCTTTCAGTTCCACTTAAAAACATTTAACAAAGAAATAATCCTAATACACGACAACAACATGAGTGGCGCAGATTAGACTACTGTTCGTTTTGAGAAGTGCGCTCCTCCCTAACCTCTTTTGCCCATTCATGTCACGGGTCATAGACTGATAACCCCGCGGCTCAGCATAATCGAATCCCCCTTTATTCCGCTTCACCGTTGCTGGTGTATATATGAGCTATAAAATAATGGTGCATATAGGCAAAGACAATCAGCACAAATTCACAAGCTATCGCTCATTTGCAAATCTCACTCAGACACAGACAAAACACACGAGCTTGCCAGGAGTCGAACCTAGAATCTTCTGATCCGTAGTCAGACGCGTTATCCATTGCGCCACAAGCCCTCCACTTATTTTTTAGACAACCATAATGATTAGTTACCGGAGTGTAACTCCAGTTCTATGAGTGGAGCGGAGCCCCATAGGGGAGCTCTGCTCCTAGTGGTTTACCCTCTGCCCTAAGGCAGAACAGCCTGAAGCAAATTTATGCACACACCTGCAGCCAATGGGAGCACAGGTGCCCCTATATAAGGGGACACATCCCCTCACTCAGCCTCCCGAGACATTATCTTCAGCGAGACTAGAGAGGGTCGGCAGTGCCTTAAGTCCTATGGGGCTCCGCTCCACTCATAGAACTGGAGTTACACTCCGGTAACTAATCGTTCTATATCGTGGAGCTCCGCCCCATAGGGGAGCTCTGCTCCTAGTGGTTTAAGGCGGAGCGTAGCGCTCCAAAATGTACTCCCTGCCGAGCCTAACACTTCCCATTAAAAAATGAAAAGGTCAAGCCTAGCAATGGCCGCAACCAATTCCCGCAGTACTGCAACTAAAAACCCCTCCGGGCGTCACAATATACCGCGTCATCGGTTAAAGACCCGCCCCATCTAGTTCAATGGCAATACCAATGACTAGTGGGCAGATCATCAGAATAAAAGCTACACTAATCTGTACTAGCAGATAGATGTGCCTCAATATCCTGTAAAAACACTACCGACCACTAATGGAATGACACCAATTGTCACTCTACATTACGTGCCCAGTAGACCACCTCACTCACTCAATGGAACCCAGAGATTAGTAGGCGGGAACAAAATATAAGTCATACTAAACTGAAACATCAGATAGATGACCTCACATTCTGTCAATTCCACACATATCTCTACTATACTGACCCTGTCAGTCAAGAGACATGCCACAAGATATGCTTTCCATCTAAAGCGGACCTGATAGAGACCTGTGTCCATCGTCCTGCTTCTCTCTCCTCCAGCTCAAGATTCCCCTTCAGCTATGCTGAGTACAATCGAGCCAGAGAGCTAGAAAGCCTATCTATCAACAAACATGTTTTCCTAACCAAAGCGGACCTGATTGGAACCTGCCCATAGTCCTGCTTTATCCTCTCTTCCTGGCTCAAAGTCACCTTTCAGCTTCGCTGAGTACAGACCGAGCCAAAGAGCTAGAAAACATATCTGTCCATAATATGTCCTCCTAACCAAAGCGGACTCGATGAACACCCATGTCCACAGTCCTACTTTTTTCCTCTCTTTCTTGCTCAAGATCTCCTTTCAGCCACGCTGAGTACAGATCGAGCCAAAGAGTTAGAAGACATATCTAATAGACAGAACAGAATATATCTTCCTAACCAAAGCGGACCTGATGGACACACATATCCACAGTCCTGCTTTTCCCTCTCTATCTTACTCAAGATCTTCCTTCAGCCACGCTGAGTACAGATCGAGCCAAAGAGTTAGAAGACATATCTAATAGATAGAACAGAATATATCTTCTTAACCAAAGCGAACCTGATGGACACCCATGTCCACAGTCTTGCTTTTCCCTCTCTATCTTACTCAAGATCTTCCTTCAGCCACGCTGAGTACAGATCGAGCCAAAGAGTTAGAAGACATATCTAATAGATAGAAACGAATAAATGGAGACGGCGTCGACCATGACGCTGCTCTACAAATATCCTCTACCCCTGTTCCTCTGAAGAGGGCAGTAGAAGCTGCTACTCCACGAGTGGAGTGAGCTCTGATACCCTGAGGCAGTTGTCGCCCCGCTGCCTCGTACGCTGTCTCAATACCTTCACAAAGCCAATGAGACAATCGCTGTTTTGAAAGTGGTCTACCTAATGCAGCCGCACCGTGACACACAAACAGCTGAGGCGATGACCTAACCGCTGCTGTGCGCTCAACGTAACACGCCAAAGCGCGCACTGGGCACAGACAATGAAGCTTTTCCTCACTCCTCTCCCTATGAGGAGGGGGAGAAAAAGCCCACAACTCCACAGTCTGTGATCTATATGCACTGCTAATAACCTTCGGCACAAACGCCGGGTTAGGACGTAACACCGCTCTGCTCAGATCGCCATTAATGGCAAGGCAGTCGGGTCTCGTCGACAGGGCACACAAATCACTGACACGCTTAGCGGTAGTCAAGGCGAGCAACAGTGCCGTCTTGATAGACAACATCTTGAGGGGTATTTGATTCAATGGCTCGAACGGCGACTTACATAGCGCTTCGAGAACCAAGGCCAAATCCCACTGGGGCAGCGTGGCTCTAGGCATTGGCCTAAGCCGCCGCGTTCCCAATAAGAAACGTTTCACTAATGGGTGACTGAACACGTTCTTTCCGTCAAACCCCTCATGACCAGCTGAAATTGCCGCTGCAAACACCCGAATGGTGGAGGGCGATTTCTGCTTATCAAACATAAACTGCAGAAAAGAGAGCACACTCTCCACCTGACAGTTCGTGGGGTCTACGCCCTGTGTGTCACACCATCGTGAGAAAACGTTCCATCTGCTGGTATACATCCTAGAAGTGGAACCGGCTCGTGCACCTTGTATGGTTCTGATCACTGCATCAGATAACCCACGGCGCCTCAGCCTGTCCCATTCAGGAGCCAAGCCTTCAGTGGTTGGCCGATTATGGGCCACTGCCCTATCGAGCCTCCCGCCTGGGTCAACGCGTCTCGTCGATGTGGAATTGGCCAAGGTGGCGCAATCAACATCTGACTCATCTCCGCAAACCACGGAGCCCCCGGGCGATCGGGCGCTATCAGTATCACTGACAGCTCCTCTGACCTCACCCTGGCTAGCAGTGGGAGAATGCAAGACAGCGGAGGGAATGCATACAGGAGAACTTTCGGCCACGGGTAGTGCGCGAATGCGTCTCTTCCCAATGGTGGCTCGTCCTGTTCCCTCAGAGAGAACCATAGGGGACACTGCGCGTTCACGCGTGACGCGAACAGATCCACCTCTGCTCTCCCGAACTGTTCCCAAATTCGGAGAACGATGTCCGGATGCAGACACCACTCGTCGTCTCGAGGACCCCCTCTTGACATGAGGTCTGCTCCTACGTTCAAGTAGCCCGGAATGTGTGCTGCTCTCAACGAGCGAAGGTGCTTGTGAGCCCACAGCCACAATTCCTCTGCCGCCCGGTGGAGGGCAGGAGACCTGACCCCTCCCTGGCGATTTATGTGGGCCACTGTGGTCCGGTTGTCTGACCAGACCAGCACATCGCGACCCCGAAGGGTGGGCGCGAAGTGGGTCAAAACCAGTCGAACCGTTTCCAACTCCAAGAGGTTTATGTGACGACCTGATTGAGGCCATACACCTCTTATCGCTTGAGTCTGACATGTCCCTCCCCATCCAGTCAGAGAGGCATCTGTAAATACTGGAATGTAGGATGACACCTTGCCCATCGGGACTCCGTGCGTGAGAACGCTCGGGTTCCTCCAATAGTCCAGGTCTGCTCTTAGCGAGAGAGGAACCACCACCAACCGATGACGTTGACGCACTGGGTCTAGTCTTAGTTGGGCGAACCATCGCTGTATTCTGCGCATGTGCAGAAGTCCCAGCGGGACCACAGAGTGGGCTGACGACATGAGACCCAAAAGTGACATGATCGATAGCGCCGTCACTGTGTGATTCGGACGGCACTTCCTCAGGGCTAGCAACAATGCTACCCTTCGAGGGTCCGAGATTCGAGCCCTCAACATTACAGTGTCTAGCTGTATCCCCAGGTAGACAATCTGATGACTGGGCCAGGGTGCGCTCTTTTTCCAATTCACAGCGAACCCCAGACGCGTGAGGTGAATCACTGTCTGTGTTGTGTGAGTGATCGCCAGCTCTGCTGACGGGGCGAGAACCAGCAGGTCGTCTAGATAGGCTAATAGCCTTATCCCTTGACGACGTAGCGGCTCCAATGCCGCCTCTACACATTTGGAAAACGTTCGAGGTGCCAGGGCGTACCCGAATGGCATCCTCGTGAACTCGTACGCCACCCCTTGAAAGGCGAACCACAGAAACTTCCTGTGACGCGATTGTATCGGCACATGGAAGTACGCGTCCTTTAGGTCTATGCTTGTACAAAAGTCTCCTTTCTGGACACATTCCAGTAGACGTTTTGTCGTCAGCATTCGGAAGGGTCGTTTGGTTATGCTCTCGTTGAGAGTGCGTAAATCCAAAATCGGCCTCACTCCCCCCGTCTTTTTGGGCACTAGGAAATAAGGCGAATACAGCCCTTTGTTCCTTTGCTCCCGGGGAACTACTGTGACCGCCTCCTTCGCCAAAAGTTCCGTAATCTCTGACATCAGAGCGGCTACTTTGTCCGGCGTTTTCATCACCGTCTCCACCACTCCCCTGAACGGGGGTGGGGTTCGATGGAATTGGAGGGCATAACCCTTCTGCAACGTCTGTTCTAGCCAGCGTGAGAGGGTACAGCTTCGTTGCCACTGCCAGCAATGCAGAGAAAGCGGGCGCGCACGAAGCTGTGGTGCATCCAGTAGGAAGGACCTGTATTCCTCTATGGCCCTTGCCGCCGCTATTCCCCAGCACTGGGTTGGTGGAATAGCCCAAGGCGGGCCCCCCTCGAAAGGGAGAGGAAACATCAGCTCGTTCTGAGAGAATCGGAGGCCTTGATACGTCAGTTACGTCTGTAGCTCTAGTATTCCGGCCCTCCGTGAACGCAGCACGGTTTTGAGCTGCGCTGACTGAGGTATTAACCTGAGACAGAGCGCTCTCCCCGGATAGCAGTTGCGTCATCATGTCATTGTCTGACTGAGACTGCTGCTTGTCATGAGATCCGTCCACTGCAGTACTCAATAGAGTCTGGAAAGTGTGGTCTCTAACTGGTACCACAAGGTGGCGCCACAATACCTCTTTTTCACTGGTCTCATGAGGCTGCTCAACAGCACACTCTGGGTGTGGTGAGCTGCACTCAGAGTAATGGGCATTGTTACGTTCTGAATTAGCCGGGGGCGTCCATACATTGGTTATACCTGTAACTCTAGTATTCCCGCCCTCCGTGAACGTCGCACGGGTCTGAACTGCGCTGGCTGAGGCGTTAGCCTGAAGCAAGGCGTCATTCCCAGCTAGCGGCTGCGTCTTCATGTCATATTTAGACTGAGACGGCTGCCTGCTATGTGAGACCTTTACTACAGAGCTCCTAGGAGTCTGTAGTAAAATATCTTTATTAGGTGAGCTAAGGCTGCGCCTTGCTACCTTTTTCTCTTTCCTCTCCTGAGTGTGTTCAACTACGCACCCTTGGTGGGTTGAGCTACACTCGGGATGGTGAGAGAAATTCATAGGACGTGAAGTACTCTGCAATGTGTCATGGAAGACAGGCCCTTTTGTGACAATGTCAGTGAG
Source organism: Coregonus lavaretus (assembly GCF_964263955.1). Classification (NCBI taxonomy): domain Eukaryota; kingdom Metazoa; phylum Chordata; class Actinopteri; order Salmoniformes; family Salmonidae; genus Coregonus; species Coregonus lavaretus. Next base: position 7,516,241 of record NC_139991.1, on the reverse strand, counting down.
AGCCAGCTCTTTATTCACACAACAACAATAAACATTTCCCTCCATGCCCTGAACAGTAGGGTGGGGGGGAACAGTGGGCTCTGTCGCGTCTTGCGCCGAGCCGTCATCCGTCCTCTCCCCCTCGTCTCGTCATTGGTGCCGTCTTTTCTGGCTGACCTTCCGGTGTTGCCAGGACGGTTTCGTGACGACCTCTCTCGCCGGCGGGATCGTCGCCACCACCGTCGTCGCTGGAGGGGCCGAGCCCGCTCGCCTGCTGTCGGTGGTAGGCGCCTGTCGCCTGGCCCGTCGCCTCCCTGTAGTTCTACTGGGGGCGTTGGAGGTTGACGGTTTGGTTGAGGCCCTGCTAAACTTGCCTGCCAATGGCAGGTGTTTAGCCAGGTGCTTCTTCTCCTCGTCCAGCTTACCGAAACGTTCCGTCGCCTCTTTAACGGCGACCCCAAAGAGGCCCTCGCTAGAGACGGGAGCGTTCAGTAGCGAGGCCCTGTCCGTCTCCTTCATGGCTGTCATTGACAGCCAGAGGTGACGTTCCATGACCACCGAGGTGGCCATGGACCGGCCTGCGCATATCGCTGACGCCTGTGTCAAGTGAAGAATAGCGGCAGAAATCCTGGACGCCTCTTCAATCTCGTCGCTGGTCAACTCTGACCTACCCGTTGTTAGGCGGGATAGGGAGGCCGCGAGGAGAGCGATGTTGTTAGTCGCTGACACAGTTTGGGCTCCCAGCGTGAAAGACTTTTCAGCCAGCTGTGCTGTGAATCTGTCTTTTTGTGCTGGTAAGATGGCTTTCTTGGAGGCCGCCCAGGGACTCGAACCCGGCACTAGATACGCCGCCATGGCGCTCTCGAGGTTAGGGATTCCCTTAGCCGCCCACTCACGTCCAGCCACTCTCGTGAATGGGATGTACACCTTGGCCGGCGAACGCGCCGCCAGGGGTGTGTCCCACGAGCCCTCGACATATTTCCCAAGGGAAGGCATAGCCGGAGCCATCGGCTCAGCTGCCTTTCTTGGTTTGGAGTAGGGGCCGCCCTCCATCAAGTCAACCTCCACAGGGGGGGGAGCAGGGGGCAGCGCTATGTCGAGTCGATTGGCGGCTCTCTCAATGAGTTCGGGAAAATCCGAACGCAGAGAAGCCGCTGCGAAGGACAGGGCTGCTGACGTAACAGAAGCCGTGTCGTCCTCGCATAAGGAGCCTTCAGACCTCGTACTCCCCATAGGGAAGGGGGCCTTGAAGGTTGGCGCTAGAGGGTCGGATTGTTCCATTGGAACATCCATCACTGCGTCTCCCTCCTTATCATCCCCTGAGCCAGCACTGTCCGACGACGCCTCTGAAGCAGAGGCGAGAAGAGACAATACGTCCTCTAGGGGGATATCCTCCCTAAAAAACGCCCAACGCTGCTTCCTCTCCTTCATAGGAAGGAGGGCGCAGGAGGCGCAATTCGGGGGATTGCCGGCTCCTTCCTTGGCATGCTGCGGCCCCAAACACACGAAACAAAGGTCGTGGGGGTCCGCAGGTGTCATGGCGGTGCATCGGCACTGAGCCCTAAAAAGGGCTTTTGGGGGTGAAAAATCTCCTGGTGTGCTCATTTTAGAAGACGTCGATGGCTGGATCATCGACGGCGATTTCTTCCTGAGTCTTCTTCTCTTCTTGGCTTCTTCAGTCTAGTCGTCCAGTCGCTGAAGATAAAAGGGAGGCTGAGTGAGGGGATGTGTCCCCTTATATAGGGGCACCTGTGCTCCCATTGGCTGCAGGTGTGTGCATAAATTTGCTTCAGGCTGTTCTGCCTTAGGGCAGAGGGTAAACCACTAGGAGCAGAGCTCCCCTATGGGGCGGAGCTCCACGATATAGAACTCCACTCTCATTGGTTAATTTTGGATATTTGGACGCGCACGGCAATATGATTGGTTATTATGGTTATTGGTCGCATCAAATTTGCGGACATTGAGGGGATTCGATTAATCTGGGCCAGGCACCCGGTTAGGGGTGTTTTGCACCGGGTGAAAGTTGATTACATTATTTTTTGGAATCGGGCGTGAGCCCCGTTCAAAGCCCACGGCAAAGTCGGCTCAAAACAAAAGTGACGTAATTAAGTATGTCGAGTAATGAGTAGGATTCAGTGTTTCCACATGCAAAAGTAATTGTTTATTTTATTTTATATAAACGCTTTATCTGCCTTCCCAATGAAAACTAGTTTGAAAATTATAACATTTTATTTTATGTTGAACGTTTCTGGACGACGCACCATGCTGGCTTATTGACAACATGACCGAGCGGCGCAGATTAGACTACTGTTCGTTTTGAGAATTGCTCTCCTCCCTAACCTCTTTTGCCCATTCATGTCACGGGTCATAGACTGATAACCCCGCGGCTCAGCATAATCGAATCCCCCTTGATTCCGCTTCACCGTTGCTGGTGTATATATGAGCTATAAATTAATGGTGCATATAGGCAAAGACAATCAGCACAAATTCACAAGCTATCGCTCATTTGCAAATCTCACTGAGACAAAACACACGAGCTTGCCAGGAGTCGAACCTAGAATCTTCTGATCCGTAGTCAGACGCGTTATCCATTGCGCCACAAGCCCTACACTTAATTTTTTGTTAACCATAACTCCACTCTCATTGGTTAATTTTGGATATTTGGACGCGCACGGCAATATGATTGGTTATTATGGTTATTGGTCGCATCAAATTTGTGGACATTGAGGGGATTCGATTAATCTGGGCCAGGCACCCGGTTAGGGGTGTTTTGCACCGGGTGAAAGTTGATTACATTATTTTTTGGAATCGGGCGTGAGCCCCGTTCAAAGCCCACGGCGAAGTCGGCTCAAAAAAAAAGTGACGTAATTAAGTATGTCGAGTAATGAGTAGGATTCAGTGTTTCCACATGCTAAAGTAATTGTTTATTTTATTTTATGTTAACGCTTTATCTGCCTTCCCAATGAAAACTAGTTTGAAAATTAGAACATTTTATCTTATGTTGAACGTTTCTGGATGACGCACCATACTGGCTTATTGACAACAAGACCGAGCGGCGCAGATTAGACTACTGTTCGTTTTGAGAAGTGCGCTCCTCCCTCACCTCTTTTGCCCGTTCACGTCATGGGTCATAGACTGATAACACCGCGGCTCAGCATAATCGAATCCGCCCGTTGATTCCGCTTCACCGTTGCTGGTGAGCTATGAGATATAAATTAATGGTGCATATAGGCAAAGACACTCAGCACAAATTCACAAGCTATCGCTCATTTCCAAATCTCACTCAGACACAGACAAAACACACAAGCTTGCCAGGAGTCGAACCTAGAATCTTCTGATCCGTAGTCAGACGCGTTATCCATTGCGCCACAAGCCCTCCAGTTATGTTATATATGCAACCATAACTCCACTCTCATTTGATAATTTTGGATATTTGGACGCGCACGGCAATATGATTGGTTATTATGGTTATTGGTCGCATCAAATTTGTGGACATTGAGGGGATTCGATTAATCTGGGCCAGGCACCCGGTTAGGGGTGTTTTGCACCGGGTGAATGTTGATTACATAATTTTTTGGAATCGGGCGTGAGCCCCGTTCAAAGCCCACGGCGAAGTCGGCTCAAAACAAAAGTGACGTAATTAAGTATGTCGAGTAATGAGTAGGATTCAGTGTTTCCACATGCAAAAGTAATTGTTTATTTTATTTTATATAAACGCTTTATCTGCCTTCCCAATGAAAACTAGTTTGAAAATTATAACATTTTATTTTATGTTGAACGTTTCTGGACGACGCACCATGCTGGCTTATTGACAACATGACCGAGCGGCGCAGATTAGACTACTGTTCGTTTTGAGAAGTGCGCTCCTCCCTAACCTCTTTTGCCTATTCATGTCACGGGTCATAGACTGATAACCCCGCGGCTCAGCATAATCGAATCCCCCTTGATTCCGCTTCACCGTTGCTGGTGTATATATGAGCTATAAATTAATGGTGCATATAGGCAAAGACACTCAGCACAAATTCACAAGCTATCGCTCATTTCCAAATCTCACTCAGACAAAACACACGAGCTTGCCAGGAGTCGAACCTAGAATCTTCCGATCCGTAGTCAGACGCGTTATCCATTGCGCCACAAGCCCTCCACTTATTTTAGAGACAACCATAACTCCACTCTCATTGGTTAATTTTGGATATTTGGACGCGCACAGCAATATATGATTGGTTATTATGGTTATTGGTCGCATCAAATTTGCGGACATTGAGGGGATTCGATTAATCTGGGCCAGGCACCCGGTTAGGGATGTTTTGCACCGGGTGAAAGTTGATTACATAATTTTTTGGATTCGGGCGTGAGCCCCGTTCAAAGCCCACGGCGAAGTCGGCTCAAAACAAAAGTGACGAAATTAAGTATGTCGAGTAATGAGTATGATTCAGTGTTTCCACATGCAAAAGTAATTGTTTATTTTATTTTATATAAACGCTTTATCTGCCTTCCCAATGAAAACTAGTTAGAAAATTATAACATTTAATTTTATGTTGAACGTTTCTGGACGACGCACCATGCTGGCTTATTGACAACAAGACCGAGCGGCGCAGATTAGACTACTGTTCGATTTGAGAAGTGCGCTCCTCCCTCACCTCTTTTGACCGTTCACGTCATGGGTCATAGACTGATAACACCGCGGCTCAGCATAATCGAATCCGCCCGTTGATTCAGCTTCACCGTTGCTGGTGTATATATGAGCTATAAATTAATGGTGCATATAGGCAAAGACACTCAGCACAAATTCACAAGCTATCGCTCATTTCCAAATCTCACTCAAACAAAACACACGAGCTTGCCAGGAGTCGAACCTAGAATCTTCTGATCCGTAGTCAGACGCGTTATCCATTGCGCCACAAGCCCTCCACTTATTCTATAGACAACCATAACTCCACTCTCATTGGTTAATTTTGGATATTTGGACGCGCACAGCAATATATGATTGGTTATTATGGTTATTGGTCGCATCAAATTTGCGGACATTGAGGGGATTCGATTAATCTGGGCCAGGCACCCGGTTAGGGATGTTTTGCACCGGGTGAAAGTTGATTACATTATTTTTTGGATTCGGGCGTGAGCCCCGTTCAAAGCCCACGGCGAAGTCGGCTCAAAACAAAAGTGACGTAATTAAGTATGTCGAGTAATGAGTAGGATTCAGTGTTTCCACATGCAAAAGTAATTGTTTATTTTATTTTATATAAACGCTTTATCTGTCTTCCCAATGAAAACTAGTTTGAAAATTCGAAAATTTGATTTTATATTGAACGTTTCTGGACGACGCACCATGCTGGCTTATTGACAACATGACCGAGCGGCGCAGATTAGACTACTGTTCGTTTTGAGAAGTGCGCTCCTCCCTAACCTCTTTTGCCCATTCATGTCACGGGTCATAGACTGATAACCCCGCGGCTCAGCATAATCGAATCCCCCTTGATTCCGCTTCACAGTTGCTGGTGTATATATGAGCTATAAATTAATGGTGCATATAGGCAAAGACACTCAGCACAAATTCACAAGCTATCGCTCATTTCCAAATCTCACTCAGACAAAACACACGAGCTTGCCCGGAGTCGAACCTAGAATCTTCTGATCCGTAGTCAGACGCGTTGTCCATTGCGCCACAAGCCCTCCACTTATTTTAGAGACAACCATAACTCCACTCTCATTGGTTAATTTTGGATATTTGGATGCGCACAGCAATATATGATTGGTTATTATGGTTATTGGTCGCATCAAATTTGCGGACATTGAGGGGATTCGATTAATCTGGGCCAGGCACCCGGTTAGGGATGTTTTGCACCGGGTGAAAGTTGATTACATAATTTTTTGGATTCGGGAGTGAGCCCCGTTCAAAGCCCACGGCGAAGTCGGCTCAAAACAAAAGTGACGTAATTAAGTATGTCGAGTAATGAGTAGGATTCAGTGTTTCCACATGCAAAAGTAATTGTTTATTTTATTTTATATAAACGCTTTATCTGCCTTCCCAATGAAAACTAGTTTGAAAATTCGAAAATTTGATTTTATGTTGAACGTTTCTGGACGACGCACCATGCTGGCTTATTGACAACATGACCGAGCGGCGCAGATTAGACTACTGTTCGTTTTGAGAAGTGCGCTCCTCCCTAACCTCTTTTGCCCATTCATGTCACGGGTCATAGACTGATAACCCCGCGGCTCAGCATAATCGAATCCCCCTTGATTTCGCTTCACCGTTGCTGGTGTATATATGAGCTATAAATTAATGGTGCATAGACAATCAGCACAAATTCACAAGCTATCGCTCATTTGCAAATCTCACTCAGACACAGAGAAAACACACGAGCTTGCCAGGAGTCGAATCTAGACTCTTCTGATCCATAGTCAGACGCGTTATCCATTGCGCCACAAGCCCTCCACGTATTTTTTAGACAACCATAACTCCACTCTCATTGGTTAATTTTGGATATTTGGACGCGCACGGCAATATGATTGGTTATTATGGTTATTGGTCGCATCAAATTTGTGGACATTGAGGGGATTCGATTAATCTGGGCCAGGCACCCGGTTAGGGGTGTTTTGCACCGGGTGAATGTTGATTACATAATTTATTGGAATCGGGCGTGAGCCCCGTTCAAAGCCCACGGCGAAGTCGGCTCAAAACAAAAGTGACGTAATTAAGTATGTCGAGTAATGAGTAGGATTCAGTGTTTCCACATGCAAAAGTAATTGTTTATTTTATTTTATATAAACGCTTTATCTGCCTTCCCAATGAAAACTAGTTTGAAAATTCGAAAATTTGATTTTATGTTGAACGTTTCTGGACGACGCACCATGCTGGCTTATTGACAACATGACCGAGCGGCGCAGATTAGACTACTGTTCGTTTTGAGAAGTGCGCTCCTCCCTAACCTCTTTTGCCCATTCATGTCACGGGTCATAGACTGATAACCCCGCGGCTCAGCATAATCGAATCCCCCTTGATTCCGCTTCACAGTTGCTGGTGTATATATGAGCTATAAATTAATGGTGCATATAGGCAAAGACACTCAGCACAAATTCACAAGCTATCGCTCATTTCCAAATCTCACTCAGACAAAACACACGAGCTTGCCCGGAGTCGAACCTAGAATCTTCTGATCCGTAGTCAGACGCGTTATCCATTGCGCCACAAGCCCTCCACTTATTTTAGAGACAACCATAACTCCACTCTCATTGGTTAATTTTGGATATTTGGATGCGCACAGCAATATATGATTGGTTATTATGGTTATTGGTCGCATCAAATTTGCGGACATTGAGGGGATTCGATTAATCTGGGCCAGGCACCCGGTTAGGGATGTTTTGCACCGGGTGAAAGTTGATTACATAATTTTTTGGATTCGGGCGTGAGCCCCGTTCAAAGCCCACGGCGAAGTCGGCTCAAAACAAAAGTGACGTAATTAAGTATGTCGAGTAATGAGTAGGATTCAGTGTTTCCACATGCAAAAGTAATTGTTTATTTTATTTTATATAAACGCTTTATCTGCCTTCCCAATGAAAACTAGTTTGAAAATTCGAAAATTTGATTTTATGTTGAACGTTTCTGGACGACGCACCATGCTGGCTTATTGACAACATGACCGAGCGGCGCAGATTAGACTACTGTTCGTTTTGAGAAGTGCGCTCCTCCCTAACCTCTTTTGCCCATTCATGTCACGGGTCATAGACTGATAACCCCGCGGCTCAGCATAATCGAATCCCCCTTGATTTCGCTTTACCGTTGCTGGTGTATATATGAGCTATAAATTAATGGTGCATATAGGCAAAGACACTCAGCACAAATTCACAAGCTATCGCTCATTTGCAAATCTCACTCAGACAAAACACACGAGCTTGCCAGGAGTCGAACCTAGAATCTTCTGATCCGTTGTCAGACGCGTTATCCATTGCGCCACAAGTCCTCCACTTATTTTAGAGACAACCATAACTCCACTCTCATTGGTTAATTTTGGATATTTGGACGCGCACAGCAATATATGATTGGTTATTATGGTTATTGGTCGCATCAAATTTGCGGACATTGAGGGGATTCGATTAATCTGGGCCAGGCACCCGGTTAGGGATGTTTTGCACCGGGTGAAAGTTGATTACATTATTTTTTGGATTAGGCCTGAGCCCCGTTCAAAGCCCACGGCGAAGTCGGCTCAAAACAAAAGTGACGTAATTAAGTATGTCGAGTAATGAGTAGGATTCAGTGTTTCCACATGCAAAAGTAATTGTTTATTTTATTTTATATAAACGCTTTATCTGCCTTCCCAATGAAAACTAGTTTGAAAATTCGAAAATTTGATTTTATGTTGAACGTTTCTGGACGACGCACCATGCTGGCTTATTGACAACATGACCGAGCGGCGCAGATTAGACTACTGTTCGTTTTGAGAAGTGCGCTCCTCCCTAACCTCTTTTGCCCATTCATGTCACGGGTCATAGACTGATAACCCCGCGGCTCAGCATAATCGAATCCCCCTTGATTCCGCTTCACCGTTGCTGGTGTATATATGAGCTATAAATTAATGGTGCATATAGGCAAAGACACTCAGCACAAATTCACAAGCTATCGCTCATTTCCAAATCTCACTCAGACAAAACACACGAGCTTGCCAGGAGTCGAACCTAGAATCTTCTGATCCGTAGTCAGACGCGTTATCCATTGCGCCACAAGCCCTCCACTTATTCTATAGACAACCATAACTCCACTCTCATTGGTTAATTTAGGATATTTGGACGCAAACAGCAATATATGATTGGTTATCATGGTTATTGGTCGCATCAAATTTGCGGACATTGAGGGGATTCGATTAATCTGGGCCAGGCACCCGGTTAGGGATGTTTTGCACCGGGTGAAAGTTGATTACATTATTTTTTGGATTCGGGCGTGAGCCCCGTTCAAAGCCCACGGCGAAGTCGGCTCAAAACAAAAGTGACGTAATTAAGTATGTCGAGTAATGAGTAGGATTCAGTGTTTCCACATGCAAAAGTAATTGTTTATTTTATTTTATATAAACGCTTTATCTGCCTTCCCAATGAAAACTAGTTTGAAAATTCGAAAATTTTATTTTATGTTGAACGTTTCTGGACGACGCACCATGCTGTCTTATTGACAACATGACCGAGCGGCGCAGATTAGACTACTGTTCGTTTTGAGAAGTGCGCTCCTCCCTAACCTCTTTTGCCCATTCATGTCACGGGTCATAGACTGATAACCCCGCGGCTCAGCATAATCGAATGCCCCTTGATTCCGCTTCACCGTTGCTGGTGTATATATGAGCTATAAATTAATGGTGCATAGACAATCAGCACAAATTCACAAGCTATCGCTCATTTGCAAATCTCACTCAGACACAGAGAAAACACACGAGCTTGCCAGGAGTCGAATCTAGACTCTTCTGATCCGTAGTCAGACGCGTTATCCATTGCGCCACAAGCCCTCCACGTATTTTTTAGACAACCATAACTCCACTCTCATTGGTTAATTTTGGATATTTGGACGCGCACGGCAATATGATTGGTTATTATGGTTATTGGTCGCATCAAATTTGTGGACATTGAGGGGATTCGATTAATCTGGGCCAGGCACCCGGTTAGGGGTGTTTTGCACCGGGTGAATGTTGATTACATAATTTATTGGAATCGGGCGTGAGCCCCGTTCAAAGCCCACGGCGAAGTCGGCTCAAAACAAAAGTGACGTAATTAAGTATGTCGAGTAATGAGTAGGATTCAGTGTTTCCACATGCAAAAGTAATTGTTTATTTTATTTTATATAAACGCTTTATCTGCCTTCCCAATGAAAACTAGTTTGAAAATTCGAAAATTTGATTTTATGTTGAACGTTTCTGGACGACGCACCATGCTGGCTTATTGACAACATGACCGAGCGGCGCAGATTAGACTACTGTTCGTTTTGAGAAGTGCGCTCCTCCCTAACCTCTTTTGCCCATTCATGTCATGGGTCATAGACTGATAACCCCGCGGCTCAGCATAATCGAATCCCCCTTGATTCCGCTTCACCGTTGCTGGTGTATATATGAGCTATAAATTAATGGTGCATATAGGCAAAGACAATCAGCACAAATTCACAAGCTATCGCTCATTTCCAAATCTCACTCAGACAAAACACACGAGCTTGCCAGGAGTCGAACCTAGAATCTTCTGATCCGTAGTCAGACGCGTTATCCATTGCGCCACAAGCCCTCCACTTATTTTAGAGACAACCATAACTCCACTCTCATTGGTTAATTTTGGATATTTGGACGCGCACAGCAATATATGATTGGTTATTATGGTTATTGGTCGCATCAAATTTGCGGACATTGAGGGGATTCGATTAATCTGGGCCAGGCACCCGGTTAGGGATGTTTTGCACCGGGTGAAAGTTGATTACATTTTTTTGGGATTCGGACGTGAGCCCCGTTCAAAGCCCACGGCGAAGTCGGCTCAAAACAAAAGTGACGTAATTAAGTATGTCGAGTAATGAGTAGGATTCAGTGTTTCCACATGCAAAAGTAATTGTTTATTTTATTTTATATAAACGCTTTATCTGCCTTCCCAATAAAAACTAGTTTGAAAATTCGAAAATTTTATTTTATGTTGAACGTTTCTGGACGACGCACCATGCTGGCTTATTGACAACATGACCGAGCGGCGCAGATTAGACTACTGTTCGTTTTGAGAAGTGCGCTCCTCCCTAACCTCTTTTGCCCATTCATGTCACGGGTCATAGACTGATAACCCCGCGGCTCAGCATAATCGAATCCCCCTTGATTCCGCTTCACCGTTGCTGGTGTATATATGAGCTATAAATTAATGGTGCATATAGGCAAAGACACTCAGCACAAATTCACAAGCTATCGCTCATTTGCAAATCTCACTCAGACAAAACACACGAGCTTGCCAGGAGTCGAACCTAGAATCTTCTGATCCGTTGTCAGACGCATTATCCATTGCGCCACAAGTCCTCCACTTATTTTAGAGACAACCATATCTCCACTCTCATTGGTTAATTTTGGATATTTGGACGCGCACAGCAATATATGATTGGTTATTATGGTTATTGGTCGCATCAAATTTGCGGACATTGAGGGGATTCGATTAATCTGGGCCAGGCACCCGGTTAGGGATGTTTTGCACCGGGTGAAAGTTGATGACATAATTTTTTGGATTCGGGCGTGAGCCCCGTTCAAAGCCCACGGCGAAGTCGGCTCAAAAAAAAAGTGACGTAATTAAGTATGTCAAGTAATGAGTAGGATTCAGTGTTTCCACATGCTAAAGTAATTGTTTATTTTATTTTATATAAACGCTTTATCTGCCTTCCCAATGAAAACTAGTTTGAAAATTAGAACATTTTATCTTATGTTGAACGTTTCTGGATGACGCACCATGCTGGCTTATTGACAACAAGACCGAGCGGCGCAGATTAGACTACTGTTCGTTTTGAGAAGTGCGCTCCTCCCTCACCTCTTTTGCCCGTTCACGTCATGGGTCATAGACTGATAACACCGCGGCTCAGCATAATCGAATCCGCCCGTTGATTCCGCTTCACCGTTGCTGGTGAGCTATGAGCTATAAATTAATGGTGCATATAGGCAAAGACACTCAGCACAAATTCACAAGCTATCGCTCATTTCCAAATCTCACTCAGACACAGACAAAACACACAAGCTTGCCAGGAGTCGAACCTAGAATCTTCTGATCCGTAGTCAGACGCGTTATCCATTGCGCCACAAGCCCTCCAGTTATGTTATATATGCAACCATAACTCCACTCTCATTTGATAATTTTGGATATTTGGACGCGCACGGCAATATGATTGGTTATTATGGTTATTGGTCGCATCAAATTTGTGGACATTGAGGGGATTCGATTAATCTGGGCCAGGCACCCGGTTAGGGGTGTTTTGCACCGGGTGAATGTTGATTACATAATTTTTTGGATTCGGGCGTGAGCCCCGTTCAAAGCCCACGGCGAAGTTGGCTCAAAACAAAAGTGACGTAATTAAGTATGTCGAGTAATGAGTAGGATTCAGTGTTTCCACATGCAAAAGTAATTGTTTATTTTATTTTATATAAACGCTTTATCTGCCTTCCCAATGAAAACTAGTTTGAAAATTATAACATTTTATTTTATGTTGAACGTTTCTGGACGACGCACCATGCTGGTTTATTGACAACATGACCGAGCGGCGCAGATTAGACTACTGTTCGTTTTGAGAAGTGCGCTCCTCCCTAACCTCTTTTGCCCATTCATGTCACGGGTCATAGACTGATAACCCCGCGGCTCAGCATAATCGAATCCCCCTTGATTCCGCTTCACCGTTGCTGGTGTATATATGAGCTATAAATTAATGGTGCATATAGGCAAAGACACTCAGCACAAATTCACAAGCTATCGCTCATTTCCAAATCTCACTCAGACAAAACACACGAGCTTGCCAGGAGTCGAACGTAGAATCTTCTGATCCGTAGTCAGACGCGTTATCCATTGCGCCACAAGCCCTCCACTTATTTTAGAGACAACCATAACTCCACTCTCATTGGTTAATTTTGGATATTTGGACGCGCACAGCAATATATGATTGGTTATTATGGTTATTGGTCGCATCAAATTTGCGGACATTGAGGGGATTCGATTAATCTGGGCCAGGCACCCGGTTAGGGATGTTTTGCACCGGGTGAAAGTTGATTACATAATTTTTTGGATTCGGGCGTGAGCCCCGTTCAAAGCCCACGGCGAAGTCGGCTCAAAACAAAAGTGACGAAATTAAGTATGTCGAGTAATGAGTATGATTCAGTGTTTCCACATGCAAAAGTAATTGTTTATTTTATTTTATATAAACGCTTTATCTGCCTTCCCAATGAAAACTAGTTTGAAAATTATAACATTTAATTTTATGTTGAACGTTTCTGGACGACGCACCATGCTGGCTTATTGACAACAAGACCGAGCGGCGCAGATTAGACTACTGTTCGATTTGAGAAGTGCGCTCCTCCCTCACCTCTTTTGACCGTTCACGTCATGGGTCATAGACTGATAACACCGCGGCTCAGCATAATCGAATCCGCCCGTTGATTCCGCTTCACCGTTGCTGGTGTATATATGAGCTATAAATTAATGGTGCATATAGGCAAAGACACTCAGCACAAATTCACAAGCTATCGCTCATTTCCAAATCTCACTCAGACAAAACACACGAGCTTGCCAGGAGTCGAACCTAGAATCTTCTGATCCGTAGTCAGACGCGTTATCCATTGCGCCGCAAGCCCTCCACTTATTCTATAGACAACCATAACTCCACTCTCATTGGTTAATTTTGGATATTTGGACGCACACAGCAATATATGATTGGTTATCATGGTTATTGGTCGCATCAAATTTGCGGACATTGAGGGGATTCGATTAATCTGGGCCAGGCACCCGGTTAGGGATTTTTTGCACCGGGTGAAAGTTGATTACATAATTTTTTGGATTCGGGCGTGAGCCCCGTTCAAAGCCCACGGCGAAGTCGGCTCAAAACAAAAGTGACGTAATTAAGTATGTCGAGTAATGAGTAGGATTCAGTGTTTCCACATGCAAAAGTAATTGTTTATTTTATTTTATATAAACGCTTTATCTGCCTTCCCAATGAAAACTAGTTTGAAAATTATAACATTTTATTTTATGTTGAACGTTTCTGGACGACGCACCATGCTGGCTTATTGACAACAAGACCGAGCGGCGCAGATTAGACTACTGTTCGATTTGAGAAGTGCGCTCCTCCCTCACCTCTTTTGCCCGTTCACGTCATGGGTCATAGACTGATAACACCGCGGCTCAGCATAATCGAATCTGCCCGTTGATTCCGCTTCACAGTTGCTGGTGTATATATGAGCTATAAATTAATGGTGCATATAGGCAAAGACACTCAGCACAAATTCACAAGCTATCGCTCATTTCCAAATCTCACTCAGACAAAACACACGAGCTTGCCAGGAGTCGAACCTAGAATCTTCTGATCCGTAGTCAGACGCGTTATCCATTGCGCCACAAGCCCTCCACTTATTCTATAGACAACCATAACTCCACTCTCATTGGTTAATTTTGGATATTTGGACGCACACAGCAATATATGATTGGTTATCATGGTTATTGGTCGCATCAAATTTGCGGACATTGAGGGGATTCGATTAATCTGGGCCAGGCACCCGGTTAGGGATTTTTTGCACCGGGTGAAAGTTGATTACATAATTTTTTGGATTCGGGCGTGAGCCCCGTTCAAAGCCCACGGCGAAGTCGGCTCAAAACAAAAGTGACGTAATTAAGTATGTCGAGTAATGAGTAGGATTCAGTGTTTCCACATGCAAAAGTAATTGTTTATTTTATTTTATATAAACGCTTTATCTGCCTTCCCAATGAAAACTAGTTTGAAAATTATAACATTTTATTTTATGTTGAACGTTTCTGGACGACGCACCATGCTGGCTTATTGACAACAAGACCGAGCGGCGCAGATTAGACTACTGTTCGATTTGAGAAGTGCACTCCTCCCTCACCTCTTTTGCCCGTTCACGTCATGGGTCATAGACTGATAACACCGCGGCTCAGCATAATCGAATCTGCCCGTTGATTCCGCTTCACAGTTGCTGGTGTATATATGAGCTATAAATTAATGGTGCATATAGGCAAAGACACTCAGCACAAATTCACAAGCTATCGCTCATTTCCAAATCTCACTCAGACAAAACACACGAGCTTGCCAGGAGTCGAACCTAGAATCTTCTGATCCGTAGTCAGACGCATTATCCATTGCGCCACAAGCCCTCCACTTATTCTATAGACAACCATAACTCCACTCTCATTGGTTAATTTTGGATATTTGGACGCACACAGCAATATATGATTGGTTATCATGGTTATTGGTCGCATCAAATTTGCGGACATTGAGGGGATTCGATTAATCTGGGCCAGGCACCCGGTTAGGGATTTTTTGCACCGGGTGAAAGTTGATTACATAATTTTTTGGATTCGGGCGTGAGCCCCGTTCAAAGCCCACGGCGAAGTCGGCTCAAAACAAAAGTGACGTAATTAAGTATGTCGAGTAATGAGTAGGATTCAGTGTTTCCACATGCAAAAGTAATTGTTTATTTTATTTTATATAAACGCTTTATCTGCCTTCCCAATGAAAACTAGTTTGAAAATTATAACATTTTATTTTATGTTGAACGTTTCTGGACGACGCACCATGCTGGCTTATTGACAACAAGACCGAGCGGCGCAGATTAGACTACTGTTCGATTTGAGAAGTGCGCTCCTCCCTCACCTCTTTTGCCCGTTCACGTCATGGGTCATAGACTGATAACACCGCGGCTCAGCATAATCGAATCCGCCCGTTGATTCCGCTTCACAGTTGCTGGTGTATATATGAGCTATAAATTAATGGTGCATATAGGCAAAGACACTCAGCACAAATTCACAAGCTATCGCTCATTTCCAAATCTCACTCAGACAAAACACACGAGCTTGCCCGGAGTCGAAACTAGAATCTTCTGATCCGTAGTCAGACGCGTTATCCATTGCGCCACAAGCCCTACACTTATTTTAGAGACAACCATAACTCCACTCTCATTGGTTAATTTTGGATATTTGGACGCGCACAGCAATATATGATTGGTTATTATGGTTATTGGTCGCATCAAATTTGCGGACATTGAGGGGATTCGATTAATCTGGGCCAGGCACCCGGTTAGGGATGTTTTGCACCGGGTGAAAGTTGATTACATAATTTTTTGGATTCGGGCGTGAGCCCCGTTCAAAGCCCACGGCGAAGTCGGCTCAAAACAAAAGTGACGTAATTAAGTATGTCGAGTAATGAGTAGGATTCAGTGTTTCCACATGCAAAAGTAATTGTTTATTTTATTTTATATAAATGCTTTATCTGCCTTCCCAATGAAAACTAGTTTGAAAATTATAACATTTAATTTTATGTTGAACGTTTCTGGACGACGCACCATGCTGGCTTATTGACAACAAGACCGAGCGGCGCAGATTAGACTACTGTTCGATTTGAGAAGTGCGCTCCTCCCTCACCTCTTTTGACCGTTCACGTCATGGGTCATAGACTGATAACACCGCGGCTCAGCATAATCGAATCCGCCCGTTGATTCCGCTTCACCGTTGCTGGTGTATATATGAGCTATAAATTAATGGTGCATATAGGCAAAGACACTCAGCACAAATTCACAAGCTATCGCTCATTTCCAAATCTCACTCAGACAAAACACACGAGCTTGCCAGGAGTCGAACCTAGAATCTTCTGATCCGTAGTCAGACGCGTTATCCATTGCGCCACAATCCCTCCACTTATTCTATAGACAACCATAACTCCACTCTCATTGGTTAATTTTGG
The DNA here is from genome assembly GCF_964263955.1 of Coregonus lavaretus. Taxonomy (NCBI): domain Eukaryota; kingdom Metazoa; phylum Chordata; class Actinopteri; order Salmoniformes; family Salmonidae; genus Coregonus; species Coregonus lavaretus. The sequence continues at coordinate 7,499,821 of NC_139991.1, read as the reverse complement.
ATATTTGGACGCACACAACAATATATGATTGGTTATCATGGTTATTGGTCGCATCAAATTTGCGGACATTGAGGGGATTCGATTAATCTGGGCCAGGCACCCGGTTAGGGATGTTTTGCACCGGGTGAAAGTTGATTACATTATTTTTTGGATTCGGGCGTGAGCCCCGTTCAAAGCCCACGGCGAAGTCGGCTCAAAACAAAAGTGACGTAATTAAGTATGTCGAGTAATGAGTAGGATTCAGTGTTTCCACATGCAAAAGTAATTGTTTATTTTATTTTATATAAACGCTTTATCTGCCTTCCCAATGAAAACTAGTTTGAAAATTCGAAAATTTGATTTTATGTTGAACGTTTCTGGACGACGCACCATGCTGGCTTATTGACAACATGACCGAGCGGCGCAGATTAGACTACTGTTCGTTTTGAGAAGTGCGCTCCTCCCTAACCTCTTTTGCCCATTCATGTCACGGGTCATAGACTGATAACCCCGCGGCTCAGCATAATCTAATCCCCCTTGATTCCGCTTCACCGTTGCTGGTGTATATATGAGCTATAAATTAATGGTGCATATAGGCAAAGACAATCAGCACAAATTCACAAGCTATCGCTCATTTGCAAATCTCACTCAGACAAAACAAACGAGCTTGCCAGGAGTCGAACCTAGAATCTTCTGATCCGTAGTCAGACGCGTTATCCATTGCGCCACAAGCCCTCCACTTATTTTTTAGACAACCATAACTCCACTCTCATTGGTTAATTTTGGATATTTGTACGCGCACGGCAATATGATTGGTTATTATGGTTATTGGTCGCATCAAATTTGCGGACATTGAGGGGATTCGATTAATCTGGGCCAGGCACCCGGTTAGGGGTGTTTTGCACCGGGGGAAAGTTGATTACATTATTTTTTGGAATCGGGCGTGAGCCCCGTTCAAAGCCCACGGCAAAGTCGGCTCAAAACAAAAGTGACGTAATTAAGTATGTCGAGTAATGAGTAGGATTCAGTGTTTCCACATGCAAAAGTAATTGTTTATTTTATTTTATATAAACGCTTTATCTGCCTTCCCAATGAAAACTAGTTTGAAAATTATAACATTTTATTTTATGTTGAACGTTTCTGGACGACGCACCATGCTGGCTTGTTGACAACATGACCGAGCGGCGCAGATTAGACTACTGTTCGTTTTGAGAATTGCGCTCCTCCCTAACCTCTTTTGCCCATTCATGTCACGGGTCATAGACTGATAACCCCTTGGCTCAGCATAATCGAATCCCCCTTGATTCCGCTTCACCGTTGCTGGTGTATATATGAGCTATAAATTAATGGTGCATATAGGCAAAGACAATCAGCACAAATTCACAAGCTATCGCTCATTTGCAAATCTCACTCAGACAAAACACACGAGCTTGCCAGGAGTCGAACCTAGAATCTTCTGATCCGTAGTCAGACGCGTTATCCATTGCGCCACAAGCCCTACACTTACTTTTTTGATAACCATAACTCCACTCTCATTGGTTAATTTTGGATATTTGGACGCGCACGGCAATATGATTGGTTATTATGGTTATTGGTCGCATCAAATTTGTGGACATTGAGGGGATTCGATTAATCTGGGCCAGGCACCCGGTTAGGGGTGTTTTGCACCGGGTGAAAGTTGATTACATAATTTTTTGGATTCGGGCGTGAGCCCCGTTCAAAGCCCACGGCGAAGTCGGCTCAAAACAAAAGTGACGTAATTAAGTATGTCGAGTAATGAGTAGGATTCAGTGTTTCCACATGCAAAAGTAATTGTTTATTTTATTTTATATAAACGCTTTATCTGCCTTCCCAATGAAAACTAGTTTGAAAATTCGAAAATTTGATTTTATGTTGAACGTTTCTGGACGACGCACCATGCTGGCTTATTGACAACATGACCGAGCGGCGCAGATTAGACTACTGTTCGTTTTGAGAAGTGCGCTCCTCCCTAACCTCTTTTGCCCATTCATGTCACGGGTCATAGACTGATAACCCCGCGGCTCAGCATAATCGAATCCCCCTTGATTTCGCTTCACCGTTGCTGGTGTATATATGAGCTATAACTTAATGGTGCATATAGGCAAAGACACTCAGCACAAATTCACAAGCTATCGCTCATTTGCAAATCTCACTCAGACAAAACACACGAGCTTGCCAGGAGTCAAACCTAGAATCTTCTGATCCGTTGTTAGACGCGTTATCCATTGCGCCACAAGTCCTCCACTTATTTTAGAGACAACCATAACTCCACTCTCATTGGTTAATTTTGGATATTTGGACGCGCACAGCAATATATGATTGGTTATTATGGTTATTGGTCGCATCAAATTTGCGGACATTGAGGGGATTCGATTAATCTGGGCCAGGCACCCGGTTAGGGGTGTTTTGCACCGGGTGAAAGTTGATTACATAATTTTTTGGATTCGGGCGTGAGCCCCGTTCAAAGCCCACGGCGAAGTCGGCTCAAAACAAAAGTGACGTAATTAAGTATGTCGAGTAATGAGTAGGATTCAGTGTTTCCACATGCAAAAGTAATTGTTTATTTTATTTTATATAAACGCTTTATCTGCCTTCCCAATGAAAACTAGTTTGAAAATTCGAAAATTTGATTTTATGTTGAACGTTTCTGGACGACGCACCATGCTGGCTTATTGACAACATGACCGAGCGGCGCAGATTAGACTACTGTTCGTTTTGAGAAGTGCGCTCCTCCCTAACCTCTTTTGCCCATTCATGTCACGGGTCATAGACTGATAACCCCGCGGCTCAGCATAATCGAATCCCCCTTGATTCCGCTTCACCGTTGCTGGTGTATATATGAGCTATAACTTAATGGTGCATATAGGCAAAGACACTCAGCACAAATTCACAAGCTATCGCTCATTTGCAAATCTCACTCAGACAAAACACACGAGCTTGCCAGGAGTCGAACCTAGAATCTTCTGATCCGTTGTCAGACGTGTTATCCATTGCGCCACAAGTCCTCCACTTATTTTAGAGACAACCATAACTCCACTCTCATTGGTTAATTTTGGATATTTGGACGCGCACAGCAATATATGATTGGTTATTATGGTTATTGGTCGCATCAAATTTGCGGACATTGAGGGGATTCGATTAATCTGGGCCAGGCACCCGGTTAGGGGTGTTTTGCACCGGGTGAAAGTTGATTACATAATTTTTTGGATTCGGGCGTGAGCCCCGTTCAAAGCCCACGGCGAAGTCGGCTCAAAACAAAAGTGACGTAATTAAGTATGTCGAGTAATGAGTAGGATTCAGTGTTTCCACATGCAAAAGTAATTGTTTATTTTATTTTATATAAACGCTTTATCTGCCTTCCCAATGAAAACTAGTTTGAAAATTCGAAAATTTGATTTTATGTTGAACGTTTCTGGACGACGCACCATGCTGGCTTATTGACAACATGACCGAGCGGCGCAGATTAGACTACTGTTCGTTTTGAGAAGTGCGCTCCTCCCTAACCTCTTTTGCCCATTCATGTCACGGGTCATAGACTGATAACCCCGCGGCTCAGCATAATCGAATCCCCCTTGATTTCGCTTCACCGTTGCTGGTGTATATATGAGCTATAACTTAATGGTGCATATAGGCAAAGACACTCAGCACAAATTCACAAGCTATCGCTCATTTGCAAATCTCACTCAGACAAAACACACTAGCTTGCCAGGAGTCGAACCTAGAATCTTCTGATCCGTTGTCAGACGCGTTATCCATTGCGCCACAAGTCCTCCACTTATTTTAGAGACAACCATAACTCCACTCTCATTGGTTAATTTTGGATATTTGGACGCGCACAGCAATATATGATTGGTTATTATGGTTATTGGTCGCATCAAATTTGCGGACATTGAGGGGATTCGATTAATCTGGGCCAGGCACCCGGTTAGGGGTGTTTTGCACCGGGTGAAAGTTGATTACATAATTTTTTGGATTCGGGCGTGAGCCCCGTTCAAAGCCCACGGCGAAGTCGGCTCAAAACAAAAGTGACGTAATTAAGTATGTCGAGTAATGAGTAGGATTCAGTGTTTCCACATGCAAAAGTAATTGTTTATTTTATTTTATATAAACGCTTTATCTGCCTTCCCAATGAAAACTAGTTTGAAAATTCGAAAATTTGATTTTATGTTGAACGTTTCTGGACGACGCACCATGCTGGCTTATTGACAACATGACCGAGCGGCGCAGATTAGACTACTGTTCGTTTTAAGAAGTGCGCTCCTCCCTAACCTCTTTTGCCCATTCATGTCACGGGTCATAGACTGATAACCCCGCGGTTCAGCATAATCGAATCCCCCTTGATTTCGCTTCACCGTTGCTGGTGTATATATGAGCTATAAATTAATGGTGCATATAGGCAAAGACACTCAGCACAAATTCACAAGCTATCGCTCATTTGCAAATCTCACTCAGACAAAACACACGAGCTTGCCAGGAGTCGAACCTAGAATCTTCTGATCCGTTGTCAGACGCGTTATCCATTGCGCCACAAGTCCTCCACTTATTTTAGAGACAACCATAACTCCACTCTCATTGGTTAATTTTGGATATTTGGACGCGCACAGCAATATATGATTGGTTATTATGGTTATTGGTCGCATCAAATTTGTGGACATTGAGGGGATTCGATTAATCTGGGCCAGGCACCCGGTTAGGGGTGTTTTGCACCGGGTGAAAGTTGATTACATAATTTTTTGGATTCGGGCGTGAGCCCCGTTCAAAGCCCACGGCGAAGTCGGCTCAAAACAAAAGTGACGTAATTAAGTATGTCGAGTAATGAGTAGGATTCAGTGTTTCCACATGCAAAAGTAATTGTTTATTTTATTTTATATAAACGCTTTATCTGCCTTCCCAATGAAAACTAGTTTGAAAATTCGAAAATTTGATTTTATGTTGAACGTTTCTGGACGACGCACCATGCTGGCTTATTGACAACATGACCGAGCGGCGCAGATTAGACTACTGTTCGTTTTAAGAAGTGCGCTCCTCCCTAACCTCTTTTGCCCATTCATGTCACGGGTCATAGACTGATAACCCCGCGGTTCAGCATAATCGAATCCCCCTTGATTTCGCTTCACCGTTGCTGGTGTATATATGAGCTATAAATTAATGGTGCATATAGGCAAAGACACTCAGCACAAATTCACAAGCTATCGCTCATTTGCAAATCTCACTCAGACAAAACACACGAGCTTGCCAGGAGTCGAACCTAGAATCTTCTGATCCGTTGTCAGACGCGTTATCCATTGCGCCACAAGTCCTCCACTTATTTTAGAGACAACCATAACTCCACTCTCATTGGTTAATTTTGGATATTTGGACGCGCACAGCAATATATGATTGGTTATTATGGTTATTGGTCGCATCAAATTTGTGGACATTGAGGGGATTCGATTAATCTGGGCCAGGCACCCGGTTAGGGGTGTTTTGCACCGGGTGAAAGTTGATTACATAATTTTTTGGATTCGGGCGTGAGCCCCGTTCAAAGCCCACGGCGAAGTCGGCTCAAAACAAAAGTGACGTAATTAAGTATGTCGAGTAATGAGTAGGATTCAGTGTTTCCACATGCAAAAGTAATTGTTTATTTTATTTTATATAAACGCTTTATCTGCCTTCCCAATGAAAACTAGTTTGAAAATTATAACTTTTTATTTTATGTTGAACGTTTCTGGACGACGCACCATGCTGGCTTATTGACAACAAGACCGAGCGGCGCAGATTAGACTACTGTTCGATTTGAGAAGTGCGCTCCTCCCTCACCTCTTTTGCCCGTTCACGTCATGGGTCATAGACTGATAACACCGCGGCTCAGCATAATCGAATCCGCCCGTTGATTCCGCTTCACCGTTGCTGGTGTATATATGAGCTATAAATTAATGGTGCATATAGGCAAAGACACTCAGCACAAATTCACAAGCTATCGCTCATTTCCAAATCTCACTCAGACAAAACACACGAGCTTGCCAGGAGTCGAACCTAGAATCTTCTGATCCGTAGTCAGACGCATTATCCATTGCGCCACAAGCCCTCCACTTACTCTATAGACAACCATAACTCCACTCTCATTGGTTAATTTTGGATATTTGGACGCACACAGCAATATATGATTGGTTATCATGGTTATTGGTCGCATCAAATTTGCGGACATTGAGGGGATTCGATTAATCTGGGCCAGGCACCCGGTTAGGGATGTTTTGCACCGGGTGAAAGTTGATTACATTATTTTTTGGAATCGGGCGTGAGCCCCGTTCAAAGCCCACGGCAAAGTCGGCTCAAAACAAAAGTGACGTAATTAAGTATGTCGAGTAATGAGTAGGATTCAGTGTTTCCACATGCAAAAGTAATTGTTTATTTTATTTTATATAAACGCTTTATCTGCCTTCCCAATGAAAACTAGTTTGAAAATTATAACATTTTATTTTATGTTGAACGTTTCTGGACGACGCACCATGCTGGCTTATTGACAACATGACCGAGCGGCGCAGATTAGATTACTGTTCGTTTTGAGAAGTGCGCTCCTCCCTAACCTCTTTTGCCCATTCATGTCACGGGTCATAGACTGATAACCCCGCGGCTCAGCATAATCTAATCCCCCTTGATTCCGCTTCACCGTTGCTGGTGTATATATGAGCTATAAATTAATGGTGCATATAGGCAAAGACAATCAGCACAAATGCACAAGCTATCGCTCATTTGCAAATCTCACTCAGACACAGACAAAACACAAGAGCTTGCCAGGACTCGAACCTAGAATATTCTGATCCGTAGTCAGACGCGTTATCCATGGCGCCACAAGCCCTCCACTTATTTTTTAGACAACCATAACTCCACTCTCATTGGTTAATTTTGGATATTTGGACGCGCACGGCAATATGATTGGTTATTATGGTTATTGGTCGCATAAAATTTGTGGACATTGAGGGGATTCGATTAATCTGGGCCAGGCACCCGGTTAGGGGTGTTTTGCACCGGGTGAAAGTTGATTACATAATTTTTTGGAATCGGGCGTGAGCCCCGTTCAAAGCCCACGGCAAAGTCGGCTCAAAACAAAAGTGACGTAATTAAGTATGTCGAGTAATGAGTAGGATTCAGTGTTTCCACATGCAAAAGTAATTGTTTATTTTATTTTATATAAACGCTTTATCTGCCTTCCCAATGAAAACTAGTTTGATAATTAGAACATTTTATTTTATGTTGAACGTTTCTGGACGACGCACCATGCTGGCTTATTGACAACAATACCGAGCGGCGCAGATTAGACTACTGTTCGATTTGAGAAGTGCGCTCCTCCCTAACCTCTTTTGCCCGTTCACGTCACGGGTCATAGACTGATAACACCGCGGCTCAGCATAATCTAATCCGCCCGTTGATTCCGCTTCACCGTTGCTGGTGTATATATGAGCTATAAATTAATGGTGCATATAGGCAAAGACACTCAGCACAAATTCACAAGCTATCGCTCATTTCCAAATCTCACTCAGACAAAACACACGAGCTTGCCAGGAGTCGAACCTAGAATCTTCTGATACGTAGTCAGACGCGTTATCCATTGCGCCACAAGCCCTCCACTTATTTTAGAGACAACCATAACTCCACTCTCATTGGTTAATTTTGGATATTTGGACGCGCACAGCAATATATGATTGGTTATTATGGTTATTGGTCGCATCAAATTTGCGGACATTGAGGGGATTCGATTAATCTGGGCCAGGCACCCGGTTAGGGATGTTTTGCACCGGGTGAAAGTTGATTACATAATTTTTTGGATTCGGGAGTGAGCCCCGTTCAAAGCCCACGGCGAAGTCGGCTCAAAACAAAAGTAACTAAATTAAGTATGTCGAGTAATGAGTAGGATTCAGTGTTTCCACATGCAAAAGTAATTGTTTATTTTATTTTATATAAACGCTTTATCTGCCTTCCCAATGAAAACTAGTTTGAAAATTATAACATTTTATTTTATGTTGAACGTTTCTGGACGACGCACCATGCTGGCTTATTGACAACATGACCGAGCGGCGCAGATTAGACTACTGTTCGTTTTGAGAAGTGCGCTCCTCCCTAACCTCTTTTGCCCATTAATGTCACGGGTCATAGACTGATAACCCCGCGGCTCAGCATAATCGAATCCCCCTTGATTCCGCTTCACCGTTGCTGGTGTATATATGAGCTATAAATTAATGGTGCATAGACAATCAGCACAAATTCACAAGCTATCGCTCATTTCCAAATCTCACTCAGACAAAACACACGAGCTTGCCAGAAGTCTAACCTAGAATCTTCTGATCCGTAGTCAGACGCGTTATCCATTGCGCCACAAGCCCTCCACTTATTCTACAGACAACCATAACTCCACTCTCATTGGTTAATTTTGGATATTTGGACGCACACAGCAATATATGATTGGTTATCATGGTTATTGGTCGCATCAAATTTGCGGACATTGAGGGGATTCGATTAATCTGGGCCAGGCACCCGGTTAGGGATGTTTTGCACCGGGTGAAAGTTGATTACATTATTTTTGGGATTCGGGCGTGAGCCCCGTTCAAAGCCCACGGCGAAGTCGGCTCAAAACAAAAGTGACGTAATTAAATATGTCGAGTAATGAGTAGGATTCAGTGTTTCCACATGCAAAAGTAATGTTTATTTTATTTTATATAAACGCTTTATCTGCCTTCCCAATGAAAACTAGTTTGAAAATTCGAAAATTGTATTTTATGTTGAACGTTTCTGGACGACGCACCATGCTGGCTTATTGACAACATGACCGAGCGGCGCAGATTAGACTACTGTTCGTTTTGAGAAGTGCGCTCCTCCCTAACCTCTTTTGCCCATTCATGTCACGGGTCATAGACTGATAACCCCGCGGCTCAGCATAATCTAATCCCCCTTGATTCCGCTTCACCGTTGCTGGTGTATATATGAGCTATAAATTAACGGTGCATAGACAATCAGCACAAATTCACAAGCTATCGCTCATTTGCAAATCTCACTCGGACAAAACACACGAGCTTGCCAGGAGTCGAACCTAGAATCTTCTGATCCGTAGTCAGACGCGTTATCCATTGCGCCACAAGCCCTCCACTTATTCTATAGACAACCATAACTCCACTCTCATTGGTTAATTTTGGATATTTGGACGCGCACAGCAATATATGATTGGTTATTATGGTTATTGGTCGCATCAAATTTGCGGACATTGAGGGGATTCGATTAATCTGGGCCAGGCACCCGGTTAGGGATGTTTTGCACCGGGTGAAAGTTGATTACATAATTTTTTGGATTCGGGCGTGAGCCCCGTTCAAAGCCCACGGCGAAGTCGGCTCAAAACAAAAGTAACGAAATTAAGTATGTCGAGTAATGAGTAGGATTCAGTGTTTCCACATGCAAAAGTAATTGTTTATTTTATTTTATATAAACGCTTAATCTGCCTTCCCAATGAAAACTAGTTTGAAAATTCGAAAATTTTATTTTATGTTGAACGTTTCTGGACGACGCACCATGCTGGCTTATTGACAACATGACCGAGCGGAGCAGATTAGACTACTGTTCGTTTTGAGAAGTGCGCTCCTCCCTAACCTCTTTTGCCCATTCATGTCACGGGTCATAGACTGATAACCCCGCGGCTCAGCATAATCGAATCCCCCTTGATTCCGCTTCACCGTTGCTGGTGTATATATGAGCTATAAATTAATGGTGCATATAGGCAAAGACAATCAGCACAAATTCACAAGCTATCGCTCATTTGCAAATCTCACTCAGACACAGACAAAACACACGAGCTTGCCAGGAGTCGAACCTAGAATCTTCTGATCCGTAGTCAGACGCGTTATCCATTGCGCCACAAGCCCTCCACTTATTTTTTAGACAACCATAACTCCACTCTCATTGGATAATTTTGGATATTTGGACGCGCACGGCAATATGATTGGTTATTATGGTTATTGGTCGCATCAAATTTGTGGACATTGAGGGGATTCGATTAATCTGGGCCAGGCACCCGGTTAGGGGTGTTTTGCACCGGGTGAAAGTTGATTACATTTTTTTTTGGAATCGGGCGTGAGCCCTGTTCAAAGCCCACAGCGAAGTCGGCTCAAAACAAAAGTGACGTAATTAAGTATGTCGAGTAATGAGTAGGATTCAGTGTTTCCACATGCAAAAGTAATTGTTTATTTTATTTTATATAAACGCTTTATCTGCCTTCCCAATGAAAACTATTTTGAAAATTCGAAAAATTTATTTTATGTTGAACGTTTCTGGACGACGCACCATGCTGGCTTATTGACAACATGACCGAGCGGCGCAGATTAGACTACTGTTCGTTTTGAGAATTGCGCTCCTCCCTAACCTCTTTTGCCCATTCATGTCACGGGTCATAGACTGATAACCCCGCGGCTCAGCATAATCGAATCCCCCTTGATTCCGCTTCACCGTTGCTGGTGTATATATGAGCTATAAATTAATGGTGCATATAGGCAAAGACACTCAGCACAAATTCACAAGCTATCGCTTGTTGAGATTGCGTAATTCAAATCTGGTATTGGAATAAGAATCAAGAGATCTTCAATCCAAGCTTAATTTATTATATGCAAAATGTATTGTATGATAAGTATGAAGGTTCGTATACGGGCTCACTGACAAACCACGCAGGGCCGACAGAGAACTAGCATTATTGTTTACAGATTCTTTCTCAAATACTCTGACAGAAAGCCTTCACTTCTTCTGTTGGCCAACCAGAGCAAAGGACTGAGTGTGGTTCAGCCAATCCGTTGGCGCAGGGGTGGGCCCAACTCCTCGGCACTCCATTTGTTACTAGACATGGTTGCTATGATAACCTGCGGAGCCAGCACCGAGAATACACAATATCCACTGTATCCAGGTTCAAGGACAGTTTCACAGAATACAAAGAGGCAGTGAGGTCTAGTACTTTGAGACACAAGTTCTTATCTCCCCCTACTCCCTAAAACAGCTCCTCACATTAATCACAGCAGCACAGCACAAACCCTTCACTCCTAATCATCAATGCATTCCTTCCAAGGTAGTCATCTCATACAGATCCAATTATGAGAAAAATAAAACCCAACAATTCCCTCTTTTGACACCCTCTAGGGTGTCACTCATTAAAATACAATACAAACAAAAATAAACACTTTTATTAATAGACAATTTGATAATAAAAGTCCTTCAGTCCTTCCATCGACACCCAACTTGCAAACTGTTACCAGTCATCAAAGAAGTTCAAACCATCACATAAGGAAAGACAAACATTCACATGGCTAACTTGATTAATAAAGCATAAAACACAGGATTAATAGAACACAAAACACAAGATTATTAAAACTCTAGGGTGTGATTAAAGATTTTTAAAGGGACATTTTTGAATTCCCTCTTTTGACACCATTTATGGTGTCACTCTAAACAGAGTATAATCACCCTTAAGAATAACAGGATATGGAAATTAAATCACAACATTTAATGTTAATAAAAAATAAAAAATTATAATTTTAACCCTCTATTCCTCCCCTACACCTAACATGTACTGAGTTGGCTACCAGCCACCCAGGAATCCTTTACCTTCACATCAGGAAGAATAAACAATCACAGTGGTTAGTAAAAACATAAGGTAATAAATGAGCAAGAACTGAAAATAAATGCGTGTATGTATTTTACTAGGCAAACCATGGATCATCCAGCTTGGTCTCAGAGTCAGTAGCAGAGTCACCCGCATCATCCTGGGCCGGTAACAACAGCATCATACCTGACGCCTGCACCGCTCCTACCACTGACCTCCTGAGACAGGGGACGATGCAAGCAGCACAACACATTAACAGCAAAAACACAATTATTAGGGTCAGAAATCCAGTAACCACCATAGAAGAGTACTCACCAAACCAGTCACTCATGAGCGGCACTCATGGGCGGCAGGTAGCTTAGTGGTTAAGAGCGTTGTGCCAGTAACCGAAAGGTCGCTGGTTCTAATCCCCGAGCCGACTAGGTGAAAAATCTGTCGATGTGCCCTTGAGCAAGGCACTTAACCCTAATTGCTCCTGTAAGTCGCTCTGGATAAGAGCGTCTGCTAAATGACCAATTATTTATTTATTAATTATTACTCAGCCAGGAAATAAGACAACATCCACAAAGAACAAGTATACCCATAGAAGCTATAACTTCACCCAGAATAGTCACAACAATAGTTTTCCATTTACCAAATATGTTATCAAACCAATCGTTTATGGAGCTATCAATACCAGAGTTCTCAACCAGTTCGTTCGCCAGCGTGGTGATGGTCACTCAAGCGCTTTGGTCACGGGCCCGTCCGGTGCTATATTGTTGGAGATGAAAGTACAACACATATATCCAAACAGAACACAAACCCCGTCCTGCTCAGCCAAAAGCATATCTAAAGCTATTCTATTCTGCCATGTCATTAAGCTAGTTGCCGCTGTCTGCTCAGCTAATCCCTTTATTGCATCACGAGTGTGGTTTATAAATCTTTGCTGGTTATATTAAATATAATTTATCCAATCTACATTTTTATTAATTGTTGACCATCAGAAAATACTTGATTCAAACCCAGCTGCGATCTGATTGTGGATCCCATCAATATATATATATCCTTTCATCAAAGGCTCCCGGGAGGAGGTCCTACTTTCTATGTGACAACTCACCAGTCTCTGACACGTTTGATTGTTTGCGTATGTAGGTGAGTTCACAATCAGTTATCACCACACATCCATCAGATGTCAGCACGGGCCTGGTTTTGGCTCCTATAATCCTCTGACTGCAACAAAAAGGAAATATTAGTCATGTTTTCTTTCAGTTGTGATATTCTCTGTGTAGGAGCAGAGCTAAGATGCCCTACTCTGTATCCTATCTTACTAGTCCTAGAAAAACAATTAGAATCCCCTGAGACTTCAAACGTAGGCAACCCAGGTCGGGACGACCCCGTTATCGGGCTTGCATGGAGGATAAACCTGACAGAGAGTCAAAGCCTGTCAAGGGGAACGGAGTAGTTGTCAACCCTGGTTTGGCTGTCCCACAGGCAAAACAGTCCTCTTTAGACATAGTTTTTTGCCGTATACTGAATCCATTCCAACCACAGGTTAAGATTTCTATACCCCGTTTCCACCTGTACTACTTCCTCCAGGTCTATAGTTTTGCACTATCTTTACCACAGCCCCGGTCTCACTACCTCCCTCAGAGAGGTTTACTCTAGAATTTCCCCTTTCCCTACGTCTAGCTGTCTCCTATGCCTTTTCAACTTGTGTTAGGTTAACTACTACTTCTGGCTGAAACAGGAGGGTCCGTGTGTGTTAGGAATATGGCCCCCACAATCAGACAGCTACCTACCGTCGGGAGACCTGTGAATCCCCACCCTTGCCCTGAGAACATGTCAGATGCCAGAGGCCAACCCATTGCTTCACCTTCTACCGAACTCACACAGGGATGATCAGACAGGGTAAGGGAATCTTCGTTAAGGAGCCAACCCCCGGACCCTTGTGGTTATCGGATCTTTCTCCTAACTCTGTGTTTGTTCGTCAGGTGTAGCTGGTTTTGCCTTTTTACAGTGTGTGACATGCACCCAGATGGATCTCTCAGCTGGCAAAGGCAGTACTTGGTAGGGCCCTTCCCGCCAGGCCTGCTTCAGTCTCCTGGTTAGATAGAGTGGGTCACCTTCTCCTTTAGTTCACCTGTGGGGCACAAAACCTCTGACATACAGGTGTGGTTAATAAACTATCATACATGTTTTTTTTTTTTTGTTTTTAAGTATTTTGTCCTCTCCTTCGTATATATTTAATATTTAATCCAACCATCCCCCTTTTTGACACATGATTTGGCCATGTGTCAATATTACCACCTATCTAAACAATCACTTTAGTTAATATTGGTAATTCATTATCCAATTGCCATTCCTCCACTCTCTCTTCTGTTATTTTATGGTTCAAATCAAATATATTATTACCAAATTATAATCTTCTTCACAATTTTCACAGTACTATAAATTACCCTCAACTTAGTAAAATAAACTATCTTAAAGTCCTCCTCTCATGCCTTTAGAATTTACTAGTGTGGATGATTAAAATAACACCAGAATGTTAAAACAGAGTTCAGAGGCAATTGAAATCATTTAACGAACTGTTTAATCCCATAGTATACTAAACATTACCATTATTCTAAATACTTCATAAATGTTAGCTATCCCAAGTGTTCATTAAATCCTCATGACATTCATTCTCATAAGAAATCATATATACCCCAAACTCAGCCAAAAAGCTAAAAAACTCCATAAAATTCACTGTGTGCTCCTCTAAGACCTATCACCCTTGACCTGCTGAAACCCCCCAAAATTGAAACAATAAGGCTTTATAAACATCATACTAGGTGTGTTGTTTTTTTTGTTTGAAAAACCCAATTTGAAAAACAACAACCACAAATAGCTTCCTCCAATTAAAAATAACACTACCGGTTCTAACCCTGGTGGAAATGAGTAGATGTTGGTGGTGTGGTTAGATTGGGTTTCTTGGCAGCTTCATTGGGGGTCCTGGTTGGGGTGTTGCATTCCCATCCATGACATACTTGGCAGCATTTCAGGGTTGGGTAGTTGCTGTGGCTGGATATTTGACCCTTCAGGATATTGGGGTGCTGGTTGTGGTTGGAATTGTTGGGCGCCTTGCCAGGTTGGCCTTTGACCTGGGTATCTGGGCCCACCCCCTTCTTGCTGTCCTCCATAACCTCGTCCTCTTGGTCGTTTTCTTAATCTCTGGTGTGGGTGTAGGCAAAATCTTGCCATGTGTCCTGGTTCCCCACAATTAAAACAACATGGTGCATAACCAGGCTGTTGAGGTGGGTCTGGCTCTCTATACATCCTGTCAGACCAGTACCCGTTTGGCCCCACAGGAGCCATCATCTGGGGTCCCACCATTCCAGTTAGCGCCTGTACCACTGCAGCTGCTGCGGCGGCAACTGGATCAATACTCTGCACATTCTGCATATTCGGGGTGCTGGTCACAACCATCTGTTTGCCTGGTTTGTCTTCAGCCAGTTGTTTTTTCAAAACTTTCTTCTGTAGCTGCTTTAGTTCGTCTTCCTCCTTCCTCTTGCCTTCCCTCCATCGCTCCACATGATGTTGGGCTATCTCTGTGAACTCTGGGATGGATTTTGCTGTGAGTGCCACAACCTTTTCACACTCTACCCGGGCCTGGTCTGGGAGTCCCCCCAGGCAGTTTGCAAGGAAGAGGTGACTCATTGTATTTTTGGTGGGCTCTTCATTCCATGCTTGTCTCCAGAGGCACTTTGCCCTCTTCATGTAGGCTGGTATGGTTTCATCATCATTCAGCGTCAGTGTTCTCATGAGATCTGGCCTTGCCTGAGTGGGATACTTCCTTCTAACTGCATCCCATATGACAGTTCGGTATCGATCAAAACCAGTTGCTGCTCCTACTATTCCTCTCAGGCCTGCTTGTGTGAGTATCTCTTTGCATTCCTGATCTCCCATGCACCTGTTCATCACTGCCACTATATCCCCTATGGTGAGTTCATCTGCTGCAGTAAGGCTCTCAAAAGCCTTCACCCACCTGTGTCCTGATTCTTCAGGCTGGGGTAAACTGTCAACCAGAGTTTGCACATCCCTGTGTGGCCAGGGCTTGTATACTGGAACTCCCCCTGTTGTTTCTCTCAGAGGGTACTGACCCCCACAGTTACCCCCTCTCCCTTGAGTTTTGGCCCGTGTGCGTTGTGCAGGCCCTTCCTCATCCCAAATATCTCCTTGAAAAGCTCCATAGAGCATTTTTGTCTGCTTTACGTCTTCATACTCTTCCTCTTCTTCTCCCAAATCAATACAATGGCCCCCCCTTGGCTCTGGTGTTCTATGCAGTGATGTGAGTGCCAGCTCCTTTCTGTCTTCTCTCACCTGCTTTTCCAGTACTTTCAGTTCCTTTCTTAATTCGGCATTGTTGTCATAAATGGTTGAACTGGCTGTGCTTCTACGTCCTATTTCCTCATTCTCTTTCTCACTTGCTCCGGTTCGACACAAGTCCCGGTACTCTGTACTTCTCTCTGAGTCTTCTTCCTCTTTATCCAGTCTACTCAGCTGAGAAATCTGTTCTTTCAGATCTCGTGCAGTTTTCAACATCTGTTCGATATCACCTCTTCGTCTATTCACCTCTTCTTCACCTACCCATGTATCCTGCAGCACGCCGTCTTTCTGCTGATACTGTACCCGCCCAGTCAGTTCCAACACTGGTGCCATTGTTTTTGGAGGGTTTTCATACGGTGGTGGGGCCGATGGCAGGGCTGGATACAACCGATTTGTAATCTTGGGTGGTACTTTGTCTTCCCACATTTTCTTCAGTTTCTCCAACATAGCCAAACCAATCCGCTCCTTTAACCTGGCTTTCTCCATCGCGTCTTTGGACTTCCCTTTGAGGGGCTCTCCTTCCTCTTTCCACTCACTTACTGCCTTCTCTGTTCTCTTCTTCAGGGCCGTCAGTATTGTCCTCGGTTCTCCTTCCCCTGGGATTCCATTCATTGCCATTATCCATCCATCTGCTATCCATTCTTTGTATAACTTTTCTCCTCTCCTCTTCCATTCCTTCCCGTCTTTTCCCCCATTTATCTCGAGGGTGGATTTCAACACTTTAATTACTTTATCTGTCATTTTTGCCAATGTTGTTGTATCTATACTTTTGTTTTAAGAACTTTATTATTTATTCTTAATTGTAATTTAAAACCTTACTGACTCCAATATTTTGTACAAAAAGTGCTTTCAATGTTAAAGGAATAATATTTTTAGGTTAAAACCAAATGGGTAATAGTAATACCATTAGACCACTTTATTTAACTAAATAACCAAAAATGCAAATATAAATGATACAGATATCCCCAGTCCTAACCCATCAATAATTGTTTGTATCAATCTAAATCACCCCCCTTCTCTCTCTCTCCTGACTCTCCAAAAGCCACACTCTCGCTGTCTCCAGCCCCTCCCCTCGCAACTCTCTCTCCCTCTCCTCTGGGAGCAGGTTCCTTCGAGGAGCTGTGTTAGTGTTTCCAATATTCTGTGGTTATTTAAAGTACTTTCATCTAGTTATTTAAATCAAATTATTCCCACCTAATTAGTTAAAGTTGGTGCATATTTATATTTAAATAATAAACCAAATTGTTTCAACACAACTATTCAAAACCAGTTCAGTCACACAATTAATCACTTTAGCTTTATGTTCCCAATTGTTTTAACGGGTTATATGGTTTAAGCAACCACAAACCCAACAGTTATCCCCAAATTATACAGTTTGGACAGGCACAGACGTCTTTGAGCCCCAATTAGTTTTCTATCAAGGGATACTGGTTTATCATTCACACTCTCATTCATACGACCACACTCTCACTGTCTAACCTTTTATCCTGCTTCCTATGATTTTTAAGTCATAAACCGTACTGTCACACCACTTGTGTAAAATAACTTCTATGGGAGTCACACCCTCTAACCATAGTTCACTACTTATTTAAAACACATCCTATGGGAGTCACACCCTCTAACCATAGGTCACACCATTTATTTAAAATACATCCTATGGGAGTCACACCCTCTAACCATAGGTCACACTGTTTAATTAAAATACATCCTATGGGAGTCACACCCTCTAACCATAGGTCACACTGTTTAATTAAAATACATCCTATGGGAGTCACACCCTCTAACCATAGGTCACACTGTTTAATTAAAATACATCCTATGGGAGTCACACCCTCTAACCATAGGTCACAATGTTTATTTAAAATACATCCTATGGGAGTCACACCCTCTAACCATAGGTCACACTGTTTATTCGCTTTAAAGTGCCACCTATGAACTTCTAGTCATAGTTTGCACTCCCATGGGTTTAACCATCACAATTATCAAACATTTGCATAGTACATTATGAAATCGAAATAGTATACTGTAATTGTTATTTATAGTAGAATAGGGTTCACTTACATCAAACAGGTGTTTCACAAAATTAATTTGGATAAAGCCAATGTGCAAAACTTCAGTTATATTACAATAGGTGTTTTGCTTACCTTTATAGAAGCCCGGGCAATTTGTGAAACACGGTTCGATGACAGTGATGTCCAATAGGCTGGGTGAATTCCAGCGAAGTGAAGTTCCGCTACCAGATCACAGTCGGAGGTCACCAATTGTTGAGATTGCGTAATTCAAATCTGGTATTGGAATAAGAATCAAGAGATCTTCAATCCAAGCTTAATTTATTATATGCAAAATGTATTGTATGATAAGTATGAAGGTTCGTATACGGGCTCACTGACAAACCACGCAGGGCCGACAGAGAACTAGCATTATTGTTTACAGATTCTTTCTCAAATACTCTGACAGAAAGCCTTCACTTCTTCTGTTGGCCAACCAGAGCAAAGGACTGAGTGTGGTTCAGCCAATCCGTTGGCGCAGGGGTGGGCCCAACTCCTCGGCACTCCATTTGTTACTAGACATGGTTGCTATGATAACCTGCGGAGCCAGCACCGAGAATACACAATATCCACTGTATCCAGGTTCAAGGACAGTTTCACAGAATACAAAGAGGCAGTGAGGTCTAGTACTTTGAGACACAAGTTCTTATCTCCCCCTACTCCCTAAAACAGCTCCTCACATTAATCACAGCAGCACAGCACAAACCCTTCACTCCTAATCATCAATGCATTCCTTCCAAGGTAGTCATCTCATACAGATCCAATTATGAGAAAAATAAAACCCAACACGCTCATTTCCAAATCTCACTCAGACAAAACACACGAGCTTGCCAGAAGTCTAACCTAGAATCTTCTGATCCGTAGTCAGACGCGTTATCCATTGCGCCACAAGCCCTCCAATTTTTCTATAGACAACCACTCTCATTGGTTAATTTTGGATATTTGGACGCACACGGCAATATGATTGGTTATTATGGTTATTGGTCGCATCAAATTTGTGGACATTGAGGGGATTCGATTAATCTGGGCCAGGCACCCGGTTAGGGGTGTTTTGCACCGGGTGAAAGTTGATTAAATAATTTTTTGGAATCGGGCGTGAGCCCCGTTCAAAGCCCACGGAGAAGTCGGCTCAAAACAAAAGTGACGTAATTAAGTATATCGAGTAATGAGTAGGATTCAGTGTTTCCACATGCAAAAGTAATTGTTTATTTTATTTTATATAAACGCTTTATCTGCCTTCCCAATGAAAACTAGTTTGAAAATTATAACATTTTATTTTATGTTGAACGTTTCTGGACGACGCACCATGCTGGCTTATTGACAACATGACCGAGCGGCGCAGATTAGACTACTGTTCGATTTGAGAAGTGCGCTCCTCCCTCACCTCTTTTGCCCGTTCACGTCATGGGTCATAGACTGATAACACCGCGGCTCAGCATAATCGAATCCGCCCGTTGATTCCGCTTCACCGTTGCTGGTGTATATATGAGCTATAAATTAATGGTGCATATAGGCAAAGATACTCAGCACAAATTCACAAGCTATCGCTCATTTACAAATCTCACTCAGACAAAACACACGAGCTTGCCAGGAGTCGAACCTAGAAAATTCTGATCCGTAGTCAGACGCGTTATCCATTGCGCCACAAGCCCTCCACTTACTCTATAGACAACCATAACTCCACTCTCATTGGTTAATTTTGGATATTTAGACGCACACGGCAATATGATTGGTTATTATGGTTATTGGTCGCATCAAATTTGTGGACATTGAGGGGATTCGATTAATCTGGGCCAGGCACCCGGTTAGGGGTGTTTTGCACCGGGTGAATGTTGATTACATAATTTTTTGGAATCGGGCGTGAGCCCCGTTAAAAGCCCACGGCGAAGTCGGCTCAAAACAAAAGTGACATAATTAAGTATGTCGAGTAATGAGTAGGATTCAGTGTTTCCACATGCAAAAGTAATTGTTTATTTTATTTTATATAAACGCTTTATCTGCCTTCCCAATGAAAACTATTTTGAAAATTCGAAAAATTTATTTTATGTTGAACGTTTCTGGACGACGCACCATGCTGGCTTATTGACAACATGACCGAGCGGCGCAGATTAGACTACTGTTCGTTTTGAGAATTGCGCTCCTCCCTAACCTCTTTTGCCCATTCATGTCACGGGTCATAGACTGATAACCCCGCGGCTCAGCATAATCGAATCCCCCTTGATTCCGCTTCACCGTTGCTGGTGTATATATGAGCTATAAATTAATGGTGCATATAGGCAAAGACACTCAGCACAAATTCACAAGCTATCGCTCATTTCCAAATCTCACTCAGACAAAACACACGAGCTTGCCAGAAGTCTAACCTAGAATCTTCTGATCCGTAGTCAGACGCGTTATCCATTGCGCCACAAGCCCTCCACTTATTCTATAGACAACCATAACTCCACTCTCATTGGTTAATTTTGGATATTTGGACGCACACAGCAATATATGATTGGTTATCATGGTTATTGGTCGCATCAAATTTGCGGACATTGAGGGGATTCGATTAATCTGGGCCAGGCACCCGGTTAGGGATGTTTTGCACCGGGTGAAAGTTGATTACATAATTTTTTGGATTCGGGCGTGAGCCCCGTTCAAAGCCCACGGCGAAGTCGGCTCAAAACAAAAGTAACGAAATTAAGTATGTCGAGTAATGAGTAGGATTCAGTGTTTCCACATGCAAAAGTAATTGTTTATTTTATTTTATATAAACGCTTTATCTGCCTTCCCAATGAAAACTAGTTTGAAAATTCGAAAATTTTATTTTATGTTGAACGTTTCTGGACGACGCACCATGCTGGCTTATTGACAACATGACCGAGCGGCGCAGATTAGGCTACTGTTCGTTTTGAGAAGTGCGCTCCTCCCTAACCTCTTTTGCCCATTCATGTCACGGGTCATAGACTGATAACCCCGCGGCTCAGCATAATCGAATCCCCCTTGATTCCGCTTCACCGTTGCTGGTGTATATATGAGCTATAAATTAATGGTGCATATAGGCAAAGACAATCAGCACAAATTCACAAGCTATCGCTCATTTGCAAATCTCACTCAGACACAGACAAAACACACGAGCTTGCCAGGAGTCGAACCTAGAATCTTCTGATCCGTAGTCAGACGTGTTATCCATTGCGCCACAAGCCCTCCACTTATTTTTTAGACAACCATAACTCCACTCTCATTGGATAATTTTGGATATTTGGACGCGCACGGCAATATGATTGGTTATTATGGTTATTGGTCGCATCAAATTTGTGGACATTGAGGGGATTCGATTAATCTGGGCCAGGCACCCGGTTAGGGGTGTTTTGCACCGGGTGAAAGTTGATTACATTTTTTTTGGGAATCGGGCGTGAGCCCTGTTCAAAGCCCACAGCGAAGTCGGCTCAAAACATAAGTGACGTAATTAAGTATGTCGAGTAATGAGTAGGATTCAGTGTTTCCACATGCAAAAGTAATTGTTTATTTTATTTTATATAAACGCTTTATCTGCCTTCCCAATGAAAACTAGTTTGAAAATTATAACATTTTATTTTATGTTGAACGTTTCTGGACGACGCACCATGCTGGCTTATTGACAACATGACCGAGCGGCGCAGATTAGACTACTGTTCGATTTGAGAAGTGCGCTCCTCCCTCACCTCTTTTGCCCGTTCACGTCATGGGTCATAGACTGATAACACCGCGGCTCAGCATAATCGAATACGCCCGTTGATTCCGCTTCACCGTTGCTGGTGTATATATGAGCTATAAATTAATGGTGCATATAGGCAAAGACACTCAGCACAAATTCACAAGCTATCGCTCATTTCCAAATCTCACTCAGACAAAACACACGAGGTTGCCAGGAGTCGAACCTAGAAAATTCTGATCTGTAGTCAGACGCGTTATCCATTGCGCCACAAGCCCTCCAATTATTTTTCAGACAACCATAACTCCACTCTCATTGGTTAATTTTGGATATTTGGACGCGCATGGCAATATGATTGGTTATTATGGTTATTGGTCGCATCAAATTTGTGGACATTGAGGGGATTCGATTAATCTGGGCCAGGCACCCGGTTAGGGGTGTTTTGCACAGGGTGAAAGTTGATTACATTATTTTTTGGAATCGGGCGTGAGCCCCGTTCAAAGCCCACGGCGAAGTCGGCTCAAAACAAAAGTGACGAAATTAAGTATGTCGAGTAATGAGTAGGATTCAGTGTTTCCACATGCAAAAGTAATTGTTTATTTTATTTTATATAAACGCTTTATCTGCCTTCCCAATGAAAACTAGTTTGAAAATTAGAACATTTTATTTTATGTTGAACGTTTCTGGACGACGCACCATGCTGGCTTATTGACAACATGACCGAGCGGCGCAGATTAGACTACTGTTCGTTTTGAGAAGTGCGCTCCTCCCTAACCTCTTTCGCCCATTCATGTCACGGGTGATAGACTGATAACCCCGCGGCTCAGCATAATCGAATCCCCCTTGATTCCGCTTCACCGTTGCTGGTGTATATATGAGCTATAAATGAATGGTGCATATAGGCAAAGACACTCAGCACAAATTCACAAGCTATCGCTCATTTTTAAATCTCACTCAGACAAAACACACGAGTTTGCCAGGAGTCGAACCTAGAATCTTCTGATCCATAGTCAGACGCATTATCCATTGCGCCACAAGCCCTCCACTTATGTTATATACAACCATAACTCCACTCTCATTGGTTAATTTTGGATATTTGGACGCGCACGGCAATATATGATTGGTTATTATGGTTATTGGTCGCATAAAATTTGTGGACATTGAGGGGATTCGATTAATCTGGGCCAGGCACCCGGTTAGGGGTGTTTTGCACCGCGTGAAAGTTGATTACATAATTTTTTGGAATCGGGCGTGAGCCCCGTTCAAAGCCCACGGCGAAGTCGGCTCAAAACAAAAGTGACGAAATTAAGTATGTCGAGTAATGAGTAGGATTCAGTGTTTCCACATGCAAAAGTAATTGTTTATTTTATTTTATATAAACGCTTTATCTGCCTTCCCAATGAAAACTAGTTTGAAAATTATAACATTTTATTTTATGTTGAACGTTTCTGGACGACGCACCATGCTGGCTTATTGACAACATGACCGAGCGGCGCAGATTAGACTACTGTTCGTTTTGAGAAGTGCGCTCCTCCCTAACCTCTTTCGCCCATTCATGTCACGGGTGATAGACTGATAACCCCGCGGCTCAGCATAATCGAATCCCCCTTGATTCCGCTTCACCGTTGCTGGTGTATATATGAGCTATAAATGAATGGTGCATATAGGCAAAGACACTCAGCACAAATTCACAAGCTATCGCTCATTTTTAAATCTCACTCAGACAAAACACTCGAGCTTGCCAGGAATCGAACCTAGAATCTTCTGATCCGTAGTCAGACGCGTTATCCATTGCGCCACAAGCCCTTCACTTATTTTTTAGACAACCATAACTATACTCTCATTGGTTAATTTTGGATATTTGGACGCGCACGGCAATATGATTGGTTATTATGGTTATTGGTCGCATCAAATTTGTGGACATTGAGGGGATTCGATTAATCTGGGCCAGGCACCCAGTTAGGGGTGTTTTGCACCGGGTGAAAGTTGATAACATTATTTTTTGGAATCGGGCGTGAGCCCCGTTCAAAGCCCACCGCGAAGTCGGCTCAAAACAAAAGTGACGAAATTAAGTATGTCGAGTAATGAGTAGGATTCAGTGTTTCCACATGCAAAAGTAATTGTTTATTTTATTTTATATAAACGCTTTATCTGCCTTCCCAATGAAAACTAGTTTGAAAATTATAACATTTTATTTTATGTTGAACGTTTCTGGACGACGCACCATGCTGGCTTATTGACAACATGACCGAGCGGCGCAGATTAGACTACTGTTCGTTTTGAGAAGTGCGCTCCTCCCTAACCTCTTTTGCCCATTCATGTCACGGGTCATAGACTGATAACCCCGCGGCTCAGCATAATCGAATCCCCCTTGATTCCGCTTCACCGTTGCTGGTGTATATATGAGCTATAAATTAATGGTGCATATAGGCAAAGACACTCAGCACAAATTCACAAGCTATCGCTCATTTCCAAATCTCACTCAGACAAAACACACGAGCTTGCCAGGAGTCGAACCTAGAATCTTCTGATCCGTAGTCAGACGCGTTATCCATTGCGCCACAATCCCTCCACTTATTTTAGAGACAACCATAACTCCACTCTCATTGGTTAATTTTGGATATTTGGATGCGCACAGCAATATATGATTGGTTATTATGGTTATTGGTCGCATCAAATTTGCGGACATTGAGGGGATTCGATTAATCTGGGCCAGGCACCCGGTTAGGGATGTTTTGCACCGGGTGAAAGTTGATTACATTATTTTTTGGATTCGGGCGTGAGCCCCGTTCAAAGCCCACGGCGAAGTCGGCTCAAAACAAAAGTGACGTAATTAAGTATGTCGAGTAATGAGTAGGATTCAGTGTTTCCACATGCAAAAGTAATTGTTTTTTTTATTTTATTTAAACGCTTTATCTGCCTTCCCAATGAAAACTAGTTTGAAAATTCGAAAATTTGATTTTATGTTGAACGTTTCTGGACGACGCACCATGCTGGCTTATTGACAACATGACCGAGCGGCGCAGATTAGACTACTGTTCGTTTTGAGAAGTGCGCTCCTCCCTAGCCTCTTTTGCCCATTCATGTCACGGGTCATAGACTGATAACCCCGCGGCTCAGCATAATCGAATCCCCCTTGATTCCGCTTCACCGTTGCTGGTGTGTATATGAGCTATAAATTAATGGTGCATATAGGCAAAGACACTCAGCACAAATTCACAAGCTATCGCTCATTTGCAAATCTCACTCAGACAAAACACACGAGCTTGCCAGGAGTCGAACCTAGAATCTTCTGATCCGTAGTCAGACGCGTTATCCATTGCGCCACAAGCCCTCCACGTATTTTTTAGACAACCATAACTCCACTCTCATTGGTTAATTTTGGATATTTGGACGCGCACGGCAATATGATTGGTTATTATGGTTATTGGTCGCATCAAATTTGTGGACATTGAGGGGATTCGATTAATCTGGGCCAGGCACCCGGTTAGGGGTGTTTTGCACCGGGTGAATGTTGATTACATAATTTTTTGGAATCGGGCGTGAGCCCCGTTCAAAGCCCACGGCGAAGTCGGCTCAAAACAAAAGTGACGTAATTAAGTATGTCGAGTAATGAGTAGGATTCAGTGTTTCCACATGCAAAAGTAATTGTTTATTTTATTTTATATAAACGCTTTATCTGCCTTCCATAATGAAAACTAGTTTGAAAATTATAACATTTTATTTTATGTTGAACGTTTCTGGACGACGCACCATGCTGGCTTATTGACAACATGACCGAGCGGCGCAGATTAGACTACTGTTCGTTTTGAGAAGTGCGCTCCTCCCTAACCTCTTTTGCCCATTCATGTCACGGGTCATAGACTGATAACCCCGCGGCTCAGCATAATCGAATCCCCCTTGATTCCGCTTCACCGTTGCTGGTGTATATATGAGCTATAAATTAATGGTGCATATAGGCAAAGACACTCAGCACAAATTCACAAGCTATCGCTCATTTCCAAATCTCACTCAGACAAAACACACGAGCTTGCCAGGAGTCGAACCTAGAATCTTCTGATCCGTAGTCAGACGCGTTATCCATTGCGCCACAAGCCCTCCACTTATTTTAGAGACAACCATAACTCCACTCTCATTGGTTAATTTTGGATATTTGGACGCGCACAGCAATATATGATTGGTTATTATGGTTATTGGTCGCATCAAATTTGCGGACATTGAGGGGATTCGATTAATCTGGGCCAGGCACCCGGTTAGGGATGTTTTGCACCGGGTGAAAGTTGATTACATTATTTTTTGGATTCGGGCGTGAGCCCCGTTCAAAGCCCACGGCGAAGTCGGCTCAAAACAAAAGTGACGTAATTAAGTATGTCGAGTAATGAGTAGGATTCAGTGTTTCCACATGCAAAAGTAATTGTTTATTTTATTTTATATAAACGCTTTATCTGCCTTCCCAATGAAAACTAGTTTGAAAATTCGAAAATTTGATTGTATGTTGAACGTTTCTGGACGACGCACCATGCTGGCTTATTGACAACATGACCGAGCGGCGCAGATTAGACTACTGTTCGTTTTGAGAAGTGCGCTCCTCCCTAACCTCTTTTGCCCATTCATGTCACGGGTCATAGACTGATAACCCCGCGGCTCAGCATAATCGAATCCCCCTTGATTCCGCTTCACCGTTGCTGGTGTGTATATGAGCTATAAATTAATGGTGCATATAGGCAAAGACACTCAGCACAAATTCACAAGCTATCGCTCATTTGCAAATCTCACTCAGACAAAACACACGAGCTTGCCAGGAGTCGAACCTAGAATCTTCTGATCCGTAGTCAGACGCGTTATCCATTGCGCCACAAGCCCTCCACTTATTTTAGAGACAACCATAACTCCACTCTCATTGGTTAATTTTGGATATTTGGACGCGCACAGCAATATATGATTGGTTATTATGGTTATTGGTCATATCAAATTTGCGGACATTGAGGGGATTCGATTAATCTGGGCCAGGCACCCGGTTAGGGATGTTTTGCACCGGGTGAAAGATGATTACATTATTTTTTGGATTCGGACGTGAGCCCCGTTCAAAGCCCACGGCGAAGTCGGCTCAAAACAAAAGTGACGTAATTAAGTATGTCGAGTAATGAGTAGGATTCAGTGTTTCCACATGCAAAAGTAATTGTTTATTTTATTTTATATAAACGCTTTATCTGCCTTCCCAATGAAAACTAGTTTGAAAATTCGAAAATTTGATTTTATGTTGAACGTTTCTGGACGACGCACCATGCTGGCTTATTGACAACATGACCGAGCGGCGCAGATTAGACTACTGTTCGTTTTGAGAAGTGCGCTCCTCCCTAACCTCTTTTGCCCATTCATGTCACGGGTCATAGACTGATAACCCCGCGGCTCAGCATAATCGAATCCCCCTTGATTCCGCTTCACCGTTGCTGGTGTGTATATGAGCTATAAATTAATGGTGCATATAGGCAAAGACACTCAGCACAAATTCACAAGCTATCGCTCATTTGCAAATCTCACTCAGACAAAACACACGAGCTTGCCAGGAGTCGAACCTAGAATCTTCTGATCCGTAGTCAGACGCGTTATCCATTGCGCCACAAGCCCTCCACTTATTTTAGAGACAACCATAACTCCACTCTCATTGGTTAATTTTGGATATTTGGACGCGCACAGCAATATATGATTGGTTATTATGGTTATTGGTCATATCAAATTTGCGGACATTGAGGGGATTCGATTAATCTGGGCCAGGCACCCGGTTAGGGATGTTTTGCACCGGGTGAAAGTTGATTACATTATTTTTTGGATTCGGACGTGAGCCCCGTTCAAAGCCCACGGCGAAGTCGGCTCAAAACAAAAGTGACGTAATTAAGTATGTCGAGTAATGAGTAGGATTCAGTGTTTCCACATGCAAAAGTAATTGTTTATTTTATTTTATATAAACGCTTTATCTGCCTTCCCAATGAAAACTAGTTTGAAAATTCGAAAATTTGATTTTATGTTGAACGTTTCTGGACGACGCACCATGCTGGCTTATTGACAACATGACCGAGCGGCGCAGATTAGACTACTGTTCGTTTTGAGAAGTGCGCTCCTCCCTAACCTCTTTTGCCCATTCATGTCACGGGTCATAGACTGATAACCCCGCGGCTCAGCATAATCGAATCCCCCTTGATTCCGCTTCACCGTTGCTGGTGTATATATGAGCTATAAATTAATGGTGCATATAGGCAAAGACACTCAGCACAAATTCACAAGCTATCGCTCATTTGCAAATCTCACTCAGACAAAACACACGAGCTTGCCAGAAGTCTAACCTAGAATCTTCTGATCCGTAGTCAGACGCGTTATCCATTGCGCCACAAGCCCTCCACTTATTCTATAGACAACCATAACTCCACTCTCATTGGTTAATTTTGGATATTTGGACGCACACAGCAATATATGATTGGTTATCATGGTTATTGGTCGCATCAAATTTGCGGACATTGAGGGGATTCGATTAATCTGGGCCAGGCACCCGGTTAGGGATGTTTTGCACCGGGTGAAAGTTGATTACATAATTTTTTGGATTCGGGCGTGAGCCCCGTTCAAAGCCCACGGCGAAGTCGGCTCAAAACAAAAGTAACGAAATTAAGTATGTCGAGTAATGAGTAGGATTCAGTGTTTCCACATGCAAAAGTAATTGTTTATTTTATTTTATATAAACGCTTTATCTGCCTTCCCAATGAAAACTAGTTTGAAAATTCGAAAATTTTATTTTATGTTGAACGTTTCTGGACGACGCACCATGCTGGCTTATTGACAACATGACCGAGCGGCGCAGATTAGGCTACTGTTCGTTTTGAGAAGTGCGCTCCTCCCTAACCTCTTTTGCCCATTCATGTCACGGGTCATAGACTGATAACCCCGCGGCTCAGCATAATCGAATCCCCCTTGATTCCGCTTCACCGTTGCTGGTGTATATATGAGCTATAAATTAATGGTGCATATAGGCAAAGACAATCAGCACAAATTCACAAGCTATCGCTCATTTGCAAATCTCACTCAGACACAGACAAAACACACGAGCTTGCCAGGAGTCGAACCTAGAATCTTCTGATCTGTAGTCAGACGTGTTATCCATTGCGCCACAAGCCCTCCACTTATTTTTTAGACAACCATAACTCCACTCTCATTGGATAATTTTGGATATTTGGACGCGCACGGCAATATGATTGGTTATTATGGTTATTGGTCGCATCAAATTTGTGGACATTGAGGGGATTCGATTAATCTGGGCCAGGCACCCGGTTAGGGGTGTTTTGCACCGGGTGAAAGTTGATTACATTTTTTTTGGGAATCGGGCGTGAGCCCTGTTCAAAGCCCACAGCGAAGTCGGCTCAAAACATAAGTGACGTAATTAAGTATGTCGAGTAATGAGTAGGATTCAGTGTTTCCACATGCAAAAGTAATTGTTTATTTTATTTTATATAAACGCTTTATCTGCCTTCCCAATGAAAACTAGTTTGAAAATTATAACATTTTATTTTATGTTGAACGTTTCTGGACGACGCACCATGCTGGCTTATTGACAACATGACCGAGCGGCGCAGATTAGACTACTGTTCGATTTGAGAAGTGCGCTCCTCCCTCACCTCTTTTGCCCGTTCACGTCATGGGTCATAGACTGATAACACCGCGGCTCAGCATAATCGAATCCGCCCGTTGATTCCGCTTCACCGTTGCTGGTGTATATATGAGCTATAAATTAATGGTGCATATAGGCAAAGACACTCAGCACAAATTCACAAGCTATCGCTCATTTCCAAATCTCACTCAGACAAAACACACGAGGTTGCCAGGAGTCGAACCTAGAAAATTCTGATCTGTAGTCAGACGCGTTATCCATTGCGCCACAAGCCCTCCAATTATTTTTCAGACAACCATAACTCCACTCTCATTGGTTAATTTTGGATATTTGGACGCGCATGGCAATATGATTGGTTATTATGGTTATTGGTCGCATCAAATTTGTGGACATTGAGGGGATTCGATTAATCTGGGCCAGGCACCCGGTTAGGGGTGTTTTGCACCGGGTGAAAGTTGATTACATTATTTTTTGGAATCGGGCGTGAGCCCCGTTCAAAGCCCACGGCGAAGTCGGCTCAAAACAAAAGTGACGAAATTAAGTATGTCGAGTAATGAGTAGGATTCAGTGTTTCCACATGCAAAAGTAATTGTTTATTTTATTTTATATAAACGCTTTATCTGCCTTCCCAATGAAAACTAGTTTGAAAATTAGAACATTTTATTTTATGTTGAACGTTTCTGGACGACGCACCATGCTGGCTTATTGACAACATGACCGAGCGGCGCAGATTAGACTACTGTTCGTTTTGAGAAGTGCGCTCCTCCCTAACCTCTTTCGCCCATTCATGTCACGGGTGATAGACTGATAACCCCGCGGCTCAGCATAATCGAATCCCCCTTGATTCCGCTTCACCGTTGCTGGTGTATATATGAGCTATAAATGAATGGTGCATATAGGCAAAGACACTCAGCACAAATTCACAAGCTATCGCTCATTTTTAAATCTCACTCAGACAAAACACACGAGTTTGCCAGGAGTCAAACCTAGAATCTTCTGATCCATAGTCAGACGCATTATCCATTGCGCCACAAGCCCTCCACTTATGTTATATACAACCATAACTCCACTCTCATTGGTTAATTTTGGATATTTGGACGCGCACGGCAATATATGATTGGTTATTATGGTTATTGGTCGCATAAAATTTGTGGACATTGAGGGGATTCGATTAATCTGGGCCAGGCACCCGGTTAGGGGTGTTTTGCACCGCGTGAAAGTTGATTACATAATTTTTTGGAATCGGGCGTGAGCCCCGTTCAAAGCCCACGGCGAAGTCGGCTCAAAACAAAAGTGACGAAATTAAGTATGTCGAGTAATGAGTAGGATTCAGTGTTTCCACATGCAAAAGTAATTGTTTATTTTATTTTATATAAACGCTTTATCTGCCTTCCCAATGAAAACTAGTTTGAAAATTAGAACATTTTATTTTATGTTGAACGTTTCTGGACGACGCACCATGCTGGCTTATTGACAACATGACCGAGCGGCGCAGATTAGACTACTGTTCGTTTTGAGAAGTGCGCTCCTCCCTAACCTCTTTCGCCCATTCATGTCACGGGTGATAGACTGATAACCCCGCGGCTCAGCATAATCGAATCCCCCTTGATTCCGCTTCACCGTTGCTGGTGTATATATGAGCTATAAATGAATGGTGCATATAGGCAAAGACACTCAGCACAAATTCACAAGCTATCGCTCATTTTTAAATCTCACTCAGACAAAACACTCGAGCTTGCCAGGAATCGAACCTAGAATCTTCTGATCCGTAGTCAGACGCGTTATCCATTGCGCCACAAGCCCTTCACTTATTTTTTAGACAACCATAACTATACTCTCATTGGTTAATTTTGGATATTTGGACGCGCACGGCAATATGATTGGTTATTATGGTTATTGGTCGCATCAAATTTGTGGACATTGAGGGGATTCGATTAATCTGGGCCAGGCACCCAGTTAGGGGTGTTTTGCACCGGGTGAAAGTTGATAACATTATTTTTTGGAATCGGGCGTGAGCCCCGTTCAAAGCCCACCGCGAAGTCGGCTCAAAACAAAAGTGACGTAATTAAGTATGTCGAGTAATGAGTAGGATTCAGTGTTTCCACATGCAAAAGTAATTGTTTATTTTATTTTATATAAACGCTTTATCTGCCTTCCCAATGAAAACTAGTTTGAAAATTATAACATTTTATTTTATGTTGAACGTTTCTGGACGACGCACCATGCTGGCTTATTGACAACATGACCGAGCGGCGCAGATTAGACTACTGTTCGTTTTGAGAAGTGCGCTCCTCCCTAACCTCTTTTGCCCATTCATGTCACGGGTCATAGACTGATAACCCCGCGGCTCAGCATAATCGAATCCCCCTTGATTCCGCTTCACCGTTGCTGGTGTATATATGAGCTATAAATTAATGGTGCATATAGGCAAAGACACTCAGCACAAATTCACAAGCTATCGCTCATTTCCAAATCTCACTCAGACAAAACACACGAGCTTGCCAGGAGTCGAACCTAGAATCTTCTGATCCGTAGTCAGACGCGTTATCCATTGCGCCACAATCCCTCCACTTATTTTAGAGACAACCATAACTCCACTCTCATTGGTTAATTTTGGATATTTGGACGCGCACAGCAATATATGATTGGTTATTATGGTTATTGGTCGCATCAAATTTGCGGACATTGAGGGGATTCGATTAATCTGGGCCAGGCACCCGGTTAGGGATGTTTTGCACCGGGTGAAAGTTGATTACATTATTTTTTGGATTCGGGCGTGAGCCCCGTTCAAAGCCCACGGCGAAGTCGGCTCAAAACAAAAGTGACGTAATTAAGTATGTCGAGTAATGAGTAGGATTCAGTGTTTCCACATGCAAAAGTAATTGTTTTTTTTATTTTATTTAAACGCTTTATCTGCCTTCCCAATGAAAACTAGTTTGAAAATTCGAAAATTTGATTTTATGTTGAACGTTTCTGGACGACGCACCATGCTGGCTTATTGACAACATGACCGAGCGGCGCAGATTAGACTACTGTTCGTTTTGAGAAGTGCGCTCCTCCCTAGCCTCTTTTGCCCATTCATGTCACGGGTCATAGACTGATAACCCCGCGGCTCAGCATAATCGAATCCCCCTTGATTCCGCTTCACCGTTGCTGGTGTGTATATGAGCTATAAATTAATGGTGCATATAGGCAAAGACACTCAGCACAAATTCACAAGCTATCGCTCATTTGCAAATCTCACTCAGACAAAACACACGAGCTTGCCAGGAGTCGAACCTAGAATCTTCTGATCCGTAGTCAGACGCGTTATCCATTGCGCCACAAGCCCTCCACGTATTTTTTAGACAACCATAACTCCACTCTCATTGGTTAATTTTGGATATTTGGACGCGCACGGCAATATGATTGGTTATTATGGTTATTGGTCGCATCAAATTTGTGGACATTGAGGGGATTCGATTAATCTGGGCCAGGCACCCGGTTAGGGGTGTTTTGCACCGGGTGAATGTTGATTACATAATTTTTTGGAATCGGGCGTGAGCCCCGTTCAAAGCCCACGGCGAAGTCGGCTCAAAACAAAAGTGACGTAATTAAGTATGTCGAGTAATGAGTAGGATTCAGTGTTTCCACATGCAAAAGTAATTGTTTATTTTATTTTATATAAACGCTTTATCTGCCTTCCATAATGAAAACTAGTTTGAAAATTATAACATTTTATTTTATGTTGAACGTTTCTGGACGACGCACCATGCTGGCTTATTGACAACATGACCGAGCGGCGCAGATTAGACTACTGTTCGTTTTGAGAAGTGCGCTCCTCCCTAACCTCTTTTGCCCATTCATGTCACGGGTCATAGACTGATAACCCCGCGGCTCAGCATAATCGAATCCCCCTTGATTCCGCTTCACCGTTGCTGGTGTATATATGAGCTATAAATTAATGGTGCATATAGGCAAAGACACTCAGCACAAATTCACAAGCTATCGCTCATTTCCAAATCTCACTCAGACAAAACACACGAGCTTGCCAGGAGTCGAACCTAGAATCTTCTGATCCGTAGTCAGACGCGTTATCCATTGCGCCACAAGCCCTCCACTTATTTTAGAGACAACCATAACTCCACTCTCATTGGTTAATTTTGGATATTTGGACGCGCACAGCAATATATGATTGGTTATTATGGTTATTGGTCGCATCAAATTTGCGGACATTGAGGGGATTCGATTAATCTGGGCCAGGCACCCGGTTAGGGATGTTTTGCACCGGGTGAAAGTTGATTACATTATTTTTTGGATTCGGGCGTGAGCCCCGTTCAAAGCCCACGGCGAAGTCGGCTCAAAACAAAAGTGACGTAATTAAGTATGTCGAGTAATGAGTAGGATTCAGTGTTTCCACATGCAAAAGTAATTGTTTATTTTATTTTATATAAACGCTTTATCTGCCTTCCCAATGAAAACTAGTTTGAAAATTCGAAAATTTGATTGTATGTTGAACGTTTCTGGACGACGCACCATGCTGGCTTATTGACAACATGACCGAGCGGCGCAGATTAGACTACTGTTCGTTTTGAGAAGTGCGCTCCTCCCTAACCTCTTTTGCCCATTCATGTCACGGGTCATAGACTGATAACCCCGCGGCTCAGCATAATCGAATCCCCCTTGATTCCGCTTCACCGTTGCTGGTGTGTATATGAGCTATAAATTAATGGTGCATATAGGCAAAGACACTCAGCACAAATTCACAAGCTATCGCTCATTTGCAAATCTCACTCAGACAAAACACACGAGCTTGCCAGGAGTCGAACCTAGAATCTTCTGATCCGTAGTCAGACGCGTTATCCATTGCGCCACAAGCCCTCCACTTATTTTAGAGACAACCATAACTCCACTCTCATTGGTTAATTTTGGATATTTGGACGCGCACAGCAATATATGATTGGTTATTATGGTTATTGGTCATATCAAATTTGCGGACATTGAGGGGATTCGATTAATCTGGGCCAGGCACCCGGTTAGGGATGTTTTGCACCGGGTGAAAGATGATTACATTATTTTTTGGATTCGGACGTGAGCCCCGTTCAAAGCCCACGGCGAAGTCGGCTCAAAACAAAAGTGACGTAATTAAGTATGTCGAGTAATGAGTAGGATTCAGTGTTTCCACATGCAAAAGTAATTGTTTATTTTATTTTATATAAACGCTTTATCTGCCTTCCCAATGAAAACTAGTTTGAAAATTCGAAAATTTGATTTTATGTTGAACGTTTCTGGACGACGCACCATGCTGGCTTATTGACAACATGACCGAGCGGCGCAGATTAGACTACTGTTCGTTTTGAGAAGTGCGCTCCTCCCTAACCTCTTTTGCCCATTCATGTCACGGGTCATAGACTGATAACCCCGCGGCTCAGCATAATCGAATCCCCCTTGATTCCGCTTCACCGTTGCTGGTGTGTATATGAGCTATAAATTAATGGTGCATATAGGCAAAGACACTCAGCACAAATTCACAAGCTATCGCTCATTTGCAAATCTCACTCAGACAAAACACACGAGCTTGCCAGGAGTCGAACCTAGAATCTTCTGATCCGTAGTCAGACGCGTTATCCATTGCGCCACAAGCCCTCCACTTATTTTAGAGACAACCATAACTCCACTCTCATTGGTTAATTTTGGATATTTGGACGCGCACAGCAATATATGATTGGTTATTATGGTTATTGGTCATATCAAATTTGCGGACATTGAGGGGATTCGATTAATCTGGGCCAGGCACCCGGTTAGGGATGTTTTGCACCGGGTGAAAGTTGATTACATTATTTTTTGGATTCGGACGTGAGCCCCGTTCAAAGCCCACGGCGAAGTCGGCTCAAAACAAAAGTGACGTAATTAAGTATGTCGAGTAATGAGTAGGATTCAGTGTTTCCACATGCAAAAGTAATTGTTTATTTTATTTTATATAAACGCTTTATCTGCCTTCCCAATGAAAACTAGTTTGAAAATTCGAAAATTTGATTTTATGTTGAACGTTTCTGGACGACGCACCATGCTGGCTTATTGACAACATGACCGAGCGGCGCAGATTAGACTACTGTTCGTTTTGAGAAGTGCGCTCCTCCCTAACCTCTTTTGCCCATTCATGTCACGGGTCATAGACTGATAACCCCGCGGCTCAGCATAATCTAATCCCCCTTGATTCCGCTTCACCGTTGCTGGTGTATATATGAGCTATAAATTAATGGTGCATATAGGCAAAGACAATCAGCACAAGTTCACAAGCTATCGCTCATTTGCAAATCTCACTCAGACAAAACACACGAGCTTGCCAGGAGTCGAACCTAGAATCTTCTGATCCGTAGTCAGACGCGTTATCCATTGCGCCACAAGCCCTCCACTTATTTTAGAGACAACCATAACTCCACTCTCATTGGTTAATTTTGGATATTTGGACACGCACAGCAATATATGATTGGTTATTATGGTTATTGGTCGCATCAAATTTGCGGACATTGAGGGGATTCGATTAATCTGGGCCAGGCACCCGGTTAGGGATGTTTTGCACCGGGTGAAAGTTGATTACATTATTTTTTGGATTCGGGCGTGAGCCCCGTTCAAAGCCCACGGCGAAGTCGGCTCAAAACAAAAGTGACGTAATTAAGTATGTCGAGTAATGAGTAGGATTCAGTGTTTCCACATGCAAAAGTAATTGTTTATTTTATTTTATATAAACGCTTTATCTGCCTTCCCAATGAAAACTAGTTTGAAAATTATAACATTTTATTTTATGTTGAACGTTTCTGGACGACGCACCATGCTGGCTTATTGACAACATGACCGAGCGGCGCAGATTAGACTACTGTTCGTTTTGAGAAGTGCGCTCCTCCCTAACCTCTTTTGCCCATTCATGTCACGGGTCATAGACTGATAACCCCGCGGCTCAGCATAATCGAATCCCCCTTGATTCCGCTTCACCGTTGCTGGTGTATATATGAGCTATAAATTAATGGTGCATATAGGCAAAGACACTCAGCACAAATTCACAAGCTATCGCTCATTTCCAAATCTCACTCAGACAAAACACTCGAGCTTGCCAGGAGTCGAACCTAGAATCTTCTGATCCGTAGTCAGACGCGTTATCCATTGCGCCACAAGCCATCCACTTATTTTAGAGACAACCATAACTCCACTCTCATTGGTTAATTTTGGATATTTGGACGCGCACAGCAATATATGATTGGTTATTATGGTTATTGGTCGCATCAAATTTGCGGACATTGAGGGGATTCGATTAATCTGGGCCAGGCACCCGGTTAGGGATGTTTTGCACCGGGTGAAAGTTGATTACATTATTTTTTGGATTCGGGCGTGAGCCCCGTTCAAAGCCCACGGCGAAGTCGGCTCAAAACAAAAGTGACGTAATTAAGTATGTCGAGTAATGAGTAGGATTCAGTGTTTCCACATGCAAAAGTAATTGTTTATTTTATTTTATATAAACGCTTTATCTGCCTTCCCAATGAAAACTAGTTTGAAAATTCGAAAATTTGATTTTATGTTGAACGTTTCTGGACGACGCACCATGCTGGCTTATTGACAACATGACCGAGCGGCGCAGATTAGACTACTGTTCGTTTTGAGAAGTGCGCTCCTCCCTAACCTCTTTTGCCCATTCATGTCACGGGTCATAGACTGATAACCCCGCGGCTCAGCATAATCGAATCCCCCTTGATTCCGCTTCACCGTTGCTGGTGTGTATATGAGCTATAAATTAATGGTGCATATAGGCAAAGACACTCAGCACAAATTCACAAGCTATCGCTCATTTGCAAATCTCACTCAGACAAAACACACGAGCTTGCCAGGAGTCGAACCTAGAATCTTCTGAACCGTAGTCAGACGCGTTATCCATTGCGCCACAAGCCCTCCACTTATTTTAGAGACAACCATAACTCCACTCTCATTGGTTAATTTTGGATATTTGGACGCGCACAGCAATATATGATTGGTTATTATGGTTATTGGTCATATCAAATTTGCGGACATTGAGGGGATTCGATTAATCTGGGCCAGGCACCCGGTTAGGGATGTTTTGCACCGGGTGAAAGTTGATTACATTATTTTTTGGATTCGGACGTGAGCCCCGTTCAAAGCCCACGGCGAAGTCGGCTCAAAACAAAAGTGACGTAATTAAGTATGTCGAGTAATGAGTAGGATTCAGTGTTTCCACATGCAAAAGTAATTGTTTATTTTATTTTATATAAACGCTTTATCTGCCTTCCCAATGAAAACTAGTTTGAAAATTCGAAAATTTGATTTTATGTTGAACGTTTCTGGACGACGCACCATGCTGGCTTATTGACAACATGACCGAGCGGCGCAGATTAGACTACTGTTCGTTTTGAGAAGTGCGCTCCTCCCTAACCTCTTTTGCCCATTCATGTCACGGGTCATAGACTGATAACCCCGCGGCTCAGCATAATCGAATCCCCCTTGATTCCGCTTCACCGTTGCTGGTGTATATATGAGCTATAAATTAATGGTGCATATAGGCAAAGACACTCAGCACAAATTCACAAGCTATCGCTCATTTCCAAATCTCACTCAGACAAAACACACGAGCTTGCCAGGAGTCGAACCTAGAATCTTCTGATCCGTAGTCAGACGCGTTATCCATTGCGCCACAAGCCCTCCACTTATTTTAGAGACAACCATAACTCCACTCTCATTGGTTAATTTTGGATATTTGGACGCGCACAGCAATATATGATTGGTTATTATGGTTATTGGTCGCATCAAATTTGCGGACATTGAGGGGATTCGATTAATCTGGGCCAGGCACCCGGTTAGGGATGTTTTGCACCGGGTGAAAGTTGATTACATTATTTTTTGGATTCGGGCGTGAGCCCCGTTCAAAGCCCACGGCGAAGTCGGCTCAAAACAAAAGTGACGTAATTAAGTATGTCGAGTAATGAGTAGGATTCAGTGTTTCCACATGCAAAAGTAATTGTTTATTTTATTTTATATAAACGCTTTATCTGCCTTCCCAATGAAAACTAGTTTGAAAATTCGAAAATTTGATTTTATGTTGAACGTTTCTGGACGACGCACCATGCTGGCTTATTGACAACATGACCGAGCGGCGCAGATTAGACTACTGTTCGTTTTGAGAAGTGCGCTCCTCCCTAACCTCTTTTGCCCATTCATGTCACGGGTCATAGACTGATAACCCCGCGGCTCAGCATAATCGAATCCCCCTTGATTCCGCTTCACCGTTGCTGGTGTGTATATGAGCTATAAATTAATGGTGCATATAGGCAAAGACACTCAGCACAAATTCACAAGCTATCGCTCATTTGCAAATCTCACTCAGACAAAACACACGAGCTTGCCAGGAGTCGAACCTAGAATCTTCTGATCCGTAGTCAGACGCGTTATCCATTGCGCCACAAGCCCTCCACTTATTTTAGAGACAACCATAACTCCACTCTCATTGGTTAATTTTGGATATTTGGACGCGCACAGCAATATATGATTGGTTATTATGGTTAT
The DNA here is from genome assembly GCF_964263955.1 of Coregonus lavaretus. Taxonomy (NCBI): domain Eukaryota; kingdom Metazoa; phylum Chordata; class Actinopteri; order Salmoniformes; family Salmonidae; genus Coregonus; species Coregonus lavaretus. The sequence continues at coordinate 7,460,948 of NC_139991.1, read as the reverse complement.
TGGTCATATCAAATTTGCGGACATTGAGGGGATTCGATTAATCTGGGCCAGGCACCCGGTTAGGGATGTTTTGCACCGGGTGAAAGTTGATTACATTATTTTTTGGATTCGGACGTGAGCCCCGTTCAAAGCCCACGGCGAAGTCGGCTCAAAACAAAAGTGACGTAATTAAGTATGTCGAGTAATGAGTAGGATTCAGTGTTTCCACATGCAAAAGTAATTGTTTATTTTATTTTATATAAACGCTTTATCTGCCTTCCCAATGAAAACTAGTTTGAAAATTCGAAAATTTGATTTTATGTTGAACGTTTCTGGACGACGCACCATGCTGGCTTATTGACAACATGACCGAGCGGCGCAGATTAGACTACTGTTCGTTTTGAGAAGTGCGCTCCTCCCTAACCTCTTTTGCCCATTCATGTCACGGGTCATAGACTGATAACCCCGCGGCTCAGCATAATCGAATCCCCCTTGATTCCGCTTCACCGTTGCTGGTGTATATATGAGCTATAAATTAATGGTGCATATAGGCAAAGACACTCAGCACAAATTCACAAGCTATCGCTCATTTCCAAATCTCACTCAGACAAAACACACGAGCTTGCCAGGAGTCGAACCTAGAATCTTCTGATCCGTAGTCAGACGCGTTATCCATTGCGCCACAAGCCCTCCACTTATTTTAGAGACAACCATAACTCCACTCTCATTGGTTAATTTTGGATATTTGGACGCGCACAGCAATATATGATTGGTTATTATGGTTATTGGTCGCATCAAATTTGCGGACATTGAGGGGATTCGATTAATCTGGGCCAGGCACCCGGTTAGGGATGTTTTGCACCGGGTGAAAGTTGATTACATTATTTTTTGGATTCGGGCGTGAGCCCCGTTCAAAGCCCACGGCGAAGTCGGCTCAAAACAAAAGTGACGTAATTAAGTATGTCGAGTAATGAGTAGGATTCAGTGTTTCCACATGCAAAAGTAATTGTTTATTTTATTTTATATAAACGCTTTATCTGCCTTCCCAATGAAAACTAGTTTGAAAATTCGAAAATTTGATTTTATGTTGAACGTTTCTGGACGACGCACCATGCTGGCTTATTGACAACATGACCGAGCGGCGCAGATTAGACTACTGTTCGTTTTGAGAAGTGCGCTCCTCCCTAACCTCTTTTGCCCATTCATGTCACGGGTCATAGACTGATAACCCCGCGGCTCAGCATAATCGAATCCCCCTTGATTCCGCTTCACCGTTGCTGGTGTGTATATGAGCTATAAATTAATGGTGCATATAGGCAAAGACACTCAGCACAAATTCACAAGCTATCGCTCATTTCCAAATCTCACTCAGACAAAACACACGAGCTTGCCAGGAGTCGAACCTAGAATCTTCTGATCCGTAGTCAGACGCGTTATCCATTGCGCCACAAGCCCTACACTTATTTTTTAGATAACCATAACTCCACTCTCATTGGTTAATTTTGGATATTTGGACGCGCACGGCAATATGATTGGTTATTATGGTTATTGGTCGCATCAAATTTGTGGACATTGAGGGGATTCGATTAATCTGGGCCAGGCACCCGGTTAGGGGTGTTTTGCACCGGGTGAAAGTTGATTACATTATTTTTTGGAATCGGGCGTGAGCCCCGTTCAAAGCCCACGGCGAAGTCGGCTCAAAACAAAAGTGACGTAATTAAGTATGTCGAGTAATGAGTAGGATTCAGTGTTTCCACATGCAAAAGTAATTGTTTATTTTATTTTATATAAACGCTTTATCTGCCTTCCCAATGAAAACTAGTTTGAAAATTAGAACATTTGATTTTATGTTGAACGTTTCTGGACGACGCACCATGCTAACTTATTGACAACAAGACCGAGCGGCGCAGATTAGACTACTGTTCGATTTGAGAAGTGCGCTCCTCCCTCACCTCTTTTGCCAGTTCACGTCATGGGTCATAGACTGATAACACCGCGGCTCAGCATAATCGAATCCGCCCGTTGATTCCGCTTCACCGTTGCTGGTGTATATATGAGCTATAAATTAATGGTGCATATAGGCAAAGACAATCAGCACAAATTCACAAGCTATCGCTCATTTGCAAATCTCACTCAGACACAGACAAAACACACGAGCTTGCCAGGAGTCGAACCTAGAATCTTCTGATCTGTAGTCAGACGTGTTATCCATTGCGCCACAAGCCCTCCACTTATTTTTTAGACAACCATAACTCCACTCTCATTGGATAATTTTGGATATTTGGACGCGCACGGCAATATGATTGGTTATTATGGTTATTGGTCGCATCAACGGCGAAGTCAGCTTCGCCGTTTTTGGAATCGGGCGTGAGCCCCGTTCAAAGCCCACGGCGAAGTCAGCTCAAAACAAAAGTGACGTAATTAAGTATGTCGAGTAATGAGTAGGATTCAGTGTTTCCACATGCAAAAGTAATTGTTTATTTTATTTTATATAAACGCTTTATCTGCCTTCCCAATGAAAACTAGTTTGAAAATTCGAAAATTTGATTTTATGTTGAACGTTTCTGGACGACGCACCATGCTGGCTTATTGACAACATGACCGAGCGGCGCAGATTAGACTACTGTTCGTTTTGAGAAGTGCGCTCCTCCCTAACCTCTTTTGCCCATTCATGTCACGGGTCATAGACTGATAACCCCGCGGCTCAGCATAATCAAATGCCCCTTGATTCCACTTCACCGTTGCTGGTGTATATATGAGCTATAAATTAATGGTGCATAGACAATCAGCACAAATTCACAAGCTATCGCTCATTTGCAAATCTCACTCAGACACAGACAAAACACACAAGCTTGCCAGGAGTCGAACCTAGAATCTTCTAAACCGTAGTCAGACGCGTTATCCATTGCGCCACAAGCCCTCCACGTATTTCTTAGACAACCATAACTCCACTCTCATTGGTTAATTTTGGATATTTGGACGCGCACGGCAATATGATTGGTTATTATGGTTATTGGTCGCATCAAATTTGTGGACATTGAGGGGATTCGATTAATCTGGGCCAGGCACCCGGTTAGGGGTGTTTTGCACCGGGTGAATGTTGATTACATAATTTTTTGGAATCGGGCGTGAGCCCCGTTCAAAGCCCACGGCGAAGTCGGCTCAAAACAAAAGTGACGTAATTAAGTATGTCGAGTAATGAGTAGGATTCAGTGTTTCCACATGCAAAAGTAATTGTTTATTTTATTTTATATAAACGCTTTATCTGCCTTCCCAATGAAAACTAGTTTGAAAATTATAACATTTTATTTTATGTTGAACGTTTCTGGACGACGCACCATGCTGGCTTATTGACAACATGACCGAGCGGCGCAGATTAGACTACTGTTCGTTTTGAGAAGTGCGCTCCTCCCTAACCTCTTTTGCCCATTCATGTCACGGGTCATAGACTGATAACCCCGCGGCTCAGCATAATCGAATCCCCCTTGATTCCGCTTCACCGTTGCTGGTGTATATATGAGCTATAAATTAATGGTGCATATAGGCAAAGACACTCAGCACAAATTCACAAGCTATCGCTCATTTCCAAATCTCACTCAGACAAAACACACGAGCTTGCCAGGAGTCGAACCTAGAATCTTCTGATCCGTAGTCAGACGCGTTATCCATTGCGCCACAAGCCCTCCACTTATTTTAGAGACAACCATAACTCCACTCTCATTGGTTAATTTTGGATATTTGGACGCGCACAGCAATATATGATTGGTTATTATGGTTATTGGTCGCATCAAATTTGCGGACATTGAGGGGATTCGATTAATCTGGGCCAGGCACCCGGTTAGGGATGTTTTGCACCGGGTGAAAGTTGATTACATTATTTTTTGGATTCGGGCGTGAGCCCCGTTCAAAGCCCACGGCGAAGTCGGCTCAAAACAAAAGTGACGTAATTAAGTATGTCGAGTAATGAGTAGGATTCAGTGTTTCCACATGCAAAAGTAATTGTTTATTTTATTTTATATAAACGCTTTATCTGCCTTCCCAATGAAAACTAGTTTGAAAATTCGAAAATTTGATTTTATGTTGAACGTTTCTGGACGACGCACCATGCTGGCTTATTGACAACATGACCGAGCGGCGCAGATTAGACTACTGTTCGTTTTGAGAAGTGCGCTCCTCCCTAACCTCTTTTGCCCATTCATGTCACGGGTCATAGACTGATAACCCCGCGGCTCAGCATAATCGAATCCCCCTTGATTCCGCTTCACCGTTGCTGGTGTGTATATGAGCTATAAATTAATGGTGCATATAGGCAAAGACACTCAGCACAAATTCACAAGCTATCGCTCATTTGCAAATCTCACTCAGACAAAACACACGAGCTTGCCAGGAGTCGAACCTAGAATCTTCTGATCTGTAGTCAGACGCGTTATCCATTGCGCCACAAGCCCTCCACGTATTTTTTAGACAACCATAACTCCACTCTCATTGGTTAATTTTGGATATTTGGACGCGCACGGCAATATGATTGGTTATTATGGTTATTGGTCGCATCAAATTTGTGGACATTGAGGGGATTCGATTAATCTGGGCCAGGCACCCGGTTAGGCGTGTTTTGCACCGGGTGAATGTTGATTACATAATTTTTTGGAATCGGGCGTGAGCCCCGTTCAAAGCCCACGGCGAAGTCGGCTCAAAACAAAAGTGACGTAATTAAGTATGTCGAGTAATGAGTAGGATTCAGTGTTTCCATATGCAAAAGTAATTGTTTATTTTATTTTATATAAACGCTTTATCTGCCTTCCCAATGAAAACTAGTTTGAAAATTATAACATTTTATTTTATGTTGAACGTTTCTGGACGACGCACCATGCTGGCTTATTGACAACATGACCGAGCGGCGCAGATTAGACTACTGTTCGTTTTGAGAAGTGCGCTCCTCCCTAACCTCTTTTGCCCATTCATGTCACGGGTCATAGACTGATAACCCCGCGGCTCAGCATAATCGAATCCCCCTTGATTCCGCTTCACCGTTGCTGGTGTATATATGAGCTATAAATTAATGGTGCATATAGGCAAAGACACTCAGCACAAATTCACAAGCTATCGCTCATTTCCAAATCTCACTCAGACAAAACACACGAGCTTGCCAGGAGTCGAACCTAGAATCTTCTGATCCGTAGTCAGACGCGTTATCCATTGCGCCACAAGCCCTCCACTTATTTTAGAGACAACCATAACTCCACTCTCATTGGTTAATTTTGGATATTTGGACGCACACAGCAATATATGATTGGTTATTATGGTTATTGGTCGCATCAAATTTGCGGACATTGAGGGGATTCGATTAATCTGGGCCAGGCACCCGGTTAGGGATGTTTTGCACCGGGTGAAAGTTGATTACATTATTTTTTGGATTCGGGCGTGAGCCCCGTTCAAAGCCCACGGCGAAGTCGGCTCAAAACAAAAGTGACGTAATTAAGTATGTCGAGTAATGAGTAGGATTCAGTGTTTCCACATGCAAAAGTAATTGTTTATTTTATTTTATATAAACGCTTTATCTGCCTTCCCAATGAAAACTAGTTTGAAAATTAGAACATTTGATTTTATGTTGAACGTTTCTGGACGACGCACCATGCTGACTTATTGACAACAAGACCGAGCGGCGCAGATTAGACTACTGTTCGATTTGAGAAGTGCGCTCCTCCCTCACCTCTTTTGCCAGTTCACGTCATGGGTCATAGACTGATAACACCGCGGCTCAGCATAATCGAATCCGCCCGTTGATTCCGCTTCACCGTTGCTGGTGTATATATGAGCTATAAATTAATGGTGCATATAGGCAAAGACACTCAGCACAAATTCACAAGCTATCGCTCATTTCCAAATCTCACGAGCTTGCCAGGAGTCGAACATAGAATCTTCTGATCCGTAGTCAGACGCGTTATCCATTGCGCCACAAGCCATCCACTTATTTTAGAGACAACCATAACTCCACTCTCATTGGTTAATTTTGGATATTTGGACGCGCACAGCAATATATGATTGGTTATTATGGTTATTGGTCGCATCAAATTTGCGGACATTGAGGGGATTCGATTAATCTGGGCCAGGCACCCGGTTAGGGATGTTTTGCACCGGGTGAAAGTTGATTACATTATTTTTTGGATTCGGGCGTGAGCCCCGTTCAAAGCCCACGGCGAAGTCAGCTCAAAACAAAAGTGACGTAATTAAGTATGTCGAGTAATGAGTAGGATTCAGTGTTTCCACATGCAAAAGTAATTGTTTATTTTATTTTATATAAACGCTTTATCTGCCTTCCCAATGAAAACTAGTTTGAAAATTCGAAAATTTGATTTTATGTTGAACGTTTCTGGACGACGCACCATGCTGGCTTATTGACAACATGACCGAGCGGCGCAGATTAGACTACTGTTCGTTTTGAGAAGTGCGCTCCTCCCTAACCTCTTTTGCCCATTCATGTCACGGGTCATAGACTGATAACCCCGCGGCTCAGCATAATCAAATGCCCCTTGATTCCACTTCACCGTTGCTGGTGTATATATGAGCTATAAATTAATGGTGCATAGACAATCAGCACAAATTCACAAGCTATCGCTCATTTGCAAATCTCACTCAGACACAGACAAAACACACGAGCTTGCCAGGAGTCGAACCTAGAATCTTCTGATCCGTAGTCAGACGCATTATCCATTGCGCCACAAGCCCTCCACGTATTTCTTAGACAACCATAACTCCACTCTCATTGGTTAATTTTGGATATTTGGACGCGCACGGCAATATGATTGGTTATTATGGTTATTGGTCGCATCAAATTTGTGGACATTGAGGGGATTCGATTAATCTGGGCCAGGCACCCGGTTAGGGGTGTTTTGCACCGGGTGAATGTTGATTACATAATTTTTTGGAATCGGGCGTGAGCCCCGTTCAAAGCCCACGGCGAAGTCGGCTCAAAACAAAAGTGACGTAATTAAGTATGTCGAGTAATGAGTAGGATTCAGTGTTTCCACATGCAAAAGTAATTGTTTATTTTATTTTATATAAACGCTTTATCTGCCTTCCCAATGAAAACTAGTTTGAAAATTATAACATTTTATTTTATGTTGAACGTTTCTGGACGACGCACCATGCTGGCTTATTGACAACATGACCGAGCGGCGCAGATTAGACTACTGTTCGTTTTGAGAAGTGCGCTCCTCCCTAACCTCTTTTGCCCATTCATGTCACGGGTCATAGACTGATAACCCCGCGGCTCAGCATAATCGAATCCCCCTTGATTCCGCTTCACCGTTGCTGGTGTATATATGAGCTATAAATTAATGGTGCATATAGGCAAAGACACTCAGCACAAATTCACAAGCTATCGCTCATTTCCAAATCTCACTCAGACAAAACACACGAGCTTGCCAGGAGTCGAACCTAGAATCTTCTGATCCGTAGTCAGACGCGTTATCCATTGCGCCACAAGCCCTCCACTTATTTTAGAGACAACCATAACTCCACTCTCATTGGTTAATTTTGGATATTTGGACGCGCACAGCAATATATGATTGGTTATTATGGTTATTGGTCGCATCAAATTTGCGGACATTGAGGGGATTCGATTAATCTGGGCCAGGCACCCGGTTAGGGATGTTTTGCACCGGGTGAAAGTTGATTACATTATTTTTTGGATTCGGGCGTGAGCCCCGTTCAAAGCCCACGGCGAAGTCGGCTCAAAACAAAAGTGACGTAATTAAGTATGTCGAGTAATGAGTAGGATTCAGTGTTTCCACATGCAAAAGTAATTGTTTATTTTATTTTATATAAACGCTTTATCTGCCTTCCCAATGAAAACTAGTTTGAAAATTCGAAAATTTGATTTTATGTTGAACGTTTCTGGACGACGCACCATGCTGGCTTATTGACAACATGACCGAGCGGCGCAGATTAGACTACTGTTCGTTTTGAGAAGTGCGCTCCTCCCTAACCTCTTTTGCCCATTCATGTCACGGGTCATAGACTGATAACCCCGCGGCTCAGCATAATCGAATCCCCCTTGATTCCGCTTCACCGTTGCTGGTGTGTATATGAGCTATAAATTAATGGTGCATATAGGCAAAGACACTCAGCACAAATTCACAAGCTATCGCTCATTTGCAAATCTCACTCAGACAAAACACACGAGCTTGCCAGGAGTCGAACCTAGAATCTTCTGATCCGTAGTCAGACGCGTTATCCATTGCGCCACAAGCCCTCCACGTATTTTTTAGACAACCATAACTCCACTCTCATTGGTTAATTTTGGATATTTGGACGCGCACGGCAATATGATTGGTTATTATGGTTATTGGTCGCATCAAATTTGTGGACATTGAGGGGATTCGATTAATCTGGGCCAGGCACCCGGTTAGGGGTGTTTTGCACCGGGTGAATGTTGATTACATAATTTTTTGGAATCGGGCGTGAGCCCCGTTCAAAGCCCACGGCGAAGTCGGCTCAAAACAAAAGTGACGTAATTAAGTATGTCGAGTAATGAGTAGGATTCAGTGTTTCCACATGCAAAAGTAATTGTTTATTTTATTTTATATAAACGCTTTATCTGCCTTCCCAATGAAAACTAGTTTGAAAATTATAACATTTTATTTTATGTTGAACGTTTCTGGACGACGCACCATGCTGGCTTATTGACAACATGACCGAGCGGCGCAGATTAGACTACTGTTCGTTTTGAGAAGTGCGCTCCTCCCTAACCTCTTTTGCCCATTCATGTCACGGGTCATAGACTGATAACCCCGCGGCTCAGCATAATCGAATCCCCCTTGATTCCGCTTCACCGTTGCTGGTGTATATATGAGCTATAAATTAATGGTGCATATAGGCAAAGACACTCAGCACAAATTCACAAGCTATCGCTCATTTCCAAATCTCACTCAGACAAAACACACGAGCTTGCCAGGAGTCGAACCTAGAATCTTCTGATCCGTAGTCAGACGCATTATCCATTGCGCCACAAGCCCTCCACTTATTTTAGAGACAACCATAACTCCACTCTCATTGGTTAATTTTGGATATTTGGACGCGCACAGCAATATATGATTGGTTATTATGGTTATTGGTCGCATCAAATTTGCGGACATTGAGGGGATTCGATTAATCTGGGCCAGGCACCCGGTTAGGGATGTTTTGCACCGGGTGAAAGTTGATTACATTATTTTTTGGATTCGGGCGTGAGCCCCGTTCAAAGCCCACGGCGAAGTCGGCTCAAAACAAAAGTGACGTAATTAAGTATGTCGAGTAATGAGTAGGATTCAGTGTTTCCACATGCAAAAGTAATTGTTTATTTTATTTTATATAAACGCTTTATCTGCCTTCCCAATGAAAACTAGTTTGAAAATTCGAAAATTTGATTTTATGTTGAACGTTTCTGGACGACGCACCATGCTGGCTTATTGACAACATGACCGAGCGGCGCAGATTAGACTACTGTTCGTTTTGAGAAGTGCGCTCCTCCCTAACCTCTTTTGCCCATTCATGTCACGGGTCATAGACTGATAACCCCGCGGCTCAGCATAATCGAATCCCCCTTGATTCCGCTTCACCGTTGCTGGTGTGTATATGAGCTATAAATTAATGGTGCATATAGGCAAAGACACTCAGCACAAATTCACAAGCTATCGCTCATTTGCAAATCTCACTCAGACAAAACACACGAGCTTGCCAGGAGTCGAACCTAGAATCTTCTGATCCGTAGTCAGACGCGTTATCCATTGCGCCACAAGCCCTCCACTTATTTTAGAGACAACCATAACTCCACTCTCATTGGTTAATTTTGGATATTTGGACGCGCACAGCAATATATGATTGGTTATTATGGTTATTGGTCGCATCAAATTTGCGGACATTGAGGGGATTCGATTAATCTGGGCCAGGCACCCGGTTAGGGATGTTTTGCACCGGGTGAAAGTTGATTACATTATTTTTTGGATTCGGACGTGAGCCCCGTTCAAAGCCCACGGCGAAGTCGTCTCAAAACAAAAGTGACGTAATTAAGTATGTCGAGTAATGAGTAGGATTCAGTGTTTCCACATGCAAAAGTAATTGTTCATTTTATTTTATATAAACGCTTTATCTGCCTTCCCAATGAAAACTAGTTTGAAAATTCGAAAATTTGATTTTATGTTGAACGTTTCTGGACGACGCACCATGCTGGCTTATTGACAACATGACCGAGCGGCGCAGATTAGACTACTGTTCGTTTTGAGAAGTGCGCTCCTCCCTAACCTCTTTTGCCCATTCATGTCACGGGTCATAGACTGATAACCCCGCGGCTCAGCATAATCTAATCCCCCTTGATTCCGCTTCACCGTTGCTGGTGTATATATGAGCTATAAATTAATGGTGCATATAGGCAAAGACAATCAGCACAAGTTCACAAGCTATCGCTCATTTGCAAATCTCACTCAGACACAGACAAAACACACGAGCTTGCCAGGAGTCGAACCTAGAATCTTCTGATCCGTAGTCAGACGCGTTATCCATTGCGCCACAAGCCCTCCACTTATTTTAGAGACAACCATAACTCCACTCTCATTGGTTAATTTTGGATATTTGGACGCGCACAGCAATATATGATTGGTTATTATGGTTATTGGTCATATCAAATTTGCGGACATTGAGGGGATTCGATTAATCTGGGCCAGGCACCCGGTTAGGGATGTTTTGCACCGGGTGAAAGTTGATTACATTATTTTTTGGATTCGGACGTGAGCCCCGTTCAAAGCCCACGGCGAAGTCGGCTCAAAACAAAAGTGACGTAATTAAGTATGTCGAGTAATGAGTAGGATTCAGTGTTTCCACATGCAAAAGTAATTGTTTATTTTATTTTATATAAACGCTTTATCTGCCTTCCCAATGAAAACTAGTTTGAAAATTCGAAAATTTGATTTTATGTTGAACGTTTCTGGACGACGCACCATGCTGGCTTATTGACAACATGACCGAGCGGCGCAGATTAGACTACTGTTCGTTTTGAGAAGTGCGCTCCTCCCTAACCTCTTTTGCCCATTCATGTCACGGGTCATAGACTGATAACCCCGCGGCTCAGCATAATCTAATCCCCCTTGATTCCGCTTCACCGTTGCTGGTGTATATATGAGCTATAAATTAATGGTGCATATAGGTAAAGACAATCAGCACAAGTTCACAAGCTATCGCTCATTTGCAAATCTCACTCAGACAAAACACACGAGCTTGCCAGGAGTCGAACCTAGAATCTTCTGATCCGTAGTCAGACGCGTTATCCATTGCGCCACAAGCCCTCCACTTATTTTAGAGACAACCATAACTCCACTCTCATTGGTTAATTTTGGATATTTGGACACGCACAGCAATATATGATTGGTTATTATGGTTATTGGTCGCATCAAATTTGCGGACATTGAGGGGATTCGATTAATCTGGGCCAGGCACCCGGTTAGGGATGTTTTGCACCGGGTGAAAGTTGATTACATTATTTTTTGGATTCGGGCGTGAGCCCCGTTCAAAGCCCACGGCGAAGTCGGCTCAAAACAAAAGTGACGTAATTAAGTATGTCGAGTAATGAGTAGGATTCAGTGTTTCCACATGCAAAAGTAATTGTTTATTTTATTTTATATAAACGCTTTATCTGCCTTCCCAATGAAAACTAGTTTGAAAATTCGAAAATTTGATTTTATGTTGAACGTTTCTGGACGACGCACCATGCTGGCTTATTGACAACATGACCGAGCGGCGCAGATTAGACTACTGTTCGTTTTGAGAAGTGCGCTCCTCCCTAACCTCTTTTGCCCATTCATGTCACGGGTCATAGACTGATAACCCCGCGGCTCAGCATAATCGAATCCCCCTTGATTCCGCTTCACCGTTGCTGGTGTGTATATGAGCTATAAATTAATGGTGCATATAGGCAAAGACACTCAGCAGAAATTCACAAGCTATCGCTCATTTGCAAATCTCACTCAGACAAAACACACGAGCTTGCCAGGAGTCGAACCTAGAATCTTCTGATCCGTAGTCAGACGCGTTATCCATTGCGCCACAAGCCCTCCACTTATTTTAGAGACAACCATAACTCCACTCTCATTGGTTAATTTTGGATATTTGGACGCGCACAGCAATATATGATTGGTTATTATGGTTATTGGTCGCATCAAATTTGCGGACATTGAGGGGATTCGATTAATCTGGGCCAGGCACCCGGTTAGGGATGTTTTGCACCGGGTGAAAGTTGATTACATTATTTTTTGGATTCGGACGTGAGCCCCGTTCAAAGCCCACGGCGAAGTCGTCTCAAAACAAAAGTGACGTAATTAAGTATGTCGAGTAATGAGTAGGATTCAGTGTTTCCACATGCAAAAGTAATTGTTCATTTTATTTTATATAAACGCTTTATCTGCCTTCCCAATGAAAACTAGTTTGAAAATTCGAAAATTTGATTTTATGTTGAACGTTTCTGGACGACGCACCATGCTGGCTTATTGACAACATGACCGAGCGGCGCAGATTAGACTACTGTTCGTTTTGAGAAGTGCGCTCCTCCCTAACCTCTTTTGCCCATTCATGTCACGGGTCATAGACTGATAACCCCGCGGCTCAGCATAATCTAATCCCCCTTGATTCCGCTTCACCGTTGCTGGTGTATATATGAGCTATAAATTAATGGTGCATATAGGCAAAGACAATCAGCACAAGTTCACAAGCTATCGCTCATTTGCAAATCTCACTCAGACACAGACAAAACACACGAGCTTGCCAGGAGTCGAACCTAGAATCTTCTGATCCGTAGTCAGACGTGTTATCCATTGCGCCACAAGCCCTCCACTTATTTTTTAGACAACCATAACTCCACTCTCATTGGTTAATTTTGGATATTTGGACGCGCACGGCAATATGATTGGTTATTATGGTTGTTGGTCGCATCAAATTTGCGGACATTGAGGGGATTCGATTAATCTGGGCCAGGCACCCGGTTAGGGGTGTTTTGCACCGGGTGAAAGTTGATTACATTATTTTTTGGAATCAGGCGTGAGCCCCGTTCAAAGCCCACGGCAAAGTCGGCTCAAAACAAAAGTGACGTAATTAAGTATGTCGAGTAATGAGTAGGATTCAGTGTTTCCACATGCAAAAGTAATTGTTTATTTTATTTTATATAAACGCTTTATCTGCCTTCCCAATGAAAACTAGTTTGAAAATTATAACATTTTATTTTATGTTGAACGTTTCTGGACGACGCACCATGCTGGCTTATTGACAACATGACCGAGCGGCGCAGATTAGACTACTGTTCGTTTTGAGAATTGCGCTCCTCCCTAACCTCTTTTGCCCATTCATGTCACGGGTCATAGACTGATAACCCCGCGGCTCAGCATAATCGAATCCCCCTTGATTACGCTTCACCGTTGCTGGTGTATATATGAGCTATAAATTAATGGTGCATATAGGCAAAGACAATCAGCACAAATTCACAAGCTATCGCTCATTTGCAAATCTCACTCAGACAAAACACACGAGCTTGCCAGGAGTCGAACCTAGAATCTTCTGATCCGTAGTCAGACGCTTTATCCATTGCGCCACAAGCCCTACACTTATTTTAGAGACAACCATAACTCCACTCTCATTGGTTAATTTTGGACATTTGGACGCGCACAGCAATATATGATTGGTTATTATGGTTATTGGTCGCATCAAATTTGCGGACATTGAGGGGATTCGATTAATCTGGGCCAGGCACCCGGTTAGGGATGTTTTGCACCGGGTGAAAGTTGATTACATTATTTTTTGGAATCGGGCGTGAGCCCCGTTCAAAGCCCACGGCGAAGTCGGCTCAAAACAAAAGTGACGAAATTAAGTATGTCGAGTAATGAGTAGGATTCAGTGTTTCCACATGCAAAAGTAATTGTTTATTTTATTTTATATAAACGCTTTATCTGCCTTCCCAATGAAAACTAGTTTGAAAATTAGAACATTTGATTTTATGTTGAACGTTTCTGGACGACGCACCATGCTGACTTATTGACAACAAGACCGAGCGGCGCAGATTAGACTACTGTTCGATTTGAGAAGTGCGCTCCTCCCTCACCTCTTTTGCCCGTTCACGTCATGGGTCATAGACTGATAACACCGCGGCTCAGCATATTCGAATCCGCCCGTTGATTCCGCTTCACCGTTGCTGGTGTATATATGAGCTATAAATTAATGGTGCATATAGGCAAAGACACTCAGCACAAATTCACAAGCTATCGCTCATTTCCAAATCTCACGAGCTTGCCAGGAGTTGAACCTAGAATCTTCTGATCCGTAGTCAGACGCGTTATCCATTGCACCACAAGCCCTACACTTATTTTAGAGACAACCATAACTCCACTCTCATTGGTTAATTTTGGATATTTGGACGTGCACAGCAATATATGATTGGTTATTATGGTTATTGGTCGCATCAAATTTGCGGACATTGAGGGGATTCGATTAATCTGGGCCAGGCACCCGGTTAGGGATGTTTTGCACCGGGTGAAAGTTGATTACATAATTTTTTGGATTCGGGCGTGAGCCCCGTTCAAAGCCCACGGCGAAGTCGGCTCAAAACAAAAGTGACGAAATTAAGTATGTCGAGTAATGAGTAGGATTCAGTGTTTCCACATGCAAAAGTAATTGTTTATTTTATTTTATATAAACGCTTTATCTGCCTTCCCAATGAAAACTAGTTTGAAAATTATAACATTTTATTTTATGTTGAACGTTTCTGGACGACGCACCATGCTGGCTTATTGACAACAAGACCGAGCGGCGCAGATTAGACTACTGTTCGATTTGAGAAGTGCGCTCCTCCCTCACCTCTTTTGCCCGTTCACGTCATGGGTCATAGACTGATAACACCGCGGCTCAGCATAATCGAATCCGCCCGTTGATTCCGCTTCACCGTTGCTGGTGTATATATGAGCTATAAATTAATGGTGCATATAGGCAAAGACACTCAGCACAAATTAACAAGCTATCGCTCATTTCCAAATCTCACTCAGACAAAACACACGAGCTTGCCAGGAGTCGAACCCAGAATCTTCTGATCCGTAGTCAGACGCGTTATCCATTGCGCCACAAGCCCTCCACTTATTCTATAGACAACCATAACTCCACTCTCATTGGTTAATTTTGGATATTTGGACGCACACAGCAATATATGATTGGTTATCATGGTTATTGGTCGCATCAAATTTGCGGACATTGAGGGGATTCGATTAATCTGGGCCAGGCACCCGGTTAGGGATGTTTTGCACCGGGTGAAAGTTGATTACATTATTTTTTGGATTCGGGCGTGAGCCCCGTTCAAAGCCCACGGCGAAGTCGGCTCAAAACAAAAGTGACGTAATTAAGTATGTCGAGTAATGAGTAGGATTCAGTGTTTCCACATGCAAAAGTAATTGTTTATTTTATTTTATATAAACGCTTTATCTGCCTTCCCAATGAAAACTAGTTTGAAAATTAGAACATTTTATTTTATGTTGAACGTTTCTGGACGACGCACCATGCTGGCTTATTGACAACATGACCGAGCGGCGCAGATTAGACTACTGTTCGTTTTGAGAAGTGCGCTCCTCCCTAACCTCTTTTGCCCATTCATGTCACGGGTCATAGACTGATAACCCCGCAGCTCAGCATAATCTAATCCCCCTTGATTCCGCTTCACCGTTGCTGGTGTATATATGAGCTATAAATTAATGGTGCATATAGGCAAAGACAATCAGCACAAATTCACAAGCTATCGCTCATTTGCAAATCTCACTCAGACACAGACAAAACACACGAGCTTGCCAGGAGTCGAACCTAGAATCTTCTGATCCGTAGTCAGACGCGTTATCCATGGCGCCACAAGCCCTCCACTTATTTTTTAGACAACCATAACTCCACTCTCATTGGTTAATTTTGGATATTTGGACGCGCACGGCAATATGATTGGTTATTATGGTTATTGGTCGCATAAAATTTGTGGACATTGAGGGGATTCGATTAATCTGGGCCAGGCACCCGGTTAGGGGTGTTTTGCACCGGGTGAAAGTTGATTACATTATTTTTTGGAATCGGGCGTGAGCCCAGTTCAAAGCCCACGGCGAAGTCGGCTCAAAACAAAAGTGACGTAATTAAGTATGTCGAGTAATGAGTAGGATTCAGTGTTTCCACATGCAAAAGTAATTGTTTATTTTATTTTATATAAACGCTTTATCTGCCTTCCCAATGAAAACTATTTTGAAAATTAGAACATTTTATTTTATGTTGAACGTTTCTGGACGACTCACCATGCTGGCTTATTGACAACATGACCGAGCGGCGCAGATTAGACTACTGTTCGATTTGAGAAGTGCGCTCCTCCCTCACCTCTTTTGCCCGTTCACGTCATGGGTCATAGACTGATAACACCGCGGCTCAGCATAATCGAATCCGACCGTTGATTCCGCTTCACCGTTGCTAGTGTATATATGAGCTATAAATTAATGGTGCATATAGGCAAAGACACTCAGCACAAATTCACAAGCTATCGCTCATTTCCAAATCTCACTCAGACAAAACACACGAGCTTGCCAGGAGTCGAACCTAGAATCTTCTGATCCGTAGTCAGACGCATTATCCATTGCGCCACAAGCCCGCCACTTATTTTAGAGACAACCATAACTCCACTCTCATTGGTTAATTTTGGATATTTGGACGCGCACAGCAATATATGATTGGTTATTATGGTTATTGGTCGCATCAAATTTGCGGACATTGAGGGGATTCGATTAATCTGGGCCAGGCACCCGGTTAGGGGTGTTTTGCACCGGGTGAAAGTTGATTACATTATTTTTGGGATTCGGGCGTGAGCCCCGTTCAAAGCCCACGGTGAAGTCGGCTCAAAACAAAAGTGACAAAATTAAGTATGTCGAGTAATGAGTAGGATTCAGTGTTTCCACATGCAAAAGTAATTGTTTATTTTATTTTATATAAACGCTTTATCTGCCTTCCCAATGAAAACTAGTTTGAAAATTAGAACATTTTATTTTATGTTGAACGTTTCTGGACGACGCACCATGCTGGCTTATTGACAACAAGACAGAGCGGCACAGATTAGACTACTGTTCGATTTGAGAAGTGCGCTCCTCCCTCACCTCTTTTGCCCGTTCACGTCATGGGTCATAGACTGATAACACCGCGGCTCAGCATAATCGAATCCGCCCGTTGATTCCGCTTCACCGTTGCTGGTGTATATATGAGCTATAAATTAATGGTGCATATAGGCAAAGACACTCAGCACAAATTCACAAGCTATCGCTCATTTCCAAATCTCACTCAGACACAGACAAAACACACCAGCTTGCCAGGAGTTGAACCTAGAATCTCCTGATCCGTAGTCAGACGCGTTATCCATTGCGCCACAAGCCCTCCTCTTATTTTTTAGACAACCATAACTCCACTCTCATTGGTTAATTTTGGGATATTTGGACGCGCACTGCAATATGATTGGTTATTATGGTTATTGGTCGCATCAAATTTGTGGACATTGAGGGGATTCGATTAATCTGGGCCAGGCACCCGGTTAGGGGTGTTTTGCACCGGGTGAAAGTTGATTACATTATTTTTTGGAATCGGGCGTGAGCCCAGTTCAAAGCCCACGGCGAAGTCGGCTCAAAACAAAAGTG
Organism: Coregonus lavaretus; assembly: GCF_964263955.1. NCBI lineage: Eukaryota > Metazoa > Chordata > Actinopteri > Salmoniformes > Salmonidae > Coregonus > Coregonus lavaretus. Next base: position 7,443,267 of record NC_139991.1, on the reverse strand, counting down.
ACGTAATTAAGTATGTCGAGTAATGAGTAGGATTCAGTGTTTCCACATGCAAAAGTAATTGTTTATTTTATTTTATATAAACGCTTTATCTGCCTTCCCAATGAAAACTAGTTTGAAAATTAGAACATTTTATTTTATGTTGAACGTTTCTGGACGATGCACCATGCTGGCTTATTGACAACATGACCGAGCGGCGCAGATTAGACTACTGTTCGTTTTGAGAAGTGCGCTCCTCCCTAACCTCTTTTGCCCATTCATGTCACGGGTCATAGACTGATAACCCCGCGGCTCAGCATAATCGAATCCGCCCGTTGATTCCGCTTCACCGTTGCTGGTGTATATATGAGCTATAAATTAATGGTGCATATAGGCAAAGACACTCAGCACAAATTCACAAGCTGTCGCTCATTTCCAAATCTCACTCAGACAAAACACACGAGCTTGCCAGGAGTCGAACCTAGAATCTTCTGATCCGTAGTCAGACGCGTTATCCATTGCGCCACAAGCCCTCCACTTTTTTTTTTAGACAACCATAACTCCACTCTCATTGGTTAATTTTGGATATTTGGACGCACACGGCAATATGATTGGTTATTATGGTTATTGGTCGCATCAAATTTGTGGACATTGAGGGGATTCGATTAATCTGGGCCAGGCACCCGGTTAGGGGTGTTTTGCACCGGGTGAAAGTTGATTACATTATTTTTGGGATTCGGGCGTGAGCCCCGTTCAAAGCCCACGGTGAAGTCGGCTCAAAACAAAAGTGACAAAATTAAGTATGTCGAGTAATGAGTAGGATTCAGTGTTTCCACATGCAAAAGTAATTGTTTATTTTATTTTATATAAACGCTTTATCTGCCTTCCCAATGAAAACTAGTTTGAAAATTAGAACATTTTATTTTATGTTGAACGTTTCTGGACGACGCACCATGCTGGCTTATTGACAACAAGACAGAGCGGCACAGATTAGACTACTGTTCGATTTGAGAAGTGCGCTCCTCCCTCACCTCTTTTGCCCGTTCACGTCATGGGTCATAGACTGATAACACCGCGGCTCAGCATAATCGAATCCCCCTTGATTCCGCTTCACCGTTGCTGGTGTATATATGAGCTATAAATTAATGGTGCATATAGGCAAAGACACTCAGCACAAATTCACAAGCTATCGCTCATTTCCAAATCTCACTCAGACAAAACACACTAGCTTGCCAGGAGTCGAACCTAGAATCTTCTGATCCGTAGTCAGACGCGTTATCCATTGCGCCACAAGCCCTCCACTTATTTTTTAGACAACCATAACTCCACTCTCATTGGTTAATTTTGGATATTTGGACGCGCACGGCAATATGATTGGTTATTATGGTTATTGGTCGCATCAAATTTGTGGACATTGAGGGGATTCGATTAATCTGGGCCAGGCACCCGGTTAGGGGTGTTTTGCACCGGGTGAAAGTTGATTACATTATTTTTTGGAATCGGGCGTGAGCCCAGTTCAAAGCCCACGGCGAAGTCGGCTCAAAACAAAAGTGACGTAATTAAGTATGTCGAGTAATGAGTAGGATTCAGTGTTTCCACATGCAAAAGTAATTGTTTATTTTATTTTATATAAACGCTTTATCTGCCTTCCCAAAGAAAACTATTTTGAAAATTAGAACATTTTATTTTATGTTGAACGTTTCTGGACGACTCACCATGCTGGCTTATTGACAACATGACCGAGCGGCGCAGATTAGACTACTGTTCGATTTGAGAAGTGCGCTCCTCCCTCACCTCTTTTGCCCGTTCACGTCATGGGTCATAGACTGATAACACCGCGGCTCAGCATAATCGAATCCGACCGTTGATTCCGCTTCACCGTTGCTAGTGTATATATGAGCTATAAATTAATGGTGCATATAGGCAAAGACACTCAGCACAAATTCACAAGCTATCGCTCATTTCCAAATCTCACTCAGACAAAACACACGAGCTTGCCAGGAGTCGAACCTAGAATCTTCTGATCCGTAGTCAGACGCGTTATCCATTGCGCCACAAGCCCTCCACTTATTTTAGAGACAACCATAACTCCACTCTCATTGGTTAATTTTGGATATTTGGACGCGCACAGCAATATATGATTGGTTATTATGGTTATTGGTCGCATCAAATTTGCGGACATTGAGGGGATTCGATTAATCTGGGCCAGGCACCCGGTTAGGGGTGTTTTGCACCGGGTGGAAGTTGATTACATTATTTTTTGGATTCGGGCGTGAGCCCCGTTCAAAGCCCACGGTGAAGTCGGCTCAAACCAAAAGTGACGAAATTAAGTATGTCGAGTAATGAGTAGGATTCAGTGTTTCCACATGCAAAAGTAATTGTTTATTTTATTTTATATAAACGCTTAATCTGCCTTCCCAATGAAAACTAGTTTGAAAATTCGAACATTTTATTTTATGTTGAACGTTTCTGGACGACGCACCATGCTGGTTTATTGACAACATGACCGAGCGGCGCAGATTAGACTACTGTTCGTTTTGAGAAGTGCACTCCTCCCTAACCTCTGTTGACCATTCATGTCACAGGTCATAGACTGATAACCCCGCGGCTCAGCATAATCGAATCCCCCTTGATTCCGCTTCACCGTTGCTGGTGTATATATGAGCTATAAATTAATGGTGCATATAGGCAAAGACAATCAGCACAAATTCACAAGCTATCGCTCATTTGCAAATCTCACTCAGACACAGACAAAACACACGAGCTTGCCAGGAGTTGAACCTAGAATCTTCTGATCTGTAGTCAGACGCGTTATCCATTGCGCCACAAGCCCTCCACTTATTTTTTAGACAACCATAACTCCACTCTCATTGGTTAATTTTGGGATATTTGGACGCGCACTGCAATATGATTGGTTATTATGGTTATTGGTCGCATCAAATTTGTGGACATTGAGGGGATTCGATTAATCTGGGCCAGGCACCCGGTTAGGGGTGTTTTGCACCGGGTGAAAGTTGATTACATTATTTTTTGGAATCGGGCGTGAGCCCAGTTCAAAGCCCACGGCGAAGTCGGCTCAAAACAAAAGTGACGTAATTAAGTATGTCGAGTAATGAGTAGGATTCAGTGTTTCCACATGCAAAAGTAATTGTTTATTTTATTTTATATAAACGCTTTATCTGCCTTCCCAATGAAAACTAGTTTGAAAATTAGAACATTTTATTTTATGTTGAACGTTTCTGGACGATGCACCATGCTGGCTTATTGACAACATGACCGAGCGGCGCAGATTAGACTACTGTTCGTTTTGAGAAGTGCGCTCCTCCCTAACCTCTTTTGCCCATTCATGTCACGGGTCATAGACTGATAACCCCGCGGCTCAGCATAATCGAATCCGCCCGTTGATTCCGCTTCACCGTTGCTGGTGTATATATGAGCTATAAATTAATGGTGCATATAGGCAAAGACACTCAGCACAAATTCACAAGCTGTCGCTCATTTCCAAATCTCACTCAGACAAAACACACGAGCTTGCCAGGAGTCGAACCTAGAATCTTCTGATCCGTAGTCAGACGCGTTATCCATTGCGCCACAAGCCCTCCACTTTTTTTTTTAGACAACCATAACTCCACTCTCATTGGTTAATTTTGGATATTTGGACGCACACGGCAATATGATTGGTTATTATGGTTATTGGTCGCATCAAATTTGTGGACATTGAGGGGATTCGATTAATCTGGGCCAGGCACCCGGTTAGGGGTGTTTTGCACCGGGTGAAAGTTGATTACATTATTTTTTGGAATCGGGCGTGAGCCCAGTTCAAAGCCCACGGCGAAGTCGGCTCAAAACAAAAGTGACGTAATTAAGTATGTCGAGTAATGAGTAGGATTCAGTGTTTCCACATGCAAAAGTAATTGTTTATTTTATTTTATATAAACGCTTTATCTGCCTTCCCAATGAAAACTATTTTGAAAATTAGAACATTTTATTTTATGTTGAACGTTTCTGGACGACTCACCATGCTGGCTTATTGACAACATGACCGAGCGACGCAGATTAGACTACTGTTCGATTTGAGAAGTGCGCTCCTCCCTCACCTCTTTTGCCCGTTCACGTCATGGGTCATAGACTGATAACACCGCGGCTCAGCATAATCGAATCCCCCTTGATTCCGCTTCACCGTTGCTGGTGTATATATGAGCTATAAATTAATGGTGCATATAGGCAAAGACACTCAGCACAAATTCACAAGCTATCGCTCATTTCCAAATCTCACTCAGACAAAACACACGAGCTTGCCAGGAGTCGAACCTAGAATCTTCTGATCCGTAGTCAGACGCGTTATCCATTGCGCCACAAGCCCTCCACTTATTTTAGAGACAACCATAACTCCACTCTCATTGGTTAATTTTGGATATTTGGACGCGCACAGCAATATATGATTGGTTATTATGGTTATTGGTCGCATCAAATTTGCGGACATTGAGGGGATTCGATTAATCTGGGCCAGGCACCCGGTTAGGGGTGTTTTGCACCGGGTGAAAGTTGATTACATTATTTTTGGGATTCGGGCGTGAGCCCCGTTCAAAGCCCACGGTGAAGTCGGCTCAAAACAAAAGTGACGAAATTAAGTATGTCGAGTAATGAGTATGATTCAGTGTTTCCACATGCAAAAGTAATTGTTTATTTTATTTGATATAAACGCTTTATCTGCCTTCCCAATGAAAACTAGTTTGAAAATTAGAACATTTTATTTTATGTTGAACGTTTCTGGACGACGCACCATGCTGGTTTATTGACAACAAGACAGAGCGGCACAGATTAGACTACTGTTCGATTTGAGAAGTGCGCTCCTCCCTCACCTCTTTTGCCCGTTCACGTCATGGGTCATAGACTGATAACACCGCGGCTCAGCATAATCGAATCCGCCCGTTGATTCCGCTTCACCGTTGCTGGTGTATATATGAGCTATAAATTAATGGTGCATATAGGCAAAGACACTCAGAACAAATTCACAAGCTATCGCTCATTTCCAAATCTCACTCAGACAAAACACACGAGCTTGCCAGGAGTCGAACCTAGAATCTCCTGCTCCGTAGTCAGATGCGTTATCCATTGCGCCACAAGCCCTCCACTTATTTTAGAGACAACCATAACTCCACTCTCATTGGTTAATTTTGGATATTTGGACGCGCACAGCAATATATGATTGGTTATTATGGTTATTGGTCGCATCAAATTTGCGGACATTGAAGGGATTCGATTACTCTGGGCCAGGCACCCAGTTAGGGATGTTTTGCACCGGGTGAAAGTTGATTACATTATTTTTTGGATTCGGGCGTGAGCCCCGTTCAAAGCCCACGGCGAAGTCGGCTCAAAACAAAAGTGACGAAATTAAGTATGTCGAGTAATGAGTAGGATTCAGTGTTTCCACATGCAAAAGTAATTGTTTATTTTATTTTATATAAACGCTTTATCTGCCTTCCCAATGAAAACTAGTTTGAAAATTCGAACATTTTATTTTATGTTGAACGTTTCTGGACGACGCACCATGCTGGCTTATTGACAACATGACCGAGCGGCGCAGATTAGACTACTGTTCGATTTGAGAAGTGCGCTCCTCCCTCACCTCTTTTGCCCGTTCACGTCATGGGTCATAGACTGATAACACCGCGGCTCAGCATAATCGAATCCGACCGTTGATTCCGCTTCACCGTTGCTAGTGTATATATGAGCTATAAATTAATGGTGCATATAGGCAAAGACACTCAGCACAAATTCACAAGCTATCGCTCATTTCCAAATCTCACTCAGACAAAACACACGAGCTTGCCAGGAGTCGAACCTAGAATCTTCTGATCCGTAGTCAGACGCGTTATCCATTGCGCCACAAGCCCGCCACTTATTTTAGAGACAACCATAACTCCACTCTCATTGGTTAATTTTGGATATTTGGACGCGCACAGCAATATATGATTGGTTATTATGGTTATTGGTCGCATCAAATTTGCGGACATTGAGGGGATTCGATTAATCTGGGCCAGGCACCCGGTTAGGGGTGTTTTGCACCGGGTGAAAGTTGATTACATTATTTTTGGGATTCGGGCGTGAGCCCCGTTCAAAGCCCACGGTGAAGTCGGCTCAAAACAAAAGTGACGAAATTAAGTATGTCGAGTAATGAGTAGGATTCAGTGTTTCCACATGCAAAAGTAATTGTTTATTTTATTTTATATAAACGCTTTATCTGCCTTCCCAATGAAAACTAGCTTGAAAATTAGAACATTTTATTTTATGTTGAACGTTTCTGGACGACGCACCATGCTGGCTTATTGACAACAAGACAGAGCGGCACAGATTAGACTACTGTTCGATTTGAGAAGTGCGCTCCTCCCTCACCTCTTTTGCCCGTTCACGTCATGGGTCATAGACTGATAACACCGCGGCTCAGCATAATCGAATCCGCCCGTTGATTCCGCTTCACCGTTGCTGGTGTATATATGAGCTATAAATTAATGGTGCATATAGGCAAAGACACTCAGCACAAATTCACAAGCTATCGCTCATTTCCAAATCTCACTCAGACACAGACAAAACACACCAGCTTGCCAGGAGTTGAACCTAGAATCTCCTGATCCGTAGTCAGACACGTTATCCATTGCGCCACAAGCCCTCCTCTTATTTTTTAGACAACCATAACTCCACTCTCATTGGTTAATTTTGGGATATTTGGACGCGCACTGCAATATGATTGGTTATTATGGTTATTGGTCGCATCAAATTTGTGGACATTGAGGGGATTCGATTAATCTGGGCCAGGCACCCGGTTAGGGGTGTTTTGCACCGGGTGAAAGTTGATTACATTATTTTTTGGAATCGGGCGTGAGCCCAGTTCAAAGCCCACGGCGAAGTCGGCTCAAAACAAAAGTGACGTAATTAAGTATGTCGAGTAATGAGTAGGATTCAGTGTTTCCACATGCAAAAGTAATTGTTTATTTTATTTTATATAAACGCTTTATCTGCCTTCCCAATGAAAACTAGTTTGAAAATTAGAACATTTTATTTTATGTTGAACGTTTCTGGACGATGCACCATGCTGGCTTATTGACAACATGACCGAGCGGCGCAGATTAGACTACTGTTCGTTTTGAGAAGTGCGCTCCTCCCTAACCTCTTTTGCCCATTCATGTCACGGGTCATAGACTGATAACCCCGCGGCTCAGCATAATCGAATCCGCCCGTTGATTCCGCTTCACCGTTGCTGGTGTATATATGAGCTATAAATTAATGGTGCATATAGGCAAAGACACTCAGCACAAATTCACAAGCTGTCGCTCATTTCCAAATCTCACTCAGACAAAACACACGAGCTTGCCAGGAGTCGAACCTAGAATCTTCTGATCCGTAGTCAGACGCGTTATCCATTGCGCCACAAGCCCTCCACTTTTTTTTTTAGACAACCATAACTCCACTCTCATTGGTTAATTTTGGATATTTGGACGCACACGGCAATATGATTGGTTATTATGGTTATTGGTCGCATCAAATTTGTGGACATTGAGGGGATTCGATTAATCTGGGCCAGGCACCCGGTTAGGGGTGTTTTGCACCGGGTGAAAGTTGATTACATTATTTTTGGGATTCGGGCGTGAGCCCCGTTCAAAGCCCACGGTGAAGTCGGCTCAAAACAAAAGTGACGAAATTAAGTATGTCGAGTAATGAGTAGGATTCAGTGTTTCCACATGCAAAAGTAATTGTTTATTTTATTTTATATAAACGCTTTATCTGCCTTCCCAATGAAAACTAGTTTGAAAATTAGAACATTTTATTTTATGTTGAACGTTTCTGGACGACGCACCATGCTGGCTTATTGACAACAAGACAGAGCGGCACAGATTAGACTACTGTTCGATTTGAGAAGTGCGCTCCTCCCTCACCTCTTTTGCCCGTTCACGTCATGGGTCATAGACTGATAACACCGCGGCTCAGCATAATCGAATCCCCCTTGATTCCGCTTCACCGTTGCTGGTGTATATATGAGCTATAAATTAATGGTGCATATAGGCAAAGACACTCAGCACAAATTCACAAGCTATCGCTCATTTCCAAATCTCACTCAGACAAAACACACGAGCTTGCCAGGAGTCGAACCTAGAATCTTCTGATCCGTAGTCAGACGCGTTATCCATTGCGCCACAAGCCCTCCACTTATTTTTTAGACAACCATAACTCCACTCTCATTGGTTAATTTTGGATATTTGGACGCGCACGGCAATATGATTGGTTATTATGGTTATTGGTCGCATCAAATTTGTGGACATTGAGGGGATTCGATTAATCTGGGCCAGGCACCCGGTTAGGGGTGTTTTGCACCGGGTGAAAGTTGATTACATTATTTTTTGGAATCGGGCGTGAGCCCAGTTCAAAGCCCACGGCGAAGTCGGCTCAAAACAAAAGTGACGTAATTAAGTATGTCGAGTAATGAGTAGGATTCAGTGTTTCCACATGCAAAAGTAATTGTTTATTTTATTTTATATAAACGCTTTATCTGCCTTCCCAAAGAAAACTATTTTGAAAATTAGAACATTTTATTTTATGTTGAACGTTTCTGGACGACTCACCATGCTGGCTTATTGACAACATGACCGAGCGGCGCAGATTAGACTACTGTTCGATTTGAGAAGTGCGCTCCTCCCTCACCTCTTTTGCCCGTTCACGTCATGGGTCATAGACTGATAACACCGCGGCTCAGCATAATCGAATCCGACCGTTGATTCCGCTTCACCGTTGCTAGTGTATATATGAGCTATAAATTAATGGTGCATATAGGCAAAGACACTCAGCACAAATTCACAAGCTATCGCTCATTTCCAAATCTCACTCAGACAAAACACACGAGCTTGCCAGGAGTCGAACCTAGAATCTTCTGATCCGTAGTCAGACGCATTATCCATTGCGCCACAAGCCCTCCACTTTTTTTTTTAGACAACCATAACTCCACTCTCATTGGTTAATTTTGGATATTTGGACGCACACGGCAATATGATTGGTTATTATGGTTATTGGTCGCATCAAATTTGTGGACATTGAGGGGATTCGATTAATCTGGGCCAGGCACCCGGTTAGGGGTGTTTTGCACCGGGTGAAAGTTGATTACATTATTTTTGGGATTCGGGCGTGAGCCCCGTTCAAAGCCCACGGTGAAGTCGGCTCAAAACAAAAGTGACGAAATTAAGTATGTCGAGTAATGAGTAGGATTCAGTGTTTCCACATGCAAAAGTAATTGTTTATTTTATTTTATATAAACGCTTTATCTGCCTTCCCAATGAAAACTAGTTTGAAAATTAGAACATTTTATTTTATGTTGAACGTTTCTGGACGACGCACCATGCTGGCTTATTGACAACAAGACAGAGCGGCACAGATTAGACTACTGTTCGATTTGAGAAGTGCGCTCCTCCCTCACCTCTTTTGCCCGTTCACGTCATGGGTCATAGACTGATAACACCGCGGCTCAGCATAATCGAATCCCCCTTGATTCCGCTTCACCGTTGCTGGTGTATATATGAGCTATAAATTAATGGTGCATATAGGCAAAGACACTCAGCACAAATTCACAAGCTATCGCTCATTTCCAAATCTCACTCAGACAAAACACACGAGCTTGCCAGGAGTCGAACCTAGAATCTTCTGATCCGTAGTCAGACGCGTTATCCATTGCGCCACAAGCCCTCCACTTATTTTTTAGACAACCATAACTCCACTCTCATTGGTTAATTTTGGATATTTGGACGCGCACGGCAATATGATTGGTTATTATGGTTATTGGTCGCATCAAATTTGTGGACATTGAGGGGATTCGATTAATCTGGGCCAGGCACCCGGTTAGGGGTGTTTTGCACCGGGTGAAAGTTGATTACATTATTTTTTGGAATCGGGCGTGAGCCCAGTTCAAAGCCCACGGCGAAGTCGGCTCAAAACAAAAGTGACGTAATTAAGTATGTCGAGTAATGAGTAGGATTCAGTGTTTCCACATGCAAAAGTAATTGTTTATTTTATTTTATATAAACGCTTTATCTGCCTTCCCAAAGAAAACTATTTTGAAAATTAGAACATTTTATTTTATGTTGAACGTTTCTGGACGACTCACCATGCTGGCTTATTGACAACATGACCGAGCGGCGCAGATTAGACTACTGTTCGATTTGAGAAGTGCGCTCCTCCCTCACCTCTTTTGCCCGTTCACGTCATGGGTCATAGACTGATAACACCGCGGCTCAGCATAATCGAATCCGACCGTTGATTCCGCTTCACCGTTGCTAGTGTATATATGAGCTATAAATTAATGGTGCATATAGGCAAAGACACTCAGCACAAATTCACAAGCTATCGCTCATTTCCAAATCTCACTCAGACAAAACACACGAGCTTGCCAGGAGTCGAACCTAGAATCTTCTGATCCGTAGTCAGACGCGTTATCCATTGCGCCACAAGCCCTCCACTTATTTTAGAGACAACCATAACTCCACTCTCATTGGTTAATTTTGGATATTTGGACGCGCACTGCAATATGATTGGTTATTATGGTTATTGGTCGCATCAAATTTGTGGACATTGAGGGGATTCGATTAATCTGGGCCAGGCACCCGGTTAGGGGTGTTTTGCACCGGGTGAAAGTTGATTACATTATTTTTTGGAATCGGGCGTGAGCCCAGTTCAAAGCCCACGGCGAAGTCGGCTCAAAACAAAAGTGACGTAATTAAGTATGTCGAGTAATGAGTAGGATTCAGTGTTTCCACATGCAAAAGTAATTGTTTATTTTATTTTATATAAACGCTTTATCTGCCTTCCCAATGAAAACTAGTTTGAAAATTATAACATTTTATTTTATGTTGAACGTTTCTGGACGATGCACCATGCTGGCTTATTGACAACATGACCGAGCGGCGCAGATTAGACTACTGTTCGTTTTGAGAAGTGCGCTCCTCCCTAACCTCTTTTGCCCATTCATGTCACGGGTCATAGACTGATAACCCCGCGGCTCAGCATAATCGAATCCGCCCGTTGATTCCGCTTCACCGTTGCTGGTGTATATATGAGCTATAAATTAATGGTGCATATAGGCAAAGACACTCAGCACAAATTCACAAGCTGTCGCTCATTTCCAAATCTCACTCAGACAAAACACACGAGCTTGCCAGGAGTCGAACCTAGAATCTTCTGATCCGTAGTCAGACGCGTTATCCATTGCGCCACAAGCCCTCCACTTTTTTTTTTAGACAGCCATAACTCCACTCTCATTGGTTAATTTTGGATATTTGGACGCACACGGCAATATGATTGGTTATTATGGTTATTGGTCGCATCAAATTTGTGGACATGGAGGGGATTCGATTAATCTGGGCCAGGCACCCGGTTAGGGGTGTTTTGCACCGGGTGAAAGTTGATTACATTATTTTTTGGAATCGGGCGTGAGCCCAGTTCAAAGCCCACGGCGAAGTCGGCTCAAACCAAAAGTGACGAAATTAAGTATGTCGAGTAATGAGTAGGATTCAGTGTTTCCACATGCAAAAGTAATTGTTTATTTTATTTTATATAAACGCTTAATCTGCCTTCCCAATGAAAACTAGTTTGAAAATTCGAACATTTTATTTTATGTTGAACGTTTCTGGACGACGCACCATGCTGGTTTATTGACAACATGACCGAGCGGCGCAGATTAGACTACTGTTCGTTTTGAGAAGTGCACTCCTCCCTAACCTCTGTTGACCATTCATGTCACAGGTCATAGACTGATAACCCCGCGGCTCAGCATAATCGAATCCCCCTTGATTCCGCTTCACCGTTGCTGGTGTATATATGAGCTATAAATTAATGGTGCATATAGGCAAAGACAATCAGCACAAATTCACAAGCTATCGCTCATTTCCAAATCTCACTCAGACAAAACACACGAGCTTGCCAGGAGTCGAACCTAGAATCTTCTGATCCGTAGTCAGACGCGTTATCCATTGCGCCACAAGCCCTCCACTTTTTTTTTTAGACAGCCATAACTCCACTCTCATTGGTTAATTTTGGATATTTGGACGCACACGGCAATATGATTGGTTATTATGGTTATTGGTCGCATCAAATTTGTGGACATTGAGGGGATTCGATTAATCTGGGCCAGGCACCCGGTTAGGGGTGTTTTGCACCGGGTGAAAGTTGATTACATTATTTTTTGGAATCGGGCGTGAGCCCAGTTCAAAGCCCACGGCGAAGTCGGCTCAAACCAAAAGTGACGAAATTAAGTATGTCGAGTAATGAGTAGGATTCAGTGTTTCCACATGCAAAAGTAATTGTTTATTTTATTTTATATAAACGCTTAATCTGCCTTCCCAATGAAAACTAGTTTGAAAATTCGAACATTTTATTTTATGTTGAACGTTTCTGGACGACGCACCATGCTGGTTTATTGACAACATGACCGAGCGGCGCAGATTAGACTACTGTTCGTTTTGAGAAGTGCACTCCTCCCTAACCTCTGTTGACCATTCATGTCACAGGTCATAGACTGATAACCCCGCGGCTCAGCATAATCGAATCCCCCTTGATTCCGCTTCACCGTTGCTGGTGTATATATGAGCTATAAATTAATGGTGCATATAGGCAAAGACAATCAGCACAAATTCACAAGCTATCGCTCATTTGCAAATCTCACTCAGACACAGACAAAACACACGAGCTTGCCAGGAGTTGAACCTAGAATCTTCTGATCTGTAGTCAGACGCGTTATCCATTGCGCCACAAGCCCTCCACTTATTTTTTAGACAACCATAACTCCACTCTCATTGGTTAATTTTGGGATATTTGGACGCGCACTGCAATATGATTGGTTATTATGGTTATTGGTCGCATCAAATTTGTGGACATTGAGGGGATTCGATTAATCTGGGCCAGGCACCCGGTTAGGGGTGTTTTGCACCGGGTGAAAGTTGATTACATTATTTTTTGGAATCGGGCGTGAGCCCAGTTCAAAGCCCACGGCGAAGTCGGCTCAAAACAAAAGTGACGTAATTAAGTATGTCGAGTAATGAGTAGGATTCAGTGTTTCCACATGCAAAAGTAATTGTTTATTTTATTTTATATAAACGCTTTATCTGCCTTCCCAATGAAAACTAGTTTGAAAATTATAACATTTTATTTTATGTTGAACGTTTCTGGACGATGCACCATGCTGGCTTATTGACAACATGACCGAGCGGCGCAGATTAGACTACTGTTCGTTTTGAGAAGTGCGCTCCTCCCTAACCTCTTTTGCCCATTCATGTCACGGGTCATAGACTGATAACCCCGCGGCTCAGCATAATCGAATCCGCCCGTTGATTCCGCTTCACCGTTGCTGGTGTATATATGAGCTATAAATTAATGGTGCATATAGGCAAAGACACTCAGCACAAATTCACAAGCTGTCGCTCATTTCCAAATCTCACTCAGACAAAACACACGAGCTTGCCAGGAGTCGAACCTAGAATCTTCTGATCCGTAGTCAGACGCGTTATCCATTGCGCCACAAGCCCTCCACTTTTTTTTTTAGACAACCATAACTCCACTCTCATTGGTTAATTTAGGATATTTGGACGCACACGGCAATATGATTGGTTATTATGGTTATTGGTCGCATCAAATTTGTGGACATTGAGGGGATTCGATTAATCTGGGCCAGGCACCCGGTTAGGGGTGTTTTGCACCGGGTGAAAGTTGATTACATTATTTTTTGGAATCGGGCGTGAGCCCAGTTCAAAGCCCACGGCGAAGTCGGCTCAAAACAAAAGTGATGTAATTAAGTATGTCGAGTAATGAGTAGGATTCAGTGTTTCCACATGCAAAAGTAATTGTTTATTTTATTTTATATAAACGCTTTATCTGCCTTCCCAATGAAAACTAGTTTGAAAATTAGAACATTTTATTTTATGTTGAACGTTTCTGGACGACTCACCATGCTGGCTTATTGACAACATGACCGAGCGACGCAGATTAGACTACTGTTCGATTTGAGAAGTGCGCTCCTCCCTCACCTCTTTTGCCCGTTCACGTCATGGGTCATAGACTGATAACACCGCGGCTCAGCATAATCGAATCCCCCTTGATTCCGCTTCACCGTTGCTGGTGTATATATGAGCTATAAATTAATGGTGCATATAGGCAAAGACACTCAGCACAAATTCACAAGCTATCGCTCATTTCCAAATCTCACGAGCTTGCCAGGAGTCGAACCTAGAATCTTCTGATCCGTAGTCAGACGCGTTATCCATTGCGCCACAAGCCCTCCACTTATTTTAGAGACAACCATAACTCCACTCTCATTGGTTAATTTTGGATATTTGGACGCGCACAGCAATATATGATTGGTTATTATGGTTATTGGTCGCATCAAATTTGCGGACATTGAGGGGATTCGATTAATCTGGGCCAGGCACCCGGTTAGGGGTGTTTTGCACCGGGTGAAAGTTGATTACATTATTTTTGGGATTCGGGCGTGAGCCCCGTTCAAAGCCCACGGTGAAGTCGGCTCAAAACAAAAGTGACGAAATTAAGTATGTCGAGTAATGAGTAGGATTCAGTGTTTCCACATGCAAAAGTAATTGTTTATTTTATTTTATATAAACGCTTTATCTGCCTTCCCAATGAAAACTAGTTTGAAAATTAGAACATTTTATTTTATGTTGAACGTTTCTGGACGACGCACCATGCTGGCTTATTGACAACAAGACAGAGCGGCACAGATTAGACTACTGTTCGATTTGAGAAGTGCGCTCCTCCCTCACCTCTTTTGCCCGTTCACGTCATGGGTCATAGACTGATAACACCGCGGCTCAGCATAATCGAATCCCCCTTGATTCCGCTTCACCGTTGCTGGTGTATATATGAGCTATAAATTAATGGTGCATATAGGCAAAGACACTCAGCACAAATTCACAAGCTATCGCTCATTTCCAAATCTCACTCAGACAAAACACACGAGCTTGCCAGGAGTCGAACCTAGAATCTTCTGATCCGTAGTCAGACGCGTTATCCATTGCGCCACAAGCCCTCCACTTATTTTTTAGACAACCATAACTCCACTCTCATTGGTTAATTTTGGATATTTGGACGCGCACGGCAATATGATTGGTTATTATGGTTATTGGTCGCATCAAATTTGTGGACATTGAGGGGATTCGATTAATCTGGGCCAGGCACCCGGTTAGGGGTGTTTTGCACCGGGTGAAAGTTGATTACATTATTTTTTGGAATCGGGCGTGAGCCCAGTTCAAAGCCCACGGCGAAGTCGGCTCAAAACAAAAGTGACGTAATTAAGTATGTCGAGTAATGAGTAGGATTCAGTGTTTCCACATGCAAAAGTAATTGTTTATTTTATTTTATATAAACGCTTTATCTGCCTTCCCAAAGAAAACTATTTTGAAAATTAGAACATTTTATTTTATGTTGAACGTTTCTGGACGACTCACCATGCTGGCTTATTGACAACATGACCGAGCGGCGCAGATTAGACTACTGTTCGATTTGAGAAGTGCGCTCCTCCCTCACCTCTTTTGCCCGTTCACGTCATGGGTCATAGACTGATAACACCGCGGCTCAGCATAATCGAATCCGACCGTTGATTCCGCTTCACCGTTGCTAGTGTATATATGAGCTATAAATTAATGGTGCATATAGGCAAAGACACTCAGCACAAATTCACAAGCTATCGCTCATTTCCAAATCTCACTCAGACAAAACACACGAGCTTGCCAGGAGTCGAACCTAGAATCTTCTGATCCGTAGTCAGACGCGTTATCCATTGCGCCACAAGCCCTCCACTTATTTTAGAGACAACCATAACTCCACTCTCATTGGTTAATTTTGGATATTTGGACGCGCACTGCAATATGATTGGTTATTATGGTTATTGGTCGCATCAAATTTGTGGACATTGAGGGGATTCGATTAATCTGGGCCAGGCACCCGGTTAGGGGTGTTTTGCACCGGGTGAAAGTTGATTACATTATTTTTTGGAATCGGGCGTGAGCCCAGTTCAAAGCCCACGGCGAAGTCGGCTCAAAACAAAAGTGACGTAATTAAGTATGTCGAGTAATGAGTAGGATTCAGTGTTTCCACATGCAAAAGTAATTGTTTATTTTATTTTATATAAACGCTTTATCTGCCTTCCCAATGAAAACTAGTTTGAAAATTATAACATTTTATTTTATGTTGAACGTTTCTGGACGATGCACCATGCTGGCTTATTGACAACATGACCGAGCGGCGCAGATTAGACTACTGTTCGTTTTGAGAAGTGCGCTCCTCCCTAACCTCTTTTGCCCATTCATGTCACGGGTCATAGACTGATAACCCCGCGGCTCAGCATAATCGAATCCGCCCGTTGATTCCGCTTCACCGTTGCTGGTGTATATATGAGCTATAAATTAATGGTGCATATAGGCAAAGACACTCAGCACAAATTCACAAGCTGTCGCTCATTTCCAAATCTCACTCAGACAAAACACACGAGCTTGCCAGGAGTCGAACCTAGAATCTTCTGATCCGTAGTCAGACGCGTTATCCATTGCGCCACAAGCCCTCCACTTTTTTTTTTAGACAGCCATAACTCCACTCTCATTGGTTAATTTTGGATATTTGGACGCACACGGCAATATGATTGGTTATTATGGTTATTGGTCGCATCAAATTTGTGGACATGGAGGGGATTCGATTAATCTGGGCCAGGCACCCGGTTAGGGGTGTTTTGCACCGGGTGAAAGTTGATTACATTATTTTTTGGAATCGGGCGTGAGCCCAGTTCAAAGCCCACGGCGAAGTCGGCTCAAACCAAAAGTGACGAAATTAAGTATGTCGAGTAATGAGTAGGATTCAGTGTTTCCACATGCAAAAGTAATTGTTTATTTTATTTTATATAAACGCTTAATCTGCCTTCCCAATGAAAACTAGTTTGAAAATTCGAACATTTTATTTTATGTTGAACGTTTCTGGACGACGCACCATGCTGGTTTATTGACAACATGACCGAGCGGCGCAGATTAGACTACTGTTCGTTTTGAGAAGTGCACTCCTCCCTAACCTCTGTTGACCATTCATGTCACAGGTCATAGACTGATAACCCCGCGGCTCAGCATAATCGAATCCCCCTTGATTCCGCTTCACCGTTGCTGGTGTATATATGAGCTATAAATTAATGGTGCATATAGGCAAAGACAATCAGCACAAATTCACAAGCTATCGCTCATTTCCAAATCTCACTCAGACAAAACACACGAGCTTGCCAGGAGTCGAACCTAGAATCTTCTGATCCGTAGTCAGACGCGTTATCCATTGCGCCACAAGCCCTCCACTTTTTTTTTTAGACAGCCATAACTCCACTCTCATTGGTTAATTTTGGATATTTGGACGCACACGGCAATATGATTGGTTATTATGGTTATTGGTCGCATCAAATTTGTGGACATTGAGGGGATTCGATTAATCTGGGCCAGGCACCCGGTTAGGGGTGTTTTGCACCGGGTGAAAGTTGATTACATTATTTTTTGGAATCGGGCGTGAGCCCAGTTCAAAGCCCACGGCGAAGTCGGCTCAAACCAAAAGTGACGAAATTAAGTATGTCGAGTAATGAGTAGGATTCAGTGTTTCCACATGCAAAAGTAATTGTTTATTTTATTTTATATAAACGCTTAATCTGCCTTCCCAATGAAAACTAGTTTGAAAATTCGAACATTTTATTTTATGTTGAACGTTTCTGGACGACGCACCATGCTGGTTTATTGACAACATGACCGAGCGGCGCAGATTAGACTACTGTTCGTTTTGAGAAGTGCACTCCTCCCTAACCTCTGTTGACCATTCATGTCACAGGTCATAGACTGATAACCCCGCGGCTCAGCATAATCGAATCCCCCTTGATTCCGCTTCACCGTTGCTGGTGTATATATGAGCTATAAATTAATGGTGCATATAGGCAAAGACAATCAGCACAAATTCACAAGCTATCGCTCATTTGCAAATCTCACTCAGACACAGACAAAACACACGAGCTTGCCAGGAGTTGAACCTAGAATCTTCTGATCTGTAGTCAGACGCGTTATCCATTGCGCCACAAGCCCTCCACTTATTTTTTAGACAACCATAACTCCACTCTCATTGGTTAATTTTGGGATATTTGGACGCGCACTGCAATATGATTGGTTATTATGGTTATTGGTCGCATCAAATTTGTGGACATTGAGGGGATTCGATTAATCTGGGCCAGGCACCCGGTTAGGGGTGTTTTGCACCGGGTGAAAGTTGATTACATTATTTTTTGGAATCGGGCGTGAGCCCAGTTCAAAGCCCACGGCGAAGTCGGCTCAAAACAAAAGTGACGTAATTAAGTATGTCGAGTAATGAGTAGGATTCAGTGTTTCCACATGCAAAAGTAATTGTTTATTTTATTTTATATAAACGCTTTATCTGCCTTCCCAATGAAAACTAGTTTGAAAATTATAACATTTTATTTTATGTTGAACGTTTCTGGACGATGCACCATGCTGGCTTATTGACAACATGACCGAGCGGCGCAGATTAGACTACTGTTCGTTTTGAGAAGTGCGCTCCTCCCTAACCTCTTTTGCCCATTCATGTCACGGGTCATAGACTGATAACCCCGCGGCTCAGCATAATCGAATCCGCCCGTTGATTCCGCTTCACCGTTGCTGGTGTATATATGAGCTATAAATTAATGGTGCATATAGGCAAAGACACTCAGCACAAATTCACAAGCTGTCGCTCATTTCCAAATCTCACTCAGACAAAACACACAAGCTTGCCAGGAGTCGAACCTAGAATCTTCTGATCCGTAGTCAGACGCGTTATCCATTGCGCCACAAGCCCTCCACTTTTTTTTTTAGACAACCATAACTCCACTCTCATTGGTTAATTTAGGATATTTGGACGCACACGGCAATATGATTGGTTATTATGGTTATTGGTCGCATCAAATTTGTGGACATTGAGGGGATTCGATTAATCTGGGCCAGGCACCCGGTTAGGGGTGTTTTGCACCGGGTGAAAGTTGATTACATTATTTTTTGGAATCGGGCGTGAGCCCAGTTCAAAGCCCACGGCGAAGTCGGCTCAAAACAAAAGTGACGTAATTAAGTATGTCGAGTAATGAGTAGGATTCAGTGTTTCCACATGCAAAAGTAATTGTTTATTTTATTTTATATAAACGCTTTATCTGCCTTCCCAATGAAAACTAGTTTGAAAATTAGAACATTTTATTTTATGTTGAACGTTTCTGGACGACTCACCATGCTGGCTTATTGACAACATGACCGAGCGACGCAGATTAGACTACTGTTCGATTTGAGAAGTGCGCTCCTCCCTCACCTCTTTTGCCCGTTCACGTCATGGGTCATAGACTGATAACACCGCGGCTCAGCATAATCGAATCCCCCTTGATTCCGCTTCACCGTTGCTGGTGTATATATGAGCTATAAATTAATGGTGCATATAGGCAAAGACACTCAGCACAAATTCACAAGCTATCGCTCATTTCCAAATCTCACGAGCTTGCCAGGAGTCGAACCTAGAATCTTCTGATCCGTAGTCAGACGCGTTATCCATTGCGCCACAAGCCCTCCACTTATTTTAGAGACAACCATAACTCCACTCTCATTGGTTAATTTTGGATATTTGGACGCGCACAGCAATATATGATTGGTTATTATGGTTATTGGTCGCATCAAATTTGCGGACATTGAGGGGATTCGATTAATCTGGGCCAGGCACCCGGTTAGGGGTGTTTTGCACCGGGTGAAAGTTGATTACATTATTTTTGGGATTCGGGCGTGAGCCCCGTTCAAAGCCCACGGTGAAGTCGGCTCAAAACAAAAGTGACGAAATTAAGTATGTCGAGTAATGAGTATGATTCAGTGTTTCCACATGCAAAAGTAATTGTTTATTTTATTTGATATAAACGCTTTATCTGCCTTCCCAATGAAAACTAGTTTGAAAATTAGAACATTTTATTTTATGTTGAACGTTTCTGGACGACGCACCATGCTGGTTTATTGACAACAAGACAGAGCGGCACAGATTAGACTACTGTTCGATTTGAGAAGTGCGCTCCTCCCTCACCTCTTTTGCCCGTTCACGTCATGGGTCATAGACTGATAACACCGCGGCTCAGCATAATCGAATCCCCCTTGATTCCGCTTCACCGTTGCTGGTGTATATATGAGCTATAAATTAATGGTGCATATAGGCAAAGACACTCAGCACAAATTCACAAGCTATCGCTCATTTCCAAATCTCACTCAGACAAAACACACGAGCTTGCCAGGAGTCGAACCTAGAATCTTCTGATCCGTAGTCAGACGCGTTATCCATTGCGCCACAAGCCCTCCACTTATTTTAGAGACAACCATAACTCCACTCTCATTGGTTAATTTTGGATATTTGGACGCGCACAGCAATATATGATTGGTTATTATGGTTATTGGTCGCATCAAATTTGCGGACATTGAGGGGATTCGATTAATCTGGGCCAGGCACCCGGTTAGGGGTGTTTTGCACCGGGTGAAAGTTGATTACATTATTTTTGGGATTCGGGCGTGAGCCCCGTTCAAAGCCCACGGTGAAGTCGGCTCAAAACAAAAGTGACGAAATTAAGTATGTCGAGTAATGAGTAGGATTCAGTGTTTCCACATGCAAAAGTAATTGTTTATTTTATTTTATATAAACGCTTTATCTGCCTTCCCAATGAAAACTAGTTTGAAAATTAGAACATTTTATTTTATGTTGAACGTTTCTGGACGACGCACCATGCTGGCTTATTGACAACAAGACAGAGCGGCACAGATTAGACTACTGTTCGATTTGAGAAGTGCGCTCCTCCCTCACCTCTTTTGCCCGTTCACGTCATGGGTCATAGACTGATAACACCGCGGCTCAGCATAATCGAATCCGCCCGTTGATTCCGCTTCACCGTTGCTGGTGTATATATGAGCTATAAATTAATGGTGCATATAGGCAAAGACACTCAGCACAAATTCACAAGCTATCGCTCATTTCCAAATCTCACTCAGACAAAACACACGAGCTTGCCAGGAGTCGAACCTAGAATCTTCTGATCCGTAGTCAGACGCGTTATCCATTGCGCCACAAACCCTCCACTTATTTTAGAGACAACAATAACTCCACTCTCATTGGTTAATTTTGGATATTTGGACGCGCACAGCAATATATGATTGGTTATTATGGTTATTGGTCGCTTCAAATTTGCGGACATTGAGGGGATTCGATTAATCTGGGCCAGGCACCCGGTTAGGGATGTTTTGCACCGGGTGAAAGTTGCTTACATTATTTTTTGGATTCGGGCGTGAGCCCCGTTCAAAGCCCACGGCGAAGTCGGCTCAAAACAAAAGTGACGAAATTAAGTATGTCGAGTAATGAGTAGGATTCAGTGTTTCCACATGCAAAAGTAATTGTTTATTTTATATAAACGCTTTATCTGCCTTCCCAATGAAAACTAGTTTGAAAATTCGAACATTTTATTTTATGTTGAACGTTTCTGGACGACGCACCATGCTGGCTTATTGATAACAAGACCGAGCGGCGCAGATTAGACTACTGTTCGATTTGAGAAGTGCGCTCCTCCCTCACCTCTTTTGCCCGTTCACGTCATGGGTCATAGACTGATAACACCGCGGCTCAGCATAATCGAATCCGCCCGTTGATTCCGCTTCACCGTTGCTGGTGTATATATGAGCTATAAATTAATTTTGCATATAGGCAAAGACACTCAGCACAAATTCACAATCTATTGCTCATTTCCAAATCTCACTCAGACACAGACAAAATACACAAGCTTGCCAGGAATCGAACCTGGAATCTGATGATCCATAGGCAGACACGTTATCCATTGCGCCACAAGCCGGTTGATCACAAATAAACCCACCGTAGCTATCCTCTCATTGATCAACCCTAGATTCCTAGTGGAGGACGGTAATTTGATTGGTGATTATAACCAATAATGTTATTACAGAACAATACAATAGGCTTCATCATCAGAAATGACCCTGACGGCAACACACCTGATCATGTACATCTCTGTTTTTTAGGATGACTTTTTGTACCCAGACAAGTGATGGAATATACACTGCTCAAAAAAATAAAGGGAACACTTAAACAACACAATGTACCTCCAAGTTAATCACACTTCTGTGAAATCAAACTGTCCACTTAGGAAGCAACACTGATTGACAATACATTTCACATGCTGTTGTGCAAATGGAATAGACAACAGGTGGAAATTATAGGCAATTAGCAAGACACCCCCAATAAAGGAGTGGTTCTGCAGGTGGTGACCACAGACCACTTCTCAGTTCCTATGCTTCCTGGCTGATGTTTTGGTCACTTTTGAATGCTGGCGGTGCTTTCACTCTAGTGGTAGCATGAGACGGAGTCTACAACCCACACAAGTGGCTCAGGTAGTACAGCTCATCCAGGATGGCACATCAATGCGAGCTGTGGCAAGAAGGTTTGCTGTGTCTGTCAGCGTAGTGTCCAGAGCATGGAGGCGCTACCAGGAGACAGGCCCGTACATCAGGAGACGTGGAGGAGGCCGTAGGAGGGCAACAACCCAGCAGCAGGACCGCTACCTCCGCCTTTGTGCAAGGAGGAGCAGGACGAGCACTGCCAGAGCCCTGCAAAATGACCTCCAGCAGGCCACAAATGTGCATGAGTCTGCTCAAAAACAGACTCCATGAGGGTGGTATGAGGGCCCGACGTCCACAGGTGGGGGTTGTGCTTACAGCCCAACACCGTGCAGGACGTTTGGCATTTGCCAGAGAACACCAAGATTGGCAAATTCGCCACTGGCACCCTGTGCTCTTCACAGATGAAAGCAGGTTCACACTGAGCACATGTGACAGACGTGACAGAGTCTGGAGACGCCGTGGAGAACGTTCTGCTGCCTGCAACATCCTCCAGCATGACCGGTTTGGCGGTGGGTCAGTCATGGTGTGAGGTGGCATTTCTTTGGGGGGCCGCACAGCCCTCCATGTGCTCGCCAGAGGTAGCCTGACTGCCATTAGGTACCGAGATGAGATCCTCAGACCCCTTGTGAGACCATATGCTGGTGCGGTTGGCCCTGGGTTCCTCCTAATGCAAGACAATGCTAGACCTCATGTGGCTGGAGTGTGTCAGCAGTTCCTGCAAGAGGAAGGCATTGATGCTATGGACTGGCCCGCCCGTTCCCCAGACCTGAATCCAATTGAGCACATCTGGGACATCATGTCTCGCTCCATCCACCAACGCCACGTTGCACCACAGACTGTCCAGGAGTTGGCGGATGCTTTAGTCCAGGTCTGGGAGGAGATCCCTCAGGAGACCATCCGCCACCTCATCAGGAGCATGCCCAGGCGTTGTAGGGAGGTCATACAGGCACGTGGAGGCCACACACACTACTGAGCCTCATTTTGACTAGTTTTAAGGACATTACATCAAAGTTGGATCAGCCTGTAGTGTGGTTTTCCACTTTAATTTTGAGGGTGACTCCAAATCCAGACCATGGATTGATAAATTTGATTTCCATTGATAATTTTGTGTGATTTTGTGGTCAGCACATTCAACTATGTAAAGAAAAAAGTATTTAATAAGATTATTTCATTCATTCAGATCTAGGATGTGTTATTTTAGTGTTCCCTTTATTTTTTTGAGCAGTGTACATTTGGCCATCACAAGAGAATGTATTCGTGCGCTGTGAAGAAAAGCCTCAAAAACAGCGCAGAAGAAAAACGCATGTATCTTGAGACTGATACTTCCATCATCAGTGACGGCTCCAGCTTTTTGGGGGCCCTAAGCAAGATTTGGTTGGGGTCTTCCCACCTCACCGCAAAACATTTTAGTGCCCCCCTCTTGACAGCTGAGAGGAAATGTTACGTTTTAAAGTTCATTTCCTGCAGTTCTACATAATTTGCAAAGGTGCAGAAAGAAAATGTTGCCATTTTATAACAATTTTAATGCAATTCTACTCATTTTGCCATGAGGCAGAGATACATTTTTTGTTGTTGCAGTTTTACAGCTAATTTCATGCAAATCTACCAATTTTCCTATAGGGTAGAGAGACATTTTTGCCAATTTGAAGCTAATTTCCTACAATTCTACACATTTTACCATGACTTATGCCATGTAAATATGATATCTGAGTGTGAATGACTAACAAAATCAATGGAGGGTCCCCTGAATGCCTGGTCGGTATTCGATTACTACAAGTTTAGATAGCTGGCTAGACTAACTACCAATCTAAAAATTGACATGGGTTATTGTCAGCCAATCCAGTGACTGACGTAAGATAAAATGACGAAATTGCACCTGGTGTATTCTACCATTCTTACTCTCAATAGTAAGTTGAGACCCTGACTAAGTAAAAAATAAATGGTTTTTAATATTTAAATTTTCTCCAACTACAGTATCTGTCTTCCAAACTAATTTATATAAAAAGATTTATACAAAAAATCTTGACAATCATGAATGTTATACAGATATTGTCAAATGGTTGCAAAGAAGTCATTCTAAATATAAAATGTTGTACAAATTAGGATACACAAAGTCATATTCATACATTTTATTTTTTATCACCAACTATACTAATGCCTGTTGGGGAAATATAATATAATAATATAATATGTCTGACACCAGACTGGATCAGACGGCCCAGCACACAGCAGGACTGCTCCCCATGTCCCAGTTGTGTCTGAGGGAAATGAGATCCTATCCTGGACAAACTGTCCCCCTTGTGTCCCCAGAGAGCGTTGGCCCAGAGATAGCGTGGCGCTATGAAGCGACTGTGCATTTGCAGCAGGCCCCAATCCGACAGCCTGCCCCCTTATGGGCTGCAGTGTTCAGGCATAAGACCAATCTGCAGAACAGGACACTGATTAGACAGGGACCATGGTTATATTTCACATAGCCGATAGCCCCTCACAGCATACTGATACCCTGATTACAACCACTTATTTTACAGCTATTTATAATATTGTATTATCAATCCAAACTGCTTGTACAAATACTTGACACAGTTCCTGGGTACTTGATTATGATAACCAATTCTGATACAGTCCCATGGGATATGATACATCTCACTAAAGCTATACATTTGCACAAACCTTTCCGTGTAAGAGGAGACATGATAAATCATCATATAAATCAATTCATGGAATCAATTTAATGCTGAAGGAGGAGCCCTATTTAACATGTTCAAGTGACTGTGGGGCAAGATAAGCATGGTGCAAAGAATTGGGAGTTTCAGCCCACATCTGTTCTCACCCGTCTCCAGTGCCCGCACTACTCTCCATCACGTCATCAAATTGCACCATTTTGTTGTTCTTCTTCTACTGGACATAAAGGGCCAGTTTCCCTGTCCCAGGCTGGTGCTAGATTGCATTGTGGGCCTCTGTAGCTCAGCTGGTAGAGCACGGCGCTTGTAACGCCAGGGTAGTGGGTTCGATCCCTGGGACCACCCATACGTAAAAATGTATGCACACATGACTGTAAGTCGCTTTCGATAAAAGCATCTGCTAAATGGCATATTATTGTGAATATTGGAATGCAGAGAGCAGTGGCAGGGAGGCTGCAAGCAATTACCTCTGCTCTCAATGCTGAGGAAGTACAAAGGTAGCCGGGTCTACGATTTCACTAGAGCCGCCACGGAAAACAGGTGGCTACCTTGGGGCTGTGTGTGATATAGAAAACAGCGTTCCAATATAACGAGAGATATGTCATTAGTTGTAACGAAAAAACCTTGGGAGATAGTATTCTATTATCCCCTCTGTTGGATGCTGCTGAGAATTGTCCACATCACTTCAAAAAATCCAAATTATAGACTAAATCATCCACAGAAACCACTTATTAGTCTGCCAATGTAAGGAAATTAGCTTGATTTCCTTTTATTTGTAAAAAGAAAATGTAACAATACAAAACATGAACATACAAAAGACAACATACAGACGCACACTAACATCAACAACATCACACCTTCCCAGACCCACCTGTTCTCACCCGTCTCCAGTGCCTGCACTACTCTCCATCACGTCATCAAATTGCACCATTTTGTTCTTCTGTCGCCCACGCTCTTTCAATATTTAGATAATGAAGCACGTGATTTTTCCATTGTCTTCACGACAGAGGGTTGGTTAATTTACAGTTAAGTATACGTTTTTTTCAAGATAACTGACAAGAAGAGTATGGTCCAACCCATCGGGTATCTCACTGCACACTCATATGACAGGTCTTGAAATATGCAAACAAACGGATTAAAAGCACATTTACATTGTAATACTTCTGACAGCCAACTTTCTAACTCAAATATCTACATTGGTCAGTCCAAAATTGCTTTTTAATTCTGTAATGGAAAAACATGTATTTCTTATTACCAAGTAATTGACTGTTTCTATACCTTTTAGTTTTCCATGTTATTATCGGTGCATTCCGAAAAAGCTATCCAAGGATTGTTCAATAAGACTGTTTTTTTGCGAGTGATATTGGTTCTTGTAGAATCCGTTTCATTTTCTTCCATATTGTTATATTGTTCTTAACTATGAAGTTGTTAATGTTCTTAGCTGTATCCTTTGAAAATAGACACGTGAAAATATTCTGGGGGTGAGCATGCGCATCTTCAATATTTACCCATTGTTCCTTTTTAGTGCATTTAACAATGTCTCAAGTAAATACCTTGAGTGGCGAGTTGATACAATTCCAAGTCTGGGAGGTTAAAACCACCCTCAGACTTAGGGAGTTCCGTTTTATTCTATGAGTTTATGAGCTTGATTTCCTTGGACGCTAGCCCAGTCAAGCTGTGTGATATCTTGAAGTGGGCCTTCTGTTTTGCTCATCCACTGAAAGTGACAATGAACATACCAACCATGGAATGATTTTTCAGCCATTATTTTCCATTCTGTGAACATTTTTTTTTGTTCAAGTCTATTTTTATTAAAGCATTTCAAGTACTTCAAAAAAATAATAATAATCTTTGCACAATACTTTTAGCAATTTTAGTAAATTTTTTAAAAGTGAGCAAAATAGGAAACAGAACCAAAAAAAGAAAAGAAAAGTAAATCATAAAGAAAATTGAAGATACTGTATAAAACACAGCGGACATTAAAATCAGACAGTAGTATTAGACTTTTTCCATTCTGGATTCTCTCGGTTTACATCACTTACATTTCAGAGCACACTTTTCTCAAATAATTTTAGCAAGACAAATGAAAGACAGAAATGAAAATCCCAGGCGCCTCCCCCTATACACATTACTTTACCACAGGATCAAAAAGTCAATGAGAAGAATGATTAAAGATGATCACACTCAGATGAGCCTTACTAATGCCAAAGGTAATGAGAAACAATATTTTACTATCCAGCACAAACCTATCCCCACCAGCACCAAACAGAAAGAACAGAGAAATACATTTTAGAATCAAGGGAGGATCAGTTTTGTTTCTATTTCAGAGGCTCTCTTGTAGACATTGTATGTGGCCATTTTGTCATTGACCAGTTTTGGGAGGAAACAATGCAGGCATTAGTATGTGAAGAGGCCTAAGCTCCAGCACACTCTGCCTAGGGTCTACCTACCTGATAAGGCATAAATGGGCCATAATCAGTCATAAAATATCAATATATAGTCACATATAATTTATATGGGACAAACAAAGTCATCATAAATAAAAGGACTTAGGGTTTCTGGGTTACCTCCTGACCTTGATTCCTAGTCTATGTCCATTCTGAGAAACTCATGAGAGACCTTGGTAACAGGCTTTGAAAGACTTTCAACACCTGCCACACAAAGACAGGAAAGCAAACAGGACAGTACATTTATCCCACATCCTCTCCTCTCCCTACAGTCAGTCAAATTGACCTTCTAAAAGACACCTGAAGTCAATCAGTGCCACTTTTGCAATCTGTTTCCTCAAGCCTCCTGAGACTTCAGCACTCCAAGCTGATAAACAGAGTATATTTGGATATCCTGCCTTCTGGGTTTGTCCTGGTCTCTGTGGCTCTGAGCTGGGGATACATTACAAACCCCACTGACCTCCAGTCAGACTGTGGAGTTGCAATGGCCTCAGGAGAATCAGACTCAACTCCATTTAGGCACATTGTTTATGTCTTTACACAAACCACAGACTATGACATACATGTTTATTTTGGTGGAGATCATCCCCATGGCAGAGCTATGTCCTTCCAATAGAGATGTGGGGTTAGGGAGAGAGACAGGACATGCAACACAGATACGCATCATAGGGGAGACACGACATGGAAATGGTAGCCAAAGAAAAGTTACAGATAATTGGTAGCCTTACCGATCTCAGTTCATATGTACCAGCTTGGCATAGCTGGACACTCAGACATGAAGCCATTGTTGGACTTTATCAATACATTTCCTCCACATACAAATATCTGAATTGCTAAAACAAGAAACAAAAGAAAAAGAAACCAACAATCACATTGAAGCCATCCAGGATCTTCATCTGGCAAACCATTCATCACATTCCTAATGCATGCCATAAGTGTAGAAGATTCCTCAAGCTGCCTTCAAACTGGTATGTAACAGGGCAATCAGTTGTTCCCAGGTCAGCTCTTAAAGACTGTGCGTTTTATTAAGGTAACAACATTGGTGAGGGCAGCTGAGCTAGGTGAGAGCATGTCCAGACCAGTACAGGACAGTGACTGTCTGTGATGCTCTCTGTAATATTGCCCCCTATGGACCCTGGCCTGTGTTCGCAGGCTCTGGTCAAGGCCCTGTGACTTGAAGGATATGATGTGACTATGTTCAGTGGCATAGTCATGAGGTGTAGCACCAGCCAGCCCTCGGACAGCCTTGTATGCTAAAGCACTGAAGATGCTCTCATTTCTCCCTCCATCCTACCCATCTCTCACATGGAATGATCAATAGACAAGTACATCTGCTGTATTTAGTGGTAAGTACATCTGCTGTATTTAGTGGTTGTTCAGCAATTCACATCAATGCATTGAGTCAGAAAAAATAGCTGAAGAGAACAATGTCATTTAAGTAAAACATTTAAAAGCTAGTCACATCCCCAAACTGCACCTCTAGAAGCAAACCTGTCTGAATATGACACCTTCCACCAGCCCAATGATATCCCACTACATCACATCCAAATATCACTACAACTCTGTCGCCTCTCTATACCCTCTTTATTTTTACATTTCCTCCATGTTCTGACAACCGAGGTCTGTTCTGATTCACCCCACAGCAGCTGCTAAATGTGACAGACAGGGCTGTTTTTCGTTTTATTAATCCTGAGAGAGTGAATTAAAACAGTAAATAATCTTTATCAGACAGCAGGAAAACAATCGATTTCATATGATACAAAGAAAATAATCTATATCTCAATATCTGTACAATTGCAAGCAGAAAGAACATGTATGCTTTGGGGAAAAAAAGCCTGCGTATTTTTTCTTATGTTAAAAAATAAAATAAAATAAAAATACATTGGCAAATTAGTCTCTTCTGCTACAATGTCTCACATCCTGGCCTTG
This sequence comes from Coregonus lavaretus, assembly GCF_964263955.1. Taxonomy (NCBI): domain Eukaryota; kingdom Metazoa; phylum Chordata; class Actinopteri; order Salmoniformes; family Salmonidae; genus Coregonus; species Coregonus lavaretus. The sequence goes on along the minus strand of NC_139991.1, from coordinate 7,413,720 downwards.
CATGGCAGCAAAAAGCCATGTGACCTGCAGTCCTGTTTTCCTGCTCAGGAGGGCAGCACTTCAGAAAGGAAAAACAGATGGAAAGAAAGAATCTAAACGGAGGAGAGGAGAGGCTGCATTACCACAATGCTGCTCCTCTCCCCTGCACTCCAGTTAAAAAGAAAGAAACAAAGGTAGACCACATAACAGAAATCAGTCATTTTCTCTTCCCGTCATTGCCTAGAGCTTTCCTGTAATATCTTCTGCTTACAGCTGTGTGAACGACAGCTCGACTGGCTCCCAGAGCAGTGGTGTTGAGTAAGTCCGTTAGGTCCTGGAACTGTATGTTTTGTCTATTGAAATCAGTTCTGTTGCCAGTTTTAGTTTTGCAGATGGGTGGTTGCAATGAATGGTACAGGTAACTCTTTGGAGTGAAGTGTTCCCACTGTAGGCACTAGGAAGAACCAAGGCAAAGAGGGGCCCAGTGTCTCAGCGTCTCATCTGGCCCAACTGATAGTTCTCTCTGGGCTGGCGTTGGTTGCGCTGCTGCTGGGGCTGCTGGGCATTCGATTGCTGCTGTCTCCTCCTCTTCAACGTGCCTGCATGGGAGACACGAACACACTGCTCTCAACATCATAACACTCACACACATACCTGCATGCATAAAATGAACCAGAGTTACACTTATTCCAAACACATACAATATGATACACTATGAATCTTGTCTCCCCCCATCTTCAGTCTAGCTGGGGAGATACGTTTTTTCCCAAGTGTTGAGGCGTGACGTACCTGGCAGTGGCTTGGGTGGGGGAAGTTTGGGGTTGCTGCTGGGTGTGTGGACACTGCAGATCTTGATGAAACCAGCCATCAGCATGATGAGAGCAATGCCCATCAGCAGCACTGCCCACCAATGAGCCTGGAACACATAGAACACAAGTCATGTTTTTTCAGTGTCGGACACAACTTTCATATTGAAACTGGTCAGAAAATGTTATGTAAAGTGTATTTAGCTCCTGAAATTGTTTTAATGCCAACGGGAGAGACATTTTCAGCAGGAGGGTGAACTAATATTCTGAACAACACAGGTAGCTACAGTATAACTAAGACATTGGCTGGGCCTGGGACACCAACCACTATCCACTCTGCGATGTTCTCGTAGAGCTCTGCGTTGAAGATGGCTTTCTTTAGCCTGGCCAGGGGGCCGTCTGCGTCCACCAGCCGACACCTCATGAACACGTCGCAGTAGCCCTTGAAGTCGTTGCAGGGCGAGCCGGGCTGCAGCGTGGTGATCTTCTTGCTGAAGAAGCGGGCCCACTTCTCAGAGCCCGTGCTGCTGCAGGTGTCTGGTTTCACTGCAGGGTGGGGGAGGAGAGATGGGGAACGCCACTGTGAGGTCACTGCTAACAGCACAGTCTTGGTGGTTTAAGATGCATGTCATAATGAGACGAATGGCCCATAATGGGCCAATGATAGTGGTAACAGGTAAATAACAGACACTTACTTTTCTCCTGACAGCAGACGTGGCACAGCTCAGTCTCGTCTGTGCCTTCAATACTGGCACATGTACACACCTCCAGACTATACTTCTCACAGATGGAGCCAGAGCAGCCCTGGCGGACAGAGAGGGTGAGAGGGAAAGGGAAAACGAGGGGGAGAGTGTCAGCTATGCTCTATAGTCATGATTAAAAGCACTTCAACACACGTTTGGTCAGAGAGTTAGACCATACCCCGTTGAGGCAGACTTGTGTCTCTCCATGGCAGGCGGTGAAGTTGGCTTTGGGCTCAGAGGTGGGGCACTGGGCAGTGCCTCCGTTACACATACCCTGTTCAGCACACTCTGACTCCTCCCTACACTTATCATTGGAGCCCTTGAAGGAGCACGTAGGTGAACAGCATGGACCCTGGCTGGGACTGACCACACAGAACACACACACCAAGTCAGCTTCAACTTACTTTTTACTAAGTCAGAAACAGAAACAAGTTGAATACTATATAAAATAAATACTACAACAGTACGAACCGTAAAAAAAAAAAACATTTTGTTGTACATTATTGACCAGTTACCTGCAGATTTTGCCGGGCTTGAGTTTGCACTTGTTGCCGTCGACCTCGTTGGCGTTGTAGCAGCACTCGTCTTTACACTGGTCACTGTAACCACAGTCACACTGCTCCCCTGCCTCCACCAGACCATTACCACAGATGGGCTGGCCAGACTCTGCACAAACACACAGGAAGGAGTGATGAGATGCAGTAGAGGACACATAACCTTGGATGCCCATTCCAATGACAAGCGCACCCACACACACACAACACACACACACAGCACTTACCCACAAAGCAGTTGCCCCTCTTCTTCTCCAGGACCTGGCTGATGTTCCTCACGCTGCAGATGGAGAACTTGTTGTTGTTGAGCTTGTCTCCTGACGTGGCCCGGGCGTACATGATGTAGTTGCCCTGCTCCTTCTTCTCCTGGGCCTTCGACTCTCCTGGAGTGCACTCTGTCCCAGAGTCATGCTGTCAAATTATAGGGAAGAGGTTCACAGTGAGGCAATGCGTATTCCTCTCCTCCCTCCACAGAGGGCAATAACATAGCCTCCTCCACTACTGTGGCTTTAATCCAAGAGAGATCCTATGGTGAATATCTCAACAAAGTGTTAATCAAGTATATACAACTGATTAGCATGTGAAGTGTGATTTGGTAAGAGCTGTGCACTGAGATAAAAGACCAGGCTACAACCAGACAAGGCCCAGGCCAGAATACTCACCGGAGAGCCAAAGTTGTGTCCAACCTCGTGTGCGAAGGTGATGTGGGAGACCTTGGGGGGGACGTGGGAGGCGTAGTTCTGCACCGTGATGATGCCTGTGTTCAGAGACTTCTTCTTCCCATCAGAGTACAACTTACTCTTCTCACAGATACCCCCGGAGCTCCCTAAGAACACAGTAAAACCACTCATCAAGATTACATACAGTACACACCATGGAGGAGGAGGATTCTCTCTTTCACACTGTACAGCACCCAACAGACTACCAGGACTATATTGAGGATTTCCATGCCATTGAGGATGTACTGTCTCCCATTGCTGTAGTTTCCAACTCTGACACAAGTGACAGTGAAATGAAGTGACACTCTTATTGGAGTAAATTAAACCTGATACTCTGCCTGGAGTGAATAAGCAGAAGTATTTTCTACTGTAGGGGAGCAGAGGGCATTTGGGCCCAGTAGCCACCCTTGTAGGTGAGACACAGACAGCAGCAGGAAGAGGAGAGCAGAGCAGAGCAGCCAGGTGGTGCTGAATATGCCCGCAGGAGGAGAGTGACAGCTCGGGCACAGCAGGGGAGCTGAAGGGCGCTGCTCCAGAGTCGCTGAGAATGCCAATTTCAATCCGCTCACTTACCCATTCTCAAAGAGAGAAACATACTGTCTGGAGCAGACACATAGACAGACATGGCCGGTCAGCTGTATAGTGCGAGTGTGGAGCATACTCACACACTTCCATTTTTCTCAATCAATTTGGGAAACCTGGTTGACTGTTTTGATTGAGTAGTTTCATGTTGTGTTCAAAGGGAGTGTTTAAAGTCAGCTCAGATAGTGGGAGTGAGCAGTAGCAGACAGAGCGGAGTCAGAATAGGCTTCCCCGCCCCAACCTGCTGTACTATCAGATTCAGCTGGCATACTGCCGGTCTGCCTCTGGGCTCCCCCTGCACTCAACACTGCCCTGTCTGAGATCACGGAGTGTGTGTGTGAGATATTATGTTTATTTATTTTCCCTTTTGTACTTTAACTATTTGCACATCATTACAACACGGTATATAGACATAATATGACATTTGAAACGGCTCTATTCCTTTGGAACTTTTCTGAGTGTAATGTTTACTGTTCATTTTTATTGTTTATTTCACTTTTGTTTATTATCTATTTCACTTGCTTTGGCAATGTTAACATATGTTTCCCATGCCAATAAAGCCCCTGAAATTGAGAGAGAGAGAAGGTCCAATCTCTCCTACAACTGTGGACTAGAGAGGATTTCTATTTTCTGAGAATGGCCTGTGTGCTTAGTCATAAGGAGGCAACACCTTTGACAACAACAGCTTTTAAGCACACAGAAACATGAAACCAAAGCACTTTACAGTTTCGCATATATTTGTGTGTGTGTGTGTGTGTGGTGTGGCATGTGGTGTGTGTGTAGGAGGAATGCCTCCATTGAAGTCATTTATGAGTGTGTGGTAATGGATCAAATTCATTAAGAAGCCCATTACCCAGGTCTGACTGGTGTCTCTAGTGGCCGTTTGTTCTCAGTCCACTCCGCTGGAGCATTCTAGGCAGATCTCTTCTCTACTAGCCCACAGCCCACATCCTCCCTCTACAGCTCTACAGGCCCAGATCGATTCAGCCGGTTTAGAACATTGCTTATTTGCCTGTATTGATTCCTAGTGTTTGTTGTTGTTTTTCATCCTGGGTTCTGTGAGTCAGAAGTTAATCAAGACATGTTGACGATACCTGGGCCAACTGACACTGACCCTTCATTTAAACCTCATGAAGGAAAACACAGCCTGAACTCTGACCTCTGGGGCTGCTGCTCATTGAAAGAAGCCTATAGCAGTAACATGTGAACTTGGGGTTCAACTACAGTACTGTCCACTCTCTCTACATCTTGACTATTACTGAGAGGATATCCCGAACCAGGCACAGCCTGCATCTGTATGGACTCCTGTTCTATCTGATTATGACCTGTCAGACAGCACTGTAGAGCTCTGGGTCACCCCTGTCACTGGAGAGCGCACCGCTACAGTCACACTCAACAACTTCATATTATTCTAGTGTGAATCATTCATTCAGAGGTGTTGAGCCTGTACTCGTTTAGCCTACTTGTGTGTGTATGTGTGTGTGTGTGTGTGTGACAGGACCATTTGTGTGCTGTGGCTCTCTTGTTGATTTCTCCCCTCTCACAGTCAACACTACTGACTGACTGACTGACTGACTGGCTGACTGGCTGGCTGACTGGCTGACTGGCTGACTGGCTGGCAGCCTGTCACCACTATGGGGTTGGGGGAGATCAGAGGGAGACCCAGCTGCAGGCTATAGAAAGGGGTGTGTGATCATCTCCATGGACTGTTTCACATTCTACAAATGTCTAAGAACTTCCTTCAGAAGAAGGACCCTGTATGTAGCTTATTTGTCCTTGGGTGAACCTGGTTTGGAGAACGCTGTAGTTTTGACAAACACCCAGGGAGGGATAAAGCGGAAATCGCAAAAGTGCTGAGCGGGTAAAAATTCAACAACTTAAAAATGCATTTCAAGTGGAAACAGCGTGGAGACGATGCCTAGGCAAATCCAGTCCTCCTCTGCCTTGAAAATTAAATTACAGACATGCTGGTGGAACGAGAGAGAGAGGTGGGGGGGGGGGGGGGGGGTGGGGGGGGAGAAAGAGAGAAAGTGGGGATATTGCAGTGACTGAGATGGAGCAGCTTATCAGAGGGCATGTGCTGGGGTTAATGGACACGCTGAGGTTCATTGAGAGTTCTGATAAACATCCTCAGAGTGCAGGACTCAGAGGGCAGAGCAGGGAACCTGCAGCAAAGCCTCTGCTTCCTCTCCTCCTTACAATGGAGCGATCCCATTAGAGATACTGGAGCCAGGGAGTCTCTCACAGACCACTGAACACTTGGGTGACTTCTTGGATCCTTCCTACTCTTTAAGAAGGCATAAATGTCCACTATTCTCAGTTTTCTTTTAAAATTTTCGACTGAATTCCTACCCTGAGAGTCTTTATGCCAATGAATGCAGTACACAAGTTCAATTGGTGTGTGTGTGTGTGTGTGTGTGTGTACCTGCAGGAGCTCCGACCCAGGCCAGGCCCAGCACCCCGTCATCAAAGTCCCTGTCGCTGAAGACGTAGGCCAGGCAGTAGTCGTCATGGTTCTGTTCTGAGTTGAGCTCCAGGAACTTCTCCACCCCGATGTTAGCGAAGCGGAACGGATTGGTGTTGTCCCGCTCATCACTGGTCGTGTTTATCTGAATAGATAGAGAGGAATGGGCTCACTGAATAGGTCATGAGCAGGTAATCACACATACACGCTTATGCACACGTACACTACCAGTCAAAAGTTTGGACACACCTACTCATTCAAGGGTTTTTCTTTATTCTTTACATTGTAGAATAATAGTGAAGACATCAAAACTATGAAATAGCACATATGGAATTCATGTAGTAACCAAAAAGTATTAAACAAATCAAAATATATTTTATATTTGAGATTCTTCAAATAGCCACCCTTTGCCTTGATGACAGCTTTGCACACTCTTGGCATTCTCTCAACCAGCTTCATGAGGTAGTCACCTGGAATGCATTTCAATTAACAGGTGTGCTTTCTTAAAAGTTAATTTGTGGAATTTCTTTCCTTCTTAATGCATTTGAGCCAATCAGTTGTGTTGTGACAAGGTAGGGGGGGGGGTATACAGTCCATATTATGGCAAGTACAGCTCAAATAAGCAAAGAGAAACGGCAGTCCATCATTACTTTAAGACATGAAGGTCAATATGGAAAATGTCAAGAACTTTTAAAGTTTCTTCAAGTGCAGTCGCAAAAACCATCAAGCGCAATGATGAAACTGGCTCTCATGAGGACCACCACAGGAAAGGAAGACCCAGAGTTACCTCTGCCGCAGAGGACAAGTTCATTAGAGTTACAAGCCTCAGAAATTGCAGCACAAATAAATGCTTCACAGAGTTCAAGTCACAGACACATCTCAACATCAACTGTTCAGAGGGGACTGTGTGAATCAGGCCTTCATGGTCGATTGCTGCAAAGAAACCACTACTAAAGGACACCAATAAGAAGAAGAGACCTGCTTGGGCCAAGTAACACGAGCAATGGACATTAGACCGGTGGAAATGTGTCCAGCAGCTCTCGCGCTGTCTGACAGATTTTCAGCTCAAAGGCTCTGTATCTGTATGCTGTAGGCATGTGATAAATAAGATATGCCTACATAACGAATATACTGTACACAAGTGCCAATTTAATTCCACTAAATTAAGCAAGTTAACCTATAGACCGATACATTTATTTCCATCGACTGGTATTTCCATCAATGAATAGCCTAAAAAGCATTATTTCGCAACATGATTTTTCTTCTTCTCCCGGACAATTGACCAGCGCCAATTTTATTTATCAGCTTTACCATTTTTTTTATTGGCCAAAAGCAGGCTATTATCGGCTAACAGAAACCCCCCACCACACACACACGAGATAGGGGAACAGACTGGAGCTCTGTTGGGAGGGCCTACAGTAACAGGTCCCTGGGGTATTGGAGAATTGACTTCACACATAAAGGCCACTGTGTCTACATCACTATAATCATCGCTAAAGGTAACTATGCTAATGTGTGTTTGAAGAGAGAGTGGGAAAAGGCTTTAGACAGATAGAGAAATTATTCTACTTAAAAAGTTGCCAGCTCCTTGGCCCCAGAGAAACCTTTTGTGAGAGTTGTTTTGAATTGATTTTGGAATGGGGCCCAGAGCTCCCTACTTTAAATGGCAGCTGGTGTTCACCTGAGGATTTTAAGGATTTATTAGGTCTCTTGGAGTGTGGTGGAATACTGATGAGTGAGGCAAATAGTGGCGCCCACCCACCCACCCCCAGGCCTGAACACAAATAAACTCACCCTGATCCTTTTGACCATGAAGCTGATGTTGCGGATGCCCATGAAGTCAGTACCCTGGTAGATAGAGTCAATGGCCTTTACATGGCTGGAGATCTAGAGAATAAAACAGTTACCATTAGATTATGAGAACTGTGGAACAACTGCACTGCAGAGAGAACATCAGATAAATCATAGCATGACATTAAAGACATGACATGTCTGTTACCCCACCAATGAACACATTCAAAATATCTCTAATTACAGAATCACTGTGTTCAGCCTATTGAAATCAATCTGTTGAAGATTTGCTCCACACTGTCCAGCCCATCCTGTAAACAAGCCTCTAGTCTCAGAGCTAAACAGCTATCATAACGAACACATTTACTTCTTCATTATACTGAACCTTTGTCTTTATCTCACCTATGGAGAGAGTGAGTGTCTACAGAAATTACATTTTAATCAGCTTGTCTCTCCTTTAACTGGACCCTCTACTGTGGAAGGCAGCATTTCATCTGCATCTGATTCATTAGACTATAGAACTCAGTCAGGAGGAACAAGTCTGCCCTGCTGGGCTGGTTGGCTGAAGGAAGCCAACAACAACTGATCAGACCCACAGACAAACACTATTCTGTTTGTAATCGATTTATCCTGCCGGAACTAAAGGGCAGGCCCTGATTTCCCCCCTGCCGAATGACTCAGAGTGTGTGTGTGTGTATTAGGGTCGACTGAGATTTCTTTAGTCGAGCAGTCGCAAATTGATAAAAAAATGTAATGGTGCACAAGACACCTGCCTGATTCGCGCCAGTCTCAGTGGACTAATCCATTGGCACAGTCCATCTCTCTAAGACATGTGCTACTGAAATTGTAAATGGCTATATTATGTAAGAATAATGGTGCAACACTAATAAATTAAATCATATTATATGCGCTTTCTACCGCAATGGATAGTGGTCGTTGTCCACGGTTCTGAAACGTAATCTTCAGTGCGCCGTTGAATTGGTGCCTTTTCCTATATGTTGCTATGTGCATGATAGCAACATTAACCAGCATATTGGTGTTGAGAACAATGTGACGGAGGCAGCAGCGGAGTGAGGAGACGGGGAAACAGCCCTTGCCTTAATTGAGGAGAGAGGAAACCAACTTAATTAGGTCTATCATAAATAACCTAACTGTTAAACGTGCCTGGCTTTATAAATTGTCCATTTAATATATATCTACAGAAATAAGACAGATCCTGCTTCTGTTGCCAGTTTGAGTGTTTGTTTAATAGCCTACTGATTCCGTGAGCACCAAGCATCACACAACTGCAAAATGTCATATAACGCAAATATTTTATCTTTGCTATGCTGTAATAAAGGCTTTGAAACTTTTTTTTTCATTGTAAGTAATACCAGAGTCTGTTATATTGTAATCTAACAGCACCTGTTTGTCACACATAAAATGCACGCAGCTCTCGCTCCTATACCCTCCTTTTTCTTGATTATTATAATTATTATTATGACTATTATGTATCAATCAATCAATCATTCATTCGTTCATGTCATCACACAGCATACGAGTCATTCATGCTTTGAAATGCAATCAAGCATTTTAGTTTTTAAATCATTTAACAAAGGGAGCGTTGGATAATTAGCCTAAACATTAAACAAACCGGAATTCACGAATGCATTAAACTGTTTTTAGTCTTTGCTGTAATAAAGGCTTTATATATTTATTTTTCTTATTTTTCTTAGTTAGAACAGACTCTCTGTTACATTTATAATTTATTTAGTGTTGTTTACACTGTTCCAAATGGTCAGAAATAAATTATAATATTGTAATCTAACAGCACTTGTTTGGCACACAATACTCATGCAGCGCTTGCTACTATACCCACTTTTATCTTGATCTCCAATCTTTTCCACAACTAAGTCAAATGTCTTCCACACATCTGACTTCCCCTTTCCCTCCTGAGCAACCAGTAAACATTTGGCCGTTTTTCACGTCCTCCGCATCCATTTTGCTGTCGACATTACTGTGTTCGGAGTTTGTTATAACCAATTTATTGATGTGATTATGATAGGCTATAGGTCAGGCCCTATTGATCACGTGCATGCACTGCATACATGTTTTACATAAAGAGAGCAAGGGTTGAGGGAATAGGGAATGTTTTTCCTAAACAAATTAGGTATTTCGGTTACAGAACCAGTCAGAAACAAGTAAGAAACAAAATGGCTGTAATTATGTTGCAGCTTCAGCACAGACAGCGCGATAAACACTTGCTGTGCTGTGGTGCCTGTTCGCTGCAGCAGGGAGGAGAGAGACAATGTGCACCAGTCACACAGGCACTCACTGTCATTTCATTTTAACACAGCGTGGCCATCGGGCTCCCTTCTTGAGTCATTTGTGTGTCTTAATTATTTCATCAAACAGTGAGCTTAAAGCATCAGACAAGCTCAGTGCATATAGTTGATTTTATTCAAACACATAGGGTGTGCCTATATATGGAAAAATACATGTTTCAAAATGTAGACCAATAGATTAATTGAAAGAACAGATGACTCTCGGTCAACCAATATTTTTTTTTGTCTGGGATGCCCTAGTGTGTGTACACCCTCAGTACCTGTGCGATGACTGCCTCTCTGGTGCCGTAGTACTTGAAGAAGAGGTGGTCAGTCTGGATGAAGAGCTGGCAGGTGTTCTTCTCTATCTGAGCTGCTCTCTTCTTCCTCAGGATCACTGGACCATGTTCATGGGACCTCTCCTCCTCCACCACACTGTTGGGCTCCTGCAGAGACAACAACCAGAGGAACAACTACCATTAGTCAACTAGGAGGGAGAGATGAATGTGAGGGAGAGTGAGGTGGAAAGAGGGGAGCTGGAAGAAGAGAGATAGGGGAGCTAGATCGAGAGTGGAATGTGGAAGGTAGAAAAAAAAAATCCCATGTCTTCAGATGTGGAGAAAGAGGGCCCTGACTTCTGAAGGGAGTAGGGAGAGGTCTTCCAGAACATGGGGAAACATTTCCGGACACACCCCTGGTCTGGTCTAACTCATCCCCTGAGAGAGAACACTAACACCTCACCCTGCCGGATGATCTGTGACATCACTCTACTCAGTCATCCACAGAGCTGAAAGGGATAAGAACCCAGGAACAATAACAGGAATCTGGCTCTAGGTACAGCTCCAATAACAAGTCGGACTTAATCACTTCCATGTTTCCTTATCATGCTAATCGTGCTTACTGTTATTTTACCATGGAGCAAGAAGATGTGAGGTGGTATTTATTGGGATTCAAGAACTAAAGGGAAAACTGATAACACCAATCACAACTTGGTAATAAAATGGGTTGCGCAGTACTGGTTTTCCACAGCATGCCTGTGGATGCAATATCGACTATACAGATGGTGTGTATGTGCTATGTTTGTATGGTCCTCCAGTACTGTGTACAGAATATGTAAGTGATTGTATAGTAGTGGTGAGTGCTGTATAGCTACAGTGAGGGAAAAAAGTATTTGATCCCCTGCTGATTTTGTAAGTTTGCCCACTGACAAATAAATGATCAGTCTATAATTTTAATGGTAGGTTTATTTGAACAGTGAGAGACAGAATAAATAAAAAAAATCCAGAAAAACGCATGGCAAAAATGTTATAAGTTGATTTGCATTTTAATGAGGGAAATAAGTATTTGACCCCCTCTCAATCAGAAAGATTTCTGGCTCCCAGGTGTCTTTTATGCCGGTAACGAGCTGAGATTAGGAGCACACTCTTAAAGGGAGTGCTCCTAATCTCAGCTTGTTACCTGTATAAAAGACACCTGTCCACAGAAGCAATCAATCAGATTCCAAACTCTCCACCATGGCCAAGACCAAAGAGCTCTCCAAGGATGTCGGGGACAAGATTGTAGACCTACACAAGGCTGGAATGGGCTACAAGACCATCACCAAGCAGCTTGGTGAGAAGGTGACAACAGTTGGTGCGATTATTCGCAAATGGAAGAAACAAAAGCACTGTCAATCTCCCTCGGCCTGGGGCTCCATGCAAGATCTCACCTCGTGGAGTTGCAATGATCATGAGAACGGTGAGGAATCAGCCCAGAACTACACGGGAGGATCTTGTCAATGATCTCAAAGCAGCTGGGACCATAGTCACCAAGAAAACAATTGGTAACACACTACGCCGTGAAGGACTGAAATCCTGCAGCGCCCGCAAGGTCCCCCTGCTCAAGAAAGCACATATACAAGCCAGTCTGAAGTTTGCCAATGAACATCTGAATGATTCAGAGGAGAACTGGGTGAAAGTGTTGTGGTCAGATGAGACCAAAATCGAGCTCTTTGGCATCAACTCAACTCGCCGTGTTTGGAGGAGGAGGAATGCTGCCTATGACCCCAAGAACACCATCCCCACCGTCAAACATGGAGGTGGAAACATTATGCTTTGGGGGTGTTTTTCTGCTAAGGGGACAGGACAACTTCACCGCATCAAAGGGACGATGGACGGGGCAATGTACCGTCAAATCTTGGGTGAGAACCTCCTTCCCTCAGCCAGGGCATTGAAAATGGGTCGTGGATGGGTATTCCAGCATGACATTGACCCAAAACACACGGCCAAGGCAACAAAGGAGTGGCTCAAGAAGAAGCACATTAAGGTCCTGGAGTGGCCTAGCCAGTCTCCAGACCTTAATCCCATAGAAAATCTGTGGAGGGAGCTGAAGGTTCGATTTGCCAAACGTCAGGCTCGAAACCTTAATGACTTGGAGAAGATCTGCAAAGAGGAGTGGGACAAAATCCCTCCTGAGATGTGTGCAAACCTGGTGGCCAACTACAAGAAACGTCTGACCTCTGTGATTGCCAACAAGGGTTTTGCCACCAAGTACTAAGTCATGTTTTGCAGAGGGGTCAAATACTTATTTCCCTCATTAAAATGCAGATCAATTTATAACATTTTTGACATGCCTTTTTCTGGATTTTTTTTTGTTATTCTGTCTCTCACTGTTCAAAAAACCTACCACAAAAATTATAGACTGATCATGTCTTTGTCAGTGGGCAAACGTACAAAATCAGCAGGGGATCAAATACTTTTTTCCCTCACTGTATAGGGTTGGTTTCACAGTGGGGTGTTATCAGCTCACCTTGAGAGGCTCCTCCATAGCTGAGGCCTGGTACTTCTTCATCCTTTCAAACACTGAGTGGTCAGCACAGCCTCCCTCTGAGCCATACTTATGAGGGTAATCTGGGAGGAGAAGAGGAAACCATCAATATGAGCTCAACCATATTACCAGTAATATTGGTTCTCTCAGCTTTAGGCTAAACCTGTTTAGAAGGGGAAAGAAAAAGGTTGTACACGAAGCCATAGTGTTGCCTCATCTACTCTATGCAAGGCCCTCTAAAACATACCAGTATAACCTTATTATCCCTAGCAGCAACAACTCATTCACCTGAGGGTGGAGATATCTTTCAGAGCATTAAATGTCTGTTCATTAGGACAGAAAGAAGCTGTAGTTAATCTCTCTCTCTCTCTCTCTCTGTGTGTGTGTAACAAGGCCTAACACACAGACTGTCTACGCCAGGGGTGTCAAACGTCCGGCCCACGGGCCGGATCAGGCCCGCAAACGGGTTTAATCCGGCCCGCGAGATGATTTTGAAAAAAAAAAAGTAAATTTTTTTTTACAAAAATAAATACAAAATTGTAAAGTATAAAAATGCGCTGCAATTTTTCAATAAAATAAACTGCTGTTCCAATTGCGTCCACTGGATGGCGCAATAGCAATTGTGTTAAGCAAGCAAACTGTTTATACCGGGGCAGAGCAAGTAGGTCAAGCACGTGCAGCCAATGAGCTACTTTGTTTTGCCCGCGATATTTATTACGGCCTCTACTTTTAACATTATGTGCTTTGGCACCCTCATTGCCCCAATATGTCTCTGTCAAAAAAGAGAAAAGTGGACGCAGAGTGCAGAGAAAAATGGTCATCCTATTTATTCACGGAATTGAATGGGAAAGCTGTATGTTTGGTGTGTTCAGAGCATGTTGCAGTGCTGAAAGAATATAACCTTCGTCGCCACTATGTGAGTCTTCATGCCGACAAATATGTCAACTTTCAAGGACAGCGGAGATGAGAGAAGGTGAATGAACTGTTGGCGGGTCTGAAGAAAAAGCAGTCTGTGTTTACTCACAGCCGAGACATCAGTGACGCTGCAGTGAAAGCTAGCTACCTCATTGCTAATGAAATCGCAGTGGCTTCAAAACCATTTAGTGAGGGTGAATTTGTAAAAACATGCATGATGAAGGCAGCGGAGATTGTGTGCCCTGAAAAGCGGCAGGCTTTTGCAAATATCAGCCTGACAAGAAACACAGTTGCAGACAGGATTTCCGATCTTTCAGTGGATTTGGACAGCCAGTTGAAGCAAAAAGTAAAGTCATTTATTGCGTTTTCGGTTGCAATTGATGAAAGCACGGACATTACAGATGTTGCACAACTGGCCATTTTCATCCACGGAGTTGATGACACATTGACCGTCACCGAGGAGTTCGTGGAGTTGGTGCCGATGACAGATACAACGACAGCAGCTGATATTTTTACCGCACTCGTCGGCGCGCTGGACAGGGTCGGAGTGGACTGGTCCCGCGCTGTCAGCCTGGCTACAGATGGTGCGCCCTCAATGATCGGGAAAAAAGCAGGCATTGTGACAAAGTTCAGAGAGAAAGTGCAATCTGCAAATGGAGGACGTGATTTTTTGACTTTTCACTGTATTTTGCACCAGGAGGCTTTGTGTTGCAAGTCATTAAAGATGGATACCGTCATGAAGGTAGTCATCCAAACTGTTAATTTCATCCGATCCAGAAGCCTGAATCACCGTCAGTTTGACAGCCTTCTCAGAGAGAAAGACCACATCTATGGCCTGCCATACCACACTGAGGTAAGATGGTTAAGCCGAGGTGCTGTGCTGAGGCGTTTCTTTGATTTACGAGAAGAAATTGAACAGTTCATGGAAGAAAAGGGCAAACCAGTGTTAGAATTTCATTCCGCAGAATGGATGCAGGACCTTGCATTTATGGTGGATGTTACAGAGCACCTGAATAACTTGAACAAACAGCTGCAAGGGCGCAACAAAGTTGTCACGCAGTATTATGACAGCATACGTTCTTTCAAGTTGAAGCTGTCATTGTGGGAGACGCAACTTGCCGGTGGTGATGCAGCTCACTTCCCCTGTCTGAAAAATGTGTGCGCGACCCAACATGTGGCAGACATGAAGCGGTTCAAAGATAAAATAACGGGACTGTTATGGGAGTTTGAGCAACGCTTTCAGATTTATGTTTATATGTTTTTATGTTGATGTGCTATTGTTTTTAATTGATTTTATTTTATTTGTATATTTAACCTATTCTTGACTCTGTGGTTCTTGCACTTGTTTGGGGAACAGGATTTCATTATTTTTATCTACATTTCTGCCTGAGAAATGACACCCTGATATAGTTCTGTGATCTGTGATATACTTCTGTGAATCACTGAGGCATTGTGTGTTTGTGTGTTCTTTGTCCTCAGAACTTTCAAATAACTTGAGGTGTTTTATGATTAATAGTGATGTTGTGCTTTTGGACACTGTCCTCAGGCTCCAGCTTTATGTTTATATGTTTTTATGTTAATGTGCTATTGTTTTTAATTGTTTTTATTTTATTTGTATATTTAACCTATTCTTGACTCTGTGGTTCTTGCACTTGTTTGGGGAACAGGATTTCATTATTTTTATCTACATTTCTGCCTGAGAAATGACACCCTGATATAGTTATGTGATCTGTAAAACAGTTCTGTTAATCACTGAGGCATTGTGTGTTTGTGTGTTCTTTTTCTTTAGAATTTTCAAATAAACTTGACGTGTTTTATGATTAATAGTGATGTTGTGCTTGTACTATTTTGGACACACTGTCCTCAGGCTCCAGCTTTATGTTGTATGTTGATCGTATTAAAACAAAGAAAACAATCTGAAGTTGTTGTTTTTAACTTATATATACCATGATTTTTCCGGTCCGGCCCACTTGGGAATAGATTTTCCTCCATGTGGCCCCTGAGCTAAAATGAGTTTGACACCCCTGGTCTACGCTAACTGAAAGTATAATCCTCTGTTCACCGCTGGCGTCTCCTTCTCCAGGCTGGAAAGAAAGCAGTCTTCCTCCCAAATGACATGTCACTGACTCACTCACTGCTCGACTTTCCTCTACCTTCCTCTGCCAGAGGCTCTGAAAAACACCAGACTCAATAAGGAGCAACAACACTACTTGCAACTACAGTATCCAGAAAAGTCCAATATTCAGCAATACACTTTCACAATTACTAACACAGATCAATGTCAAAGAATGGTCTGAGATACCACAGAGTCTGCCACAGAGTCCAGAATTAAACCTACATCTAAGCAGTGATCGTATCCTTGCCCTCTGCTGAGAAATGATGCCATTACCCAGAACAACATGTGGTGCTGTGTCCCTCTGTGGACTGGCTGGCTGCTGGAGCATTCCCAATGGGACCAAAGCAGTAAGACAGACACAGAGCTGGGTACTTTACAACCCAGCTAAGATGGTGATCATCAAGAACACCGTTTGTTCACGGGCATCTGCCTAAAGCAGGTGCACAGATCAAGCACATGCACAGATCCAATTTCCTAATAAAAAAGGAACATCATTTTGATTAACGCATCCAATTCAAATCTATTGACTCTGCTCTGATGTCACCCATTGAAGAGCAGCCAGCAAGCAAGTTGGAGAGCACCCTCCTTGTCATCACCATCCTGTTCCTAAATGAGCCAATAAACAAGCAGACAGTCTCACCATAGTACAGAGCGCCCCTGTAGAATGAGCCCAGTGATCCCTATGCAGAACACAGAACTGCACAGTGAAACACTCATGAAAATGAGTAAACCATAGTGACACAGAACTCTTAGCAGAGAGCCATAATTGCCTGTGGAAATCTGCAAACTTGTATAATGGGTTTTTGTAATCTATACTCTTTACCTTCACAGCAGGCTTGAATGCTAATGAACTCCAATTACGGCTGTGTGTTTAGTCAACAGGATACACAGAGCTTTCTACTTCTTCCCTAGTTGGCATTATCTATTCACAGCAAACGACTTCTGTCATCTCTCTGTCTGATGTTGTCAGTCCCTACAGAACAACGCCATGTGTTCCAGGACGAAGACACAGGGTTGGGGACAGGTATGGATGACACACTGGGAGACAGGCAGTCTATTTTGGGTATGCTACTTTTTCCTGGTTAGGTTATGTGGCCATGGAAAACTTCTGACCCTAATTATGCGGGTGACTGGGAGGTAGGCAGAGTAACATATAGGTATGCTGTTTTGGGTTTGGGCAGAGTGTGCTGAACTCAGGGGCCTCAGCCAGGGCTCTCTGGGAATGGGGAATGGTGCAGTGTCAACCAGGCCTGACAGCTCTGTTGCTGTCTAAGCGGGCTGCATAACAGAGCAAGCAGGGTGAGGAGGAAGAGTCGGTATGTGTGTGTGTGTCTCTGTCACTAATGAGGACTCAGGGATAACAGCCATCTCTCCCTCCCCTGGGCAACATGCCCTCCCTACTCCGCCTCAGATACCTGAGACAGGACTTCAAACACAAGCCAGCACAATCCCACACTCAGCACTTTGAATGTTTTAACCTATACACCGCAATACAATAACCCTGAATACACAGAATAACTGAATGCATATGCCATCAATCAGGCTGTTACTGTACAATGTGCTGATAATAAAACATGGATTTGGATCAGATCCTACATCAGGTCAGACTGCTCTGTGATCAGTTCCTAGCAGAGAGATTCTTCCCTCCCCCCAGATAGTAACAAACAGTGAGATGGAGTCAATAACGCTGACTGCACGCTTCAATAGAGGTCTCCTCTCTCCACTGCCACTGCATCTGTTCCCTAATGTACACAACACAGTCGATGCCGCTGCTCTGGTCAATAGCGAAAGCCCCCCTAATTACAACAAAAACACACCAGTAAACACAAGCAATCAATTCTACAACTAGGATCATGTAATTACAGTACATGCATGCGTCTCATTAAAATCAGCACTCTTACATCCATCACAACCAGGGCCACCACAACATACTGGCATGGAAATGGACTCCAAAGACATATTGTAGCGTCTAGTAGTGTAGACTGTAGAAAAACATAACTCAGTACACAGTCCTATTCTTCAAGGCCTTATAGGCATCATGTAGATGTATTGTGAGTGAGACTAAGTCCTTGTGAGTGGTTAGTCCTCAAGTTCCCCCGGCTGAGTCTGGCAGTGCTGGGAGGACACGGCAGAGCTGCTGTTATAAGCCTCCCAAATTAACTTGTCAGTCACCAGCCTGCATGGCGGGAGCAGCAATAGCAACGCCTCTGATTCAAGGAACACACACTCTGCCCGAGGAGATTCAAGGAACACACACACTGCCCGAGGAAATTCAAGGAACATACACTCTGCCCGAGGAGATTCAAGGAACATACACTCTGCCCGAGGAAATTCAAGGAACACACTCTCTGCCGAGGAGATTCAAGGAACACACTCTGCCCGAGGAGATTCAAGGAACACACACTCTGCCCGAGGAAATTCAAGGAACACACACTCTGCCCGAGGAAATTCAAGGAACACACACACACACACACACACACACACACACACACTCAGCTCCCAGAAACACAAACACAGTCCTAAAGAACACGCATCACCGTAATGAACACACACAGTGCCAACGAATACACCTCCAAACTTGAGGAAAACACACTCAGTCCCAAAGAACACAAACTCAGTCCCGACAAAGCCACACACACACTCAGGTCTGCAGCCTACAAGTAAATAGTATACTCAGCCAGCGTTTCACACTCCTCAACCTTCCTACCCTCCTCCTGTCCTCAAACAAATTTGGACAAACAGACATTTTAATTCACACTCTTCGATGGCAGAAAAGTGCCGGGGGAGTTATTTTGGCACTTTATTTTATTTATAGTCGCTTTTTTTAAAGTCAGGGTAAGTGCTGCAGGGCCAGGATGCCGTTCCTCAAAAGCCTGGCCGTACTTACAGCACTATTGACTGACCGCAGTTCATTTGCATTTTGCTTTGCATATCATATGATGAGTCACCACAAAGTGCCACTAGTGGGAAGTCAGGTCAACGGGTTGGAGGAGGAGAGAGTGGGCTCAGGGTCAACCTGTGCCCCGTTGTCAGTTGAGGAGAATGGCTCTGTACTGGACTGACCGGATTGACCGAACAACAAAACATTCTGCCCTGACAATGTATTCTCTATTTCCCGACAGAAAGCTGTCATTGTCTCTGCAGTGAATGCCCTCTCATTCAGATGCTAATCAAAAGGCCTTTGCGAACGAGAAGCGAAGAAAGACAAAGTTGTGAAAGCCGGGGTAAATGGGAGTCAGAGTCAGTCACGCCTTTTCATTCTTTATTCCATCCATCCACCATTTGTCCTTCCTCTCTCACCAACACCAGCTTCAACAGGAAAGATGTAGCTCAGTTGATAGAGCATGGCGTTTGCAATGCCAGGGTTGTGGGTTCGATTCCCACGGGGGGCCAGTATAAAAAAATAAAAAATGTATTCACTAACTGTAAGTCGCTCTGGATAAGAGCGTCTACTAAAATGTCAAATGTAATGTAAAATGAAAGAGAATTCTAAAATTAGGTGCCAGTTTCTTCAAGGAAAAAAGCCTCCGCAACAAAATGAACCTGTTTGAAGTGCGTCTTTGATGTCTTTGAAAACATCCAAGTGCAGACAGGATATCAGTGAGAAGAGACTCATTAATAGGTTGATAAAGACACAGTTTGAATAAAACGGCTGAAACCTGAATGTTACACTGAACAGAATGTGGCGGCAGGTAGCCTAGCGGTTAGAGCTTTGGGCCAGTTACCGAAAGGTCGCTGCTTCGAATCCCCGACCCAACTAGGTGAAAAATCTGCCGATGTGCCCTTGAGCAAGGCACTTAACCCTAATTGCTTCTGTAAGTCGCTCTGGATAAGAGTGTCTGCTAAATTACTAAAATGTAAAAATTTGAATGGAATGAAGTTCTCAAACAGGTCTATTGGAAGATTGTCTTTACCCAGTCCCCTTGTATCAATATGGACTTGATACTTCATTGTGTCACAGGAATGTAGCCAAAGTTAGATTAATAAATGACTCAACTATGTGTAAATGTACAGCTGATAACATGAAAGGCTATGCAAATACAAATATGATGTACCACAAGGAGGCAGTGTGGAGCATGTTAACCCACAGTGGCACAAATGAGATAAGAGAGCTGCCATCAGTGCTCTGACCTGACTTCACATGGCAGCATGACTTGACAGAAAATCTCAATTTGGGGCACCGGCATTCGCTTCATAGATTAGTGAAGGAAAAAATATGAAATGGGGTCCTTCATGTAATGTCTCAGGCAATATGATCTGCTAAGGAAAGAAGAAGAAAGATGTGAAGAACACAAAAGAATGGGTAGGGCATAACTACCTCAAAGCAGGTGCAGTGGCCAAGCCCTGCAGTACTATTGAGGGGTTCAGATGACAGCCTGTCATTGGATATGACACTGAGGGACAGAGAAGCTCTGTTCACACCATTCAGATAAACAGAAAGAGCGGGATGGGAGGAGGAATAGAGGGTGAGAGCTTTCTTGACACCTCATACTGACATAGAAAATGACAAAGAGCGCGAGACAGGGAAGAAATAGAGGGAAAGGAGAAAGAGCGAGAGAGTAGGCCTACATTGTGGAGAAGTAGCATAAGAGAAAGGTTCTCTGATTGCAGGCTCATGCTGGGCTGGTTGTGCCTGTGTGTCAGCAGGCAGGCTGGCTGTGAAAGCCCCACCTGAGGAAGAGAGGGCCAAGCAACACAGGGTGGGCCTCCATGCTGCTTCCTCCCTGCCTGCCTGAGAGGGCTGCTCTCTGGCCTGTACTGGGATGAGTGGGGTCAATGGTCTCTGGAGCTTAGCCCACACCTCAGAATGATCTATAATTGGTGGGCTGGTTGCTAAGGAAGAGGATTCACTCCCTGGCACTGGCGTCTCATCCTGATTCCACATCAATCATCAGGGCTCAGCCTAACCCTGACCCTGTGTGTGTCCTCTGGCTCAGACCCATTCCACAGTTCATCTGACATGACCTTGACTTGACCTGGCTAAATGCCCAATGTAAACTCCCCTTGGATAGACCTCTCCTCTGACAGCTCTGAATTGTATTTGAACCGTAGACCTCCACTCTGCTCAGAATGCATTCCACAGCCTTTAAGACCTTACCTCCAAGCCTAGAGAAACCGGTCCTGTGCTGTCCCACCCCCCATCCTTCAGGCCATTTAGGTACACATCCATCCATATCTCTGCTTACAATAAATACCTCCAGCAGAGAATCGCCTTTCGGTGTTACTCTCTATCTAAGGTCCCTGTCCTGTAACAGTATGATAGGGAGGGATGTGCATGTAGCAGAGGTGGAGAGAGAAAAGCTGGGACAAACGAGCCAGCATGGATTAGTCACTGCTGTCAGTTGATGACAACAACTGCAATTAAAAAGAGCACAGCCATGGTACTGCTATTTAGAGCTGCTACAGCCAATTCAATCCATTCGCTTTCAAAGCGAATAACACTGACGAATGACTGTGTTGTTAACAAGCCATCCCATGTGCTTCCAAAAATAACCATCTTTGCCTGCACAAAATATGTGTTATTTGGAATGAAATTGTGTTTCAACTGCTTAATTGGATAATGAACATCTCATTTCTAAAGCTACATCCCTAAAAAACAATTAACATTTATTTTTATTTTTTTCATTTCACCTTTATTTAACCAGGTAAGCCAGTTGAGAACAAGTTCTCATTTACAACTGCGACCTGGCCAAGATAAAGCAAAGCAGTGCAATAAAAACAACAACACAGAGTTACATATGTGGTAAAAAAACATAAAGTCAAAAAAATACAACAGAAAATATATATATACAGTGTGTGCAAATGTAGCAAGTTATGGAGGTAAGGCAATAAATAGGCTATAGTGCAAAATAATTACAATTAGAATTAACACTGGAATGCTAGATGTGCAAGAGATTATGTGCAAATAGAGATACTGGGGTGCAAAATAGCAAAATAAATAACAATATAGGGATGAGGTAGTTGGGTGGGCTAATTTCAGATGGGCTGTGTACAGGTGCAGTGATCGGTAAGGTGCTCTGACAACTGATGCTTAAAGTTAGTGAGGGAGATAAGTGTCTCCAGCTTCAGAGATTTTTGCAATTGGTTCCAGTCATTGGCAGCAGAGAACTGGAAGGAATGGCGGCCAAAGGAGGTGTTGGCTTTGGGGATGACCAGTGAGATATACCTGCTGGAGCGCAGACTACGGGTGGGTGCTGCTATGGTGACCAATGAGCTAAGATAAGGCGGGGATTTGCCTAGCAGTGATTTATAGATGGCCTGGAGCCAGTGGGTTTGATGACGAACATGTAGTGAGGACCAGCCAACAAGAGCGTACAGGTCACAGTGGTGGGTAGTGTATGGGGCTTTGGAGACAAAACGGATGGCACTGTGATAGACTTCATCCAATTTGCTGAGTAGAGTGTTGGAGGCTATTTTGTAAATGACATCGCCGAAGTCAAGGATCGGTAGGATAGTCAGTTTTACGAGGGCATGTTTGGCAGCATGAGTGAAGGAGGCTTTGTTGCGAAATAGGAAGCCGATTCTAGATTTAACTTTGGATTGGAGATTCTTAATGTGAGTCTGGAAGGAGAGTTTACAGTCTAACCAGACACCTAGGTATTTGTAGTTGTCCACATACTCTAGGTCAGACCCGTCGAGAGTAGTGATTCTAGTCGGGTGGGCGGGTGCCAGCAGCGTTCGATTGAAGAGCATGCATTTAGTTTTACGGCTCTGTCGTAGCCGGCCGCGACCGGGAGACCCATGGGGCGGCGCACAATTGGCCCAGTGTCGTCCAGGGTAGGGGAGGGAATGGCCGGCAGGGATGTAGCTCAGTTGGTAGAGCATGGCATTTGCAACGCCAGGGTTGTGGGTTCGATTCCAGTATAACAAATAAAAATGTATGCACTCACTAACTGTAAGTCGCTCTGGATAAGAGCGTCTGCTAAATGACTAAAATGTAAATGTAAAATGTTTAAGAGCAGTTGGAGGCTACTGAAGGAGTGTTCTATGGCATTGAAGCTCGTTTGGAGGTTTGTTAACACAGTGTCCAATGAAGGGCCAGATGTATACAAAATGGTGTCGTCTGCGTAGAGGTGGATCTGAGAGTCACCAGCAGCAAGAGCGACATCATTGATATACACAGAGAAAAGAGTCGGCCCAAGAATTGAACCCTGTGGCACCCCCATAGAGACTGCCATAGGTCCAGACAACAGGCCCTCCGATTTGACACATTGAACTCTATCTGAGAAGTAGTTGGTGAACCAGGCGAGGCAGTCATTTGAGAAACCAAGGCTATTTAGTCTGCCAATAAGAATGCGGTGGTTGACAGAGTCGAAAGCCTTGGCCAGGTCGATGAAGACGGCTGCACAGTACTGTCTATTATCGATCGCGGTTATAATATCGTTTAGGACCTTCAGCGTGGCTGAAGTGCACCCATGACCAGCTCGGAAACCGGATTGCATAGCGGAGAAGGTACGGTGGGATTCGAAATGGTCGGTGATCTGTTTGTTAACTTGGCTTTCAAATACTTTCGAAAGGCAGGGCAGGATGGATATAGGTCTGTAACAGTTTGGATCTAGAGTGTCACCCCCTTTGAAGAGGGGGATGACCGCGGCAGCTTTCCAATCTCTGGGGATCTCCGACGTTACGAAAGAGAGGTTGAACAGGCTAGTAATAGGGGTTGCGACAATTTCGGCGGCTAGTTTTAGAAAGAAAGGGTCCAGATTGTCTAGCCCAGCTGATTTGTAGGTGTCCAGATTTTGCAGCTCTTTCAGAACATCAGCTGTCTGAATTTGTGTGAAGGAGAAGCGGGGGGGGGCATGGGCAAGTTGCAGCGGAGGGTGCAGAGTTGGTGGCCGGGGTAGTGGTAGCCAGGTGGAAAGCATGGCCAGCCGTAGCAAAATGCTTGTTGAAATTCTCGATTATTGTAGATTTATCGGTGGTGATAGTGTTTCCTAGCCTCAGTGCAGTGGGCAGCTGGGAGGAAGTGCTCTTATTCTCCATGGACTTTACAGTGTCCCAAAACTTTTTGGAGTTAGTGCTACAGGATGCAAATTTCTGTTTGAAAAAGTTAGCCTTTGCTTTCCTGACTGCTTGTGTATATATACACACACACACCCATAGTCATATTGTATGGGCAACATTGTCTGAATCAATATAGCAAAAGCATTAACGAACACGTCCTTTAAGTCTATAAAATATACCTATTACATTAATGACAGCCATAACTCATTTTAGTGCTGTGATGTTGGCACCATGACTCCAGCAGGCCTGCTCGGTGACTGGCAGCAGAGTATACTCACTGATGTCCCCCTCGTGGTAGATGACTGAGTGGTAAGGTACGTCCTTGTCTCTGAGGTACCTCTCCGAGGGCTCCACGTAGTACATGCCCTGGTGGGTCTGGATGAAGCCTTCAAACCTGCCGTCCACCACCGAGCCGTGAGTCAGAGTGCCCTTCTCACCTGGAGGAGAAAGACTCAGGTCAGGTGGCTGAAGAAGGGTGGTCAACTCAACTCTATTCAGTTGGGGGTAGGAAGGGAAGTCAATGCTCAACGTGTGAGAGAAACACACTCAAAACATACACACCAACGCAAGCTGACACACAAACTAACAGAACATAATGCTGACACACACAAACACGGACACACACAGGCAGCTCTAAACATTGAGCAGATGGTAGACAGTGAGCTGTTCCTGGGGGGAATAGCGTCTTGGAGCAGAGTATCAGGGTGGGGCCCACCATATCCCTGTCTGTCTGTATCATAAAGACCCATCCCTGCTCCTCTCATCTGACCTTCAAATCAGACAAATAATGACTTTAGTAATAAGAGCTTGGACTCTGGTTAGTGTCAGGGACAATAAGAGAACAGCTGGGCTTCTTACACAAAAGGCACAACTAACGCTTGAAGAATCAAGGAACCAGTGAGAAAGAAGCACTGCCTTGACAATGGTAACGGGAGTAAGACGGAATAAAACCAAATGTTTTCAGGGCATAGCAGAGTCTATTAAACATCATCCGCCTTTCAACCAGACAGAGGAAGACTGGACGGTTTTTCATTCAGTGTTTGCCAAGAGCAAGCGCCTTGAAAAACCTTTGCAGGTTGGAAGAAAAAAAACCTGTGTTATAAAAACAGCAGACTCTGGAGGGTTATAATAAAACTGCACATAGATGACTGACAACTCAATGGGAGAAGATAACTAATCAGGGAGAGAATAAGACTTGTTTTCCACAGGATGGAGGAAGCTCAACTTATTTTTATCTGCTGCTCTCTTCAGTTCAGTATTGGTTGTGAAAATGTTGGAGCTTTTGTCTCATAGTTATCCTGAGGGACCGTTGCAGTTTAGCGTAAACAGAGAAACACAGCCAACCAGCCAGCTAGCCAACCAGCTTCTCTCCCAGGTTAGGTTTGTGTTTCCAGAGGAAAGAGGCCCGCTGGGGGCCGTCTGCTCTGCTCTCCTGCTGGAGATAACAAGAGCAGCAGAACACACAGCTGTCCCATGGAGCATCCAGCTCTTTCTCTCTAAATCTCTTCTCTGTGTGTTCCATGGAAAGGGCCCATAGTTTCCCCTGGTTTGTCCAGGCCCTAGCCATGTAGTTTGTCAGGAAACACTGGGACACTAACTGGTATTGGTAGTAGTTTTGATACTGAAAGTGAGAAAAACAGAAAGTGCATTCCATTAATGTTACTGCTGTACATTAGGCACATATTAGATTAGAGTAATAGCAAACCACAGTCAATAATGGAGGTGCTTGCTCAAAATAATACTGTAGGCTAGATTACCTCCATCTAAACAAAATCAGCAGGATACTAGGGAAAGGAATTTTGAGCTATGCTGAGACCATTCATTGACAGTAATAACTGTCACTTTAGATTTACATTTACATTTTAGTCATTTAGCAGACGCTCTTATCCAGAGCGACTTACAGGAGCTAGATGACTTCATGTGTCATTTCTGCTGTCCCATTTTCTTCATAATCATACATAAATAATACTTTCCCCACTTACAGCTTAGATCAGAGTGAGGACCAATGTAATCTATGTGGTCTAATGCTGGGCAGCACTTGGTAACATTAAAGAGAGCCCTATGGTTCTGATATCATTTCAGGAACGGAGTCCCCCTTCTGATCTCCAGAAGGCACAGCTTGGGCACTGCTCATTTGCCCAAAGAGGAAGCCCTTTCTCTGGGCATGAAAGGCCAGTGCAGAGGGGTTTAGACCCATCCTCTGCTCACATATGGATCAAGTCTGATCACTGTACCAAGGAGTGCTCATACCTCAGACACTGATACCCTCAGCAAAGGGAGTACCCATAATTCCAAGTTTAAGTCAGGAGAATACGGCCGGTCCCAAGGGCAACTGACAAGACTTTCATGTGAGAGAAAGAGGAGTGAAAAGAACATGCTACACTAATGAGAGCTGGGTTAATGTGGCCATATAGACAGTGGAAATGGAATATTCTTTACCCCTGTACCTTATCATCAGAAACCCTACTGCAGTCCAGATACAAGCAGCTTCACTCCAATTATGAGAATTCCAGTAGACAGGGACCACAGTAACCACCTCATTTAGTTCATGAAATTGCCTGGTCCCCAAAGCGCTAAGTGGGCTAATGTAAAGTAAGGAGAGTAGAGTCTGCTGGTCTTTATGAGAGGCAAATGACAAAATGAATGTATAGGCACATCTGATCACACATAATGGAGTGGTCTGGTCTCTGTCTCTCTACTAGATTACAGTACTTCACTAGCAGATGGGTCCTACTCCCATCCCCATAACAGTACAGACAGCTATTAGCTATCAATCAAATGTATTTATAAAGCCCTTTTTACATCAGCAGATGTCACAAAGTGCTTTACAGAAACCCAGCCTAAAACCCCAAACAGCAAGCAATGCAGAGGTACAGGTGGAGGAGGAAGGGACTCAAGGGAGAATGGGACTGGGGATATTACCGCTTTACCACCAGTTCACGGTTCTTCTAATATCAGGCAGAGGCTAACTGATGAGCAACTGCACTTAACACAACACACACTGCCGGAGATGTACAGTGCCTTCAGAAAGTATTCACACCCCTTGACCTTTTCCACATTTTGTTGTGTTACAGCCTGAATTTAAAATGGATTAAATTGAGATTTTGGGTCACTGTTTGTTAATTAATAAAAAATGAAAAGCTCAAATGTCAATGTATTCAACCCCTTTGTTATGGCAAGCCTAAATAAGTTAAAAAGAGTAAACATTTGCTTAACAAGTCACATAATAAGTTGCATGAACCCACTGTGTGCAATAATAGTGTTTAACAAGATTTTTGAATGACTACCTGATCTCTGTACCCCACACATACAATTATCTGTAAGGTCCCTCAGTCGAGCAGTGAATTTCAAACACAGATTCAACCACAAAGACCAGGGAGGTTTTCCAATGCCTCGCAAAGAAGGGCACCTATTGGTAGATGGGGAAAATTAAAAAAGCAGACATTGAATATCTCTTTGAGCATGGTGAAGTTATTAATTACACTTTGGATGGTGTATCAATACACCCAGTCACTACAAAGATACAGGCGTCCTTCCTAACTCAGTTGCCGGAGAGGATGGAAACCGATCAGGGATTTCACCATGAGACCAATGGTGACTTTAAAACAGAGTTTAATGGCTGTGATAGGCAAAAACTGAGGCTGGATCAACAACATTGTAGTTACTCCACAATACTAACCTAAATGAGAGTGAAAAGGAGGAAGCCTGTACAGAATACAAATATTCCAAAACATGCATTCTGTTTGCAATAAAGCACTAAAGTAAAACTGCAAACAATGTGGCAAAGAAATTACCTTCATGTCCTGAATACAGTGTTATGTTTGGGGCAAATCCAACACAACTCATCACTGAGTACCACTCTTCATATTTTCAAGCATGGTAGTGGCTGCATCATGTTATTGGTATGCTTGTCATCGACAAGGAATAGGGAGTTATTAAGGATAAAAAGAAATGGGATAGAGCTAAGCACAGGCAAAATCCTAGAACAAAACCTGGTTCAGTCAGCGTCCCAATAGACACTGGGAGACAAATTCACACAAGGCCAATATACACTGGAGTTTCTTACCAAGACTACTTTGAATGTTCCTGAGTGGCCTAGTTACAAATTTGACTTGAGAATCTATGGCAAGATTTGAAAATGGCTGTCTAGCAATGATCGACAACCAATTTGACAGAGCTTGAAGAAAAAAGAATGATGTGCAAATATTGTACAATCCAGGTGTGCAAAGCTCTTAGAGACTTACCCAGAAAGACTCCCAGCTGTAAGCGCTACCAAAGGTGATTCTAACATGTATTGACTCAGGGATGTGAATACTTAAATTTAAAATGTTTCTGTATCTCATTTAATACATTTGGAATAAGTCAAAGGATATGAACACTTTCGGAAGGCACTGTATTATACAGCAAAGGGTTGAGGAGAGAAAGATGTTGCCACTTACTGCAATCCAACTCTGAGTGCAATCTTTATCCCTAATTGCAGTATTCTAGAGTATTACCTTTATGTAACACTTTGTTATTTTAGCAATTATGCCTTTGGCAAGCTGCCTTGCTTGCTGAAGCGTGATTGCATGACGATTACCCGACTACCATTTCTCTGAAGATTAGCAACTGCCAACAAACTCCTCAAGCTCGGAGAACGTGAAAAAATCTATTACGTTTTTGAGGACAATATTACGTGTTCCTTGTAGCGTTTCATCTCTCGTATGGAAACTGTCCACTTACAAAAAGAATTGGGGAAAAAAGCAAGGTTTTAGATTTGATTTTGTAAAGCCTAAGGTTCTCTGTCATACATCAAGGCCTCGGTAGACATGAACATCATCTTCTGCATATTCTAATTATTCCCTCAGTAAGCCAGAGTGAATATGGCAATGAAATGTATCAGTAACCACGTTTCCATCCACAGTTTTTATGAGTATAAAAAAAAAATCACGACAGCTGTGATGGAAACCGGAAGTTTCGATACAAGTTTATAAATGCCTCTAGATCATTTGTTTGTTTGACATGGTAGGATCTTTGTGTCTGTAAAATTAATTATGCGAGAAATGGCGGTTTATTAGGCTACAGATGAAATAAGTTATGATGAGCTTCACAGGGTGGTGAAAATGCACTGGGTGAAGAGTTTGATGCTCCTTTCCAATAAACATCGAGGGTCTTATTCTGGTGACATGATGATCGATGCTTGACTGCCATTTGACAAATAAAAAAATTCTCGCTCTTATCCATAATAATCTCATCATGTAGCCTAGCCTACCTGCACAGCCTACCCGCATTGTAGTCTATCTGCGAGCTGTTGGCTAGAGCACATGTGCCAAGACCAGAGTAGGCACATTTATTATTTAACGCACCGCTTTTTGTGACAAAACAATCGCTAGAGTCGAAAATGCAATGGAAACACATTGAACTTAACATTTTTATTCGGTACATGAAAATGTAAGCGGAAAAGTAAATTTTGTGTGCACTAAATAAAAAATCCACCTTTGAATGTCCACCTTTATTACTGACAAGAAAAGGCTTGGTCTGGACAAACCTTTTCATTCCATTACAAATCCCTCTACATTACAGATCTGAGAAATAGGCTACAACATCGTCGTCCTTGGAACGACACAGTGCTGCTTCTCTAAAAGGAAACAGATCTCAAGATTTCCATTTGATAGAGATGAGAAGTGCTCCAGTGGAGTCTGATTTGAGTTACAGTCTGTTCAGCAGAGGAGAAGATAGATGACAGCATCTGTGAATGATGAGGTGGGAGTGGAGCTGAGCCCGCTGAGATCTGAGAGCTTCACACAAACACACCACGTCACATGACCGGACGGACACACCTTGGCCTTGTTTTCCCTCGTGTTATATGTGAGCTCTGCTGCAGGCATGGGGCGGGGGAGGGGGAGGATCCTGAGGATGTGAGGCTGGAACGAGACCAACACATTCTCCACACGTATACGCACACACAGAGACAGACAGACAGACAGACAGACAGACAGACAAAGAGAGGAGTGGAGAATGATATCCATTAACAACGTTCAAAACCACAGCTTCATGGTGGCTGGGCTTTTACATCGAACTCCAGCCAGCCAACGCTACCAATCCCACAACAACACACTGGCGCACACCCACACACAACAGATGAACGCAAAAGCAAATAAACAAATTGGATGCGGAAAGCGTTTCCCTGGTAACTATCGTAATTGTGCCTGTGTGCACAAGGACTTTGTCGTTCCAGAAATAATTGCTGGACTTACCGAAGATTTCTCCAGTGTAAATGTGGGAGGTGTCGTAGGGAGCCTCCTCTCCTGACACCTCTACTGTGAGGTCTGGAGAGAACAGGCTGGTGTCCCTCTTCATCCGCAGATTGAAATGCCTGCAAGGGAGGAACATGAAAAGACATTACTACACTACCCAGACCCCATTTAGTACCTCCAACATTCCTGCTCATGGTTCAGTAAACATCTATGCAGCCAAAATGACAGGAGAAAGATTAGGGCAAGTACAACGCCAAACCAGTGTCTCCCAACACAGACAGACTACTAGGCTGTAAGACCCTTTTCATTTCACAGCAAAGGAAAATAAAGGGAAAATAAATACAGACACATAGGGCCTTCAACTTCTCTTAGGGGAGACAATAGAAAGTGGTTGTTATTTGAGAAACATCTTAATGGATGTGCAAATTCTTTAGATAGTTCAGCAGCACATGTCTATTGTTCAGGAAGAATATTTCCTATAAAGTCCTGATGACTCAGAGGCCTGGGCTGGGACCTCCAAAGAATCACACCAGTCTCTTATCAGAACACAGGTCAAGTAAATCATTACTCCATATCACTCATATCAATACTTCCGGCTTCATGCGCCATCGGGAGTTTTCCATAGGAATACATGGATGCCGTTAGCGCTATCACTATCTACTGGTTTTAATTTCTAAGGGTCGTAGGCTCCAACAAAGTTCTCGCAGTGCCAGAAATTGAGCCTTTATCGTATAGTGGCTGGTGTTACGGCCAGCCACATGATATGCACACAATAATACAACTATTGTGAATAGTCAGATGAATATAACATAGTTTGATTTAAACGTTTACATGCTTTGCAAGAAGAAGATTTCCCTTGATGGGATTTTGATAAATGTACAAAATCCCCAATCAAAATAAACATTCTCCCACAGCGACCATGTTATTTTTGGGACATATAAATATGCATACTTTAAAATTGTCCGAACTCACTTCACTCACACATAAGCATAGAGTGAGGATTGCGCTGCTGGTGCTGGCACGTACGCAGATGAAATACACTGCTGCAGGCTGACGTGGCCTCGCAAGCCAATCGCAGAATGTGACGACAGAACTGAAGAAAATCATACAATCTGGCCAGGTTGATAGCAAGATTTTAATTTGGTAACATCGCACATACAGTGTGGGAAGGCCTTAAGAGATAGACATTATTGCTCAGTTTCATCAACCATTTTTCAGGATGAGTCATGAATCATAATATTAATATCCTGGCTCTTAATCCATGTGAATAGGATATGAAATGGAACAGACTCGTAGGTTACATCTGTGTGAGTCCATGAGGATGAGCCTATTGACTGTCAACAAACCAATGACGTGAATGCATTATAGATTGTATTTCCCAATAATGGCATGATGGAGAACAACATTAGGGAAAATCTCACATATTAGACAACATGCATCTTTAGTGAATAAAAGTGACCCATTGTGACTGCAACAATTGGACAGTTAAAATGTATCTTGTCATATTTCTCTCTTGGATTTGTAAACGCTGAGAACAAGACAAACAAAACCACTGGCCATTTCCCCTCTGTTCCTTCTTAGTTTAGGATGAAGTGAGGGCCATCTAAGATTAATCACAGCTACAGCACTTCACAACAACGGCCCTCCTAATTTGCTTTGTTGATAACAGAGGGAGGCCCAGGCCCTCTCACTGGGTAACAAATGGCAGCTGTAATTGACATGGGCATCCCTGCCCAGAGCTGCTCTCCGATTAAGGCTCCCCTCAGGGCTGCTGGGGTGTTAGTGGACACATGGTTGGTTACACAACTAACCCAGAGTCAGGAGACAACGTGAGTCACAGACACACAAGCCCCATTTGAATGGCCCATCCTGGGAAGTCTTCAGACAAACACACAAAGAAAACAGAGACCGATGGAGAGTGGGAGAGCGGAGGGGCCAGGTGTGGGGTGGACACCTTAAGCTATCTAATTAAGCATGGCCCAGCAGTCGGCTCACCCTGCACCCAGTTTCCCATTGTGTAATTGGATCTTTACTAGTGCTCCGGTAAGCAGGCGGGCATGTGGGTGCACTCAACGCCGGCAACAATAGGAGAGAAAGGGAACCTGAAATAGCCCATCTTGTGACTACTGACTAGGCCTGTCAAAGAAAATGTATAGACTAATCTGTGTTCAATCAATCAATCAATTTTATTTTATATAGCCCTTCTTACATCAGCTAATATCTCGAAGTGCTGTACAGAAACCCAGCCTAAAACCCCAAACAGCTAGTAATGCAGGTGTAGAAGCACGGTGGCTAGGAAAAACTCCCTAGAAAGGCAAAACCTAGGAAGAAACCTAGAGAGGAACCAGGCTATGAGGGGTGGCCAGTCCTCTTCTGGCTGTGCCGGGTGGAGATTATAACAGAACCATGCCAAGATGTTCAAAAATGTTCATAAGTGACAAGCATGGTCAAATAATAATCAGGAATAAATCTCAGTTGGCTTTTCATAGCCGATCATTAGAGTTTAAAACAGCAGGTCTGGGACAGGTAGGGGTTCCATAACCGCAGGCAGAACAGTTTAAACTGGAATAGCAGCAAGGCCAGGCGGACTGGGGATAGCAAGGAGTCACCACGGCCGGTAGTCCCGACGTATGGTCCTAGGGCTCAGGTCTCTCAGTTGGCTTTTCATAGCCGATCATTTAGAGTTGAAAACAGCAGGTCTGGGACAGGTAGGGGTTTCGTAGCCGCAGGCAGAACAGTTGAAACTGGAATAGCAGCAAGGCCAGGCGGACTGGGGGCAGCAGGGTGTCATCATGCCCGGTAGTCCTGACGTATGGTCCTAGGGCTCAGGTTCTCAGAGAGAAAGAGAGAACGAGAGAATTAGAGAGAGCATACTTAAATTCACACAGGACACTGGATAAGACAGGAGAAGTACTCCAGGTATAACCAACTAACCCCAGCCCCCCGACACATAAACTACTGCAGCATAAATACTGGAGGCTGAGACAGGAGCGGTCCGGAGACACTGTGGCCCCATCCGAAGAAACCCCCGGACAGGGCCAAACAGGAAGGATATAACCCCACCCACTCCGCCAAAGCACAGCCCCCGCACCACTAGAGGGATATCCCCAACCACCAACTTACAATCCTGAGACAAGGCCGAGTATAGCCCACAGAGGTCTCCACCACAGCACAAACCAAGGGGGGGGGGGCGCCAACCCAGACAGGAAGATCACGTCAGTAACTCAACCCACTCAAGTGACGCACCCCTCCCAGGGACGGCATGAAAGAGCACCAGCAGGCCAGTGACTCAGCCCCTGCAACAGGGTTAGAGGCAGAGAACCCCAGTGGAGAGGGGAACCGGCCCGGCAGAGACAGCAAGGGCTGTTCGTTGCTCCAGCCTTTCCGTTCACCTTCACACTCCTGGGCCAGACTACACTCAATCATATGACCTACTGAAGAGATAAGTCTTCAGTAAAGACTTAAAGGTTGAGACCGAGTCTGCGTCTCTCACATGGGTAGGCAGACTGTTCCATAAAAATGGAGATCTATAGGAGAAAGCCCTGCCTCCCGCTGTTTGCTTAGAAATTCTAGGGACAATTAGGAGGCCTGCGTCTTGTGACCGTAGCGTACGTATTGGTATGTACGGCAGGACCAACTCGGAAAGATAGGTAGGAGCAAGCCCATGTAACGCTTTATAGGTTAACAGTAAAACCTTGAAATCAGCCCTTGCCTTAACAGGAAGCCAGTGTAGGGAAGCTAGCACTGGAGTAATATGATCAAATTTCTTGGTTCTAGTCAGGATTCTAGCAGCCGTATTTAGCACTAACTGAAGTTTATTTAGTGCTTTATCCGGGTAGCCGGAAAATAGAGCATTGCAGTAGTCTAATCTAGAAGTAACAAATGCATGGATTAATTTTTCTGCATCATTTTTGGACAGAAAATTTCTGATTTTTGCAATGTTACGTAGATGGAAAAAAGCTGTCCTTGAAACAGTCTTGATATGTTCGTCAAAAGAGAGATCAGGGTCAAGAGTAACGCCTAGGTCCTTCACAGTTTTATTTGAGACGACTTTACAACCATCAAGATGAATTGTCAGATTTAACAGAAGATCTCTTTGTTTCTTGGGACCTAGAACAAGCATCTCTGTTTTGTCCGAGTTTAAAAGTAAAAAGTTTTCAGCCATCCACTTCCTTATGTCTGAAACACAGGCTTCTAGCGAGGGCAATTTTGGGGCTTCACCATGCTTCATTGAAATGTACAGCTGTGTGTCATCCGCATAGCAGTGAAAGTTAACATTATGTTTTCGAATAACATCCCCAAGAGGTAAAATATATAGTGAAAACAATAGTGGTCCTAAAACGGAACCTTGAGGAACACCGAAATGTACAGTTGATTTGTCGGAGGACAGACCATTCACAGAGACAAACTGATATCTTTCCGACAGGTAGGATCTAAACCAGGCCAGAACTTGTCCGTGTAGACCAATTTGGGTTTCCAGTCTCTCCAAAAGAATGTGGTGATCGATGGTGTCAAAGGCAGCACTAAGGTCTAGTAGCACGAGGACAGATGCAGAGCCTCGGTCTGACGCCATTAAAAGGTCATTTACCACCTTCACAAGTGCAGTCTCAGTGCTATGATGGGGTCTAAAACCAGACTGAAGCATTTCGTATACATTGTTTGTCTTCAGAAAGGCAGTGAGTTGCTGCGCAACAGCTTTTTCTAAAATTTTTGAGAGGAATGGAAGATTCGATATAGGCCGATAGTTTTTTATATTTTCCGGGTCAAGGTTTGGCTTTTTCAAGAGAGGCTTTATCACTGCCACTTTTAGTGAGTTTGGTACACATCCGGTGGATAGAGAGCTGTTTATTATGTTCAACATAGGAGGGCCAAGCACAGGAAGCAGCTCCTTCAGCAGTTTAGTAGGAATAGGATCCAGTATGCAGCTTGAAGGTTTAGAGGCCATGATTATTTTCATCATTGTGTCAAGAGATATAGTATTAAAACACTTAAGTGTCTCTCCCGATCCCAGGCCCTCGCAGAGCTGTGCAGATCCAGGACAGCTAAGCCCTGGAGGAATACGCAGATTCAAAGAGGAGTCCGTAATTTGCTTTCTAATGGTCATGATCTTTTCCTCAAAGAAGTTCATGAATTTATCACTGCTGAAGTGAAAACCATCCTCTCTTGGGGAATGCTGCTTTTTAGTTAGCTTTGCAACAGTATCAAAAAGAAATTTTGGATTGTTCTTATTTTCCTCGATTAATTTGGAAAAGTAGGATGATCGAGCAGCAGTGAGGGCTCTTCGGTACTGCACGGTACTGTCTTTCCAAGCTAGTCGGAAGACTTCCAGTTTGGTGTGGCGCCATTTCCGTTCCAATTTCCTGGAAGCTTGCTTCAAAGCTCGGGTATTTTCTGTATACCAGGGAGCTAGTTTCTTATGACAAATGTTTTTCGTTTTTAGGGGTGCAACTGCATCTAGGGTATTGCGCAAGGTTAAATTTAGTTCCTCAGTTAAGTGGTTAACTGATTTTTGTCCTCTGACGTCCTTGGGTAGGCAGAAGGAGTCTGGAAGGGCATCAATGAATTTTTGTGTTGTCTGAGAATTTATAGCACGACTTTTGATGCTCCTTGGTTGGGGTCTGAGCAGATTATTTGTTGCGATTGCAAACGTAATAAAATGGTGGTCCGATAGTCCAGGATTTTGTGGAAAAACATTAAGATCTACAACATTTATTCCATGGGACAAAACTAGGTCCAGAGTATGACTGTGGCAGTGAGTAGGTCCAGAGACATGTTGGACAAAACCCACTGAGTCGATAATGGCTCCGAAGGACTTTTGGAGTGGGTCTGTGGACTTCTCCATGTGAATATTAAAATCACCAAAAATTAGAATATGATCTGCTATGACTACAAGGTCTGATAGGAATTCAGGAAACTCAGAGAGGAACGCTGTATATGGCCCAGGAGGCCTGTAAACAGTAGCTATAAAAAGTGATTGAGTAGGCTGCATAGATTTCATGACTAGAAGCTCGAAAGATGAAAACGTCATTTTTTTTTTTTGTAAATTGAAATTTGCTATCGTAAATGTTAGCAACACCTCCGCCTTTGCGGGATGCACGGGGAATATGGTCACTAGTGTAACCAGGAGGTGAGGCCTCATTTAACACAGCAAATTCATCAGGCTTAAGCCATGTTTCAGTCAGGCCAATCACATCAAGATTATGATCAGTGATTAGTTCATTGACTATGACTGCCTTTGAAGTGAGGGATCTAACATTAAGTAACCCTATTTTGAGATGTGAGGTATCACGATCTCTTTCAATAATGGCAGGAATGGAGGAGGTCTTTATCCTAATAAGATTGCTAGGGTGAACACCACCATGTTTAGTTTTGCCCAACCTAGGTCGAGGCACAGACACAGTCTCAATGGGTATGGCTGAGCTGACTACACTGACTATGCTATTGGCAGACTCCACTAAGCTGGCAGGTTGGCTAACAGCCTGCTGCCTGGCCTGCACCCTATTTCACTGTGGTTCATTTGTGTTCATTTGTGTTCATTTGTGTTGTTGACAGTCACACAGTATTGCCAACAATCAAGGTCAGGAATGTTTGTTTTTGTTATACAAACACACTCTTGACTCATACCACTCATAACCACTTCCCCTAAACCACACCCTAAGACAGTCTTAGTTACTGCTTAGTAGGGCTGTCCCTGACAAAATAAAAATCTTTGTCGACCGAAAGTCGTCTATTCTTTCGACCAATTGATTGGTCTAAATGTTAAAACGTGTATTTTTCCATATATAGACATCCTATGTATTTTAATCAAATCAACTATATGCACTGAGCTTGTCTGATGCTTTAAGTTCAATGTTTGATGAAATAATTAAGACACACAAATGACTAGAGGGAGTCCGACCACAATTGATTTGACTGTGCAGGGCCGGGCTCAGACTTGCTGCGCTGTGTAAAAAAAAAAAAAAAAAAAGACAGCGAGTGACTGTGTGACTAGCACCAATTGTCTCTCTCCTCCCTGCTGCAGCGACCACCACAGAAATCAACAATGTTTATCGCGCTGTCCGTGTTGCAGAAACTGCAATGTAATTACAGCTATTTCTGACTAAAAAGTTGTGCTACCGAAATCTCTCATTTGTTTAGGAAAAACATTCCCTTAACCCTTCCTCTCTTTATATGACACATGTATGCATCGTATGCACGTGACCAATAGGGCCTGACCTATTGCATATCATAAACGCATCAATAAATTGGTTATAACAAACTCTGAACACCGTAACACGTGACAGAAAAATGGACGCAGAGGACATGATAAATAAACACGAAATGGGGGAATGTTTACTGGTTGCTCAGGAGGTAAAGGGGAAGTCAGATGTGTGGAATCAATTTGACTAGTTGTGGAAAATACTGGAAATCAAGAAAAAGAAGGTACAGTGGGGAGAACAAGTATTTGATACACTGCCGATTTTGCAGGTTTTCCTACTTACAAAGCATGTAGAGGTCTGTCATTTTTATCATAGGTACACTTCAACTGTGAGAGACGGAATCTAAACCAAATATCCAGAAAATCGCATTGTATGATTTTTAAGTAATTCATTTGCATTTTATTGCATGACATAAGTATTTGATATATCAGAAAAGCAGAACTTAATATTTGGTACAGAAACCTTTGTTTGCAATTACAGAGATCATATGTTTCCTGTAGATCTTGACCAGGTTTGCACACAATGCAGCAGGGATTTTGGCCCACTCCTCCATACAGACCTTCTCCAGATCCTTCAGGTTTCGGGGCTGTCGCTGGGCAATACGGAGTTTCAGCTCCCTCCAAAGATTTTCTATTGGGTTCAGGTCTGGAGACTGGCTAGGCCACTCCAGGACCTTGAGATGCTTTTTACGGAGCCACTCCTTAGTTGCCCTGGCTGTGTGTTTCGGGTCGTTGTCATGCTGGAAGACCCAGCCACGACCCATCTTCAAAGCTCTTACTG
This sequence comes from Coregonus lavaretus, assembly GCF_964263955.1. Classification (NCBI taxonomy): domain Eukaryota; kingdom Metazoa; phylum Chordata; class Actinopteri; order Salmoniformes; family Salmonidae; genus Coregonus; species Coregonus lavaretus. The sequence continues at coordinate 7,375,724 of NC_139991.1, read as the reverse complement.
AGGGAAGGAGGTTGTTGGCCAAGATCTCGCGATACATGGCCCCATCCATCCTCCCCTCAATACGGTGCAGTCGTCCTGTCCCCTTTGCAGAAAAGCATCCCCAAAGAATGATGTTTCCACCTCCATGCTTCACAGTTGGGATGGTGTTCTTGGGGTTGTACTCATCCTTCTTCTTCCTCCAAACACGGCGAGTGGAGTTTAGACCAAAAAGCTCTATTTTTGTCTCGTCAGACGACATGACCTTCTCCCATTCCTCCTCTGGATCATCCAGATGGTCATTGGCAAACTTCAGACGGGCCTGGACATGCGCTGGCTTGAGCAGGGGGACCTTGCGTGCGCTGCAGGATTTTAATCCATGATGGCGTAGTGTGTTACTTTTGGTTTTCTTTGAGACTGTGGTCCCAGCTCTCATCAGGTCATTGACCAGGTCCTGCCGTGTGGTTCTGGGCTGATCCCTCACCTTCCTCATGATCATTGATGCCCCACGAGGTGAGATCTTGCATGGAGCCCCAGACCGAGGATGATTGACCGTCATCTTGAACTTCTTCAATTTTCTAATACTTGCGCCAACAATTGTTGCCTTCTCACCAAGCTGCTTGCCTATTGTCCTGTAGCCCATCCCAGCCTTGTGCATGTCTACAATTTTATCCCTGATGTCCTTACACAGCTCTCTGGTCTTGGCCATTGTGGAGAGGTTGGAGTCTGTTTGATTGAGTGTGTGGACAGGTGTATTTTATACAGGTAACGAGTTCAAACAGGTGCAGTTAATACAGGTAATGAGTGGAGAACCGGAGGGCTTCTTAAAGAAAAACTAACAAGTCTGTGAGAGTCGGAATTCTTACTGGTTGGTAGGTGATCAAATACTTATGTCATGCAATAAAATGCAAATTAATTACTTAAAAATCATACAATGTGATTTTCCTGATTTTTGTTTTAGATTCCGTCTCTCACAGTTGAAGTGTACCTATGATAAAAATTACAGACCTCTACATGCTTTGTAAGTAGGAAAACCTGCAAATTCGGCAGTGTATCAAATACTTGTTCTCCCCACTGTAAGAAGCATGTGTGCCAAACAGGTGCTGTTAGCTTACTATATTCGTTGTCTGACCGTTTGGAACAATGTAAACACTAAATAAATGATAAGCGTACCAGAGAGTATGTTGTAACGTTATACAAATTTTTTGTAAAGCCTTTATTACAGCAAAGACTAAAAACAGTAGCCTGCATTCGTGAATCCAATTGCTGAAATGGAACGGTTTATTTATTGTTTACGCTAATTATTCAAGGGTTGCTTTGATCTTTTATTTTAAAACTAAAAAGCTTGATTCTATTTCAAATCATGAATGACTCATATGCTGTGTGATGACATTAACTAATAAATGATTGATTGATACAGTAGCCTATATAAGTATTGAAATATAGGCCTAAGTAAGTTGCGGTATTAAGACTAAACAGGGTGCGCTCTTAGGCCTACAGCTCGATGTTGGTTATAATAATAATAATAATAATAATATGCCATTTAGCAGACGCTTTTATCCAAAGCGACTTACAGTCGTGCGTGCATACATTTTTGTGTATGGGTGGTCCCGGGGATCGAACCCACTACCTTGGCGTTACAAGCACCGTGCTCTACCAGCTGAGCTACAGAGGACCACAATTAGTATATACAAGTCTGCTATACTAATAATGATAATGACATTACTTATTATTGTTATTATTATTATTATTATTATTATTATTATTATTATTATTATTATTATTATTACAACAATAATAATAATAATATTAACAATAAGAAGGAGATCAAGAAAAATTAGGGTTATTTTTATAAATATAATTGTTCTGACAATTTGGAACAGGCTGTAAACACTAAATTAATTATAAGTAATACCGGCTCCCAAGTGGCACAGCGGTCTAAGGCACTGCATCGCAGTGCTGAGGCGCCACTACAGCCTCAGGTTTGATCCCAGGCTGTGTCACAGCCGGCCGTGACTGGGAGACTCATGGGGCGGCGCACAATTGGCACAGCGTCGTCCGGGTTAGGGGACGGTATGGCCGGCCGGGAATTCCTTGTATCATCGTGCTCTAGCGACTCCTTGTGGCGGGGCTTGCGACTGCAAGCTGACTTCGGTCGTCTGTTGGACAGTGTTTTCTACGACACAATGGTGCGGCTGGTTTCCGGGTTAAGCGAGCAGTGTGTCAAGAAGCAGTGCGGCTTGGCAGGGTCGTGTTTCGGAGGATGCTTGACTCTCGACCTCCGCCTTTCCCGAGTCCGTAGGGGAGTTGCAGCGACGAGACAAGATCTTAACTACCAATTGAATATCAAGAAATTGGGGAGAAAAAATTTAAGCCTTTATTATAGCATAACACAGATTAAAAACAGCCGAATTTGTGAAATTGTAAAAACAGCCGAATTTGTGAATATCAAGAAATTGGGGAGAAAAAATTTAAGCCTTTATTATAGCATAACACAGATTAAAAACAGCCGAATTTGTGAAATTGTTTATCCGACGTGGTTGGTGCTCACGGAATCAGTAGGCTATTAAACAGGCAACAGAAGCAGGATCTGTCTTATTTCTGGAGATACAGTGCATTCGGAAAGTATTCAGACCCCTTTACTTTTTCCACATTTTGCCTTATTCTAAAATTGATTAAATTGCTTTTTCCCCCTCATCAATCTACACACAATACCCCATAATGACAAAGCAAAAACAGGTTCTTAGACATTTTTGCACAACAATTTTTTTGTTGTTGTTGAAATATCACATTTACATAAGTATTCAGACCCTTTACTCAGTACTTTGTTGAAGCACCTTTGGCAGCGATTACGGCCTCGAGTCTTCTTGGGTTTGACGCTACAAGCTTGGAGCACCTGTATTTGGGGAGCTTCTCCCATTCTTCTTTGCAGATCCTCTCAAGCTCTGTCAGGTTGGATGGGGTGCGTCGCTGCACAGCTATTTTCAGGTCTCTCCAGAGATGTTCGATCGGGTTCAAGTGCGGGCTCTGGCTGGGCCACTCAAGGACATTCAGAGACTTGTCCCGAAGCCACTCCTGCGTTGTCTTGGCTGTGTGCTTAGGGTCATTGTCCTGTTGGAAGGTGAACCTTCACCCCAGTCTGAGGTCCTGAGCGCTCTGGAGCAGGTTCTCAACAAGGATCTCTCTGTACTTTGCTCCGTTCATCTTTGCCTCGATCCTGACTAGTCTCGCAGTCCCTGCCGCTGAAAAACATCCCCACAGCATGATGTTGCCACCACCACGCTTCACAGTAGGGATGGTGCCAGGATTCCTCCAGACGTGACGCTTGGCATTCAGGCCGAAGAGTTCAATCTTGGTTTCATTAGACCATAATCTTGTTTCTCATGGTCTGAGAGTCTTTAGGTGCCTTTTGGTAAACTCCAAGCGGGCTGTCAAGTGCCTTTTACTGTGGAGTGGCTTCTGTCTGGCCACTCTACCATAAAGGCCTGATTAGTGGAGTGCTGCAGTGATGGTTGTCCTTCTGGAATATTCTCCCATCTCCACAGAGGTACTCTGGAGCTCTATCAGAGTGACCATCGGGTTCTTGGTCACCTCCCTGACAAAGGCCCTTGTTCCCCGATTGCTCAGTTTCGATGGGAGGCCAGCTCTAGGAAGAGTCTTGGTGATTACATACTTATTCCATTTAAGAATGATGCAGGCCACTGTGTTCTTGGGGACCTTCAATGCTGCAGAAATATTTTAGTACCCTTCCCCAGATCTGTGCTTCGACACAATCATTTCTCGGGGCTCTACGTACAATTCCTTCGACCTCATGGCTTGGTTTTTGCTCTGACATGCATTGTCAACTGTGGGACCTTATATAGACAGGTGTGTGCCTTTCCAAATCATGTCCAATCAATTGAATTTACCACAGGTGGACTCCAATCAAGTTGTAGAAACATCTCAAGGATGATCAATGGAAACAGGATGCACCGGATCTCAATTTCGAGTCTCATAGCAAAGGTTCTGAATACTAAAAGGTATGTTTTTAATTTTGTATAAATTTGCCAAAAACTCTAAAAACCTGTTTTCTCTTTGTCATTATGGGGTATTGTGTGTAGATTGATGAGGATTTTTTTCTTCTTTCTATAATCCATTTTAGAATAAGACTGTAATGTAACAAAATGTGGAAAAAGTCAAGGGGTCTGAACACTTCCCGAAGGCACTGTATATATGGATGATTTATAAAGCCAGGCATATTTAACAGTTAGGCTATTGATTATAGACCTAATTAAGCTGAGGTTTCCTCTCTCCTTACTTTTCTTAGACAATTAAGGCAAGGGCAGTTTTCTCGTCTCCTAACTCCGCTGCTGCCTCTGCTACATTGTTCTCAACACCAATATACTGGTTAACTTTGCTATTATGCACATAGCAACATGGTCTAGGAAAAGGCGCCAATTCAACAGCGTACTGATGTTTCAGAACGGTGGACAGCAACCGCTATCAAACGCGGGAGAAAGTGCATTTGTTATAAAATGATATAATTTGTATTAGTTTTGCACCATTGTACTTAACCATATACAATTTCAGTAGCACGTCTTAGAGTGAAGGACTGTGCCATGCCCACGGCCTCCACAATGGATTAGTCCACTCAGACAGGAGCGAATCAGACAGGAGCGAATCAGACAGGAGCGAATCAGACAGGGAAAGAAACGTTTTTTGCTACTGCTCGACTAAAGAAATCTTGGTCGATCAACAGCTTATCGACCAAACAATGGGGTCAGTCTTACTGCTTAGTGCTAGAAGATGCAGCCTGTCTGATGATAGTGGTACTTGAGAACACCATAACAACAGAATGTATGGGGGAGAGAGTTAACAAATGTATGTCCATAAAGTGCTGTCAGAGAAGGAGCTGCCTGAGTTTGCTTTAATTTACTTTCTGTCTAGCACTTAGAACACTACTTGACTAGACCAATATCTACCATCAACACAGAGAGTTCAGCCTAATTGACGTTGTGCCAAAAACTGTCTCTCAAACACACACACACAGAGTGTGTGTCCTCTGTAGCTCAGCTGGTAGAGCACGGCGCTTGTAACGCCAAGGTAGTGGGTTCGATCCCCGGGACCACCCATACACAAAAATGTATGCACGCATGACTGTAAGTCGCTTTGGATAAAAGCGTCTGCTAAATGGCATATTATTATTATTATTATTATTATGATACGGCAGTGTTAAGACAGGTGAAGCGGTTGGCCCTCTCTGTTTGAGACCCTTCAGAGAGCAAAGCATTATGCTAATGTCTGTTAGTGAGTGATTCAGCCAACCATTAGACAGACAGCCCCCACTGGGAGAACACACTCAATTACAACACAACACTTAACCTTGGCACACCAACCGGAGACACACTCCACAGTGCAATCAAAGAAGCAGTGGCACAGGGACAGGTGCATTTAATTCCCGTCAGGAAGATTTCACTTTACAGGCCTTCCTTATTATAACCTGTCTCTAATCAATTCTCAGAGAATCCACTGGGGGATTTGACTGCAGAACGCAGACTATGTGTGAAACTTCTGCAACATGTACCACTGTAGGTACAATGTACTATATTCTATTGGATGCCTTTCTTCAGCACTGTGCACAACTGGTAGAACATGCCCTACAGTACAGCCAGGTATTGGTCTCCAGATTCCCTATTCTGCACACACCCAACGAGACAGCAGACGGACGGCCACCAGAGCATGGCTGCACAAAATTAGACAGATTTTTGGACTTTCGTTTTCTAAAATGTGGAGCAGTATTTTTTAGAGTGGTAATGACGGCAAAGAGCACAGCTGTGTGTGTAGTGAGCCTTTACTGCCAGCCTCAGCAACCAGACAGAGCACACAGGCATACTGAATACTGGGAGAGAAGGGGTGGGGCCTGCAGAGTGGTGGGGGGGCAGGAGGGGGTGAGAGATGAGTCAACCTTCTACTTCCAGGAAAGATTTAACATACTCCCATGGGTCAGGGCTGTTCCCCTCTCAAAACCGTGCATGGGCCATGGATCTGCATCTATAGCCACAGCATGCTGCAGCAGGTCTGTGCATGAACTGGCAATGACTGTTACATCATCTAAACTAGAGGCCAGGGATAACAATTAGGCTATAGCTACACTGCAGCATTCTGCCTGGGAAAAGACAGACTATCAGTGTTACATAATGGAGCAGGGAAATGGATCTGTTTCTATTTGACAGGCAGGCAGGGGAGATACTAATAGAGATGTGATGAAGTGCAGTGACTGAATTACCCCATTTCTATATTTAAGTTGTTTGATTTCCCGAGGCCTACATTATCAACACAGCAATAAACCCCCATCAGAGCAGTCTGGCTCTCAAACTCAGCAGCATCCCCATTGGGTCAGTCAGTCAGTCAGTCAGTGCCACTGCTCAGTAGAACCACAGGGTATAGACTACCTTCCCTCCCTCCATCATCACACATTGTACAGCAGGCTCCCAGTCAGTTACTGGAACCCAAAACAATCTACTTATGATGCACTCAGGACATTCATTTAGGTTGATAATAATCCCACTAAATGAATGCATCCTCATCCACATGCCTTCTGTCTCTATGAAATTGCTGAAATTCTTATACAATGTAATTACACCCGTAGAGAAACTACACTGCTCAAAAAAATAAAGGGAACACTTAAACAACACAATGTAACTCCAAGTCAATCACACTTCTGTGAAATCAAACTGTCCACTTAGGAAGCGACACTGATTGACAAATTTCACATGCTGTTGTACAAATGGAATAGACAACAGGTGGAAATTATAGGCAATTAGCAAGACACCCCCAATAAAGGACTGGTTTTGCAGGTGGTGACCACAGACCACTTCTCAGTTCCTATGCTTCCTGGCTGATGTTGTGGTCACTTTTGAATGCTGGCGGTGCTTTCACTCTAGTGGTAGCATGAGACGGAGTCTACAACCCACACAAGTGGCTCAGGTAGTGCAGCTCATCCAGGATGGCACATCAATGCGAGCTGTGGCAAGAAGGTTTGCTGTGTCTGTCAGAGTAGTGTCCAGAGCATGGAGGCGCTACCAGGACACAGGTCAGTACATCAGGAGACGTGGAGGAGGCCGTAGGAGGGCAACAACCCAGCAGCAGGACCGCTACCTCCGCCTTTGTGCAAGGAGGAGCACTGCCAGAGCCCTGCAAAATGACCTCCAGCAGGCCACAAATGTGCATGAGTCTGCTCAAAAACAGACTCCATGAGGGTGGTATGAGAGCCCGACGTCCACAGGTGGGGGTTGTGCTTACAGCCCAACACCGTGCAGAACGTTTGGCATTTGCCAGAGAACACGAAGATTGGCAAATTCGCCACTGGCGCCCTGTGCTCTTCACAGATGAAAGCAGGTTCACACTGAGCACATGTGACAGACGTGACAGAGTCTGGAGACGCCGTGGAGAACGTTCTGCTGCCTGCAACATCCTCCAGCATGACCGGTTTGGTGGTGGGTCAGTCATGGTGTGGGGTGGCATTTCTTTGGGGGGCCGCACAGCCCTCCATGTGCTCGCCAGAGGTAGCCTGACTGCCATTAGGTACCGAGATGAGATCCTCAGACCCCTTGTGAGACCATATGCTGGTGCGGTTGGCCCTGGGTTCCTCCTAATGCCAGACAATACTAGACCTCATGTGGCTGGAGTGTGTCAGCAGTTCCTGCAAGAGGAAGGCATTGATGCTATGGACTGGCCCGCCCGTTCCCCAGACCTGAATCCAATTGAGCACATCTGGGACATCATGTCTCGCTCCATCCACCAACGCCACGTTGCACCACAGACTGTCCGGCGGATGCTTTAGTCCAGGTCTGGGAGGAGATCCCTCAGGAGACCATCCGCCACCTCATCAGGAGCATGCCCAGGCGTTGTAGGGAGGTCATACAGGCACGTGGAGGCCACACACACTACTGAGCCTCATTTTGACTTGTTTTAAGGACATTACATCAAAGTTGGATCAGCCTGTAGTGTGGTTTTCCACTTTAATTTTGAGGGTGACTCCAAATCCAGACCTCCATGGGTTGATAAATTTGATTTCCATTGATCATTTTTGTGTGATTTTGTTGTCAGCACATTCAACTATGTAAAGAAAAAAGTATTTAATAAGATTATTTCATTCATTCAGATCTAGGATGTGTTATTTTAGTGTTCCCTTAATTTTTTTGAGCAGTGTATTTCCAGCAACATGACTTCATAGTCATATGACTGGAGTTAATGCAGCAAATCTCTGCACTAGGAGGAGGAGTAGGGGGAGCCGTGGTGATGGTGAGAGGGAAGGAAGTGTGTGTGAGGGAATGAAAGAAGGAGAGAGCAAGATGATCCCAGTAATGTCCCTATAATGTCAGGTGAAGTGAATCACCACACTGGAGGAACGCTATCAGGGACTGAACAGATCCACATATTACACAACTCCTTCTCACCGGAGCAGTATCGCTGGCTGGCTGGCACCTGGCTGGCTGGCATGCGTGACAGGCAGGCGAGGGGATGGTCTACAATGAGGCAGCCAGGGACAGGTGGTCACTCTGCCTCTACTGACACCCAGCAGGTCACACTGCGTGTCACTTTCCAGCACAGCAGCTTGTGGTGAGAGAGTGTGTTGTAAGCAAGTGTTTGTGTTAATATCTCTCCTGGCTCAACTTTTCTGCTGGCAGGATAAACTCTGGTTAAATTCTGCTCTGATCCTCCCAGCTGTTGCTACGGAAGAGCAGCTCTAATGGATCCTGTTGCCGTGGAAAATCATTGTCCCCTCCCCTTCCTGTGCTTTGTGAAGATCCTGGACATCAAGGTCCTCTGAGTTGATCAAAGTCCCACCAACCAGCCTCTCAGTTTCTCCCACCTAACCGGTCTGTGGACATGTAGATCAGCCTGTCTCTTTGACCTCCAGTAGCTACTCTCTCATTAAAACTCTTAAGGAGGTTAGCCAACCACAAGGCCTTTATCTACACAAGCATATCACCAGCAACATGACGAACCGCCATATTAATAACATCTTCTTTCCTTTCCTGTTCTCTCTACCTACACCTCCTCTCTGCGTGTCAGTGAGTTGCAGTACATCACATCCCCACTCTTCTGGAGTCTCAGTCAGACTTGTCAGAAGTGTGGGTGGAGATGGGTGCCAGTAAATGCTATAGTCCTGGTACACCAACAAAAACAACAGCTCCATCTAGGCTGCTTCCTTTCTGAAACTCAGGTGCCGGGCGGCACTGGTGTGAAATGATCCGTCAGACTATTTAAAGTGGTTTGGCTCCATTGCACTCGGCTTCAGTGAGCCACAGCAATCAGATGCTGCCGGAAACAGGGCTGGAGATAGTAACTTTCATAGCAGTTCTTTCATTACAGATGAGTAGGGCTGGCACAACCTTGTAACCGACGGTTATGGATGAATACCGTCATGAAATAAATTAACAGTCATATGCGTAGAAAGAAATATGTTTATTTTTTGGGGAATGAACAGCTGACTGAAAACGGGACGGCCTGGCATTCGTGCAGTTGAGTGTGTTTCTGCGGTAATATGGACTCCCTGTGGAACGCTTTCGATACCTTATAGTCCATGCCTGACGAATTGAGGCTGTTCGAAGGGCAAAAGTGGTGCAACTCAATAATAGGAAGGTGTTCTTAATGTTTTGTACACTCAGGCTATTCATTGATTCCATATCAGATCAGACAGACGTTGAAAAGCAGAGGTGAGAGAGAATTCTACAGAGAATTTGAGCTAAAGGCAGTGTTGTGTACTCACACATCTGTGTATCTAAATGAAACACTGCTCAACTCCAGAATCAATTGAACCTCTCCAATCCTGCTGCAGGTCCCAGTAGAGATTTGTTTATCTCAGTCTCTATGTGGATGTGGGGGAGGGGGACAGAATATTATCTTTAAATCGTGCAGCAGGCTCTGAGTTAGGGTTCACCGGATGACCTGAACAAACAGACAGAGAACACAGAATACAGCAAAATATCAACAGGACGTGTGTAGACCAAAGCCTGGGATCTGATCCCTGCCAATGGCAACAACAGTGTAGGCTGTGACTGTTACTTAAAAAATGCTTCTTGTGGAGGTTTCAGCAGTTCTAATAATTCCTGACGCTCACCATATCGAGCTCTTAGTCAGTCCCAGTCCCTTTCAGCACCGCGTCCCTGAGATGACAGACACATAGGACAAACATGGAGTCTATGTGCTTAACCATTGCCTTTGAGAGAAACGCTAACCAAAGACGTTATTGTGAAATACTGCACATCAGTGGGTGAAAACATGAAGAATCGGGCACAGAGAGGGAGAGGGGGATACGGAGAGAGAAAGTGAGAGAGAGTCCTTGCTGCAGGGACACCCTTAACCACCAGATATGTAATTTTGAACTTCTGAAAGTTGTTTAAAAAGGCAGAGGTGAGTGGAGGAGGGGATGATACAATGCAGAGCAGATGAAACCGAGGCCGGGGGACTGTATGGTGGGGTACACAAACAACAACAGAAGAGAGGGAGAGAGGAATCAGGCCACAGCTGATACAATATGTGTCTGGAACAGAGATGGGAACATACAAACAAATGACCAATGCATTTGTTTCAAGCCTGATGTTCATGATGTTGTTAATTCAATTGCGGCAAGATGATGAACCTCTATTAAAAAAACTAATTAACAGTGGTGTCTGCAGGGCGGCTGCGAAGGATCTGACTTCTGACAGCAAATTATCTTCTCTCATTTCAAGATAGTATATTAGAGGAATTAATGCTCCCAACGTCCCAAACGCACCTCAATGAAACATCAAAACACCCAAATGTCTGTGGGCTGATCATATTATTTCGAGCTCAGAGCTCCATAGCCACTCAGCTCACTCTTGAAAACATCCTGATTAATTGCAACCCAAACACTGGAGACGGCTTACTGCTTCCCAGCCCATCAGAGTGCAGTGTTCTCCCATGTCAAATACAGCCATTCTTCCCTCTACTTGTCACTGAATGGAATACATCTCTGTATTATTCATAGACAGAGTTTGTGTCATCCTGAGCTCTGGAGGACAATCTGTACATCTCAGTCAGAAGGGAACAGAAAGTACTAAAAGTTTCATTATGAAGAATCTGAGCAAATACGGCATTTGAATATAGAATAAAAACAAGCGACCCGTCATCTCCTCCAAAAAATGTCTGGCGCTAGCACCACATCTCAAAGTAAATTCGAACGCCTCAGCTTTTCTCAGCACTCCAGGAGTATAGAGGTGATGTGACAGGCAGGTCTTTATATAATGGAAATAGTGCTAAAAGTAATGCTAAAATAATGCTGACACCCATCTGCCTGGCGTACAGAAAGTGAAGTGAAAACTAGGTGCATTAGAGACTTCTAAATAGTCCCTAATAAATGTATAGATTCTTAAAATACATTCCTACTTCTCCAGGGGAAACAAGTAGACCTAAAAACAGACGGTTCATTCACTGCTCAGAAAACTACATTTATGACAATTATCCATGAGCAGACTCTCCAGTACCAGACTCCAGAGATTGAGAGGGTTGATAAGATGGTGGCACCATGTAAAAACCTGTGCTTGTCTCAACACGACAGACTAATAGCAGGCCCCATTCTTTCAAAACCTCAACAAAAATCTTCTCGCTCCAACCATGGTACATGTCTCTACTTGCCAAGTGGAGTGTTATCAGCACATTATATAAAATGTGATTAAGAAGCAAACAGGCACTTGACAGTCTAGTCTGATTATACAGCCCTACTCCATGGGACAGATCTGGGTCACTGCAGATCATCAACATTGCATCTCTCACATGGTGTCTGATGGCTATCCAAGGCTGTGTTCAGGCTATAGGCTACTGGTGATAGATGAAGTTGATAAATCAGATTAGGATCTACTTGAGGTCCAATATTTCAGGCTGACCGTTTTATAATGTGGCACATATCCGGCCAATGGAATTAGCCTATATATTTACTTACATAATCCTCCAATCAGATTGATCAGGGAAGTGAGAATGATAAGAATAGTTTTAATACAGTAAACGGAGCCTAAAGGCATGTTTGTCTTAACACAGTAGGAGGACAGCAGATCAACTCTACCGATCAAACCACTGCTGACTACTGTCACCTTCAAACGTCAGAATGGGTGTGTTGTGGTTAAAGACTGGTTATAGCCTACTACAAGATAGGAACATTAAACACTATGAACAATGAGAAGTGGGATTAATCTAAAAAAAACATTTCCCTCAAATATTTCTCTCCTTGCTTTGATCCCCAGCCAGCCAACTACCTCAGGTTGAGCATGGCTGATTCAAAGCCAACAGGCCGGAGATAAAATATGCAGCGGTACAGGCAGTGTGTCATTTCAAACCACACATTATTCAGAGCAGAGGAAGGTAAAGTACTGCCGTAGAGGGCTGCAGGTCCCGACAGAGATCATTGAGGCACGGTCGTCATTTCTCATACTGCAGGCGGGAGCGGGCTTTGGGATGAAAATATTTGAGTCCCACAGATTATTAGGAAACGGTCGTCTTTCTGCTGCGTATGCGTTAGCCTACGCCAACCTATTGTATTAAAGCACCTCTGTGTCGCATTATTCACACACTGTCAGAATTCGCTGCTTCAAGTTCAGTAGCCTGCCGCTCCTCTCCTAGATGGGCGTACAAGATCAAGCACGCCTACAATATATGATCTCAATGACCGCCTATGAAAGGGCGGAGAATCACGGGGCAGTTATCTTTCCAAGAAAATTAATTTATATATGATTAGTTTATAGTTTACTACAGTGTCCGTAAATACATATAGATAATGGAAAGAAGTGGCGGGAGCTCAACCAACGTGAGTCGAAGTGCAATAAAAAAAAACATGGTTTGAAAAGGAAAAGGCGCAACTAGCGAATAGCATGGCGAGTGAGCGTTACGCCTTTTCCTTTTCAATAAGTATTGATTAAGCATTTATTTGTCTCTGCCTGCAAATCGTCCCGCTCCTAAAAGGTAGGCTATATCCTATATGCAAAACCTAGCTCAAGAGAAAGTGCAAGTGTCTGCTCTCATTATTATTGCTGCTTCAAGTTCAGTAGCCATATGTGTGAGATCAGGTGCGCGTGTTGGTCTCAATTAAATAGTAGGATATAGCCTATGCATGAACGGAGAAGCACGGGGCAGTTCTCTTTCCAAGGAAATTAACTTCTTAATTAAGCTATAGTTTACTACACTGCCTCAAAATAAATATTGATTATCCATTTTGGTCTCTGTCTGAAAGTGCAAGTGTCCGCTCTCTCTCCAACTCTGCTCTCTTCATACTAAGGCTATTGGCTGATATAGCCCAGTAATACCGATAGCCTAGTATAATGAAGAATGTGATCATCTTTGGAAATGTAACCTATTTCTTAGGTTATTTTTGCGCATTTTGATATTGCCTATAGGGCGCAAAATTGATGGGACCATGGCTGGCAAGCGATCTGCGTCACATACGCCTAAAATCACATTGCGGGACTGCGGTTGGGTGGGAGTCGGACAGAAAACCAGCGGGAGCGGGTGGGTACAGGTATGAAAAGTACTCCTGAGTGGCGCAGTGGTCTAAGGCACTGCATCGCAGTGCAAACTGTGCCACTAGAGATCCTGGTTCGAATCCAGGCTCTGTCGCAGCCGGCCGCGACCGGGAGGCCCATGGGGCGGCGCACAATTGGCCCAGCGTCGTCCAGGGTAGGGGAGGGAATGGCCGGCAGGGATGTAGCTCAGTTGATAGAGCATGGCGTTTGCAACGCCAGGGTTGTGGGTTCGATTCCCGACTGTAAGTCGCTCTGGATAAGAGCGTCTGCTAAATGACTAAAATGTAAATGTAAAAATGTAAATGAAAAGCTGCGGGTGCGGCCGGGAGCGGGATGAAGAAATCAATCCCGCCTAGACCTCTATACTGAGGGCCCCACCCTGTGATAAGAGTGGACTCCAAACTCACTTCACTGAACAGGCTAATCACTTCACTGAAGGATTCCCATAGGGATAACAATAACACTATGCTTAGGCAAATGTGGCGTAAGTAAAGCCTGTATGAGCATACAGTGTGTGTTGCATTCCCTCCTAATCCTCCTGTGATCCTGTTCTCTGAGCACACTCTCAATTTCTGAAAGGGCGACCTAGCACCACATGAGCTGCATATGACCCACTCACTTCCCAGAAGATTGAGTTGTTCTGTTCACTAGTTAGGAGTCTTTCCAGTAGGCTGCTACCAGCTAGCCTATAGGCTCCTTCCCAACACTCCTAGAGAGATTCCATCCGTCAGACATGACTCTCACATGGGCCGCTGCACTCCAGCCCACACAAAATGAGCCACTTATTGATTGCATCAATGAAGTGGCTGTCTATTTATCTACAGAGTGGAACACACATTGCTGTGCATCTTTGATTCACTACAACCAATTTGTAATCCACACAGTACTCAAACAGTTCACAAGCAAGGTACAGGATAATTTCCTTCCAAATACAGAGGTGTTTGATTTCATTGGCCATGATGTGTTTACAGACCCCTGTCACCTTTCCATAATCCCACTACAATGCAGCCTCCCTAATCCTCCATTGTCTGTTCGTCACAACCTCTCCTTGTGTCTGCACTGGAGGCCTGAGAAGAACTGACATTTGGGGACACAGCCTCTGACACAACACACACCTTGTTATTCCTGTTACGAACACTGACCAAACTGTCACCCTACTTCCCGCTGTGTGTGCCCGTCTGTCCCACACAGTCTCCCTGGCTGGCAGTCCCCTTTTAAAGCTGAAGTGACAGGCGGTCCATTAAAGCTGAAGTGACGGGCGGTCCACCCTCTCACAATGATTGGAGATCAGGCAGGAACATGTGACAGCCTGGTGGGGTCAGCCTCAACATCTAGCCTGACCCTCTCCTCTCATCTAATTGTGTGATGATTAGGCTACATGTGGACTGAAATGCCTCAAAACTAACTTCTCATAGTCTGCCTCTCATTCTACTATGACTGACTCAATTGAAGCCAATGGAATCCCTTAGCATCCACCATATACATCTTCTCCCACCTGCCCCTGGTCTTCAGTCAGTCAGTCAGCCCTGTGGTTGGCCTTTCCAACCTGCCCTGTCTGCCACAGCAGACCAGGTGAAATATGTGAGGGGAGCCTGGATAGGAGAAGTAATTCTTCCTGAGCTTCCCAGGGACTCAGCACACTATTAATATCTCCCGCAGCCCGGGATGTCATGTGAGAGCGTGTGTAGAGAGAGAGTCAGGGTGGGAAGGGCTGAGAGTGTGTGAGGAAATGAGAGAGAGCAAGTAAGAGAGGGAGAGAGTAAGGCAGAGAGAGACAAGGCGTTAAGGAGACAGGGAGTGTGAGAAAAAGAGATTGAGAGTGTGAGAGATATAGAGGGAGAGAGAAAGAGGAAGGAGAGCACCTGTGTATCAACCCAGCAGCAGCAGCACTCCAGAGATGAGCAGAGGTTAAATGTACTGCCACTTCCTCTGCTTGTTATTCACCATGGCACGCCCATTACTGCCTCTGGCCTCTCCACTCATTTTACATTTACATTTTAGTCATTTAGCAGACGCTTTCATCCAGAGCGATTTACAGGGTTAAGTGCCTTGCTCAAGGACACATCGGCAGATGTTTTCACCTAGCTGGCCCGGGGATTTGAACCAGCAACATTTCAATTACTGGCCCAACGCTCCTAGCCACTAGGCTACCTGCCGAAAGGCCTTGATATGGGGCTGAAACATTAGACCTAGATCCTGTCCTACATAAAGCGTTCTGCTGGCATATCATTGTCATCAATGCTACTAGGAATGTGCTTACTGAAATCAGTTAGGAATGCCCATGCAGGGTCATTGCATCTCTAAAGGTTTTCTTGGTAACACAAAACGCACAGGGTTACAAAACGCACAGGGTTACCCAGTGCACTAGGATGAGAGGGGTTGATAAGGTTATCTGGTGGGACAGTGTGTGTATGTGTGTGTGTGTGTGTGTGTGTGTAAGTATGCTTCCAATGTCAGTGGAGAGAGAGGGAAGCTGTGCTAGTCAACTGGGTAATGTTCATTAGGGCACACTGTAGCAAAATGTTTTGCAATGAAAAAGAAAACCCTGGTAGACCCAAAAAGGGATTTAATAACGGGTCAGTCTATATTGTGCTCATAAACCAACTGTTGTCTTTTACTACCTGTACTACAGAATACAGCTGAGCCAACTTGAGGGAGTGGATATCTATCTAGCAGATTAAATTGAACTATTTTCTAATTGCAAGTCACGAATGGTTTCCGTGCACATAGCTCAAAGGGTACTTTGGGGAGAGAAAAAAATATCTGGGGTCGAATACGAAGGGTGAAATGTATCTAGTTTGGGCGGATTTAAAAAGATTTGTCATTCAGTAACATTCACAGCAGTCAGTAATTAAAACACCCACAACCCAAAACCCCAGGGACAATAAACACACCAAAAACTAAACCCAAATCAAACCATAGTCCATTTGTCATAGGAGTGTAAGATAACTGTCTGTCACACTACTCTCGCCTCGGCAGCGTCTCATTACTTCGAAGTTGCTTCCTCCCCAATGAGAAAAACTTGACTGGTAGACTTTCACCCACTTATTCCATAATTTCAGACAAGGAAGCAACTTTGTAGGACTGAGACGCACCCTTCTCCATCACCTCTCCCTAATCAAATCCAAATGCCTAGAACATCATAAACAAACAGGTAAATAAAACATATGCATAAATACTGTAAAAATTTCTCTTTGCCCTTTCAGTTGCTCCTACTGAGCTGTAGTAGAGGGGTCCAGCCAGCAGAGGGGCCTGGTCTGTGGTGTGTATTATTGTGTGGGCCTAAAGGCCTTCGTTGAAGAAGACGTTAGTAGTGTCAGGACTGCTCTGTTGTATCCTCTCCTGAAGATCTGGCTCCAAGCTGCTCACAGCCTGTGGGACCAAGGCACAGCACAGAGGAGTGGCAAACACCTGGCACGACCCACCAGTCCCACCTGTACTGGGGCGTTTAGGACTGGAAACCGCTTCATGAAGGCTTTCTTCTCCAGGGCGTTCATTATCACAAGGGGGATAGCCATAGCTGGCACAGCCATGCCGATCCTGGGACTCGACCACCTGGATGATGCCTGACTTGGCAGGGGTGACTGACACTCCTAACCGGTTCCCATTCTCATCAGTCACTGGGATGCTGTATTTCAGCTCCATCTGCCTCACGAAGGGGATGTCGATACAGTTGGCAGCCACTACAGCAAAGAAGGGGACGAACCGGCTCATTACGGCTGGAAGGCGATTGGCTAGAGACTTGAGTCCCAGGGCTGAGACTACGGCTCCTGTGGTTGTACTGACCTACGCTGCAGCCAGCTGATTATTAATGGGCACTATAACAATCAATATGGCCTCATCATTTCAGCCATTTCCTCCTCATAATTAGACAGAACTTTTTGCCAGGCATCGATCACGGGGTGGGCCTGGTCACGGCCACAGTTCTTCACAAGGATGAACACGGCAAGCTGGAGAAGCTGGAGAAAATATCTTCAGTATTACTGTAGAGAGGGTTTCACAGGGAAGCCTTACCTGAACAGCAGTAAGAATTTAAACAACTATGATGATAGTTGTCAGTGCAATTTGATGACTCAGTTCACTCAAAGATAAAACCTGGTGCGAAACTTTATAAAAAAACGATTCAATTCACAAAACCATGAACATCTCTACATGGTGCAGGATAGTAGCATGAGCTCCACCCCCACCACCTCTGTCTCCCTCCACGCCATCATTCCCATGCCTCCCAGCTCTCACGAATCACTGACCTTTAGACAAACTGCACTGATAAAGAGCAGACGCAATTACACTGTTCAGATTTATCCGTTTGAACTTGGTGTCATCGGTGGAGCAGAGGCAGAGGGCATGTCATCCCTCAACAGCGTCAGTGGGGTGGGATCAGACACCCATAAACCCTAGGAGCGGGTGATCAAACCAGGGATAAGTGCTGGGCCGCTGGGTACCAGAGACCCACACCACCACCACACGGCCAGCCTGCCTGCCTGCCCTCAGCTGCTGCCAGCTGGGATAACCTCAGACCGCAGCTCTGCGAGAGGAAGGCTCTCGGACTGCTGCAACACTAATCTAATGTAGCAGTGACAATCCTCCAGGATTTCAGGAGACTGTCAGAGAGGTCTCACAGGGCCCATGGCTGTCTGCACCCTGCAGCCTCCCAGGGATGTGAGAGAGAGGGTGGAAGGGAGAGAGAGAGTGTAGAGGGCGTAGTGTAGATATGTAGAAGAGAGGGAGGACATAAAGAGAGAGAGACATTCATTTGACCCACAATAATAATAATAATCTCTCCACCCCAGTGAAAGTGAGGATCTGAGTTGTGAAAGCTGGTCTTAACCTCGTGGTGACACATATGGTGGACTTTTCTGCACCAGTATGTGAAGCCATTTCCCATCTCAATGTTCAGCAGAGCTAGTTTTACAGGTAGTCAAGGAGGCACTACAAAGCCTGTCTTGTAGAAACATTTGAGCAACATCTTCACTAACAACTGTCACAAACAGATGGATGTCATCTAACTTCAGCAAATTTGTCTTTGATAAATGTCATTATAGATGCTGTGGGTGGATTGCATGTAGAGCAACACCGGATAATGAAAGTGCTTATTTACAAAGGCTTGCCAAATTTGTGCTTTTTCAAACTCTCAAAAGTATAGGCTGACAATTTTGTTGATTAAAGAATAAAAACATTAGCTTGTGATTTATCCTCTTAAAAATAATATTGCTTACATTTACAAACAGCAGGGCTTGACATAAAAAAATGTAAGCCACGTGTCCTTCGGACAAGTAGGACTGATTTTTTACTTAGAAAACTTCAAATATGGTCTGTAACACAATTTTTACATAATTGAATGATGCAAGGAACCAATTTACAAAATAAAATACATTATTATCATTATTATTACCATAGAGAATCAGACAAAAATTTAATGTAGCTAGGCTACACTCTGCCTATTGGCTTCTTTACATATTCAAGCCAGTCTCAAAATACAACACTGCCCCTTTAAGGCTCTCCTGGAGGATAGTTGGCCGCATGCTTCGGTTTGGTTGGCGGCTAGGCGAACCGAACAAGTGTACTCGCATATAACCTTAAAAGACCTTCTCTAGAAAAACTTGAAAAAGGTGGCAATAGTACTGTTTGTCCATCTTGAGACGCCATAGCCAGTATACACTTCCACAAAATAGTCAGACTTAATCTAAGATAACTCAAGAAATCCTTTTACGTTTAAAATGTTTGGTGCAGTATTTCTTAAGTGAAGAATGTGCATGAAAACGAGTTGTCTATCGTTGAATGACAACAAACACTTAATTGAAGAATCCCTACTGTTGACCAATCACTGACAAAGGGGCGTAGACTTCGGCTTCCGAACTTCGCCTCGTCTTGAGATTTGTGTGTGCATGAACAGCCGGAAAAAAAACCTAGCCGAAGGCCAAAATGAACAAAAACGTCATAATATATTCATGAACTGTTCCGGATGGGAAGAATTCGGATGCCTTTAGTAGCCTATAAAATATTGCAACATTACAATTACAATGAAATACTTTGTCTTTATAAAATCATTCAATGAATCAGCGATCAAACGGCTAAGGTAGGCTACTTCAAAGCAAGGTAACTAACTAAGGCATGTTTATCCATAACCTTGAAAGGCTAAATTATTCAGGTTTCAGGGGAGAGCTATTGACAGCATGTGAGTTATTTGTCAATTAGACTAAGCTCTCCCACTGTGTCAGATTGTATGTAGCGTTGGTTTATTAACGCACCCCGTTCATCAATTGTGTGTCGGCTATTTGTGGGAGTGCCGCTGAAAAGTTTTTTTAGGACATCGGAAATGACATTAATACATGCTAATAGCTAAATAGTTAACTACCAAGATAACTAGCCAGGCAACACAATATGTTATGCATTGGCTATCTAGTTATCTGTTGTCTATCCTTATTATAGGCTACTTGCAGCTGCAATGTCTCTCTCTCGCTCCTCGGGCCCACACGCATGTGATACACACATTACTTTTCCAGGATTTTCATGACCATACAAACCCCGTTTATGACCAAAAATTAGCTATAATTGGGCAAATAACTCACAAACTAGCAAGGAATATCAACAAATGTGCACACGAGGCTACACGCTTTGATCTCAAAAGGTGATTGAAAAAGACTGCTTGTGCCTGTCAATGCAATTCAATTCTACTCCTATGCGCTCTGCAGAAATTGGGAGAACAGTGCGCAAAACATCGCATCCAGAGGACACTGATCCAATTCTGCTCGGAGTAATTGTTTAATATTGTGATTTGTGTGTGATTGTTTTTACTTGTCAAGCGTTAATGTCGAGCCCTTAACAGACTCATTTTAACTGTTTGACTTTGTGTTAATGTGTTTACATTTAAGTGCCACTTTGAGTCTTCCCATCAAATTGTTATCATACCAACACAGAACTTCACTGACACTGCCAAAAACGACTAAATGGTTGACAGGGGGTTTCGACCTAGAAACTAAACATCTAGAAAATAAATAAACAAAATGACTGAATACAGAATAACAGATCTTCCTTCCTGCTGCTGGTTCTCAGGACAGGTTCTGAACAACTTCCTGATTAGTCATGAAGTAAACAAGGCGCTGGGAGACAGTGAGAGGAGCAGTACTGAGTACCACTAGCTGGGCACTGGAGGTCCACCTGAGAGAGATAAATGCTTGTCCTTGATCAAGCACCAAGCTCTCCTCACTGAGCAACAGCCTGACCTCGCAGAGGGCTCATGGGAGCCATAGAGCATTGTGGGTAGCTGTGGCTGGGGCCGGCGCAGTGCTGCGTTCCATCTCTGCCATGCCCTGTCTAGAGGTTGCTCTGACATCATTAGTGCTCCATGAAACATTCATCCAAGGGCAGAGAAACTGGTTCCTGTGTACCAAGGAACAGCCAAGGCTATGAAAAACACACACCGCACACACACACACACACACACAGACACCGTACACACACAGCGGCGTCCATGATTAAACAAACAGGGCCGTGCTTCACAGTGGGAGAGGAGGTTTTTATAACCAATAGAGATGCAGTTAGACTAAGGGCAGCAGCTGACTGATAAATGATTCAGAGCCTGACTGAGCGTCTGACAGTCATACAGCTGGCCTCCCTCTGTATCCAGCACAGCCCCAAGCAGAGGGAAGCATGCAGGCCCACAATCAGACCGCCAGTCAGTGGGACTCTGACTTTCACACTCCCTTATCTCTTGTCCTAACCCCCGAGACAGACTGGGGAACTGGATAAAGGAAAGACTCCAACTAACCAGGCATGAGATAATGCATTATCACACAGACAGGTATAGGGCCGAAGACAAACAAACACACAAATGAGAACCCACACCTACAAAACGCTACAGGCTATCTATGCAGCAGCAGTCGTCCATCCTTCTGGCCAATCCAGTCATGGCAGGCAGTTCACTGCAAGGCCAAACTCACCTTAGAGAGATTACAGTGGCAGGGTTCATGTTAGTTGACCTGTGGCATGCAGCTTCACTGTGGCTTAACATGTTCATCCCAGTCTGGGGTAGATAGATGAGCAGGACAATCACGCTGAACACACGCTCACACAAATAAACATGCACCCTGACTGAATGGTGGCCTGGAATAACACATTTAGGGGGTTCCCCTCTGAACCAGACCACTGGTGCGTTAACTGTTTGGGAGGTGGCATGTGAAGTTGTAGGCCTATCTCTGAACCATGCTGCCCTGTCCCCTTACTAAAAGGAATGCTCTACTGTAGAGGTTTGTTTGCTTCGGTTAGCTAGGAACCTATATTTGATCACATTTGCCCTAGTGAGGTGAAATATACTTCAAAAAGTATTTCCCCTGGCACTGAACCCTTGGTGCGTACTGTTCTGTTCTGTTCTGTACCCTGGCATGTGATCCTACACAGTACAAAGCCTCAGGATTGCCCTGTCGGGTACCTTGAAGTAGCTGCTCATAGTGTTGGAGTGGGAGGAGGGGAGTGAGTGGTGGTGACGTGAGTCTGGGCATACAAAAGGTTTTTTCTGTGAAGAGCCTCCTAAGCACCAGACACCCCTGCCTTGGCTGTGACAGAGGCGTGGAGTAAGAGTTCATGCTCAACACAATACAAATGTCACACAGAGTGGAGGAAACAGAGTCAGCAGTTCAGTCTTCACTTACAGAAGTCATTATAAGATTCTTAACCCTTCTACCACAAGTCTGCACTCGTTCACACTGGAGGTAAAAAGAAACGGCCTGGTGTAAGTAAATTGAAGTACATTTGGTAGAAACTCCCTCCAGCTTTATACTAGACAGAGAAAGTGCACCATTTTCTTTTCTTTTTTTTGGGGGGGGGGGGGGCTGGGGTACGGAGGCTGAACGCCGGCCTTGGTGTGCTAGCCCAGACGTTACCCTCTCATCACATGTTCTCAGTCATAAGGGCGGTGCTCAACGGCTGGAATGGAGAGCTGGAAATACCTCAGAACTATCCAATCCAAACATTCAATCATTCCACTACCATTATTGGAATGTCAGTAATTCAGGGAAATGTTAGATGGGCTGCCCAAAAAGGGTGAATGAATAATGATGTGTACTGTTGTGCACCACCCTCTCAATCATTTTTCTTCACAACAGATACATCTAGTGGTTTAACAGGCCAGGCGAGTATCACACTACACTCAGGGTGAGACAGAAAACTGCTGAGGACATCACACCACAGAGTAAAGGGCTTGCAGAAAAGACATGGCTGAGGAAAACGTTCACATGAAGTCAACGTTAGCTGTGACTGCCTCCCCTGCTGTTTCCAAAGGGCTAATAATGGCATGACGCAGAGAGTGTAATCAGTACAATAGGTTAAACTTTCAGAAGACAGTGGTGAAGAAAGGAGCAGATGGGGAGCGTGTTGAAAATGACAGGGCTCCTGGGATAGATTATTTTTAGGTCTCACAGAGAGACAGACAGACAGACAGAGAATGAGACCGAGAGAGAGAGAGGGAGAGAATGAGACAGAGAGAGAGAGAGAGAATGAGAGAGAGGGGGACAGACCTTTTCTAATAGCTGGGACAGTGACGCAACCACACTGGGATCACACACAATGAGAAAGAATGTGTGTGTTTCATTGTGCGTGTGTGTGTGCACGTATATGTATGTATATTTGCATGGATGTAAGAGTGTGCGTGTGTCCCAGTTTGAAAGTGTTTGTTGGTGATGAGCTCGTCCGAGGCACAGCGAGGGGTGGGAGGTGTACAAGACGAGCCGGCTCCAGAAAAGCTGCATTTTCCCCTTCATGTCCAGAGGCACTGTGTAATTATGAGCTCTGCTCTACACAGAGAGGAGGCAGTGTTTTGTGACTGCTAACTGACAAACTAGCCCATTCTACCCATCTGGTGTAGCTACTGGGAGACAATATGAACACCTGCAGGGCTATCTCCAGAACAAGCAGTGAATTAAACTGTCCTCTGAAATAGACTGAACCAGGAAGTGACCACTGCAGCCTGTTATCTCACCATCCCTGGGAGGCCACAACACTGCTAGCTGGAAATACAGACAGCAGGATCTCTAAGCTGTGTTACTATCACCCAAAGTAAATGTTTCCAAAACATAAATGGTGCCATTATGAAAGAGATAAACTAGGGTCTACTTGAACAGAATAGGACTGACGTGATTTAAGCCGGGGGATGGGTTAAAACTGACATGAATATCATAATTTGACGGGAAAGTGACATGCACATGATGTTGTACAGACACAAAAACCATATATGCTAAAGAAACATGGTAGCCTATGTGACTTCCCAGTGAGAAGAGTCATCTGCCCAGTAGCTTTGGGGTAGGTGACACTATAGCAGAGATAGTTTCTATATACAACAACTCTTTAACAGATAGGCCTAGCTGTATTGAAGCTCCCAAAAGGAACCTCTGCCTGCCTACTCTGCCTGCCTCCGCCTGGGGTGCTGCTGGTGTCTGTTACACAAGAGGACGATACTCCCTTCCCTTCACTGGGAGTGAATCCACACATCAAGGTCAGGACTCAGTACCGTTCCGTGACAAAGGGGAGAGAGGGAGAGAAGAGAGAGAACAGAGCTGGCGGAATAAAACACAGTCCTGTACTGACGGTTTTAGAACTGTCAGAGGAGGACAGAGAGGATTTTGCCCTGTTGGGAGGGTGAGGGTCATCTTTGTTAAGAGACAGGTGGTAACATGGACTGCCAATCCCCAAATCGGTAAGACTTTATCTACCATCTAAAATAGAAACAGCAGATTATGTGGGTGTCGAGAGAGAGAGAGAGAGAGAGAGCTCCTGGCCATCATTCCCCAAACAAAGCATTTTGGATTAACCAAAAAACAGATAGCAGCTCTTCTCTTGGATGTATGCTCATCTTCTCTGTCCCTTCAAATTAACCTTTAGGTTTGTGTTTTGCTGAGATGTGATTGGGAAAAGCTCCTTGGTGATCATATCAGTCAAGGTCAGAGATAGCTGGAGACTACAATCGGCTGGATTTAATAACCCAATAACCATCAACACATCCCACATACAGACAGGCACAGAGTCAGACTAGGACAGAATACTAAAATGTTTGGTAGGAATAGGTGGGGGCCTGTGAGAAGAAGTAGCTTGCTGCAGGCTGATATAACAACACGTTAGGCCTGGTTACCAGTGAACACCCTCTGTCTTCCAGTAGGCTATCCCTGTATCACTCTGGTGTACAATACCAAGCCAGACTGTACCACACCACTCTCTCAATGTCCCAGCCAGTGTGGAAAAGACAATGTTCGCTCACACGATTCCAGCGCTCAGGATTGCTCCTGATCCCATGTTAAGATATTCCTGTAATCCAAAACCCCACACAGAGAACAGAGACTTCATTGGGAGATTCCTCCCTTGAAAAAATCCCTCAGGTAGACAGAGATTTTGCTCATGCAGGAAAACACGTCACAGGTCAGTTATTTACTACGAGCATCGACAGGATTGTTGAGTTGGGCGTGACACTCGACTTGCCTGGAAAGCAGAAGCCAGATCTGGTCATACTCTAGCCAACTCCTCTGACTGACATTGTCATGTCATTCAATAATTGGTAAATTAATTAATGAATGGCATGACAACAATAATCAGATGAGTTGACTAAAGCACTACAGATTTGGAAACCAGGCTAACGCTAGATATTTTATGAACTTTTGATGTACAGTAGACAAAAGAGTGTGACGTACCTTCCATGTGCGTGGAAGTCCAGCTGCAGGACCTTGTCCTCGTGGGAGACGGCCCTCTTGGCTCTCTGGTGGTTGCTGTGCAGGGCCTCGGTGTCGTAGGACAGGCCCTCATAGTGGCGGATGTACTTGTTCAGAGGGTTTCCATACTGACCTGCAGGAACAGAAGTGAACACAGGCTTTTAATGGCCAATTAAAAAGTCACAAACCACTCATTCCTCACTGGCAGGTAGGCATGGGGCGCAGTGACAAAACTTCAGAACAGCACAACTTCAAAACGTAGCTAGTCTATTAGGAATCATTTTTTACCTGAAACCATGACACATAGTCCCTCATTACGAAAGCTTTAGCCTTGACTAGATTCACAAGTATCTTATGAATAATATCTTATGAATAATACAACAGCAGGCTGTGTGCATTTCGCTCATTCTCACCATTGATTTAGGTCTACTGTGTGTGTGTGTGTGTGTGTGTGTTTTCCATTTCATCCTTCCTTGGTGATAGATTAATTTGTATTTTAAGAATAACTAAATGACTAAAGGATTTCACCCCAAATACAGTATAAATGTGTGAACGGTGTTAGAATTATAATGTAGTGGCAACCCACTAACAGAGGGGGGCGGGACTAAACATTCCAGGGTGAAGGGGACTGAGAAAATGGGTTAAAAAAAGCCTCCTAAAGGTGGGCGGAGCAAAGTGCCTTTGCGTGTCAGGGGGTATAAAGCTGTATGTATGTTTTTTGGCGCCAGAGCTCTTCATGATTAAAAATACAGATCATTCTTGCTGGTTGTGGACCTTGAATCATTTATGATTATAACCAGAGCCTTACAACCCCTGGTAATGATTCAAGCTTAGGTTGAATTAGAGATAGAAATTCTCGTGACACTTGGATAAAGAGGTTAGTCCCAAAAACAGTGCTTGAGGAAGTAAGAATAGCTGCACTTTTGAAGGACACCTGAGCCCACATAATACTACAATACTATAGAGGCCCAATGGTTATTTTTCAGCTCAATGTTTGCTTCATTTACTTTTCCCATTCCATCTAAAACTGCTGCAGCAATAGTGAAAACAATCCAATTGAAACAATCGGCTACCGCAAACACATTTTGAATCCCTTCTTTGAGGGTGTGTAAGAGATTTACAATGTTGAAATGCTGGGAAAAAACACCCTCCACAAGTTGAGTATATGATAAGCACAAGACTGCAGTGTGCTGCCAATGACATCACCATTCCCTTTCCCATCATAGGGACCTAGAAAGATTCCCATCAAGAGCAGCTAGATAGACACCCTTTACTCTGCCTCCTGCTGACTCAAACCACTTTATTAGCTGACACAAACACCATTCTCCATTTCCAGCTCCTAGCAGGGGTTCCAGGCAACTCTACACTGATGTGATCCAATCCCCAGTCTCATCTTCCCTCCCCATGCCCTGCTCCCAGAAACACATTACAACAGACAAACACTGCCAACACAGCAAAATGGCCATTTGTCAAACTTCAGAGAGGGCAGATTTTGTTTCCCTGCCAATTCCGTGGGATCTTTTTTTTTTTAATCAATTTGATCACCACAGCACTTTAATTTGATGTACTGGGAAAAAAAGGTTTAAAAAATATTCCATAGCCTCATTCATGTTGGCTTTGCACGACACCAACTCCATCATCAAGTTTGCTGACGACACCACAGTTGTAGGCCTGATAAACAACAACGACGAGTCAGCCTATAGGGAGGAGGTAAGTGACCTGGCATTATGGTGTCATGACAACAACCTCTCCCTCAACGTCAGCTAAACAAAAAAGCTGATTGTTGACTTCAGGAAGCATAGGAGGGAACATGCCCTCCTAATTTGGCATGCCGCCCCGGGTCCTCTCCAAACACTAGCGCTGCACCATCGAGAGCATCCGGACCGGTTGCATCACGGCCTGGTACCGGAATTGCTTATTCTATTCTACTGAGCCATTTACTTTATGTTCGTATTCTTATCTGTTACTATTTCTTATTATTGTTGCATTGTCAAGAAGGAACCTGCAAGTAAGCATTTCATTGGACGATGTATACCATGCGTAGGATTGGGCCGTATGAATATCTCTGCTGTAAGAAAATAAGCTTGATATTGAAATATAGCCACTTACTTGAAAGTTAGCAAACCAAATGCACAGCTGGAGCCCTGAGCTGGATATAATTTGACACATCTTAGATTTCTTATAGTTATACTTAACTTATAGTTACAGTTGAAGTCGGAAGTTTACATACACTTAGGTTGGAGTCATTAAAACTCGTTTTTCAACCACTCCACACATTTCTTGTTATCAAACTATAGTTTTGGCAAGTCGGTTAGGACATCTACTTTGTGCATGACACAAGTAATTTTTCCAACAATTGTTTACAGACAGATTATTTCACTGTATCACAATTCCAGTGGGTCAGAAGTACACTAAGTTGACTGTGCCTTTAAACAGCTTGGAAAATTCTTCTGATAGGCTAATTGACATCATTTGAGTCAATTGGAGGTGTACCTGTGGATGTATTTTAAGGCCTACCTTCAAACTCAGTGCCTCTTTGCTTGACATCATGGGAAAATCAAAAGAAAATCAGCCAAGACCTCATTCTTGTTCATCCTTGGGAGCAATTTCCAAATGCCTGAAGGTACCACGTTCATCTGTACAAACAATAGTACGCAAGTATAAACACCATGGGACCACGCAGCCGTCATACCGCTCAGGAAGGAGACACGTTCTGTCTCCTAGAGATGAACGTACTTTGGTGCGAAAAGTGCAAATCAATCCCAGAACAACAGCAAAGGACCTTGTGAAGATGCTGGAGGAAACAGGTACAAAAGGATCTATATCCACAGTAAAACGAGTCCTATATCGACATAACCTAAAAAGGCCACTCAGCAAGGAAGAAGCTACAGCTCGAAAACCGCCATAAAAAAGACAGACTACGGTTTTCAACTGCACATGGGGCCAAAGATCGTACTTTTTGGAGAAATGTCCTCTGGTCTGATGAAACAGAAATATAACTGTTTGGCCATAATGACCATCGTTATGTTTGGAGGAAAAATGGGAAGGCTTGCAAGCCGAAGAACACCCTCCCAACCGTGAAGCACGGGGGTGGCAGCATCATGCGGTGGGGGTGCTTTGCTGCAGGAGGGACTGATGCACTTCACAAAATAGATGGCATCATGAGGAAGGAAGATTATGTGGATATATTGAAGCAACATCTCAAGACATCAGTCAGGAAGTTAAAGCTTGGTCGCAAATGGGTCTTCCAAATGGACAATGACCCCAAGCATACTTCCAAAGTTGTGCCAAAATGGCTTAAGGACAACAAAGTCAAGGTATTGGAGTGGCCATCACAAAGCCCTGACCTCAATCCTATTGAAAATGTGTGGGCAGAACTGAAAAAGCATGTGCGAGCAAGGAGGCCTACAAACCTGACTCAGTGACACCAGCTCTGTCAGGAGGAATGGGCCAAAATTCACCCAACTTATTGTGGGAAGCTTGTGGAAGACTCCCGAAATGTTTGACCCAAGTTAAACAATTTAAAGGCAATGTTACCAAATACTAATTGAGTGTATGTAAACTTCTGACCCACTGGGAATGTGATGAAATAAATAAAAGCTGAAATAAATAATTCTCTCTACTATTATTCTGACATTTCACATTCTTAAAATAAAGTGGTGATCCTAACTGACCTAAGACAGGGAATTTATATGGTTATACATGTAATTTATATGGGGGATACAATCTTCCCAGCTCTGCAGATTTTGCTGTGAAGAGACAGAATCATTAGATCATTTGTTTTGGTTCTGTCCATTTGTAGCTTGTTTTTGGACACAGGTCCAGGAATGGCTAAAGGATTGCAATATTTACCTGGAGCTAACCTTGCAGATAGCATTACTGGGTGATCTGAAAAGTCATAGTCAATCGATCAATAATATAATAATACTTTTAGCAAAAATCTTTATTTTTAATTCACAATCTGTAGAAGCAATGAGAATAGAAAGGTTCAGAACTTTTGTAAAACATCACAGTACGGTTGAAATATATATGGCAAATAGAAATCCTATATGGATGGTGTTACGAGATAGATGGGAGGTATTGAATGGAGTTGAAGGATGGGACTAATAACAAATAACAACAAATAATAACAAGATAACTAATAATGTAAGCATACTGTGTCCATAATAAGTATATGGGTTGTATGTTGGGAGCCTTTGGGGAGGAGCACAGTTGGAGGGATGTTGCATGTGGAGGCAAGCTGGATGGACATCATGAAAGTAATCGGAGAGGTTGAGAGTAGAAGAAGTTCAGGAGCAAGAGCAAATAAAATATAATTATTGTAAAATTGACTGTGTCCATGGGGTGTAGGTGGTGGGTGTGGGCTGGAGGTGGAGGCCTGGGCGTTGTTGTTCACTAGTTTACCCCAAGTAGGGAAAGGATGGCGGGGTTGAAAAGTAATAAAGGGGAGTATATATATAAAAAACATGGGGGATTGGAAGTGATGCAGACAATAACATTGATGGAAGTTACAATCTGCAATATTAAGCTGATCTACCCCCAAAAATAAAAAATAAAAATAGACAGGGAATTTGTACTAGGATTAGACGTCAGGAATTGTGAAAAACTGAGTTTAAATGTATTTGGCTAAGATGTATGTAAACTTCTGACTTCAACTGTATAAGCAGCGGCGTAGCACGCACCCCCGCATTGAAAATCAAACCGTCTGTATTTCTAAAATATCTGTATATCGCCCAAGCCTAACCATGCATATCCAGTACATACAACTAATAACACTTGAAGCGTTGCTCTGCTAGCTACTGGGCTCTATCCTAAGGTTTTGAAACATTGTTATAATCATGAGGATCAGTTTGAGATTACTGATGAGCCATCTGGTGGTTTATGATGCAGACTGCATGGCAGGCTTGAAGAAGAAAATAGTCATTCTGGAGCCTGATCTATCTACGTGACTACATAGCCACCAGCCTACTCGGTCGGCTCAGCATCCCCAAGCTTTGTCTAGGCTGATAGCTTTGGAGTCGCTGTGTGAAACTGACTGCATAAAATCACAATGATTTTCCCGTAGATATTAAACAAAATGCACATGGTTTTAGCCATTCGTTGTAAAAAATAATAATAAAAAAATGGTTTCCTTCTATGTACTGTAGAAGACAGCTGTAATTTGAGCTGTGAACTGTGGGAAACACACTTCTCATCGACTAGAGAAAGTCCGCCTGAGAACTGGTAATGAGAGAGTGTGAAAACCCTCACAGGTGGTTAAGCATAGATTAGTAACTTGATTTGATTTATTAGGATCCCCATTAGCCGATGCCAATGGCGACAGCTAGTCTTACTGGGGTCCGACATATAACAAAAAATACATTACAGACAAAATACTTTACAATTTAAATACATTTAAGAAAATTAACATGTAGTGTGTGTGCATTATCAGTTACACATACATGTCAGTACATACACACAACAAGTAGGTCACATGGGGGAGAGGTGTAGTGCCGTGAGGTGTTGCTTTATTTGTTTTTTGAAACCAGGTTTGCTGTTCACTTGCACTAAATAAGATGGAAGGGAGTTCCATGCATTCATGGCTCTGTATAATACTGTACGTTTCCTTGAATTTGTTCTGGACCTGGGGACTGTGAAAAGACCTCTGGTGGCATGTCTGGTGGGGTAAGTGTGTGTGTCAGTGCTGTGTGTAAGTTGACTATGCAAAGGAATTTCAACCCAGTCTTTCCTCAACTCTTAGCCAAGAGAGACTGGCATGCATAGTATTACTATTAGCCCTCTGATTACAATGAAGAGCAAGATGTGCCGCTCTGTTCTGGGCCAGCTGCAGCTTAACTAGGTCTTTCTTTGCAGCACTTGACCATATGACTGGACAATAATCAAGATAAAACTAGAGCCTGCAGGACTTGCTTTGTGGAGTGTGGTGTCAGAAAAGCAGAGCATCTCTTTATTACGGACAGACCTATCCCCATCTTTACAACCATTGAATCTATATGTTCTGACCATGACAGTTTACAATCTAAGGTAACGCCAAGTAATTTAGTCCCCTCAACTTGTTCAACGGCCACACCATTCATTACCAGATTCAGCTGAGGTCTAGAACTTAGGGAATGATTTGTACCAAATACAATGCTCTTACTTTTAGAGATGTTCAGGACCAGTTTATTACTGGCCACCCATTCCAAAACAGACTGCAACTCTTTGTTAAGGGTTTCAGTGACTTCATTAGCTGTGGTTGCTAATGCATTTATGGTTGAATCATCAGCATTTGTTTAATGCCAGTGGCAGGTCATTACACCAGAATTTACATGTTTGACATTAGAGAAGCTTCCATTAAAAGAAAACCCTCTAAGTTCTATTAGATAGATAGCTCTGAATCCACGATATGGCAGAGGTTGAAAAGCCATAACACAAGTTCTCAACAACAGGTTATGGTCAATAATATCAAAGGCCGCACTGAAATCTAACAGTACAGCTCCCACAATCTTCGTATCAATTTCTTTCAACAAATCATCAGTCATTTGTGTCAGTGCAGTACATGTTGTGTGGTCTTCTCTATAAGCATGCTGAAAGTCTGTCACGACTAAGACATGAAAAATAACCCAAGGCTTACGTACTCTTCAATAAAGCTGAGAAAAACTGAGTAGTACCATTATGTAACCGACTGCTATCAAAACCTGGTCATCAGTACGCCACACTCCAGAGTAGGGCTAACCCCATTTAGTCGACTGCTGTAAAAAGGCTTTATTTTTTATTTGACTCTCTGGTACGCTTATAATTTATTTTGTGTTGTTTACATTGTTCCAAACGGTCAGAGAAATTATATTGTCATCTAACAGCACCTGTTTGGCACACATAATATGCAAGCAGCGCTTGCTCCTTACCTTCTTTTTCTTGATCTCCAGTATTTTCATCAACTAGTCAAATTTATTCCACACATCTGACTTCCCCTTTACCTCCTGAGCAACCAGTAAACATGGCCCCATTTCGAGTTTATTTGTCATGTCCTCTACATCCATTTTGCCGTCACGTGTTACGGTGTTCAGAGTTTGTTATAACCAATTTATTGATGTGATTATGATATGCTACAGGTCAGGCCCTTTTGGTCACGTGCATGCGATGCATACATGTGTCACGTAAAGAGAACAAGGGTTGAGAGAATAGGGAATGTTTTTCCTAAACAAATGAGGGATTTCAGTAACATAACTTTCAGTCAGAAATGGCTGCTAATTATGTTGCAGCTTCAGCAACACGGACAGCGGGATAAATACTATTGATGTTCTGTGGTGGTCGCTGCAGCAGGGAGGAGAGAGAGACAACGGGTGCTAGTCTGAGCCTGGCCCGGCACAATCAAATCAATTGCGGTCTGATTCCCTCTAGTCATTTGTGCATCTTAATTATTTCATCAAACACGCTCACTGCATATAGTTGATTTGATAAAAACACATAGGATGTGTCTATATATGGAAAAATACACGTTTTAAAATTTTGAACAAGTCGGGGACAGCCCTACTCCAGAGTCAACCATACCACTGGACCAAAAAGCTATCTTCCACTCTGAGGCAAGGGCATTTACTTTCTAGATTACCAAGGTTGATCATCAGGCAAGGCAAAGACTTGGTGCACTCCCACAGGTGTACTACCTAAATGTGTATGTTTAGCCTATAGGCCTATAGCCTAGATCAGAAGCTAGAGATTTCCAGTTCCTTAGAATTTCATAGTGATTGTGGTTGAAATGAATGAGGAAAACTCCTTCATAGTTTGAGCAAAGCAAACCTGCAGACAGAGAAAAGAAAGGAGAAATCACTAAAGACTTTGTAGTTAGCAGCAGCAGTGTTAGATGGAGTTCTCTCCCGGAGGCAGCAGCGACGCGGCCCCTGCTTTCACCTGCTCGGGTGTGATAAAAACTCTCCACTTATCTAGTTCCGGCGAGGGGATAAATGCTGCTCGTTAAGAGAGGGACACTGACGTGCATCGCTATTCCACACGAGGCTCCTCTCTCTCTCTCCTGGGGGTCTGTCACTGTGTGGTACCCTGTTATATTACAGGAGAGTGAGGGGAAACAGGAGGCTTTTAAGAGCTTTTAGATGCAACGGTCACACTTTTAGCAATCAACACGGGATGGAAGCAGCCATCACTTATTCATTCACTTCTTTTTCAGGTTAAAATTAAAGCTAGTCCCATAGGAACAGCACAGCACACTGGCTCCTGCTCATATGTAGCTCAGCGGTTGGCTGACTGATGCTGGCTGGCTGCTATGTTTGAGCTTTATTGAGACTGCCTACTAAACTGGCTGATGCTAGCTGAGAATATTCCTCTACCCAGACAGCTTGGCAACACTGGGCAAATGGTCAAACTGCTCCTCTCACTAGTCATTCCAGACAGTAGGGCTAGACTGTGTGTCCAGTCTGGTGTCCCCAGAGCTGTCCCTTGCCGGTAACATGATCCCACTTCATTCACACTGAGGGGCTCCTTAGGATCCTGCCAAAGTGTAAAATAGAGCCTCTTCCCTTGCCAGCTGTATACTATCAGAGTTGAGAGCGTTTAAACATTTGAATTTGAAAGGGCTCAAAAAATACTGAGGGAGAAAAAAAAAGAAAAACACATCTGCTAGACTGGAACACAAAAATACTTTTTTTTTTAAGCGCACAGCACAACAGTGTGGCAAAGGAACATTGACAGCAGACTATTTCATCTGGGGAGAATAATCCTTTTTCCACATTCGATTTTCCTCTTAGTTCCAGAATGCTAGAAGTGGATCTGAGGAAATTAGATGAATAAACAGCTGAAGGCAAAATAGCTAAAGGATTATCCTTAAAAAGGAGGGATATGTAAAAAAAAAAAAAAAAAACGAAAAAGTAAGTGGTTGCCACCTATGAAAAACAAATGCCTTTTGTTGAAGACAAACGCCTAACTTTAAAACAAGTGGTTGACAAGAGCTGTGGCTGGTAGAAATGTCTCCCAGACAGTCCCAAGCCTGTTAAATGAGCACATCTACCCAGTCTCCAAGCTCTCCGCTGATGAATCCCTCAGTTTGCAGGAAGTCAAGAGTATGTGTGACAGTGGAGAGAACTGTTGAGGCAAAGCATAATCCTGAGAGGAGAGAGCTGCATGAAGACAGGCTCAGATTTAGACATAGGCCATCAATTTCATTAAAGCGCTGTGACACTGGGGGAACTTTGAGATGCTAAAGAGCACGCTCTGGCAGTGTGCCTCCACACAACTCTGGGTAATGAAGACGGAGCACGGCCAGGGAGGGAGGGCGGGACTGGCTCCCACAGCGACACCATGGCAGCAGCTCAACTCTCTACCACGAAGCACAGTAGCCACGCTAAACAGGTTTACACACACACAGCTGGTGCACGAGACTCACCGCCGCACAGAACAGCTTATCCGCCCAGCGTTATCATTGGTCCACTCCTAGTCAACAAAGGCTTTAAAGAATGGTCAGATACGAACAGTCGAACACACCTGAGGACAGGAGCCAAATGAGTTGCTGTTTTAGCTGTCCACCTGCTAGCTGGCTATAGACGGGTTAGCTGACAACTTCACAAAAACAATGTGCACGCTTCAATGGGGCAGAAGGCCGTGTTGTTGTGATTCTGGATGGCCAGATAGCTAGCAACAATGACAAGAAGCTGCCATGTGGGAATCATTGGGGGCTCTTTTCAGCTAGTTTTATATTGATACCATGTCTTGTTTTGAGGTGTTTTTACTGATGTCACGTCTATGCTAATACGGCTAAAATTCGCTAGATAGCTAACCAACAACTGTAACGATGTATTTGAGAGACAACAAGCTCATTGTGCAAATTTATTTTTGTTTTCAATAAATATATATAGTTCACATGTTGTTAACAATCTAAGCCAACCCTGTCTGTTTTTCCTCATAGTTGCCCACGCGTCGGTTTTGTTGCTAAACAACCAACCTGTCTATAACCTCATGAGCAAGGAGACTACTAAGTCACCATACAAAAAACATGTTCAAAAGAGATTGGCTGAGATGGCCGGTTCCTTTCAGAGATTCTCACAGCTGTTGATGTGTTAGCCTAATACTTGAGAAGCTATTTTAAAACACCATTAAGAAATGTATGGCTGTGTTTGATATGAAGGGGACACTCCGTGCTTCACAGCTCTGGGAATAATTACCTGAAGAGAGGAGCTCATACAGTGCTACTGCTGGGGTAATGGTCCCACAGTAAAAACACACACACACAGAGACACATTGTATTGTCATGGTGGCCCCAGCAGGGGCCACACCCGGCATGCCATGACATGTTCTTGAACGAGTCAAGGAGAAAATATTCAGAGAGATTTACACTAGCTTTTCTTAGCCCTCCCCCCAACAAATAGACTAATGATAGCAGCGGTCTAGACTGTGGCACACTGATGGGCAGAAACACAGGGGCTGGTGGGCTTTGTAATGTGAGAACAAGGGAAGAAGATTAATCAAATCAGGAAACAGAGCGGCCTTGTATGAAAACAAAACAGAGCACGCTCAGATTGCCTCCATCAACCACCATACATTGGCATGACATCTCCTATGCATTGTCCCACACAGCCTATTAACTTGCAATACCAGTTGAATAAAGCATAAGAGTAGACAGAAATGCAATTATTTGACTAAAGATACGGCTCATTGTATATGGCTCAACTTGGCAAGGGCTGGTATTTCTGAGAAGTGATACACAAAATATCAACAAAATTACACAACACTATCATGCAAAACAGCCTTTAGTTTAATTGAAATGTTTGGTTAAAGAACAAGGTTAGTTCTCATTTGAATATTTGATAGGGCCGGGATGATACCAGTATGGCGATACTTGTTAGTACCGTGGCAAGGAAACAAAACACGAAGCGGATTTAACTGCTTTAGGAAAACAGCCCTAATGTTGGAAACAAACATCATTATGTTGTCATCCAGAGTCACATGTATTTATTTTCCAAGCTATGGCACAACTTAAATACAGCAGATTGTTAAAGGACCAAATAGGTTTGTCTGCTTCCTGTTTTCATTTTAGCCATGGAAAAAATATTGTGATACTGGTTTCGTCACAGCCCTAGTAATTGCAACACTGAAAGTTTCTAAGAAACGAAGTTCCAACAAAGTGGATTTATTCACAATTTAAAAATCCCCAGATAATTTAAAACTTAATGAGAATGGGACGTCTTTTGCTCTCTATTAGTACGATCTACAGTTTCAGGGGATATGCCTTCCAGTGATCCTCAGTTCTCATCATCAGTTGTTAAATCTCAAAGGGAAATATTTAGCCTGTTGTGAGACCCTTGTACAAACCCACTCTAGCCCAGCCTACAGCAGCCAAAGCTGCCACAGGATAAACTGAATCAACAGGGTAAAGGTCAACTCAGAGGCTGTTGGTTGGAGATCGAGTATGGCAGGCACACCACAGTCCCATCAGTTGTCAGACCACATACAACTCCAATGGATTTTCTTCATTGAGAAAACCCATTGGAGGAATGTACAACTAACTGTTACCATGGCACAGCCGTGCCTCTTAATTTCCTTTCCATATCACACCATGTCTGTGTGTAGGGTCACTGTCCGGAGGAAGGAAGGAGGGGCATGTGAGGACTGTGACCCCAGTGGGCCTCTGAAAACAAGGCCACTGCTGGATATGCCAGGATAAGGAAGTGTTCATGACATTATAAAAAATAAAAAAAAGGCAGAATTAGCAAGTCGTCATTAACCTAACTTTTTGTGGCTGCTAGATGAGGGAGGAAATTAATGCTAAACCCTATGGAATATTCAAATCGAGATACAATATAGGCCTATGCCTAGCCAATACAAGAATGTTGTTTGCCTAGTCAAACCATTTGAATAGTGTTGCAAGTCACTGACTTTGAATTAGTTGGCAGGGTAAAGGACTAAGAGGACTAACACTATTTGCAAGATAAAATGTAGGCTACTCCTTATTTGTATGTTGCTGGAATGTACCTGCTAGCCCAAATTACAGGAGCTGTCAATGACAAGTAGTGCCTGTGGGCTTCATTCTGTAGGCTAAGTCAATAGTATTTCAGTGTTTTCATCCTCACTCACGGAGGTGCCAAGCTTGACAGGCTAGAACCCCTTGACAGGAACAGAGGAAGAGGAAACAGCTTTCGTTATGATGACTCACCCTTCCCATACATTACCATGCTGGGTAAAGGAAGGTTGTTTGACAGGCCAGAGGACTCAGGGCTCCACCACTTGTTCTCCTGGCTGCGCTTGAACCATACAACACTATGAGTGATGGGTAAACCACTAGCCTACATCCCTGACAAAAAGACATCCAGCCATTGACTATTGAGGGGCGGAAATAACATGGCATTGGTGGGTACTGTTGTGTGGACCAATGTCATGTCCACTGTCCGGTGGTCCCTGTGGCTAGCCGCAGCCTTTGACCACTGAGGAGCTACTAATCAGATGGGCAGTGGTGGCAGCAGATGTTTTTGGACAAATACGCTTTTGTGTTGGGTCTGAGAGCCACAGTGCTGTATGGGCAATTGTCAAGGGAGGGGTCTGAAGCACAAAAGCACGATGTACAGTGCCTTGCAAAAGTATTCATCCACCTTGGCGTTTTTCCTATTTTGCTGCATTACAACCTGTAATTTATATTGATTTTTGTTTGGATTTCATGTAATGGACATACACAAAAGTCCAAATTGGTGAAGTGAAATGAAAAAAATTACTTGTTTCAAAAAATTATACAAAATAAATTACGGAAAAGTGGTGCGTGCATTTGTATTCACCCCCTTTGCTATGAAGATCTGGTGCAACCAATTACCTTCAGAAGTCACATAATTAGCCTAGTTAAATAAAGTCCACCTGTGTGCAATCTAAGTGTCACATGATCTGTCACATGATCTCAGTATATATACACACACACCTGTTCTGAAAGGCCCCAAAGTCTGCAACACCACTAAGCAAGGGGCACCACCAAGCAAGCAGCTCCATGAAGACCAGAGGAGCTCTCCAAACAGGTCAAGGACAAAGTTGTGGAGAAGTACAGATCAGGGTTGGGTTATAAAAAAATATCTGAAACTTTGAACATCCCACGGAGCACCATTAAATCCATTATTAAAAAATTGAAAGAATATGGCACCACAACAAGCCTGCCAAGAGAGGGCCGTCCACCAAAACTCACGGGCCAGGCAAGGAGGGCATTAATCAGAGGCCAAAGATAACCCTGAAGGAGCTGCAAAGCTCCACAGTGGAGATTGGAGTATATGTCCATAGGACCACTTTAAGCCGTACAATCCACAGAGCTGGGCTTTATGGAAGAGTGGCCAGAAAAAAGCCATTGCTTAAAGAAAAAAATAAGCAAACATGTTTGGTGTTCACCAAAAGGCATGTGGGAGACTCCCCAAACATATGGAAGAAGGTACTCTGGTCAGATGAGACTAAAATTGAGCTTTTTGGCCATCAAGGAAAACGCTATGTCTGGCGCAAACCCAACACCTCTCATCACCCCGAGAACACCATCCCCACAGTGAAGCATGGTGGCAGCATCATGCTGTGGGGATGATTTTCATCAGCAGGGACTGGGAAACTGGTCAGAATTGAAGGAATGATGAATGGCGCTAAATAAAAGGGATATTCTTGAGAGAAACCTGTTTCAGTCTTCCAGAGATTTGAGAATGGGACGGAGGTTCACCTTCCAGCAGGACAATGACCCTAAGCAACACTCGAGTGGTTTAAGGGGAAACATTTTAATGTCTTGGAATGGCCTAGTCAAAGTCCAGACCTCAATCCAATTGAGAATCTGTGGTATGACTTAAAGATTGCTGTACACCAGCGGAACCCATCCAACTTGAAGGAGCTGGAGCAGTTTTGCCTTGAAGAATGGGCAAAAATCCCAATGGCTAGATGTGCCAAGCTTATAGAGACATACCCCAAGAGACTTGCAGCTGTAATTGCTGCAAAAGGTGGCTCTACAAAGTATTGACTTTGGGGGGGGGGGGGTGAATAGTTATGCACGCTCAAGTTGTTTTTTTTGTCTTATTTCTTGTTTGTTTCACAATAAAAAATATTTTGCATCTTCAAAGTGGTAGGCACGTTGTGTAAATCAAATGATACAAACCCCCCAAAAATCAAATGTAATTCCAGGTTGTAAGGCAACCAAATAGGAAAAATGCCAAGGCGGGGTGAATACTTTCGCAAGCCACTGTAGCTAGTAGGGCTGGGAATTGCCAGGGACCACACAATATGATATTAGCACGATACTTAGGTGCCGATACGATACTGCGATTTTATTGCGATTTCATGTACCAAACATATTGCTCACTATATGTCTGCTGCAGAGAGACGAGAGAGCATGAGAAAATTAGTTTTAATCAGTCAGGGAAATAAGTGCTGAAAACATGTTGGCTCACCATTTAAAAAGGAAGATGGAGAACAAGCTATAGGATGAAAAATACCAGAGTTTTGGCGCAGGTACAGCTGACGCTGCCTGCAGTAGCAAAACAAAGCACAATTAACTATCTACCCCCCCCCCACACCCCCCATCACTAGTAGCTAGGTACAATGTTCCTCCTCATTCCATGCATGCTTAGAAGAAGTTCATCTGAACTACTGTACAGGCTGTGGGGTCCATTGCTCACGTGATGCTAAAATAATTATGAAGCAGCTATTATGGCTCACACAGCACAATTTCTGCACATAGAACTAGGTTAGCCTATTGTGGAAAGTCACATCAGTGGCCAAAGGAGATTGTGATGTGAAGGCATGTTTCTATGGGCTGGGGGCTCAGCACAAAATGATAACTAGACTAGGCCCACACACACAAATTATACTACTACACACATACACATCTAAAAACATTGCGGTTTTGAGTAGATTTCTTCATTCTAATCTTACTCAACATCCACTTGAATATGATGCAGAGAGAAAAGAAACAAAAGTCAGTGCAGGCTAGAAGTCTGACTGTGTTAACAAGCAAAGAGCCTAATGAAGTCAGAACTGAATGTGATTCTGCTTACAGCTCCCAGCTGAAAGAGATACTGCTGTGAAAATAATAGTGATGACACTGGAACACGATTAAAGGACCATCGCCGAGCAGCTTAACACAGGAACCATTTTCAGGTCAATGTTTGTTTACTATTGTCTTTCAGGAAACTGCAAGTCAAAACACTAGTGGTAGAACCATGCACTCTGAATAAGCCAGACAAACTGACAGGGAATGTAATAACACAGTCATTATAGAAATACAAATGTCAGGCACCATGTCACAAGTCTCAGAATGAACAAACTAGCCAACCATTTCACAGTTTCTCCACAAAAGGAAGCAGCAGAGGAAACGGTGCTTCAACAAACCAATGTGGTGAGTCTGATAAACAATGACTGGTAGGTCCCTGTCAGTAAAACATCACTGGTAATCTTTATTGATTGTTTATGCTTGGCTACAGATTTCAGTTTACTCAATTGTTGCAATTGTTGCTTGATTGTCTTCAGAGGGCCTAGGCCTAATTCGACTAGTACATATTAAAGCAAGAAGCTTAAAATGGGACTGGAGAGAACAAATAGGCCTGCTTATAAGATTAATACAAATGCCTCAACACAAAAACCATTCAGCATCCATTTTGCTGAGGTCCACAATACTGTCAACCAGGAAACCTATGACATTCCAACAGCAGTGACATCACCTCTAAAAGGTCATGTTTTTTTTTATTTTTATCTTTACTCCCTCCCTGTGTTTTTCCAACCATTCACACACACCCACACGACACACAGCAAAGCACCCAATTCCTGTCAGTGCAGTGACCCATGTTTTTAATCTTACAGTGCATGTTGGTGGTGCACACACTACTCTGTCTGCACACCCTGGGATGGAACAGAACGGAAACAGCTCCGCCCATCATGTCACTGAGTTCACACTACTGCAGCGACACACACTACGACCAGCTGAGAGCGGGAGTGTCTTTATTGAAAGTCCCTGGAATGTTGCAACCCTACAGTACATGCACTACAATAAGAGTACGATGCAATGCAGCTGTGGGTTAATCATGGCTTATTCAGAGGAGGTTTACATTCGGAGCAAAAATACTATTGTGTGAATCACATTTCCTCCTAAGGTGAAGAAATATCATATTGCCTTGGGTTTCAATACTACACTACCACTAGACAAACTCCCCTGTACTTCATACATAGGGCCTATTTGTTTATAGGCTGTATATTAGGCTACACCTGAAACATGGAAAAGGTGCCCTTGAGCAGTGAAAATCCAATTAAGCGATCTCTGACCTTGGTTGGCAATACACCAGACAAGAACACTAGGATTTTCACAACTTGGAAAATACACCGAAAATAAGAATGTTGACAACAAAGAGGGCGAGATGGGGGAGTGGTATGGGGAAATGAGATACAGTGGGGAAAAAAAGTATTTAGTCAGCCACCAATTGTGCAAGTTCTCCCACTTAAAAAGATGAGAGAGGCCTGTAATTTTCATCATAGGTACACGTCAACTATGACAGACAAAATGAGAAATAAAAATCCAGAAAATCACTTTGTAGGATTTTTAATGAATTTATTGGCAAATGATGGTGGAAAATAAGTATTTGGTCAATAACAAAAGTTTCTCAATACTTTGTTATATACCCTTTGTTGGCAATGACACAGGTCAAACGTTTTCTGTAAGTCTTCACAAGGTTTTCACACACTGTTGCTTGTATTTTGGCCCATTCCTCCATGCAGATCTCCTCTAGAGCAGTGATGTTTTGGGGCTGTCGCTGGGCAACACAGACTTTCAACTCCCTCCAAAGATTTTCTATGGGGTTGAGATCTGGAGACTGGCTAGGCCACTCCAGGACCTTGAAATGCTTCTTACGAAGCCACTCCTTCGTTGCCCGGGCGGTGTGTTTGGGATCATTGTCATGCTGAAAGACCCAGCCACGTTTCATCTTCAATGCCCTTGCTGATGGAAGGAGGTTTTCACTCAAAATCTCACGATACATGGCCCCATTCATTCTTTCCTTTACACGGATCAGTCGTCCTGGTCCCTTTGCAGAAAAACAGCCCAAAAGCATGATGTTTCCACCCCCATGCTTCACAGTAGGTATGGTGTTCTTTGGATGCAACTCAGCATTCTTTGTCCTCCAAACATGACGAGTTGAGTTTTTACCAAAAAGTTATATTTTGGTTTCATCTGACCATATGACATTCTCCCAATCCTCTTCTGGATCATCCAAATGCACTTCAGACGGGCCTGGACATGTACTGGCTTAAGCAGGGGGACACTTCTCGCACTGCAGGATTTGAGTCCCTGGCGGCGTAGTGTGTTACTGATGGTAGGCTTTGTTACTTTGGTCCCAGCTC
Source organism: Coregonus lavaretus (assembly GCF_964263955.1). Classification (NCBI taxonomy): domain Eukaryota; kingdom Metazoa; phylum Chordata; class Actinopteri; order Salmoniformes; family Salmonidae; genus Coregonus; species Coregonus lavaretus. Next base: position 7,333,231 of record NC_139991.1, on the reverse strand, counting down.
TCTGCAGGTCATGCACTAGGTCCCCCCGTGTGTTTCTGGGATTTTTGCTCACCGTTCTTGTGATCATTTTGACCCCACGGGGTGAGATCTTGCGTGGAGCCCCGGATTGAGGGAGATTATCAGTGGTCTTGTATGTCTTCCATTTCCTAATAATTGCTCCCACAGTTGATTTCTTCAAACCAAGCTGCTTACCTATTGCAGATTCAGTCTTCCCAGCCTGGTGCAAGTCTACAATTTTGTTTCTGGTGTCCTTTGACAGCTCTTTGGTCTTGGCCATTGTGGAGTTTGGAGTGTGACTGTTTGAGGTTGTGGACAGGTGTCTTTTATACTGATAACAAGTTCAAACAGGTGCCATTAATACAGGTAACGAGTGGAGGACAGAGGAGCCTCTTAAAGAAGAAGTTACAGGTCTGTGAGAGCCAGAAATCTTGCTTGTTTGTAGGTGACCAAATACTTATTTTCCACCATAATTTGCAAATAAATTCATTAAAAATCCTACAATGGGATTTTCTGGATTTTTTTTTCTCAATTTGTCTGTCATAGTTGACGTGTACCTATGATGAAAATTACAGGCCTCTCTCATCTTTTTAAGTGGGAGAACTTGCACAATTGGTGGCTGACTAAATACTTTTTTTCCCCACTGTAGCTACCAGCAGAGTGCACTTTATCTGATTGGATGAGTCAAGGAGAATCCTTTGTGGCCACATACTGTATGAAGTGTGATACCAATGGAGAAAAAAATATCTAAAGTTAGGGGCATATTTTGCCCATTGACTTGTTTTGGAAAAGATTGGGGCAGCTTTTCCTGTCAAGAGCCTTCTGGGGCAAATATGGAAAACCTAGGGTCAAAAATGCACAAAGCCCCTCTGCCCCAGTGTATTTCTGACACTGACATTGCACATCTTGAATACAGTCAATAATATTTGCCTTTGTTAGTTTGTGAGTGTGACTATACTAGAATGCTGCTCTGTATGCTTCAAACTAACAAAATACAATATCAAGTGTTTTTATAACAATGTCAATTGTGGAGACTCATTGAAGTTTAATATTTGGACATGCGAGGGGAAATATAATCCAGGATTACATATTTTTCCACAACCCCACATTCTGAAAGGCTTTGCTATGCCTCCCTGACAAGCCACTGTGTATTACCAAAGCACAGGACTCAGTGCAACTCCTGATGGCTCCAAAACACTGTTTTATTCTCCACATACAAACAAGGCCTTTAGGCAGTCGCTCTCTCTCTATGAGTCTCGCTGACATCTTCTAATTTTCTCTTGGCAAATGCTCTCCAATACATTAAAATGTCAGGGGAAGTCACACACCCCATGTAATGTCTGGGTGAAACAGCAGAATGGGAGATAATGAAGCCGGTGTGTGGAGTCCCACAGCGTTAGTGAAAAGACAGCATCTCAACAGGTGAAGAGAATATGATCCGTTGGAACATAGGGATGTTCCTAGTTAATTAACATGGTTGCCTACTCTACTTCCTCTTTAGAAATGACGGCTTTTGGATCAGGACCAGCTGATAATGTTTATCTCAGCAAGAACAGATTAGCCAGATCTCCTGCTTCCCCTCTTTGAATAATTAATTTCCAACCCTGGAAACATATTTGAGTCAAAAGGGAAGAATCTGTTACGGCAAACCCTAACAAATCATTAATATCCACCCATGAATCAAGTCCATGGTTTCAATCACATTCAATATTAATCTGCGTGTGGCATCTGGCATTCAATTATAGATTTTGAAACCCAATCCTGATAATATAATTTGCCTTTCCAGTAAAATGAATAAGATTATACACTGAGTGTAGAAAACATTAAGAACACCTGCTCTTTCCATGACATAGGTGAATCTAGGTGAAAGCTATGATCCCTTATTGATGTCACTTGAAATCACTTCAAATCAGTGTAGATGAAGGGAGGAGACAGGTTAAAGAAGGATTTTTAAGCCTTGATACAAGTGAGACATGGATTGTGTATGTGTGCCATTCAGAGGGTGAATGGGCAAGACAAAATATTTAAGTGCGTTTGAACGGGTTATGGTAGTATGTGCCAGGCACACCGGTTTGAGTGTGTGAAGGGTTTCACGCTCAAAAGTTTCCCCTGTGTATCAAAAATGGTCCATCACCCAAAGGCCATCCAGCCAACTTGACACAATGCCTTCGACACCTTGTAGAGTCCATGCCCCGTGCAACTCAATATTGTTCCTAATGTTTTGTCCACTCAGTGTCCAACGATCTGAGGTTCTGAGCATATAGCCTAAGCCTAGATGACATGAATTGCTATAGTGGTGACAAATTTAATCCCAAACTCTCCATTTGAGTAAAAATCTGTGCTTTTAAAATTGCGTTCGGAGTGGACATGTCTTCTTAGTTTATGAAAGACCATTGTCATGGTCCTCCAAGATAAATCTGCTTCCTCAGTAAACCTTTGATTTCCATTCACACGAGGCTGTGCTGGGTCTGGCTCATATCCTCTTTTCCACAGACAGCAAACATCGTGGTAACCCATCACTGACTCTGGGCGGCATCATCTCTGCTCACAAGCTCTCAGTTGGCAGCAAACACTCTCTTAAGGACACACCAGGGAACATGTGCCTCAAACAGAGCTCTGCTGCTGCTGCTCTGTTTAGTTCTGCCATTAGTCTGATAGCCCTGACATCAAAATGACTGTATCTGACTCAACTCAACATCTGGCCCATGTCAGGTGAACTAATTCGATGCTGAAGGCATTGTTTAAAGCATTTATTAATTATTTACGCCCTTCAAGTGAACCGTGATCAGACATTGTAGGGTAGGTAAAACCAATATGGCGTAACATTGAGTTGCTTCACGAATCAAACCACATCAGAAGAGTCTTCACCCTAAGGACAGTTGAAGACAGAGAGGAAGGATGTACTTTTAGAGAGGAAGGATGTACTTTTACAGTATTAGAATTTGAGCGTATGCCCCAGTCTCTTGTATGGATTGGAGTCATTACTGTACTAAAAGACAAATAGGCAAATGAAAGGCTCAAACTTGGCAGTCATAAATAACATAACTGAGTCAACAAACACCCAAAAAGTATGATTAATGCAAATTAGTGGGAATATTAGCTCATCAAGGAGAGCCAGGAGACATGGTTCATTCTACTTTATTAGCTAATGAGAGTTAGTCAAGTGGAATAAACAAACAAAAGAATTAACTATGATGATAAATTATGCACTAGTCATTTCAATATTGGGACTTGACAACACAATAACAATTTATGAGGCGAAAACGAAATCCAAGTCCTGATCATTTAAATCAGACCTAGCCATCTCTGAAACAACACTTCATCTGCAGTGGAATGTTTCCGTTTCCATCGTTTTAACAAACAAACAGGACACCAGTGGGGAAACACAGGGGAGCTCAATGCTCAGGGGGCACAGGGGAACACAAGGCCCACAGCAGCTTCAGGCAGATCAATTACTCACTTTGTGTTGACACACACACACTAGTGAAAACACAGACTGTCAAAACAGGTAAAAACAGACCCTGCATCTGTCTTTTTGCCCATGGCAAACGGGAGAGGGAAATGAAAAATGCATTCGATGTCAGACAGATGAGGCGTATAGTCAACTCAGCAGTAGTCCGACCCAGATGGAGTGGGACCTTAACAGGGTGAGGAATAATGATGAAGTCAAACGTTTGATGGCATGTTTATGAAATAGCCTACATGAGTCAGTAAAGGTCTATTCTAATGTATGCTACTACATCACAGGGGACATCCTGTCCATATTTGTCATGTTTTCAGGAGATCTGAGTGCTGAATGTATCCAAATCAGCTTAGAATGACGATGAAAATATGGATCACTAACTACATATAGCCTACCATAGAAATCAAGTAATATCTGCATCAGAGCCATAGAGATCTAGCTAACCTGTGTACAAATAAAATACAAAAAGAAAAGTCAGTGAGTGGGCATATCATGAGAATGACACATGTCAAGTAAAAATTGCAATTTACCTCGTCACCATGTGTGATTAGCCTTTTCCTTTCTGTCGAAATAGCTAGCAAATTCTGTACGTTAGCATTTCATCACTTTGCCAGCAAACATCTATACAAATCTGCTAACTAGCTACTAGACCAGGGGTTCCCAAACGTTTACTGCATGATACCCTAAATTGACACTAGAATATACAGGACCCAATTTGGAAAAAGTATATCCCCTAACGTTAGTTAATGCTGTGTGTTCATATTCACTCAATTGTAGGTCCTGCTGGCTATCCAGAGAACTATGAAAGCGCATTCTAATAGTGTATGCGATTTTAGTTGACACTAAAAGGTTGTATTCTATACCCAGTTGAAGAGAAAAAATGTTATTTTAGAGAAAAACATTTCTTAATTTGTTTGATAAGATCACAGATTCTCAGGGGACCCCATTTCAAGTTTGGGAACCACTGTACTAGACCTCTCAGAACTAACAGTGCGTGACTGAAACTGCAGCGATGGGGACTATGTTGATGCTAGGTAACTTTTAGTAAACATTACATTCTAGATAGTTGAGAATGTCTTATTTTTAAGAAGAATATCCACCACAGTTACATTCTTATTTCACTTCGGTGGATCTTTCGTAGGCTCTAGCAGGCTCTCTCGATATAGTCCTAGCTGAACCATAACTGTAAAAAAACAAGAGCTGAACAGTCACCCCTCCCAGCTAGGTAACGTTGCTAGCCTAGTTCGCTTGCTACCATTTCCTCAATCCGATTAGCGAGCTAGCAAGCTAGCGATTAAACACTTTCCTTGCTGTATGAATCAGAATGCCAAAACTTACCTTTAATAGTCCATATGCAATTAAACAACAGCAAGAGTTGTATCAAGACCATATCGATTAAATTCATTGTTAGTACATTGACACCGCGAATGCTTTACTGTTTCGATTTACAGTTCTTAAAGGCGCAGTCCGCGCTCTGTTTATGGCAGTACCTTTACAACCGCCTTTCACCGCTTGTCTCCAACCGCCTGACGTCAGGCGCAGGCAGAGTACTAGTCCCTCCTACCTCACTAGCGCAACTAAACCTGCTTGCTTTTATTTGATAGGGCCCCTTATATTTGTTGAAAACAACAATTCAAGTGCAATAAATTCAACAGTGACAAACCAAGCCACTCTTCAATATCAAGTTAGCCTATGAATTAATATTTTTGATTTATTAGGATCCCCATTAGACAACGCCAATGGCGACAGCTAGTCTTACTGGGGTCCAACATATAACGAAAAATACATTACAGACAAAATACTTTACAATTTACATACATTTAAAAACATTAACATGTAGTGTGTGTGTGCATCTATCAGTTACACATACATGTCAGTACATACACACAACAAGTAGGTCATATGGGGGAGAGGCGTTGTGCCATGAGGGGTTGGTTTATTTGTTTTTTGAAACCAGGTTTGCTGTTCAATTGCGCTATATAAGATGGAATGGAGTTCCATGCACTCATGGCTCTGTATAATACAATATCATGTATTGACAATAATGCATTTGTATTGGACAGAGTTTTAGAAATATCCCTGTACCCTGATTTAATGGAATATGATTTCAGTACTGAATACAGTATATCACTACAGTAGATTCCACTGTAAAATGTCAATGTATATATGAATTTGGGGGAAACATTTTCTAAAATTCAAGGAACAATCAATATCGAGGTGTGTGGCCCCACATGCATTTGCACTGCTCAGAGACAGCTATTTGTGTTGAATTTGTGAATTAGTTGAATGTGCCTGCATAACATTACATTTTACATATTTAGCAGACGCTCTTATCCAGAGCGACTTACAGTTTAGTGAATACATATTTTTTTATTTTTTTTATACTTGCCCCCCGTGGTAATCGAACCCACAACCCTGGCGTTGCAAACGCCATGCTCTATCAACTGAGCTACATCCCTGCCGGCCATTCCCTCCCCTACCCTGGACGACGCTGGGCCAATTGTGCACCGCCCATGAGTCTCCCGGTCGCTGCCGGCTGCGACAGAGCTTGGATTCAATCAGGATCTCTAGTGACACAGTTAGCACTGCGATGCAGTGCCTTAGACCACTGCGCCACTCAGGAGAATCATGTCCTGGCTACCTACACCTGCCCTGCACTTGCTTGTTGTCTGCACTTGTCTCTGCACTGATCGTCTTTGTTGAGATTCCCTAAAAACACGCCACTTCCATACAGCTACGACCTGAGGTGACTTTTTTGTAGCAGGTTAGGAGAACTTACGCAGCAGGTTAGGAGAATTAACGTAGCAGGTTAGAATAATTAGGTTAGGGTTAGGAAAGGGTTAAGGTTAGCAAAAATGCTATCTTTGTTACCCTTGTCATACACAACACCAACTATTGACTGAAAAAAATGTGTATCTCTTATTTCCCATTTGACACACTGTACATCAGACATACAACGTTGACCTATTCACTGTGTAGCTTCTGCCACTGTGTGGCTAAAAAAATACACTACACTGACTGTATTGGAAACCTCAAAACAACTTGTCAGTCTGCTGCTGCTACCAGATTCAAGGTGATGAAGACCCACGCGCCTCTTCCTTCTCTGCACACATTATTTTTTACTTTCGTTTATTTGGTTAGTCTTTTTTTAACTGCAGTGTTGGTTAAGGGCTTGTAAGTAAGCATTTCACGGTAAGGTCTACACCTGTTGTATTCGGCGCATGTGACAAATACAATTTGATTTGACACACACATAGTAATATTAGTTCAGCCTGTAGGATTCTATCCATATAAAAATAAAAATAAATTAGCAAGGCAACAGTAAACATGTCGTCCCCACGAATGATGCATCACCCATCCCCCCCCCCCCCCCCCGCGTCGTCCCCACGAATGATGCAGCACCCATCTCCCCCGTCCCCACGAATGATGCATCACCCCCCCCCCCCCCCCCCCCCCCCCCGCATTGGGCCAATCAGTGTAATTTTGAAAATGCCAGATCTCCATGGCAAGACGCATCATTCACCCAAGTTTTGTCAAAATCGGGCCAGTGCTGTCTGAGATATAGCATGTGACGAACATATGAATGTACAGACGGAGACAGATCCACAGTCTCCTCTGTGATTTCATCGTGGGGGACAATGAATATGAATGTAAAAATGACAGGAAACCATGACGAGAAAGCATGTGCAATTTGTTGCAAACGGAATAAAAGTTTACACAGCACACACAAATTATGAAAAACAGAGCACTCAATTCTCCTGTTATTCTCTACTGCCTCTCTTTGGCCTGAAGAGGCATTTCTTCCAGAACTCTGTGGGCTCTTCTCCAGTGACGTCACTGGCAGAGATGTCATGGCGTCTGTGGGGCTGAAGCTGGAGCTGCAATTAAGCTAGCTAAAAGCTGTCGACAGTGTGTAAATCGAAATGGAGAAAAATGCAAATCTGCATCGAGATGTTGGAGGAAGTACTCTATGTGCTACTATTGCAGGAGAAATGGGCGATATTAAAACAGTTGGCGGAATGAAGGGAGTGACCGATACGTGCAAGAATAGTGAGCGTTCTCTCAGTACTTTGGGTAGTTGTACTACTAGCTCCAGTAGTGCTCCTAGCACTGCTAGTAATGCAATCTCCAGTGTTGAGAAATTAGATATGCCAGAAATGTTTCTCCCGGTGCAAGAGAATAACATTCAATCGAGTGGTTGGTCGGAGACATTGTCCTCTGGATCTGGAGATCATTTGAGTAACGGGATGGGAAATAGCTCGCAGCTGGCTACAGGAAATAGCGAGGGTGCCACCTCAAAGTTAGTAAACAACAAAACGGATGGCGAGCCCTCCTCGATGGGGGAATCGGGGGCAAGGATTACAGATGATCAAGCTGAGGTTTCTGTTTGTGCGTCAGTTGAACCAGTGAAGCTGGCAAAACCGACACACCTATGTCCGGACAAAACAAATACGGGAAACGTCAAATGTGGAGTTGCGATTGACAATACCATATGCGAGGGTTTGCCGAGTGGGAGTGACCCGTGCATCGCGGCAGAATCTAGGAGCATCGACTCACTTGAGTCCTTCTCAAACCTCAACTCCTGTCCCAGTTTCGATCTCAACAGTGACGGGTTGGAGGACAGGGGGCTGGCCCTAACACTACAGAGCGAGTATGGGGCTGATGGAACTAAGATCCCGTGCACCAAGGACCGGGGCGCTGGCCAGTCCATATACCACATCAAGTGGATCAAGTGGAAGGAGGAAAACACACCTATCATTACCCAGAACGAGAACGGCCCATGCCCATTGCTGGCAATTATGAATGTCCTATTGCTGGCATGGAAGGTAAATGACTGACCTCATGACCGGACCTCTGAGACAAGTTTACATTTGGTGGGCATGATGCCATTTGGAACATTTCCAAATCTATTATTTGTCAATACTAAATTATTAATAGAGAGTTCATTCTGAAGCTGGTCATCATAACTACGCTATCTGTTGTATTATCAGTTTAAAATCAAAATTGAATGATCAGTAGTAAAATAAGCTATTGTCACCTGACAGAATATAGAATGCCATGAAAAGTTGAAGATTCATAAAGAATCTTCCTTCATTTGGGCAGAATTGAAGTTAAAGTTGAAATTGTACCACTCATATGCACTCATCTTTATTTTCTCTTAATACTCAATTACAGTCATTTTATGATGGAGTTTGTTGACATAAGTCACATTGACCAATTAATAATATAATATGCCATTTAGCAGACGCTTTTATCCAAAGCGACTTACAGTCATGTGCGCATACATGTTTACGTATGGGTGGTCCCAGGGATGGAACCCACTACCCTGGCGTTACAAGCGCCATGCTCTACCAATTGAGCCACAGAGGACCACAATTATACCATAGACCCAATTGTATATATTTTCCCTGTGCTGTGGCCTTGGCAGCTCAGTCACTCTCTTATAAGTAGTCTCTGACAGCGTCCAATTGAGTCCTGTTTAAGCCTCTGGTTAAATTTACATCATAAAGATAACGTTTAATTACTGTCAGTGACGTTGGTTGGCAGGCAGTGGAGATTCTGATTTGGTATGTGGCTTCACAACTTAAACTGCAGCTCTGTGTCTGTGGTGTCTGAAACCTTCCCTAAAACTTCACTAACTACTGTGAAAATGGGTGCCATGAAAGTGACTGTAAACAGAATTCTTTGCTTCAAACGCCTGTCTGTGTGCTGACAGTCGTGCAACCGCTGACAGTACACTTCTGGTGACTTTAAACACAGCTTTCCACTTCCCAGGTGTGGGTGTATTTACTGTGAACCATAATCATGGGGGAGGGAGATGCCTGTCTGCCAGGTTCTATTGGCCTGGCTAACTTTAGTCATATTGCTTGGTTTGTTAAATAATGTATGTGGTTCCATTACAGGTGAAGATGCCACCAATGATGGAGATCATAACTGCTGAACAGTTGATGGAATATCTTGGTGAGTATAAGTGAGAATCTGTCTACGAAACCAAAGACCGAATGTCATATAAATCAGTGACCTGTGCTTTAGTTGCCCTCCTGGAGGGTGAAGTGTACAGTTTATGACCTGTATTTTAAGTATGGTAAAAATACAAGCCACCTTGACAGTGCTCAAAGGGATGGAGAATACTGTATTTTTCTTTGGTTCTGTACCTACCGAGAAGGTCCATGTCACAAATTGCTAGTCTGGCTGTAAATTTAGTACACCAGTGCAGTGGAGCATTGAGCTGTAGTAGAAACTAGCCTGGGAAGTGCAATGTGACCTTAATGACAGAGTACTGGAGGGCTGTAATTATGTCCCACTGCCTGGGAAGGCATTACTGTATGAATAATCACAGGACCTGCCTCACTGCCTGCCTGGCCCCTCAGTCTTATTTTACTAATTTACTCGCCTCCCTTCAGTAGACTGTGGATTTGCTGCCTCTCCTAGCTTTAGGATAAATTACTATATAATACGGATTTCATATGATTTAAGCTAGGGCACACAGTAATTGCATAGCTGCTGTGAAATCACCCATATACCAATATTACCTGAGTTGTCGTTCTACATCCCAGATAAACTAAACCTCCACTTGATTTTTAGCCAGTGAATACAATGGGTGCATTCGTAAATTCACTCTAGTGTCAGAGTGCGCTCTGGCCGTGGAGTAGGGTTGAACCGAGCGTTCTGAGCTCAGAACAGCAGTCAAGCACCCAAGCTAACTGGCTAAAGTTGGCTAGCTTGCTAGCTACTTCCAGACACAAATAAGAGAGCACCTCTCTCTGAACATTTTACTTGCCCTAGCAGAGTTGGTTAGAGTGTTTCATGATATCAGGAGGGTTAGTGACTTCATCTGTATTACTGTCAACAATTTAATAAAATGTTTTAGCCAATGTTTACTTACACCTGTCATAACAACCGAGTTTAGGGTGTTCGTAAATTCCTATATTATTCTGCGCTCTGACACTCTCAAACTAGAGTGCTCTGAAATCGGAGTAGATTGCCAGGTTGAATTTACTAACGCACCCAATAAATGAATTGGATTTACAGTATTTTGGAAAATACTGTAATAAATTCAATACTCTACCTGGGTCATTTTACACATACTGGTCCTCACCTAGCTGCTAGACCTGCCCTCAGAAGAGTGCATATGTACTTGTATACCCGTTAGTGATACACCTGCAGTCCCCACAGATAGGGTGGGTGGGTTTAGGGTCATAAAATGTTGTATGGATGAAGGGCGGGCAGGTTGGATAAAGAGAAACGATGCATAAAAAATCCATAAATGTATAGTTCTTGTGCAATTCATATCTATAGACTACATTTAGGTTTTTCTTTCATTCTTTTTATCTGGCGTTAGTGTGTAGCCTAAGCTTTGGGGCCTAACTGTAGCCCCTAAATACACGCCAATTGCCAAATGCATTTGGGAACTTGGGCAGAAAAAGTTAAGATCGATCCATTGAGACAAAAAGGACAATGTCAGAGTTTAATTCAATAATAATTTAGAAAAGCTGCGAAATGGAGAGTTGATGTTTGGGAAAAATGTAGTGAAGTGGTAAAAGAGGATGATAGCAGTTCTGGCTATGTTATGTGTGATGATTGTGAGGCACTATACAAATTCGACAGTCACAAGACGGGGACTTCAAAATGGCACATCAAGGGAACTGTACTGTTCAGATTGGTTAAATGAAATAGTAGCCTAACTGAAATCTGGACACTGACTGTAGGTCTATAACCTCTCACATTGCCTAATACAGTGGGGAAAAAAAGTATTTAGTCAGCCACCAATTGTGCAAGTTCTCCCACTTAAAAAGATGAGAGAGGCCTGTAATTTTTATCATATGTACACGTCAACTATGACAGACAAAATGAGGAAAAAAAATCCAGAAAATCACATTGTAGGATTTTTAATGAATTTATTTGCAAATTATGGTGGAAAATAAGTATTTGGTCAATAACAAAAGTTTCTCAATACTTTGTTATATACCCTTTGTTAGCAATGACACAGGTCAAACGTTTTCTGTAAGTCTTCACAAGGTTTTCACACACTGTTGCTGGTATTTTGGCCCATTCCTCCATGCAGATCTCCTCTAGAGCAGTGATGTTTTGGGGCTGTCGCTGGGCAACACGGACTTTCAACTCCCTCCAAAGATTTTCTATGGGGTTGAGATCTGGAGACTGGCTAGGCCACTCCAGGACCTTGAAATGCTTCTTACGAAGCCACTCCTTAGTTGCCCGGGCAGTGTGTTTGGGATCATTGTCATGCTGAAAGACCCAGCCACGTTTCATCTTCAATGCCCTTGCTGATGGAAGGAGGTTTTCACTCAAAATCTCACGATACATGGCCCCATTCATTCTTTCTTTTACACGGATCAGTCATCCTGGTCCCTTTGCAGAAAAACAGCCCCAAAGCATGATGTTTCCACCCCCATGCTTCACAGTAGGTATGGTGTTCTTTGGATGCAACTCAGCATTCTTTGTCCTCCAAACACGACGAGTTGAGTTTTTACCAAAACGTTATATTTTGGTTTCATCTGACCATATGGCATTCTCCCAATCCTCTTCTGGATCATCCAAATGCACTCTAGCAAACTTCAGACGGGCCTGGACATGTACTGGCTTAAGCAGGGGGACACGTCTGGCACTGCAGGATTTGAGTCCCTGGCGGCGTAGTGTGTTACTGATGGTAGGCTTTGTTACTTTGGTCCCAGCTCTCTGCAGGTCATTCACTAGGTCCCCCCGTGTGGTTCTGGGATTTTTGCTCACCGTTCTTGTGATCATTTTGACCCCACGGGGTGAGATCTTGCGTGGAGCCCCAGTTCGAGGGAGATTATCAGTGGTCTTGTATGTCTTCCATTTCCTAATAATTGCTCCCACAGTTGATTTCTTAAAACCAAGCTGCTTACCTATTGCAGATTCAGTCTTCCCAGCCTGGTGCAGGTCTACAATTTTGTTTCTGGTGTCCTTTGACAGCTCTTTGGTCTTGGCCATAGTGGAGTTTGGAGTGTGACTGTTTGAGGTTGTGGACAGGTGTCTTTTATACTGATAACAAGTTCAAACAGGTGCCATTAATACAGGTAACAAGTGGAGGACAGAGGAGCCTCTTAAAGAAGAAGTTACAGGTCTGTGAGAGCCAGAAAACTTGCTTGTTTGTAGGTGACCAAATACTTATTTTCCACCATAATTTGCAAATAAATTCATTAAAAATCCTACAATGTGATTTTCTGGAGAAAAAAAATCTCAATTTGTCTGTCATAGTTGACGTGTACCTATGATGAAAATTACAGGCCTCTCTCATCTTTTTAAGTGGGATAACTTGCACAATTGGTGGCTGACTAAATACTTTTTTTCCCCACTGTATAATATTAACTCCTGCAGAATTAAGCATGTCTTGCAGTAAAATGATACACCAAATATACATTTTGAAACGGGAACATGAGTGGAGAAATATGATTTATTTCTTTCAGCATCTTGAGAGAATGAATGCGCGGTTAGGGACCGTCTATAAAGGTGGCGGTGCTCTTTATCAGCATCATAAAAGTGTAAAATAGGACAAATGTAAGCCACCACCCAATTATCTTTATTATTATTTTAACCACATAAAATATGCATCCAAGCTGGACTGAGATCTTATCAAAAACATGTTGAGTCGTTTTAACAGCTTTTTCCTTAACCGGTGAAACTGATGTCATTTGGACATTTTGCACGTAAAATCTTTCATGTTTTTTAAAGTTATTACATTTTCTCATTGGTACCGAAACGTATTTGCTGTGTGAGAGAAGCAGAGATGAAAGAGAATACATTTTAACAATGTCAACTATACTGAACAAAAATATAAACGCAACATGCAACAATTTCAACAATTTTACTGAGTTACAGTTCATGTAAGGAAATCAGTCAATTGAAATGAATTCATTAGGCCCTAATCTATGGATTTCACATGACTGTGCAGGGGCGCAGCATTGGGAGGCCTGGGAGGGCATAGGCCAACCCACTTGGGAGCAAGGCCCACCCACTGGGGAGCCAGGCCCAGCCAATCAGAATGAGTTTTTCTTTATTACAGACAGAAATACTCATCAGTTTCATCAGCTTTCCGGGTGGCTGGTCTCAGACGATCCCACAGGTGAAGAAGCCGGATGTGGAGGTCCTGGGCTGGCGTGTTTACACGTGGTCTGCGGTTGTGAGGCCGGTTGGACGTACTGCCAAATTCTCTAAAACAATGTTGGAAGCGGCTTATGGTAGAGAAAATGTACATTAAATGCTCTGGCAACAGCTCTAGTGGACATCCCTGCAGTCAGCATGCCAATTGCACACTCCCTCAAAACTTGAGACATCTGTGGCATTGTGTTGTGTGACAAAACTGCACATTTTAGAGAGGCCTTTTATTGTCCCCAGCACAAGGTGTACCAGTGTAATGCTCATGCTGTTTAATCAGCTTCTTGATATGCCACACCTGTCAGGTGGATGGATTATCTTGGCAAAGGAGAAATTCTCACTAACAGGGATGTAAACTAATTAGTGCTAAAAATTTGAGGGAAATAAGCTTTTTGTGCGTATGGAACATTTCTGGGATCTTTTATTTCAGCTCATGAAACATGGGACCAACACCTTACATATTTTTGTTCAGTATAGATTGAAGCATTCATTCTATCGATTTATAACATTATTCTGGTGAGCAAGGGTTGATTTAGTCTTCTAGGGCAACAAGTAATTACAGAAGAGAAGCTGCCTGTATCTAATTATAGACAAGTTGACTAACAGCCTACTAAAATGTCGCAAATTATAAGCAGAAACATAGGCATATCTAAAAAATGCCTGTCAAAAAATCTTCCATCTTAGACTGTACAACATATTTCCTATATTTGTGGGTTAGGGTCAGGTGCGGGCCTCAGATTTTCATCAGCGGTTGCGGATGGGTTATTAGCAATTGCGGGCGGATGAACAAACAGCTCACCCGCGCATCGCTAATACCCATGTCTGTTGACCAAGCCCCTGCTAACGTCAGGGAAACAGGAGCTGTGTTCTTTCTCCATGCGTGGGACGCTGACCCCACTGCCTCCCTCCATAGCTGGGTGCTGTTATGATGTAGAACCAGGGGTGTCCTGTTACTAAAGGCATTCTCATCCAAGCTATAGGGAAAAAAAATCCCTGTCACTATAGCCAAGTCCTCTTTTCATGGCAGTGGTCAGTTTGGCTTCAATTTTACAAGCTCTAATTCTTTGACTGGTGCTATGACTAGTGTCCAGTTTTGAGTGTGTTCTAGCTAAATGCATCATATAAAGACTGTTAGGCGTCAATAACAACTCTAACTATAAGGGAAATGGAGCCACCAGCTGCTGAGTTCTGAGAGAGGCCAGAAGTCCTGAAATGTATCCACATTAGTCATGCCATGGGAGTTTACTTTCATATGATCATTTGGGGCTTCAGTATAGAGGTCAGTTTGTACCAAAAGACTCCTGACTGTTTGTGCTACATTGTCCTACATTCTGCATGTGATTAGCAGATTCAACTGGTTTTGATTTAATCTGTATTAGTCATTATGGGCCAAGACACAGACTGTCGTTAATTTATGGCTAAGGATATTTCTCACCATGGTTTAATTACAGTTTACTCTGTAGTGCTTAATTGGGGGACAGATTAGTTAATTAGCTACCAACATAGAATATAAACAGCAAAATGTGATTGGGAAACAGAGGGATGATTCGTCATTGTCAGGAAATATAACTCAAATGTTGACTTAACTTCTCATGAATGTGTTTTGTACCAGGGGTAATAATGATTATATGTAATAACGTTGTTACCTTTTGGTTAGATGTTACATTTCTTGGATGCATTGGCTACAAAAATGTAATTTAGAATTAGTCATTGTGTCTGTTATTGAACTCTGTTAATGGAAGGCCTAATGTTTCCTCCCCACAGAATCTGCCTTTGTGAGTCCATAGCGCTTGGTATCCATTACTGATCAATTATAATTGAATTGCATGCATTAGTTTGGTTCATTTTGCTGGAAGAAAAAGCATCATCTACAATGTGTGCATTTCATTGTCAGACTACACTCTGACCAGGCAAATCTAATTTGACCTTCCCCAAATACGTTTTTATAAGAGAGGAGGAAAGCAAGAAACTGTAAACTGTACCCTGCTGGTCAACTGACATGAAACCCTGAGAGAGGAGACCATTCAGACTGACCCAAAGCATTAGCAAATTGAGAGAAACATAGTTGCCATCTTTAGATATTCTCTTAGAGGTAGCCTAATGTGTGGATCTGATGGAACACAGAACTCACTCCAACCCCATAGCTATATGTTCAACACCAGTAAGAAGCCACAGAGAGGCCTTACCCCCTCTTCCAACCACTCAGGGCCCTCTCCCCCACTGTGCCCCAGATGGAGTCCCCTGATTTCTCCCTCTGCAGCTCTGCACCTTGCTTATCTGCTCCTACAGATGCCCATGGTTGATTCCAAGTTCTCAGTGTAAAAACATTCCGTCTCTTTCGAGCACCCTGACTCACAGTGAGCACTTCAACCCTTCTGCAAATCACAGGTGACAAGCAGTAATACAACTCCTGTTTTTCCGACTGTCATGTTAGATTTCCTCTGAGGAATGCTCATGGTTGTAGCCATCCCACTTCTGTACATTGCTGACCTTTAACTGCATTATTCAGGCTATGTATGTGCGTATCAACCCAGATATGCCTGTGAGCTGTCTCTGCTCTTCTTTCACAAGAGTGCCCATAAATTGCGGCTCTGTGTTTGTGGCGACGGCTTTGTCTTTACTCCAGCTAGTGTCTGATAGCTCATAATGAATGGTTTTGGCCCTGGTCAAACCATTAATGGTGTGTCATGTCCAGGAACAGGCAGATAGGCCTGTCTCCTAGCCTCACCACTGCACTTCATTACGCACAGTTGTTGTTTCATGCCCAGCCAAAAAACAATGGCTTGTGAGAAAGAGCTGCTCACAAAAAGCCCCATTTAACGTGGGCTGATTCAGACGCTGTATTAATAACTACTGTGAGGCCCATAAGGGCAGAAGTGGAGGAGATGTATGTTGTATTAAAGAGGCTGCTGGTCGATGTTGGGATTTAGTACTCCGTGGGGCATGCCAGTGAATCAGCAGCAGCAGTAGAGGCCCAGGCAGGGAGGGCACAGTCTACAGTCAGCTGGCAGGGAACAGGGGGCAGGCGGAGGGAGGGAGATAGGGGGGTATGGCCGGGGGTTTCCCTGGGCATAGAAATGTCCGAGTCAGTTGACTGGCCTCAGCTTGGTGAATTCTTGGCCTGGGCTGAGGAAGCCTGTGTCTGAGGAGAAGATATGGAGATGAAATCAGAGTAGCTCCCCGGCTCTCAAACACACTGACCACTGGCTCACTTTGCTAAAGTAAGAAAGCAATCGTTGGATTATGAGAAAAGGTAGGCCAATTTTTGTTTTTCAGATATAAAAGTCTCACAGAATCGTTATCTTGTAACATCAAATATCTCGCAAGTGGGTATGTTTTCGACAGTGAGAGATTGTGCCGCTGTGTGTTGCTCAGAGAGGGGAGGGTGGAGTTGGGTGCAATGTTAATGGGTGGATGACAGGTGCACTGTGATTAGCACCACAGGGCTCTCACTCTCTGTGGTGGTTGACTGACTTTGCAAGGCTCTCCCTGCCTGCCCCATTGGCTGCTCTTCCTAGGTCCTACACTAAGCCCTTAACACCTCTCTAGCGGCTCCCCACTGGCCGGGGCTCGACTAACCCTGCATGCCTGGCCGAGCCCTTCTTGGAAAAATAGCTGGCCAGCGCTTAACACTCCACACCCCGCTTCTCACTGAGGATTAGACACTTCTTATGGAATCAGAACGCAGTCGATAATATCACCTCTTTACATGTGATTGACGTAAGCAGACGGTCCGTAAGCTTTGTGATGTCAGTGGTGAGAGGGCAGGGCACTACCCTGATGATATTTTCACAGCTCCCCTGTGTGTCTGTGGCTGCTTTAATTAGCCTGTATCCCCAGGACCTCTGATGTTGCTTCCTCCACTCTCTCTCCCCTGCAGGAGACTACATCCTCGATGCCAAGCCGAAAGAGATCTCTGAGGCCCAGCGGCTAAACTATGAGCAGGTAAGGACTGTTGTTGCCTAAACACAATCAATAAGGGCAGTTATTCACTGTTCATAAGCATGTCTGCCGGTCCATCTCTCTCTGTGTCTGTCTGTGGCTCATGTTGGAGAATCAGACGGGCATGCAGGATGAGCGAGGAGGCTGGGAGGGAGAGGCAGGCAGGCAGGCTAGACTGTTGAGTACCCCTCCTCTCCCTCTTAGATCTCTGATGGCAGAGCAGCAGCCAAAAAGCAAAAGCAGCATCACACTATTAACTCACACCACGCCAGGGGGGCTCACTTGTTCTCACTTCTACACCTAAAATATCCCTGCCTGCCGTTTAGTGACTGCAGTTCCTGTCCTCTTCTATTCTAATAGGCAACGATGCAGTGTTAAGATGATGACTATTTATACGGTCATGTGCATCTGCGTCAGTGCATTTGCACAACATTTGCATTGGGAATGAATCTCCAGAAAGACCAATGAATGTATATTTATGTTAGATGAAAATAAGCAGCGTGATGATTAGGGTTATATGTCAGGGAAAAAACAGCCCACTGCCCTGGAGCTGCGTTTAGCCCCTATATAGGTTACATAAGCCGCGTCTTGCCAGGCCCACGGCACAGCACGGGTCATGACGGGCAGATCGTGTCTCTTCACATCGCTGTGGGAGGGTGCTCAGGGATGCACGGCTGTTCAGATCGAGGCCAGCGCTGGGGCTCTGAGTGGCTGACATGGCCTGGCAGGGATGGCTTTCCCATTCCCACTCCCATCCACACTCCATCCCTAACCCTGCTGCCTGCCTGGAATGTGGGAGGGGCACGGCCTCTCTTCCTCTCCTCCTCCTCTCTACTCGGCTGTGGCAAAGAACCAGCACATCTGTGAATGTTATTCTCTTCACGGATGTCATCGTTCGGGGAGGAGAGAAGTAATGTGTGTGTGTGTACATACCAGAGTCTGGATTACTATAAGAAGGAGAATGTTCTGACTGCCGTACAGTCGTAGCTCTCCAAGCTTCTGGTACGTTGTGTGAATTTAAGCAGAAAAAACTAGCAGCGCTCAAATTAAATGGTGGTGGACTCATTGTAATTATGGTGGTCTAATCTTGGACTATGGTCCAGAACACCAGGCTCTGTGGCGTGTGTATTTGTGCACTGTGTGTGTCCGTGTGTGGATAGGCCATGTGGTGGATGTGTAGAGTTTAGGGCAGGCTCTGTGTTGTTAGCTGGGGCAGAAACAGTTGTGGGTTCCTGTTAGATTTGGCTGTGTAAGCCCTGCCTCAACACGACAGGAGAGCACTCATCCAGGCACGGAAGGAGCCTCACACCATGAATGGGGATAGGGTGAGAGAGGGTTAGGGAGGCTGTCTTTCACTAGGGAGTCTTTCACGTGCCAATGTGCATGCCAAACCAAAATATAATACATTTGTTAAATCTTGCCTTTGTTTGATATTGTCTGCTGCATATTTGAATAGTCAAGTTCCTTTTATGATTTTGAAGAGTGTTGAACGAGTTCAGCATAACAGAGTTCTATTTATAAACTCTGGCTTCAAAACATCATCTGTCGGAGGAGGATATGAGGATTAAAATGGAGATTGCTCAGCTGTTGTTAAACAGTAACTCTGAGAAACTGGAGTGCTCAGTGAAGGTTTATTCTGCCAAGGCTGGTCTTGGTCAGGTTCCCATAGCCTTGATAAAGGGCACTCATGAGATTTTGTACACAGTAGCACTTTTATGGTTATATGATATAGAATATTCTATTTTATTGAGATAGAGATGCTACTAAAAATAATGTGGCAGCTGTGTCGCTGTATATATACATGATTGTGGAATTTAAGAGTGCACAGTTGTAGACAAAAATGCAGAGCTAAAAACTGACGTAGGCTACCTAATAACGTTTTGTGCCAGATCTCCATAATACTCAGGGAGCTGTCCACTCAGTGTGCCAATGACATGAAAACTGAAGCAAAGCTCTTGCCTGTGTCTGTCAATCAGTCTGTCAGTCAGCCACGTGTTCCTATCAGCCTGATTTGCCAGTGGATGGAGGTCTGGAGTCACTCCCCAGTCCCCAGTGGAAGCAGAACGTGTGTGTGTGAGACCTGCTGGTTTGAGCTGGCGGATGACCGTGGCCGTGTGTGTGGCTCTGCCACAGGGTTGTGGGAATTAAATATTGATCTGGCTCCCAGCCTGCTAGTGGAACATGTGACAGGAAGGCCGTTCTGTTTATCCAATCGGTCTCCCTCTTCCGTAAAAGCTGGAGTGGAACCATTGAATACTGGCCTTCATTGTCCAGTGACCACGGAATAGTCTACTGTACATCATCACATGCAAATACCACAAGCTCTGTGTGGATACCATATTCAGCACAGAATTTATGATTAGGGTGGCATTACTTAGATGTAGTCTGGTCATAATCTGTAGTCTGTGAGCGGCTAGAGCTGAGCGGAGCAGGGCTTGGCCACACAGCAGGAGGGCGTGGG